>NC_060067.1:36182500-36817500 GCF_922984935.1 Meles meles | reverse complement strand
AGTGTTGACTGCCTGCTAAAATAGAAGACTTAAAGAGAAACCAGAGTCTCAAAACATAACACACAGAATTTCTAAAATACAATCCAAAATTACTTGGCATGGCAAGAATCAGGAAAAATCTCATCTTGCATGAGAGGGGGGGAAAAATCAACAGATATTTAAACCCAAAGAGTGTTGGGATTATCTGACAAAAATTTTAAAGGAACGATTATGAAAGTTCTCCAAAAGCAATTATGAATAGTCTCGAAACAAATGGAAAACTAGAAAAAATCTCAGCAAAGAAACAGACAATATTAAAAAAAGAGAGTCAAATGAAAATTTAAAAATGAAAAATAGGGCGCCTAGGTGGCTCAGTGGGTTAAGCCTCTGCCTTCGGCTCAGGTCATGATCTCAGGGTCCTGGGATGGAGCCCTGTGTCGGGCTCTCTGCTCGGCAGGGAGCCTGCCTCCTCCTCTCTCTCTGCCTGCCTCTCTGCCTACTTGTGATCTCTCTCTGTCAAATAAATAAATAAATAAATAAATAAATAAATAAATAAATAAAATAAAATCTTTCACAAAAATGAAAAACACAACAAAATAAAAATTAAAATATTCATGGGGTGGGGCACCCGGATGGCTCAGTCAAACGTCTGACTCTTGATCTCAGCTCAGGTGTTGATCTTAGGGTCATGAGTTCAAGCTCTGCATTGGGCTCCACACTGGGAGTGGCAACTACTTAAAAAAAATTGTTTTTCACTGGATGAACTCAACAGCAGAGAACACAGAAGAGAGAGTCAGTAGACTTCAAGATCTATCAATACAAATTATCCGAACAACATAGAAAAAATAAATTGAAAAAAAAAAAAAAATGAACACAACCTTGGGGACCTGTGAGAATTACGAAAGATTTAACATTCATGTCCCTGGAGTGCTTCTGGAGAGAAGAAAGTCAGGGCTGAAGAAATATTTGAGAAAATAAGGTCTGAACCCTTCCCTCTCCCCAGTTTGTTGTAAGACAAAACAAACAAATAAACAATAAACCACCACAGCAAAAACCCATCAGATTCAAGTAGCTGACTCAATTCCAAAACAAGGTCTTGGGATAAACCCAAAGAAATCCCCTGTCCCCAAGACCCATCATAATCAAACTGCTGAAAATGAAAGACAAAACAAACCAGGGTCAGGTTAGACAAAACACATGTGAAACGCGATATTAAATTTTCACACGGGCCACTAGATGGGTATGAAATACTGGAATTGTAATGGTCTTATTTTTATAAATATGTTTAATACTATTTCATGAACTTTTCCAAAAATAAAATAACATGTCTCAGCCTCTCCCTCTGCCTCATCCTGGTTCCCCCAGTCTCATGCAAGACATACTCTACATCACAGGATTCCTCATTAGTCCACCTGCAAGCAAATCTCTGTCTGGGAGTGTCATTCCAGGGATCCTGGCCTGACCAGCTTGCCTGGTGGCAGAAAGAAGTGGCTCCTCTTTCACGTGGTAGTGTGGTGAGACAAGCAAATGGTGAGCTTGCTGATGGATATTGTTTTTTTTGTGTGTGTTTTTTTTTAAGTATTTGACAGAGAGAGAGAGATCACAAGTAGACAGAGAGGCAGGCAGAGAGAGAGAGAGGGAAGCAGGCTCGCTGCTGAGCAGAGAGCCCGATGCGGGACTCGATCCCAGGACTCTGAGATCATGACCTGAGCCGAAGGCAGCGGCTTAACCCACTGAGCCACCCAGGCGCCCTCTGATGGATATTGTTAAATGCATTCCCATATTATAGCTTAATTTAAATAGCTTCGACTTTTTAATTTTTGATATTAAAGGTATGATGTGGTCTTCATTTGTATGAAGGTACCACAGATGTTTGGAGTGAGCCCACTCATTCTTCTTTATTTCTGTTCTATTTTCTAGGTTCTGTTATAAAGGAACACTATTGGTTTTATAAGATGATCTTGTGTCTGGCAAACAGGCTCGACTATCTTATTAGCTCTATTACTTAGCCTGCTGATCCTATTAACTCATTTTTTTAATGAGGATAATTAAAATACCCACAGTAGTAACTATTTACTCTTCCCCTTCAATCCTCATACCTCTTAGCCTTTCCTCCTGTCTTATGACATTGGATTATCTCTGCAACATTGTGTTAAGTGTGAGTAACCTCCTTGACTTAGTGTGCTTTTTATGGAAATGCATCCAAAAATGTCTCCAATAAGCATGATTTCTGTTACAGGAATTTTTTTTTTTTTTTAATCTGGGCGCAAAGTTTAACAAGTGTTCTTTCTTCATCTATTTATACTCTCATGGTTTTTCTCCTTAGATCATTAAATGGCAAGTTACAGCAATAGACTGTGAAACCAATCTTGCATTTCTTGTATAAAGCCTCTTGTACATGGGATATATAAATATGTATACTTTAATAAAATGCAAAATTGGTGTAGCTCATGTTTTATTTGGGATTTTGTATCTGCGACAATAAGTGAAACGAGTTTACAGTTGCCTGATCATAGTTTTGCTAGCTTCCTAAACCATGCAGAAATAAATGAAGACTAACTAGATTGGAACAAGCAAAGGCTACTATTTAGAGCTTAATATGGCAAGAGCATGAGCCACCATCACTTGGATTTTGACTGAGACTCAAAGGCAGGCAGAAAAGTGGGAAAGTTTTATGGTGGATTTTAAAAAGAATGGCTTCAAATATGCCTTGATTGAAGGTTGTCGACATAGGAAACCCGTGGGAGGGCCAGGTATAAGTAGGATATTCTGTGTGATTTGGTTAGGGCTACACATTTGTCTTTCTCTGGTTGGCTCTACGTTGAACGTGGGGACAAAAAAATAGGGGAAGCTGTTAATTATTAATCAAGTCCTAGCTATTTGGGGCCAAAGGTTATGGGAGTTATTGTTTGGTTTCCTGGACTGGTTACTAGAGATAGTAGTCTGACTTCTTACAAATCTGACTTGCAGCTAGTAAGCTGGCTTCCTTGCCTGGTTATGATAAGTAATGGATTCATTTCCTGGGCTGCTCGTTGCATACACGGGCCAGAGTACTATTTTTACCAATGATCTGGCCGTTATCTGTTTGTATATTCCATCTCTCAGTGGAGTCAAACACCCTTTCCTCCTTTTTCAATTTTCTGGAATAACTAATAAAAGAAATTCTTGAAAGCTTGGTAAAATTCCTATGAATAACTGCTTGGGCCAAATCCTGGACAGGTAGGTCTTTGTTTTTAATAACTAAGAGATAAGCAGGGTTTTTTTTTTTAATATTTTTATTTATTTGACAGAGAGAAATCACAACTAGGCAGAGAGGCAGGCAGAGAGAGAGGAGGAGGCAGGCTCCCCGCGGAGCAGAGAGCCCGATGTGGGGCTCGATCCCAGGACCCTGAGATCATGACCTGAGCCGAAGGCAGAGGCTTTAACCCACTGAGCCACCCAGGTGCCCCAGATAAGCAGGTTTTAAAATAATCATTACTCTATTTAAATTTTCTATTCTTTCTTCCACCAACTTTTACCTTCCACATTTTTCCAGAAATGTACCTGGTTTTTCTAAGTCAAAATTTATTTAAAAACCGTTAGTCACAATAGCATTTCAAAATTCCTTTAATCTCCAGGTCTACAGCTATTTCCCTTTTTATTCTACCTTTTACATATTTCCGTCTTCTCTTTCCTTTTCTTGATCAGTCTTGCCAGAAGTCTATCATCCCAGTTTTTTTCAAACTGCTAAATTTATTTTGATAGGGGCACCTGGGTGGCTCAGTTGGTTAAGAGTCTGCCTTGGGCTCAGGTCCTGATCCCAGGTCTTGAGATCGAGCCCCGCATCAGGCTGCCTGCTCAGTGGGGAGTCTGCTTCTTCCTCTACCCCTCGTCCCACTTGTTCTCTCTCTCTCTCTCTCTCAAATAAATACATAAAATCTTTTTTAAAAAATAAATATATTTTGATAATCTTCTGGACTTCGTTGTGTTAGTTTTGTTAGCATCTGATTCCATGATCCCATTATCTTTATTATTTCCTCCCTTCGTGCTGGGTTTACATTGTTGCTCTTTTTTAACTGCTTTAGAAAATTGCCTAACTCATTTGTTTTCAATCTCCCTTGTTTGTTTCTTCTAAAAATTTGTCTAAAGTTACAAGTCTCTTTCTAAGTTCTGCTTTAATTGGGCCCCCTGAATTTTGGTATCCAGGCAGAGTAGCCCCATAGTGTGATGCTTTTTGCTCAGTGCACCATCAGGCCTGGAAGGGGTGAGTGGAGGCCCTGCACAAAGGAAGGAATGTTGTTTCTTTGCCCAAAGGGACCTTTACCTCACTTCTCACAGCCCCTCAGGGTTGGGGTCACGCAAAACATGTGCCTCTTTCTGATTCAAACAGAAGATGCCACATCGGGTGGTGGGAGTCCTGAGATGGGGCTGTTGCCTGCTCATCCCTAAGTATTTGGTTATTTGTCTTTTTTTTTTTTCTTTTCCTGACTGTCACTTTTTTATTCATTGATAAATTATTTATGGGGAAGATTTGAAAAAGGCAAGGGTTTACAATTATTTATGGAAAAAGTAGAGGATCTCAAAAATGCTTCCAAGAGAGTTAGTTGAAATTCACTAGTGATCTTGGGAAGGGTTCAGTGAATAATATTGTATGAATGAAGTAAGGAAGAACTAAACGTGCAGGATTATAAGTCCCTAAAAATTCAACCCTTATTATATATATATATATATATATATATATATATATATATATAAATCCACATGTATTCCAAAGCCCCACTTTTTTCCCTACATTCTGCCACTCAGTAATTTTAATTTTCAAAAGTGGAAGAAGTATTACTGACAATGATATCCTCCTTTGAAAACTGTAGAAAATCTGGAAGGGCACTTGGGACTCGTAGGTGTAAACACAAAGAATCCAGAGATCTGTGCTTACCATTCTTGGCAGGGGCTTACGTTTTCCATGGTAGAATCTCTCCTTTAAAGAGAAGACAAAGCAAATCCTGCTGAAGGATTCCTGGAGTCCGCTTGTCATAAAGGCTGCTTTGGGTTCCCGTGAGAGTTCGCCATTGGTCCATGCACCTGCATGCCCTGCAAATCCATATTATTTTTATCTTTTTTAACTGAAAAGTTATGTAGTGGAGTTTTATTCAGTTTCTAAGTATCTGTGATTTTGTTTTAGCAATACACTAGAGAAGGAAGGAAAACAGACCAATGAAACCAAAGAGAAAAGTCGGAACCACATCCTGGCACCTACAGGCTCGTGATATGTAAGAACGGCAGCGATACCACCCATTAGTGGATAAAAAGCCACTTAGGAAATGGCTTGAAAAGAACAGAATCACTACCCTATATCATATGCAAAGACAGATATCTGGTGTAAAGAAAAAAACTAAAAGCTAACTGAAGGAAATGCAGGAGACAGTCACTGTAAACTCCCGGGAAGGAGAAATTTCTTTCAACAAGACTGAAAATGTTTAAACTCCGTGGCAAGGTTTTGATGGATTGGTTTGTACCAAAAAAAAATTTTTTTCCGTGAAGTTAGCAGTAGTTAATGGAATGGAAGAAGATATTTTCAATATCTTTACAAGGACCCTACAAAGAACACATGTAAATCAATATGGATATCTCTCAAAATTAGTGTGGAGTGAGAAAAGTAGGAAACAGTGTCACATGCCATTCCTATAAAGTAGGTACACATATACATACAAAATAAACTGCATGTTTCATAAGAGTACGTGCATATTTAGGGCACCTGGGTGGCTCAGTCAGTTAAGCACCTGATCTTGATTTTGGGTCAGGTCATGATCTCAGGGTATGAGAAGGAGCCCCATCTGGGGCTGTGCACTCAGCGGGGAGTCTGCTTGACATTCTCTCTCCCTCTGCCCCTCCCCCCTCTAAATATGTAAGCAAATAAAATCTTTTTAAAAAAAGAATACATGCATATTTAAAGTCACAATTTAAAGTGTATTTCCATGGAGGTAGGAAAATAAGGAAGGAACTAAGGATAAAGGGAAAAGAAAGAGAGGAAGAAAGAAAGACATCAGCTCAGAGCCTAAGGGCATCATGAGTTTATACACGAGTAACTCGATTTTATGCAGAAACCAAGAAAACTAGTCCTTTGAATACTAACTGTGTAGTTGTTAGCTGCCGTCCTCCACTATGACCTTAAAAACTCATGTAAGACTATGCACCCCAGCCTAAGTTTGTTGTACATATGCATATTTTTTTAATAAGCAGAAGCTTTCAACCTTACTAATCAGAACTTCCTTTTAACTAAAAGTAAAACATGAGAAAATGAAGGTTTGAAATGAAAAGAGTCATCTGGCTAATTTCCTTTAAAGGCCTCTCTTCCCTCATGAAGAATGGAGTGAAACAATCGGTTTCATTTGAGCTTTTAATTAGACCAAATTTAATATGCCTGCAAGTATTTCACCTGCCAGGCATTGCAAAAATCTCTGCTGCTGATTTTACAAGAATTTAATACACGGGCAGACAAGTTGGCTGCGATTAAATGGGAGATTATCTTGGTAACAGAGAATGACAAAAGAAATCAAGGAGAAATGCAATCTTATTGGAAAGGGAGGTAGGACAAGAAGGATGGGCTGGCAGGGATGGGCAGATATCCATGTGGGATGTGAGTCTCAGAAATGCAGTGATGGGGTTTTTGGGTGGCTCAGTTGGTTACGCCTCTGACTCTGGATTTTGACTCTGGTCATGATCTCAGGGTTGTGAGATTGAGCCTTGTGGCAGGCTCCACGATGGGTGTGAAGCCTGCTTAAGATTCTCTCTCTCCGCATTCCCTCTGCCCAAAGCTGCCCCACCATCCACCTGCTGGTGCTCACTCTCTCTCCCTTTCTACCCCCCCCCCAAAAGCAGTATAATTCAGTTAGCAGTAAATCCAGGTTTTGTGAGACCTGAAGCTTACCCATTTGGGAAGGGGAGGGACTCTTAAAAAAGAATATAACAAATACAAACACAAAATCAGCTACGATTATGTGAATATGTGAATATTTATTTCAAATGAGAAAAGAAATCCAAATAAACTATAACAATAGCCAATAGATAAGTTAAACATTACAAAATCTCTAAAAATATCATAGTATCTCTTAGCAAGCTGCCTGGCCATCTTTCTAATACTTCTTTTCTGCACTTTTTAGATGCAAGGTCTTTAATAGCCTCTTTCTATGGCAACAATTTCATAATTTTTTATTGAGACAATAAAAAGACAAGCCATTCTCCCCTCTCATGTGGTTGATTAAGATTTGTCTTTTAATAACTGGATGCATAAAAACACATGACTTCACACACCAATGCTCACCTTTGTAGAAATGCTATAGGTTTGTGTCCTATAAATACAAAAATTCTGAAAAAAAATCTATTTCATGTGATTCCTTCAAAAAGGAAAGACATATATATGCTTCATTTATAATTTGCCACATTGTTGAGTAGATTCATTTCTTTGATTGGAGTATAATTAACATATAGCATATAACATATAGCATATAACATATGATTGAAGTATAATTAACATATAACAATTATATATTAATATAATTAACATATAATTAACATACAGTATAATTAACATATTGGTTTCAGGTATACAAGATAATGATCCAACAATTCTATACATTACTCAGTGCTCATCATGATAACCGTATTCTTATCCCTTTTATCTGTTTCACTCATCGCCCACCTAGCTCTGGCTATCACTGGTACTCTCTATTAAACGGTCTGGTTTTGTTTGTCTATACCATATTCATTTCTTTATATATGAAAAATTTTTAAAAGATTTTATTTATCTATTTGAGAGACAGCAAGCATGAACAGGGGAAGGGGCAGAGGGGGGAGGGGCACCGGGGAGAGGGAGAAGCAGACCCCCTGCTGAGCAGGGAGCCCCACAAGGGACTAATCCCAAGCCCCAATCCCAGAACCCTGAGATCCTGAGCTGAAGGCAGACACTTAACCAACTGAGCCATCCAGTGCCCCTTATACGTGGAATTTAAGAAACAAAACAAAACAAAACAAAAAGAGTAGATTCTTCATAGGAAAGAACTTCTGTTTGGAGCAGGTATTGATGAGAACAAGTCCCCTGCTTATGATTTTATGCACCTTGGCGACGGGGAGAATTTTCTATGGATTTGCTTCTGACCCTATTGTTCCTCCATGGGCACATCTGGGCCAGATGCCACAGGACGAACTCCTATTGTGATACACCCTCGGAAAAGCTTCAGGTGTGCACGCATCACCACGCGTGATGAAAGTATTCCTGGATATTATTCCCACCCTGGGAGGGGCTGACAGTAACCGAGCATGGAAGCAAGTGAACACATGAATACCTTCTGTTAACCCCAAACAAAATGCAATTCCTGAGATAATATCCCTTTCCTGCAGCTGCTTCGGCCCCATTGACAAGAGCAGAAGTCAGACAGGAATCTTGGACAAGTGCAGTTAAAACCTGTATTCTTGCAAATTTCACGAAAACATATGGCGGGAGAGCATGACCCTGGGGCCCTCCCAGAACTTAGAAGGACTCATGCACGTGAATTCCTTGAAGCTTTATTAGCTTCCTAGTCAATCCACGTCTGACATTGCGGGGCTCAACCCAGGCTGATAAACTCTTCCAAGGACCGGGTCAGAAAATGCACACCCTTCAGGTCTCTGGGTCTAAAGACTCAGACTCTAAAGTGGAGTGGGGTGGGGCAAGGTGGGTGTGGAGGTGGGAGGGAACAGAGGACAGAGGGGACCTACTGAGACCTCCTTATCTTATCTTGAATAAATGAAGAAATCATTATCTCCAGGGCTCATCCAGCCAACCTCTGACCTACACATCAGCTTTTAAAATCTGCGGGTGTTCCGACGCAGTGATGGCCAAGGTCAGCTTCTCCAAATGGCTAGTGCTGCCCTTCTGACACAAACACACACATCCTCCTTCTCCCCGTCCACTCCCATTCACCCCTTTTTAAGTGAGGCATGCATGCATGTGTACACACACACACAGCAGCTTCCTCTAAGTTACCACCACAGGGCAAACGTGAAGTCAGGGGCTGAATCTCTTGATTGGAATCTTAGAGTGGCCACTTGCAAACCGGAAAGCTTTGGTCTCCTGTCTGTGTTCTAAAATGGAGGCCATCGTGCTTGCGCTGTCTCCCACAAAGACTGTCCATGTGAGAGAGAAAATCAACCCGTTCTCCCCCAGGAGTTCGTAGAAAGCCGAAAGCCGCTTACATCCTAAGGATGATCTTTGTTCTACAAAATAAGACTTTATGTCTGCACTGCTGGAGGTAGACAGAACTCTGACCTCAAGAGACCATTTGAATAATCAAATACCAACCAAATACTATTACAAAAATGGTAAGAGCCCTTGCCATTAAGTCTGTCTGTCTCTCTCTCTCTCTCTTTTTATTTTTTTTTTTTGGCTGCTTCTGCTCCTAAGCCCATAAGGCTTCAGAGGAGACACCCTTGTTCACATGTCTGCCACGTCCCTGGCCATTCTGAATGCCCAGCAAGCTCTTTAACCTCTCGGGACTTCACTTGCCTGGTCTGTAAAACAGCGGCGTTTCATTGATGTGATGGGGTTGTCAGAATGCGGTGAAACCATGTTTGTAAAAGTCCTTACTGCGTGCAGTGTAGAGTTTTGTCCCATAAACCATAGTTACTGTCCTCACTACATTACTATTTGTGCTCTCGGAATGAATAAGGAGCCCATGCCAAGAAAAAGAGGAAAGAGACCCCAGAGCTGCTAAGGTGACAGGAAAAGGACATTCTCAACAACCGCTGTTAATGGAAGGATTGATTACAGATTTCTTTAGAAAGTAACTTGATAGTGTTTATCAAAATTTAGTATTTTCTAGGAATGTGTTGCAAACTGATTTAAACTAATTCGGCTGAGCAACATCCATCAGGTACGATTGGTAAAATCAGCTGACTCCAGGGGCACCTGGGTGGCTCAGTCCTTAAGCATCTGCCTTCCGCTCAGGTCATGATACCAGGGTCCTGGGATTGAGCCGTGCGTCCGTCTCCCTGCTATGTGGGAAGCCTGTTTCTCCCTCTCCCACTCCCCCTGCTTGTGTTCCCTCTCCCGCTGTCTCTCTGTCAAATAAATAAATAAAACCTTAAAAAAAAAATCAGCTGACTCCAATGATGATACAGTTTTAGTAACTGAACCACAGACGTGACCCCGGGGCGCCGGATTAGGGCTCTTCCAAGACTAACCAGCCTCCCAGTACAGATGCAAGATACACTATGACACACATCTCTCACACGCTTGACAGGTAAGGTGAACTGGCCCTCTGTGTTCATGCAACCTTTTCCTAGCACATCTTCTGGGACTCTAGAACCTGGAAAACTAAAAATGCCATTTCCTGCACTGTCTTGCAGCTGAGATTGTGGATGAAAATTACATCCCACCAAAGGCATGTCAGACATGGTTCTAAATACTCCCTTTTATCTTCTTTTTACGGAAAATAGGTTTTATGTGGGGTTCAGATGGTCTGTTAATTGAAGCCAGGACCAGGCCACCGTACCTGCTTATGTAGGACTGGTGGTGGCTTCCCACCCCGGAGGGACAGAAGGTGGCCGTGATGACCACAAACACTGGACAGAAGAGAATTTGGCTTTCTTCCCGACAGTTCCCTCCCAAGAGAGGCAAAACCAGAGCTGAGCCTATCCGGTATCTTTCCCAAACTCACCAACTAAGCACGACCACCTCCTTCCTCCCTTACGAATGCCAGAAAGTGAGAGGAAGAGAGGACAAAAGTGTCACAACTTTACATGGACCAGAGACACCGAGAAGGGTAAGAAGTGTTCATCCTTACCTGTTACCTATGGTCAGAAAGTCTTGGAAAGGGGCAAAAACGACTGCCAACAATTTACTGTCATATCGTTCATTATTTTAAATTAATGTGTAAAAGGATATTTCATTTGTGTACCACTTGTGTAGTTAAGAAAGAAACGTGTGAAAGTAAGTGCTATGAATTCCACTTCTATGTGGGATAAAATAGCCTACTGTACATCAAAGCTTCTGCCAGAAAAAAACTGGAAAATCTAGATGCACCAGGAGAAAAGTCTTTCAAAAGCTATCAGAGGGTTGCCTGAAGCCATGAGGATTAGGCAGTACTGGTTCTGGAGGAGGGATAAGTGGTGGTGGGGGGAGGGGTACTGGCAGCCACTCCTGGGGGGCGGGGGGCAAGAGGGCGAGTTCCTTGTCCTGCTAATTGAAGAGGAAAAGTCACTTCCTTGGACGACCCTCTCCCTCTAAAGCAGTTCACCTCCTTTATCCTCTGTGCGGGTGTCTTGGTCTCGTGGCTCGCACTGCAGGTTGTAATCTAACGTTGGTTTCATTTGTGCTCTGATCTGTGTCAACCTTTAGACTATAAACCTCTTGCAGGCGGAAGAAGAGTTTGTCTTGTTCACTACTGGATTCCTAGCTTGCAGCCAGCACACCATGAATAGCTGAATTCGTTGAATTCAGGGGAGTTGAGTTGGCTTGAACTGAAACGGTAAAAGCTTTATGGCTCTTCTGGATTTCCTGGGTCCCATCACTTCTCGACCTCTCGGAAGATCAAGTGCGGACTTCCAGAGTTCCAGAGGCACCTTTTTCCACTGGAGGCCCTCCTCTCTGGAAACTTTGTCCGTGGGGTCAAACCCAAGCCCTTCCTGAGGTCCTGCTGGAATGCGTCCAGGGCTTGGAAGTGGGTGGGGTTGGGAGCCTTACCCCACACACACACCCAAGCCACACCTCTCAGCCCCGGCCCCGCCTTCTCCTAACCACAGAAAGTCCTGAGGCTCCAACAGAACGAGCTGAAGAACTTCCACTCTCTCCGAGCCTAGCAAGCCTCCAGTTTCGGTTTAAGTCACCGCATTTCACAACCTTTCCCAAACCCTGTGAGTTCCTCAAGTCCACCTGCTCTCAAACGCTTACCTCGAGATTCTGAAACCGGGCTTGCCCCTCCTTCCAGTTCTGGACCCCACCTCCCTTAGTCTCACCTCCTCCAGGGGTTCCCCAAATTTCCCCCCTTGAGGGAGCCCCTGCCCTAGGAGCGAAGATGGCGGATCGAAAGCACAGTCCATGTGGCATAACTTCTTTTCCTTCTTAGGTGTGTTTGTAAGTGTGGTTCCACGTCCTCAGAACTTCATTCCTGTCTTCAGTCCTTCCTTTCTCTTCCCAGGTGTAAAGTATCATGACGGAAGCCAAAGGTCCTGGGCTTGTGGTCCTGATGCTCCTGCTGGGAGATCTTGTACCCTCTGTTCTGATAGAGCTCTGATGCATTCGCTTTGGGGTTCAATCCTCATCTGTTCCTAGTGGGGGGTTTAATTGTCTTCTGAGCACCCTGAGGCAGTCAGGCTCAGGGAAACTGAGGCATGGGGCCCACATTTACAGGAGACTGAGGTACAAGCCTGATGCCCTCTAATGAAATTGCCACGAGAGGCAGGTCTGTATTGTGTCCTAGCCACCCACGGTCAAGTGACCAAGGACCCCAGGCTGTTGATAGAATTCCAGCCCCAGTGCCCGATTGTCATTTCTTGCCCTCTACTGACCGAGCTGCGTGAGACACCTGGAGTAAATCGCTCCACCTCTGGATCCAGGAAGGCCTCACATTTCAGAGGGATACCGTGCATGAACCCTGCAGGTTTATTGTGAAGTTAAATGGACCATCGGGTGTCACATGCTTAGAATGGCCCCAGGCCAGGAGGAAGCCTCTATAAGTACGAACGGGACAAATTTACCCACTTATGGAGACCTGGAGAAAGCTTTCTCTGGCCTCAGCTACTAGTTCATACCTCTCCTGATTGGAACTTGGGCCCTCCTGGGGACTGGATAAACACGAAGGGAGTGGGCTCCAAGGCCTCCTTTGCCGGACTCGATGTTGGCCACACACTTTTTATTTCACATCAAGGCTGTAAATACTCAGATTCATTCAATTGATTGGATTACACTTTTCTTTGTCGACATTTAGTTGCAGATTCTACTCTCAAGCAGGCACCTGGTGGCAGGGACTAAGGTTAGTTTCATGTGAAATCCCCACGGTGTTGCTTAGTGACTGTAGAGAATTTCGTCCATGTCTGTTTCATAAATGCATGGATTTGATTTTGGTGTTTCAAGTCTCCTATCTACAACACACCTTAGGGGTGAGTTACCCCTGCAGAGAGCAAATCTCATCTACGGCTTTCTCCCTAGTTTCCCAGTGGTAACGTTCACCTGACCTCTTCCAGAATCTGGTTGCAATTTTCCAAAGCGACTACTTAGAGGAGGTCTGTGCCCCTCCCCCTCCCCCCCCAGGGTGGGGGGAATCTTTCCTTTTCTCCAACACTTACCAGATCTTTCTGGTCTTTCAAGGATTAATTGATAACTGATAAATGGATGGTCAGTATCTCCTCCAGTTTATGTCTTTCTTTCATCTTATATAATCTATACTTTTTTTTTTAGAGAATTTTTTTTTTTAAATTTAAAGATGTATTTATTTATTTATTTGAGAGAGGGAGAGAGAAAGCATGGGCGGGGGCATTGTAGAGGGAGAGAGAGAATCTTAAGCAGACTGCTTGCCCAGTGCAGAGCCCGATGCAGGGCTCCACCCCCACGACCCTGAGATCATGACCAGAATTGAAATCAAGAATTGGATGCTTAGCCAACTGAGCCACCCAGGCACCCCATGTAACAGTCTACTTTAAGTCTCCATCTAGGGGTGGAAATTTCAAGCAAAACAGGTTAGGGGCTTTTAGTTAAGGCTCTCAAAAGAGGTAAGGACATTCAAGTAGCTGTCCAAATGGAATTGCAAGTGGAGAGAATCTGTAGACTGGACAAGTACTTGATAACAACCCAGAGGCTTTTCTATTTATGGGCTGGCCAGTGGGCTCCTTGGGGGCAAGACCGACATCTCACTGGTGTAGATGGATCCAGGACCCAGCTCGGTGCCCAGTGAGAAGAGCTCTGTAAGTGCTTATAAACTGAAAACATTGAAATGTTTCCACCGATTAAATAAAGTCACAACGGTTTGAATCCTAGCGAGGCACTCCATCAAGGTTTCTTGGGTTGAAGTTGGTCAATGAAAAGCAGTAAGACATAGTGATTCTGGTTCCAGAGTTTGACATGCAGAATCAGATAATCCTGGGAGCAAATCCCAGCTTTGCTTGCTTCTTTTCAGTGTATCCTAAGCTTCTGCTCCGTAGAGGACTTGTTTCAGGATCATTAAGGGTCCAGCATGAAGTCATGCATGTGAAATTTACATTAGCAACTGCGAAACTTACCCAACATTACCTTGGGCCAGAAACTGTTCTAGGACTTTCTCACTTAATCCTCCGACAACCCAAGGAGGAAGGTGCTTTTTCTTCTTCCTCTTCCCCTTCTCCTCCTCCTTCTTCTTTTACAACTCACACACACTTTATTTCCTTGACTGAAAGCCCTCTTCTGGTACATACAATGTTCTAGGTAATTGACCTCAGCTTCATTCACACTGACTTCAGTGAGTTCTGTTCTGGCTTTCTGGGCTCAACACTGCTCAATTACTCCTGTTGCTGGGTGGTCTGTTTTCTCTTAGGATCAAGGTGGGTATTTGCATATAAAATCTGATTGTTAATTCCTTCTCTGGCAGTTCTTTCCTGGATGCTTAGCTTTGCTTGCTTATACTTACATGGACTCGGCCCCTGAAATTCACCAGGATATATTCCCCTGCCTCAACATCACTGGGTCTAACTCTGCCTCCCCATTCCTGGGCTCCGGCATGGTCACAGCCCTGGGGTCCGCTGGGAGCCTCCAACCCTGTGCTCTGCAAAGATGTTTTAACCACCCCGCTTTACAGAGGAATATGTCGTGTACTTGAGAGGCTAGTCAAGCCCCTCAAATCACGCAGCTAGTGAATGGAGGTTCCAGGTGGTTCCAGGACCCACACATAGCCCCTGGTCCTAAGAATGAAGGGAGCACTTGAAGTGCTATGCGAGGTTCACAAGGACTCAGGAGGGGTAACGCTATTAGCGTTCCTGTTATTGTGTGCGAGGAACAGAAAAGCCCGCTGCTCCCCAACAGAGCGGGACCCACAGGGGCCTCAGCCTTTAAGACCTGGGCCCCTGGGGCTGGTGGCTGGGCTCCCAGCTCCAAGGCCGGTCCTGGGCAGCCCCACCCAGTGTTCTCACCACACCCTGGTGCTCTTGCCACCCCACGAGTTCTGGCCACACCCTGCTCGCTCCCGGAAGGTAAACAGGGCTACGGGAGAACAGACGCATTGTTGGGCCTGCGCTCTTGGCCCCGGAGGCCAGTGCACTTTGGCTTAGAAACGCCACAAATCAATAACAGTAAAAGTCAGAATGTTGGCCCTCTTGAACTTCAACTGACCCCGACCCCGAGCCAGTTTAGTCACGAGGATAAATGCCCTGGGGACCTGATTCCAGGAGAGAAAACTTCCGGCATGGCATCTAGTCAGTGACCTTGAAGGAGGGGAGTTTGCGGTTCAGGGGTGGTGAGGAGGGCTTTGTGTTCCTTGGGAGGGGGGCACAGGAAGCGTGCCTGTGGGGCCCAGAGCAGAAAGACTTGCCCTCGAAGAAGATGGCAGGGTTGGCAGAGTGCTAGATTCCTTCTGTGGAGAGTGCTGGCTACAGGAATAGGTTTGATCTTGACCGCAAAGATTGGCAGAGCGCTTCCATCGCAAACACGGGGCTTGCTCTCAACATGCCTTAATACGCTGGACGTGCTCAGCGACCCTACGAGATGCATTTTATCATCTTCCTTGTGCAAAGGAGAAAGCTGCAGTGCAGAAAGGGTAAATCAACTTCTGGGGGGTGGAGGCGGCTACCCAGCCCCTGGGAGGCCAAACCAGGATCTGAACCCCGGGTGATCTCTAGCCCCTGCCTCGCGGGAGACATCGGGTTATCTCTCTCTCTGTTTTCCTCTCGTTTCATTTGAATCAGATTTGTTACACCAGAAGATATTCAGAAAAGGGGCCACTTGGAGGGGTGGGGGAGGGTCCCCTGTGGGCTGCTGGGGAGCTTCAGGGCAGCAGGGAACAACTGGCCAGCTCAGTTCCTGCTCCTAGCCTGAGAGGCCCCCCCCCCTTAAAAGTTAGCCCTCCTCCCCACAGCCTTCACTGCAGAGTATTATAGGGATGGAGGCGGTGCCTGAAGAGGGGGCTCAGACCCTCCCCGAGCTCTTCTCCTCCCACCCTTAAGGTACAAATCCTGTCAAAGCCAGTCTCCTGTCTCTCCCGACCAGGTTGAAGTCCAGCCTTCTCCGTTGCTCCCCTGGCCTAGAGCCTGCGAAACATATAGCAAGGGTCACTAGAGAGGAAACAACTCAACGCCAAGTTCCAAAGGGCAGTCCAGTGCGTCCAGCGTGGGCTCCGCGACCTTATAGACCAGGTCGGGAGGGCTCTCATGTCCGAGGCCACCCCGAGAGCTGGGGCTCGTTCGAATCACGTGCTTTCTGAGTGTGGCGAGAAAAAGCCCTGCCTCTCAGGTCTCTGTGGTTTATCTGGAGCCGGGGGGATGCTGCCGTGAGCTTTGGGGCTTAAGTTCATGGGGCTGGTGGTTATCCATGTCCACTGCAGGTCCTCCAAGAAATGTTGGGTATGACTTCCTTGATTCTTTTCACACGCTGGAGCATTCCTTTGGTTAGTAGACTATGAATACTTCTAGAACGATAGATGCCATTGTAAAATGGGGGCTCTTCCTGATAAGGGTCAGGAGTTCTGGTTCTCAGCTGCTGAGGCTTCTGGCCTCGAGGGGGCATCCAGAAAATGTGGACGGTGGGCGCCCCCTGCTGGACAGGGGTGGGGGGGCCAGAAGTTCCGGGTCCTGAGTTCAGAGCCTGCGGTCTTATGAGGTATTTGGAATACCTCCTGCTCCTCTCAGATGCCTGGCTCTTCTCCTTCTTGTCCTTCCAGGATTAAAATGCATACAAGTAGTGAAAAAGCAACATGGCTTAGGTGTAAGGAGGGTGGACCCTAGAGCTAGACTAGCTAGACTGCCTCGGTTCCAGTTCTATCTCAGCCACTGCTGTGTGACTTTGGGCAGATCACTAAACCTCTCTGTGCCTACCTTCCTCATCTGTACAATCAGGATTCTAATACTAGAACCCACTCACAGAGCAGTTATGAGATCTGAATGAAGTTGCTTGTGAAACTTAGACATAAATGAGATACTATGTGTACATGAGCATAACTTAATTATATATGCATTGATTATTGCTATTAGAAATGCTATCATCCTTATTCTCATGAGTATTATTAATACAACCTAAGAGAAAGCTTCTTTCCTCTCTCTGCACCCTACCGGTCACTGTCACGGTCATTAAATATCCCAACAATCTGGGAGTCCCCGCACCGGGAGACAGCTCAAAGAGGGAATATGGCAGAGAGAATGATGTATATAAAAAAATACATCTCCGGTCCCACCCCTCAGTAAATATGCAATTCCCGGCAGCTGCTAGTCATCCAAACCTTGGCATGCATCATAGCACACATTATTCTAGACACCAAAGGAAGGGAAGAAATCATTAACACTGCTCCAACAATAAAGCTTTCTCAAAGGAAAAAGGTGAAATCATTTGCATCAGCCAAGCGCTTCCAGCCGGCCAGCCACATTTGTTGGGTTTGTGGGCTTTTTTTTTTAATAGAAAAATAAGGTGTAGACTACCTTTGATGATTGCTTTTGGAGAAATTTAATAGAGCTTGGTGTCTGAGGTCGCAACAGTAACCCCGACTGAACAATTAGTGTTCTTGGAAATTTGGAGAATATACATATGTATATTGGGGCACATATAGATGGATATGTGTGTAAATTTATATATATATGCATTGTGTGTATGTAAATGTGTGTAAACATGTATACTTATATTTTACATTTTTTTCCTAAGATTTTATTTATCCGACAGAGATCACAAGTAGGCAGAGATGCAGGCAGAGAGATAGGGGAGAAGCAGGCTCCCTGCTGAGCAGAGAGCCCAACATGGGGCTCAGTCCCAGGACCCTGAGATCATGATCTGAGCTGAAGGCAGAGGCTTAACCCACTGAGCCACCCAGGCACCCCTATATTTTACATTTTAAAGCATTTGCATATTTGCATATGTAACCAACACCTTGAAGACTGTTCACATATGTATATACATGCATACAATACCTATAGAATGTCTTAAAGGTATTTATGCCCCTTTGAGTGGAATGTGCATGGTTGTGGGGAGGGAATGAGGAACGAAAGCATTGTTGATAGCTACGGGACTATACAGGATACTGTATTCTTTCTTTTCTTTCTTTCTTTCTTTCTTTTTTTTTTTTTTTAAGATTTCTTTATTTATTTTAGAGAGAGAGCATGAGCAGGAGGGAAGGGGGGAAGAGAGAGAGAGAACCCCAGGCAGACTCTGTGCTGAGAGCGAACCACTGCAGGCCTTGGTCTCACAACCCTGAGATCGTGACCTGAGTCAAAACCAAGAGTCGGGTGTTCAACTGACTGAGCCAGCCAGGCACCCCCCCAGGGCACTGTATTCTTAAAAAGCTTGGACGTTGGGCAGGGCAGGGTTTGGAAAGGGAGGTGGTGGTGATTGATGGGGGTGGTGTGTCTAAATGATACAGCGGGCAAGCAGAAGATGCCCCAGTTGCTTGATCTCAGGGGTAGCTAGTAATTGTGGGAGAAAGAGCTTTGCCGTCCTTTTGCTCGGAAAAGTTTGTGCTATGCATCGCTCCTTGAGGATTCTCCTGACTTTCCCGCCCCCAGTGCCTGACTGTGTGCTTCCTCTGGGTCTCCATGGCCCCCTGCACCAGCCGAGGCACTTACCACCCTCTTCTCTGACTTCTTGTTTGAATGGGAGCATCATGGGGGTGAGGCTGTGCCTTTCCTTTTCCCTTGGATCTGCAGCACAGAGTTGGCACGCGATAAATATTTGCTCCGGGTTTGAGTGGCTAAGCAGACAGACAGACACATGTGTGAATGGACAAACGAATGAATAAAGACATGGACAAGAGAAGCAGAGGGCTCTGAGCTTGGAATGGAGAGGTATTCCTATGGGACGCATTCCAGAGATGTAGGATGAGAGTCTGGGATTTAATGCGGGCTGGAGTCTGCCTCCTGGTAGAAAGAGGATTCACGGCAACAGTAGTTTATCATAGCCCAGGGACACAATTTAGTGTTCTAAGTCAGAAGGCTTTTTTCTGAGACTGAGGAGTCTCCTTATGGAGAATATAGTATCCAACGCAGCCAGAACCAGGTGGGAAGTCATTTGGGAGGAAGTCACCCTGTGGCAGTTAAAAATATATATACTAGGGGTGCCTGGGTGGCTCAGTTGGTTGAGCATCTGACTCTTGGTTGCGGTTCAGGTTATGATCTCAGGGTCATGAGATCGAGTCCCACATCAGCTCCAAACTCAGCGGGGGTGTCTGCTTGAAGATTCTCTCCCTCTTCCCCTCCTCCCCTCTCTCTTTCACACAAATAAATAAAATAAATTATTAAATATATATATATATATATATATATATATATATATATATATATATACTGTCAACACCTAGAGTCCACAACTGGACTCTTTCCAGTTCAAGTTTCTCTCTAGTTCAAGTTTCACACCCGTCCTGTGAAGGAGGCATGATTATTCTACAGGTCGGAAAACCACACATCACGGAGGCTGGGGGACCTGCCTGACATCACAACGTGGCTCTGTGGGTCCACGATTCCCCTCCAGCTGTTGGGGAATCCAGGGGTGATGAAGCCAATGGTGAAGAGAAGGAAGAAATTCTGTCTGTTGGTACAGCAGCCCCCGTGGCTGTGAAAAGCTCTGAAATTTGTAATTGCTCCAACAATGGAAGTTTGCTTCTTGCTCAAAGAAGTCTCAGATGGGGCTCCTCTCCGGCTGGAGCCTTCCAAGGTGGCTTCCTTTCTTCTGGGTGATGTTCATTCCACCGACTTCAATATGGGACTTCAGGCTGCCCTACCCATCGGCCTCAAACTGGCAGCAGGGGAAGGAGCGTGGAGAAGGGGAGGCTTTATGGGTCAGACTTGGGAGAACCACACATCACTTCCAGCTTCATTCCTTTGGCTAGAGCTCAGTGACTTGGCCAGTGCTTCACAGCAGTGAAACTGCAAGGCCGGCTGGGAAAGGGAGAGCAGCTCTGTGTCCAGGAAAAGAAGGAAATGATCTTTGTGGCACTGGGCAGTCCCCCTCCCGCAGCCTCATCCAACAACCAGGAACGTGAGCTCCCATGACAGAGCGAAAGTACAGATCAGATCTTCACTGGGGACAGTAGCCCGCAGGCAAGCGTGCAGTGAGCCAAACTTCTAGCTGCACCTCAAGTCACAGATGTGCCCAGAGCATGTCTGGGATGAGCCTTGATGGTTTGGTCCTCCTCTTTGGGCAATTACTATTCCTCAGTTTCAACTTTGCCCATCCTAGTTGCCCCGGACCATGACTGGAGGTGGCCATATGCTCCCCGGGGACCCAGTCCTGTTTCCTGGTCCCCTCAGGATCAGGGGTTGGTTTCAGGAAGGTCATGTGATCCAAGGAGAGCCTATTGGCATCCTTCCCTCACCGACGAAGAAAGTTCTGAATTCTCTGGTTTTGAGGCAGGATGGCTGGAGTGTGGCATGGCCGAGCACCATGTCTGCCGCCTCATGGAGACAGGCCGGAAGAGTGAAGTCAGCATGCAGACGAAAGGCAGAGGGTGGAAAAGAGATTTGCCAACCTTCAAGTTCCTGGATCTTTAAGGCTCTTCCCTTCCTGCCGTTTTTCTGTAGTTTGAGTATATAAATCAATCTCTCTTTGCTTATCTCCTTCAAACTGAGTCTCTGTCACATGCAACCCACTTGTAACACACCCAATGTGCCAGTAGATGGTCTTCAACGATTCTTACCCCTCCCCAAGTTTTTTGTTTTGTTTTGTTTTTGTCCAGTGCTGGCCTTGCTCACCCGTATTCTCTTACATGCCCGCACACTTCTACACACTGTTAACAGTTGAACTGGAACCCTTGCCCAAAAGATAGATTGAAGTCCTAACCCCCCATACCTCAGAATGTGACCTCACCTGGTAAGAGGGTCTTTAACAGAGGTAATCCAGTGAAAATGAAGTCATTAGGGCAGACCCTCATCCATGACGACTGGTCTCCTCATAAAAGGGGGAAGTTTGGACACCAAGACATACAGGCTTGGGAAGACTGTGTGATGGGACAGAGACACAGGGGAGACACCACGTGAAGAAAAAGACAGGGATCAGGGTGATACGTGTGAGGCCAAAGAATACCAAAGATTGCAGCAAACTACCAGAAGTGAGGAGAGAGGCAGGGAACAGATTGTCCCTCACAGCCAGCAGAAGGAAACTCGCAGACTGCAAAGCAAGAAATGTCTGTTGTTTGAGTCACCCATACTGTGTCTCTTTGTTCCAGCAGCCCCAGGAAACAAATACACACAGTTTATTGGCAGATAACTTTGTGAATTTGCCAGAATTATCTTTTTTTTTTTTAAGATTTTATTTATTTATTTATTTATTTGACAGAAAGAGAGAGAGCACAAGCAGGGAGAACAACAGGCAGAGGGAGGGGGAGAAGCAGATTTCCCACAGAGCAAGACTCCTAGTGCAGTGCTCCATCCCAGGACCCTGCGGTCATGACCTGAGCTAAAGGCAAATGCTTAACTGACTGAGCCACCCAGGCACCCCTGGAGTTATCTATTCCTAGGAAGAAAAGCAATGGGTATTTCTTGGTGTTACTGTAAGCTCCCTGAGCATGTTCTTAAGGAGTCCCATTTCTCCTTTCATGTTATTTATCTATATACCACAAGTGATAACGTGAATATGGAAGAAGGTTAAGGCAATGTGGCATACAGATTCTTTGTAATTGTGTCACACACTGTTCTTGGTAAAAAAAAAAAGAGAAGAAAAGAAAAAGAAAAAGAAAAACGAAAAAAAAAAAGCATTATCTCATTTAGTTCTAGGAAGGAAGAGTGAAGTCAGGTCAAACCTGAGTCTGAGTCCCAGTTCTGCTGCTTATTAGTTATTTGGGCTTGGTCATGTTGCTTAACTTCCATGAGGCTCTTTTCTCAATGGAGCAGTAATTTCTACATAATGGACTATCTGTAAGATTAATCCAATACCATATATAAATTGACGGGTCTATAGTAAATCCTCTAATAATTGGAAATATTAATATTCATCTCCATAATCACTCTATATGGCAAGCATTTGTAATTTCCATGTTATGCATAAGGAAACTGAGTCCCACACAGCTCATAAGTCAAAAAAAAAAAAAAAAAAAACCTAAACTAAATTAGACCTAGATCTGTCTGGTGGCTTCAGAGCCAAGGTCTTTCTGCTATATCCTCCTCGAAAGGAAAAAGCCCCCCAAAGCAAGAATTTGTCAGTACCACAGTTACATTTTAAGTGAATTTGAGTTACATGTAACTGTGTGATACAAAACATACACAAGGTTTCATTTTGTGCTCAAAATGAGAAATCATGCCAATCCCCCAAATTAAAAAAGAAACAAAGAATCGCTCGATTTCAATCCTGCTGGGACAAGTGAGTTGTGAACGGTAACACTTTGGTTTTAAAACAGAAATCCTCTCTTCCTTTTGTTAGTATCTTTTAAACAATGCTACTATTCACATGGCTTGGAACTTCAAGTGATTTTGGTGACAATTGTGAGGTTATTATAATTTTAAATGTTTTTTTGTATCCTATGACCATGTCATCAGAGCGTTTATAATGTGGTGGTACAAAAAAACACCGAAAGTGATGCATTTATCACAGATTTTCGATATCATCAAAAACCTCTGAAGAAGACCTAACAGCCATTATGATGTGCCGTGCTTACAATTTAGCAGATTAATTTCTGCAAAATACCAGAGATCACGCTGAAGAAATGAAAGGCACCATTAAAAGCAAGTTACACACCAATGGGTGTAGATTTATGTGCTCTATGAACACACTCCTCCATACTTTAAATTTATTAATATGGGAGCATTTTCTTTGAATTACATGAGTTTTGAATAATGCAACGTCTTCAGAAATTCATCCACGGCATAAAATGAACCCACACTAAAGATAGCACCCACGTACTCCCAGGAACTCAAAGAACCAATGCATTTAGTCTCTGTATTTCTCACTGTGACCTATAAATTGAAACTTTGATGTATCCATCAGTCTCTAATGACTTGGATTATCATGAGTCACCTCTGGAAATAGTGAAGAAAAATCTTTTCCTGGTTTGTAAGCTGAGGCCAGGGCAGTCCAGTCCCTGGGATGCAGGCCATCCAGCATACCTAAGGGGACTCCAGCTTCATTTTCCCCATTTGTACTACGGAGTAGACTGACAAGCAGGGCCTTCAGAGAAGCAAATGGTAGATGTATAGTACAGAACTCATAATAGTAGCTTACATTTATTAGTTGCTTTTTGTATGCACAATATTCATGTCAATTAATCAATTAATTGATTAATCAATTAATTAATTAATCAATGCACAATATTAAGTCCTTTGCAAACATTATTTCATTCTCCATATGTGCAGACAAATGAGGAAACTGAGTTATGGAAACATTGAATGCTTTGTCCAGGTCATTAATTAGGATGTGGCAGGGACGGCTGTTTCCATGTCTATAGTTTACTTGTAAATACGTGTATGTCTGCGGTGTGATGTATGTATTCCTTTGGTTGACAACAGGTCAGGTGGTCTATTCTAAGGAACAGTAGTCAGTGAACATTCGAATCGGGACCTGGGCTCCAGAGACAGCTACAACACACGCTTCAGTTTCTATGTGTTTCAATCCCCATCTAATGCGTTGCCGATCAGCGTGGCGAATGTCAAAAACGGGTTTTCATTTGTGATCATCGTGGCTGGTTAAAAAGCATGATAGACTTCAGAAATGGGCTTGTGTGGTGCAATTAAAGGTATTGAACATATGTGGCTTGGCCAAACTATTTTAGAGACACTCCCCACGATGGCACAGATGAAATGCACAGACCTGGGACTCTTGCAGCTTTCACCCTCAAAGGTAAAGCTCAAGGCTAAGCCCCCAGCGGATTCTGTGTACATTCGTGAATTCCAAAGGTACTGGCTCACTCTCCAGCCAACACCAGCTCTAAAGCAAAGAGAGCCCCATGTCTGGGTATTTGGTGAGCCTGTTTTGAAAGACCTTATCACGCCAGGCAGCTGACTGAGCATCTGAAGGGACAGAAAGCTGGGCCTTCCTTCATTCAGTCTAACAAACAGTTTATAGACATGGCTCAGTATTCGCTTGTTGATAAACATTTGCTTAATAAATATCTATGTGGCAGAATGATACCCTTCTGGTGAGGTAGTGAGGTAGGGATTCACTCATGCTTGCTTCCTTCAAACCTGCTGCGACAATAGAAGGAACCAAGAGTTGTGTCTGATTAAATGGACTCAGATTTGTTTCATCGAATCTGATGAAGAAGAAGCAGTGCTCTGAACCACTAGGAGAGAGTAACACCTCTGATGGTTTAAAAAAAAAAAAAAAAAGAGGGAAAAGGAAACAATGAGTAGGTAAAACAATAAAAGGACAACCCAAGATTCTCAGAAATAGTCGTGGATGGCTGGTCGTATCACAAGAGGTTGATCTCTCTGAAAAGACGGGTGTGACGGAAGGGAGGAAAGACTGGTCAGTTCTCCAGGCTTTCTTTCCTGCAAGCCCCTCCCACACTCTCCTCTTCGGGTCAGTATCCCAGACACGGCCACCCCTGCTACTCTGGAACAAATGGAACCTGGCTAGCCCAGCCGAGATATTATCAGAAGGAAGTTGGACTGGGTACAGTACGTTTACTAATATTCTATTCTGGGTTTTTCTCATGTATGTGTAGAATTGACCTCCGGTTTTATTTTCTTACAATGTCTTTCACAGGTTTTGATGCCAAGGGTGTGCTGCCCTCCTAAAACAGCCTGCAGATCATTCCACTTTTTCTGTCCTCTGGCAGTTTGTGTAAAATCTTATTTCTTAAAGCTCTGGTCAAATTCTCCAGTGAAGTTATTTTTTTTTTAATTTTTAAGATTTTATTTATTTATTTGACAGAGAGAGACACAGTGAGAGAGGGAACACAAGCAGGGGGAGTGGGAGAGGGAGAAGCAGGCTTCCCGCTGAGCAGGGAGCCAGAATGCCAGGCTCGATCCCAGGACCCAGGGATCATGACCTGAGCCGAAGGCAGATGCCTAACGACTCAGTCACCCAGATGTCCCTGAAGTCATTTTAGCCTGTTGAGTTTTATTTTGGTTTGGTTTGGTTTTTTAAGGGAAGGATTAAATTACAGATGCAATTTTTTAAGAATTTAAAGAACTATTCAGATGCCTAATGTCTATTTTGCAGGTTTTTTCTAAGAATTTGTCCAACTTATATAAAACTCTTAAATATGTAATGGCTCATAATATGATGTTTTTAGTCTCTAAGGTGAAGCCCTTTTTTCCCATTTCTGATATTGGTAATTTAGGTCTTTCTTGTTCATGATCAGTCTCCCCAGGGTTTACTTTTGACTTTGCTGAATTTCTCTATTGCACATTGTTTCCCGTTCACTTTGATTTTTTTTTTTCCTACGAACCCAACACAGGGCTTGAATTCATGACCCTGAGGTCAAGACCTGAGCTAAAACTAAAAGTCAGATACAAAACCGACTGAGCCACCTAGGCATTTCCATTTTTATTTTATCTTTGCATTTTCCTTCCATCTGTTTCTTTGAGTATAAGTTGCTATTCTTTTTCTAATGCTCAAGATGATTTATTGATTTCCAGTGCTTTTTTCCCCTGGATCTAAACATGCAACGCAAATAGGACACCGTCCTATGGAAATTAAAACCCTATAAAAACAACCAGCTCTACCACCCTCAGGAAATTTTAAAAGTCAACACATCTGATAGGAATTAAATGGGTGCAGCTTGGTGTATATTTTACCATTACATTGTTTGAATTCTATCACTCAAAAACCCTGCTAATTGTGGCAAACTGAAAATATTGTTTACTGTTTTGTGTCTCCCCTAACCCATGCCTTCTGCCACCAGTTCCACCAAAATGACAGTGAATGGTTTAAAATATATATATATAATATATTTTATTATATACATTATTATTATATTAGATTATATACATTATATAACATTATATATATTATATACATATATTATATTATATTATATACATATATATGTATATATATATGCACACACAAGGACAAACGGAAATAAAGTGGAAAAGGAAATAAATATTTTTTGGGAGCTAGAAAGCTTATGAAATAGTGCTTCCTAACTTAGCCAACCAAAGGAGTTTGGAGTTGGTGGCTCTGGGGTGAAAGTGAGGCTGAGAACAGAAGGTACAAGTTTGTACAAGTACACAGACACACCCACTGAGACCTGTCAACCTTTACCCTCCCCCTCAGAAATCCAGAGGCTGACTCTCTAAAGAAGGGAGGCTAGAGAGACTCAGATTCAGTGACATCAGGGCAGGGCACCCAAAAGAAATTGAAGATGAAGTAGAATTTTACTTCTTAGCGGTGGGCCCTTATCCCTTTCCTCCTCTCCAGTCTCAGAATGCTGGCAGCCCAGCAAGATCACCCTGCAGAAAGTTCTGCCTGTTGGCAAGCTCTCTATAACCCCCAACCAACATGTACATACAAGGACATACGCACTCACACGTACACACTCACACACCCCCCACATAGCTTCCCATCCACTTTTTAGTGCCTCACTCTTATGTGAGATGGGAGCTAAGGATGACCAAACATCTGAGAAAACTTTCTAATAGGAAAACTGAGATTAAAACAAATGATATTTTTTTGAAGAGCACAGTAGAAATAGAAATAATGCAAGGAGCAGAAGAAAACCTCAGGATACTGTCATTAATATGCTCAGAGGGAAAAAAGAGAAGGAAATTAGGAGGTTATATGAAAGCCCTTGGAAATTAACTATGACAGCAGGCATGCAAAATACAATAGAAATGTTGGAAGATAAATTTTGAGAAATATACCGGAAAGTGGAAGAATATCAGAGATGGAAATAGAAGAGGAAAAAAAAAAAAAAAGAAAATTTAGAGACTAGACCAAAATTTACAATGTTTGAATAAGATAAAAGTTCTAGAAAGAGAAAGCAGAGGAAATAGAGGGATTGAAATATTCAAAGGTAATTTTTAAAAAATCCTCAGAACTGAAGTATGTGAGTTTTCATATTGATAGCTCACTGATTTCCTGTATAATAAGTTTTGTTTTTTAAAATATTTATTTATTTTAGTTTAGAAAGACAGCATGGGGGGAGGGGTAGAAGGAAAGGGAGAAAGAGAGAATCTCAAGCAGACTCCCCACTGAACACAGAGCCTGACGTAGGGCTCGATTTCACGACCCTGAAATCATGACCTGAGCTGAAATCAAGAGTCAGATGCTTACCTGACTGAACCACCCAGGGACCCCACCTGCATAATAGATTTTAAAAGTCCCACACCAAGACACATAATTATAAGATTTTGGAATTCTAAGGATGAAGAGAAGATTGTAAACGCATCCAGGGATGAAGTAATAAGACTCATTCAAAAAGATAAAAGAGACTTCTCAAGAGCTTCTCGAGAGCTGCCCCAGAAGGTAGGGAAAAAACAATGTCCTCACACCTCTAAGGGAAAAATATCTTCAACTTAGAATTCTATACCTTGTCCAGCTATCAATCAGGTATGAAGGTTAGGTAATTTTTTAGATATTCATAACCTAGAAGCTACTGAAGGTGTGCTCACTCCAAAGGAAAATGGAAAACGAGAAAACAGATCTCATGGGAGGGGGGAAAAAGGATCTATTGTAGAGGAGAACAGAGAGGAATTTTGAGGTTGATAGTAAAAGGCAATCCTGGGGGGCTTAGAGAACTGCCAGTCATAGTACAGTGGAAGGAGAGAGAGCCCTGGGAAGGATAGCTTCCCCTCAAACGTTTACACTTGTAGAACATAAGGAGAAGAGATTTCTGGTGGAGGGATTGGGAACGATTGAAGTCATGGTCCACGGAAAGTGAAGTGTGATGTTACGATTTATAATAAATATATATTTGGTCTTTGTCCCTGTTCTGGCACAGAGCTCCTAAAACCCTTGGAAGTTCCTACGTGGTTAGAGCAATACACGGGTCTTTTGTGATATTGACAAGGCGACTTTTGGAAAGCCCCTGTGGATGGGGGCTGGTTGCTAGGGAACAACCCACATGCTTGCAGGGTTAGACCTTTCAGTCCCACTCCTCTGACCACCAGGGAGGGGAAAGGGGCTGGAGGTTGAATCAGCCACCAAAGGCCAGTGATTAAATCAGTCATGCCTAAGTCATAGAGCCTCCACCATTCCCCAAAATGATGGGGTTTGGAAAGCTTCCCGGTTGATGAACACATGGATGGTCATGAAGGGTGGCATGCTTGGGTAGGACGCAGAAGTTCCTCAGCCTTTCCCCACACCTATGCAGCTGTCCTGTCTGGCTGTTTCTGAGTTATATCCTTTTATGAAGAACTGGTAATCTAGTAAGTAAAATGTTTCTCTGAGCTCTGTGAGCCGCTTTAACAAATTGACTGAATTCAAGGAGGCAGCTCTGGGAACCTCTGATTTATAGCCCATGGGTCAGACGCACAGGGGATAATCTGGACTTGTGATTAGTGTCTGAACTGAGGGGAATGGGGATCACAGTCTTGTGGGATGGAGCCCTTCACCTGTGGGGTCTGACACTGTCTCCAGGTACATAGTGTCAGGATTGAATCAAATTGTAGGACACTTAGCTAGTGTCCAAGAATTTTTTTTTTTTTTCTGGTGTGGGAAAAACACACACATTGGAATTGGTGTCAGACTTGTATTAAGCAAAAAAAAAAAAAAAAAAGTAAAAAAAATGGTTAACTCCAGTAAGGAAGAAAATGTGATCATAATATTCTATGTGGCTCAACCATAGATACTCAAGTTTATAATAATGTAAACACTAAATATAGGTCTTAAAAACTTATAATAAAAAACATACTGGGGGCGCCTGGGTGGCTCAGTGGGTTAAAGCCTCTGCCTTCGGCTCAGGTCGTGGTCTCAGGGTCCTGGGATCAAGCCCGGCATCGGGCTCTCTGCTTGGCAGGGAGCCTGCTTCCTCCTCTCTCTCTGCCTGCCTTTCTGCCTACTTGTGATCTCTGTCTGTCAAATAAATAAATAAAATATTTAAAAACAAACAAACAAACAAACAAAATACGTACTGGCCAGGAGGGGGAAACTGTATGTGTGTTTGTATAAATGGGATGGGGTATTATAACACAGCTAAATATAATGTTTGTATGGTAAGAAGACAATAGATAATAACTAAAAGCAAAAAGTTAATATTAGAACAGTGCCAAGCACTGTTAAAAGTGCTTTTTATGAATTAATTCATTTTTTTAATTTTTAATTTTTTTTTTTTTTTTTAAGTAGGCCCTATGCCCAGTGTGGGGCTTGAACTCATGACTTCAAGAGTCACATGCTCTACTGACTGAGCCAGCTTGGCATCCCCAATTGATTCCTTTTAATGCTCACACCAAACATAGGAGGTTGTGAAACCCATTTTATAGATGAGGGTATGAAAAATCGTACTATAAGCGTATGTTTTAGAAATAATGAGACAAACCCCAGGAGAAAGATCTTTAAGAAACAGAAATGGTCATCTGTGTGGAGAGGAAAGCAGGAATGGAAAGGGACAGCTGGTGATGGCTGCTTTTCAATTAAAGACTTATAAAACTATTTGAGGGGCATCTGGCTGGCTCAGTTGGTTATGCGTCCGACTCCGGCTCAAGTCATGATCTCAGGGTCCAGGGAACGAGTCCCGAGTCCAGCTCTGCACTCAGCAGGGAGTCTGCATCTCCCTCTGCCACACTCCCACCCCCTCCCACATGGGCTCTCTCTCTCAAATCATTAAATAAAATCTTTAAAAATTAAAAATAAATAAAACCATGTGACGTGTTAACCTTTGTACATGTGGAACATTGATAAAACTAAAAAACTAATTAAATGCACATCCTTAAAATATTTTTAACTAATAAAAGGAACCTACCTGTTGTAATCATTTCTATGTGAAAAACTTAGAGAAAGCAGCTCTCAGACTTCCCTCTTGTCAGCCTAGGCTTCTGACCACGCATTTCCCCGTCCTGCAGTACCCCAGCCCATCGTATACGATATGATACGAAATTGCCATCGTATCTCTGCTCCACGGAGGCTGGAAGTTTCTGGGGTGCAGAGAGACACCTACTCTCCTTCCAAGATGTTTAGCAAGTGTGTATACATACACACTTGCATATAAATTAGCTTGCCATCCAGATAATCTGGAAACTACATGGCCAGCTGCTGTACCTTCTGAAGAGATACCTATTAAATAAACAGACATAACAATGAAAGCCAATTATATCATCTAATTTTAATTACAACACAAAATTGAACATCACATTTATGTTGGCCAGTTTTAAGAATGACGATCCCACTAATATTTTTATGGAAAACAGTTACTAATTAATAACTGTTAGAGAAACAAGAATAAGGAAGGCTTAATTTATTATTCAAACTGCCCTGGAGTCCTTGTTTTCATCTCCCCCTAAGCCATTCATTTACTTCTGTGCTTTCTAAGGCTCAAGTTTTTTCCCTGTCACTCAAGGCAAAAACAGAGGACTCCTTAAATGATGTTAGGAACAGATCAGCTCCCAGATAACATGCAGCCCACCAAAGAAAGGAAGGAAGGAAAGACTAAGTCCTGGGGTAAATTAACCCGTGATGTACGTGGTTGGACTTTACCTTCAAGCTCCAAAGCAGTGATGTGAACAGTAAAAATCCACGACTCGTTTATTTGAGAGAAGGTTGGGGAGAGGGAAGAAGGAATCCCCAGGCTCTGAAACAAATAAGACTATATTTAAATGACCTTTGTTAAAAAAAAAATTTATCTATTTATTTGACAGATCACAAGTAGGCAGAGAGACAGGCAGAAAGAGAGGGAAGCAGGCTCCCCGCTAAGCAGAGAGCCCGATGTGGGGCTCAGTCCCAGGACCCTGAGATCATAATCCGAGCCAAAGGCAGAGGCTTTAACCCACTGAGCCACCCAGGTGCCCCTTAAAAGACCTTTTTTAAAAAGAGCCTTTATTTTTAATTTATCTTATTTTTAAAGTAATCTTTACACCCAACATGCAGATCAGATTTCCCAACCCGAGATCAAGAGTCGCGTGTTCTGCTTACTGAGCCCGCCAGCTGTCCCGAGCCTTTGTTTTTTAGAGCACTTTAGGTTTACAGCAAAGTTGAATGGAAAGAAAATGTAACTAAACAGAAAGTACAGATATTTTCCATATACTTCCTGTCCCCACCCAAGCCCAGGTGACCCCAGCATCAGCACAGAGTGCTACGTTTGTTACAATTGTAAAGCCAACACAGATATTGTTACAATCTAGAAACTGATACTGAATCTAGAAACCAACACTGACAACAGGCAAAGCCTCTAGTTTACCTTAGGGGTCCCGCTCAGTGTTGTACATTGTATATTCTGTAGGTCTGGATATATGATAACACGTGTCCACTATTATAGTAAATAGAGTAGTCTTAGTGCCCTATTGCCTATTTTGATAGGAAATAGTGCCTATTCGTCCTCTCCCCCCTAATCTTTGGCAACCACTGATTTTTTGTGTGTGATTTTTTTTTTTTTTTTTTTTTACTGCTTCTGTAGTTACACCTTTTTCACAGGTCGTATTAACTGGAATCATACAATCCATAGGCTTTTCGGATTGGCTTCTTTCACTTAGTAATTTGCATTGAAGTTTCCTTCAGGTCTTATTATGGCTTGATAGGATCCTGATTTTTTTTTCCTCTATGAATTTTTTTAAAATATTTTATTCATTTATTTGAGAGAGAGAACAGGAGAGGGGATAGGTCAGAGGGAGAAGCAGACTCCCTGCTGAGCAGGGAGCCGGATGTGGGACTCAATCCAGGGACTCTACATCATGACCTGAGCCTTAGGCAGTCACTTAACCGACTGAGCCACCCAGGTGCCCAGGATCATGGTTTTTAAAAGAATCTTTTCTACTACAATATAGTAGGTATTTATAGATATTTATACCTTAGAACTTTAGAGAAACACAGTACATTTCCACTTATCTCCTGGGATGGTTCTGTCTCTTTTTTACCTCCTAGGAGGGGGCGGTATCTCCCGGAGCCCATGGCTGGCCGTTCACTGACGTATTTAGTGTCCGTCATTGACCATGGTTCCAATCCTAGGGCTGAGTAACAACCCCAACACTTAGAGGTGCGGGGCAAACACTTATGCTCCCTGATTCTGTGGGTCCAGAATTTGGACCTAACAAACCGGGGACACCCGGTCTTGCCTACGATGACGGATGCCTCCCCGGGAAGACTTGATGGAATCATCTGAAGGTGCCTTCATTCATCTGTCTGGCAGTGGCAGCCGGCTCTCCGCTGGGGGCATTGTTTGCTCCCCACAACCCAGCGGCTGGTTTCAATGGTGAACGTCCCCAAGGGAGGGGGCATCAGGCAGAAGCCTTGTTTCTTTTTATAATCTAGGCTCGGAAATCAAGCATTCTGCGGGATTCTATTTGTTGGGGCGGTCAAGGAGTCACCCCGCCCCCAGGTGTCAGGGGCCAAGAAATAGATTCTGCCTTGAAACGGGCAGTGGAAAGTTTTTGGAAGAACGTGGGACACTAGAAATATTGCTGTTGCTGTTTTTGGAAAATACCATTACCTTTGTAGGGCAAGAGCTTTGTGAGGTCCTGGGGATTCCTAGTGAAAAGCCAGGAGTTCTGATCTTAACACTTTAAAGAAAGGGTACATGGAGAGTGGGTAAACTGGCCTTACCACTAACAATTTTAAGTTCTCAGGTAGTGAACAGCTGGGGTGCTTCGGAAAACATAGGAAGGACATCATAACCTGACTTCGGAGTTCAAGAAGAGGGTCACCGGGAAATTGTTAATTGTTGCAGAATCTCATACAATATCTCCTCTGCTTTTGTGAAAATACAGCCGTAGATCTCTGGGATCTCACTTCCACGGAGGCCACTGGGTTCCATCTGCTAGCTCGGAACCTGCGAATTCTTTCCTCCTAGCCCACTTGTCACTTTCTCCTTGAGAAAGACACCTGTCATGCCTCCCACAAGGTGGCAATAGGAGCCAAAGGAGGGCAGAAGCTGTGCCTCTGACCCCTGCAATCACCGGGAATTGTTGACCGCATTAGGAGACAGGGCTGGTTAGAATTAACCACTCAACCAGCTGGTGATGCAAATGGCCTGAGGTAAAAAATGACACAAGCAGAAAGGGCTGAATTGCCTAATGACTATTTCTATTTCCCTTCCTTCTACCTGTTCCAGGTTTTCAGAGAAGACTCAGGAGAGCACTGTTTGGGGTGTGGGGGAGGAAATCAAGGTCGTAACTTCCTTTTACACAGAGGAACGTGACAGCTGGAGAGAATTCAGTGACTCCCTCAAGAGAGTGTGGGTATTTTCACATGACACAAAGCACTAGAAAACATTCCTTGGAAATGTGTGAACAAGTGTTCGATTACTACTGGGGTTTTGGAAGATGATCAATCAGTTTCCTAATTCACAACCTAGCATTTGGGAGGCCACAGAGGGAGACCTGGGTGGGAATCACTACTTCTCATTAGTTACTGCCCCACAAGCGAGGACCCGCAGTCCTCCCCACTCTCCCTCCTCCCCATGCTCTCTCCACTGCCCTGAAGTAGACTCAGCTCCCTCGGGGCTGGGACAGGCCATGGAGGCTGCATGAATGATATACCCTTTTAATTTGCTTTTAATTATTGTGGCCTGGTAACCCTTCCAAAGACCCTTCACAGAGAGTAGTTTTATTTTTCCACTTATTAACCTCATTCACTAGACTGGAGAAAGAATCCCCCCTCCCTCCAGACCTCCCCTTTCATCTGACTAATTCCTTTTTTTTTTTTTTTTTCCAGCACCAGGAAAGTAATGTGTGTAAAACCAGCGCCAAGTACATTGTGGTTTCAAACCCAAGCCTGTTTGAAGCAGAAGCCCATGGGATTGTTCTATCTCAGCCTCCAAAGGATGGCCCCCTTGGCCTCACTCTGTGAAAGGGAAGGGCCTGAATGGCCCTTTGATTCAGCACAAATCCACAAATGGGGGAGGGGAGCAGGAGAGGGCCTGTCATTTGACACTGTCGGTGTACTCGGCCCTGGGCCTCCCCATTCAGGCCTCTCTGGAGCCCGCTGGTCTCCCCAAGGATGGCCTGTCTACATGGCCAATGCCCTCATTGCCCCAAATGCCTGGCTGTTCCCGGAGGTATACCAGCAGTCCCAAAGGTCTGGGGAATTTCATTTGCTCTGAGAGTGCTGTTCTCTGTAAAGTTCCTCCTCCTCCTCCTCATCCTCCTCCTCCTACACACACACACACACACACACACACACACACTCAAGCCTAGCTTCACTAAGCTGTTAACCATGTATTTGCTGGTAGCTTTTTAAAGTATTCACTGCTTTTGTGGTTTTTCTAAGAGAAAAGACAAGCATATCATTTGAATTAAGGCAAGGGCTTCACAAGGTTGAGAGGCAAATACAGTGTTGTGGTTATCGACCTGGGTCGTGGAAGGTGGGTTTGAATCCTGGCTTCACCATCTGTGATCTTGGATTATTTATTTGCTCTCTCTGCTCTTCTCTGGATGTGTTCCCTCGCGTATGGAATAACACCTCCTTCAGAGAGCCATTGTGGATTTGAACGTATTGCATACATATAAAATGCTTAGGACAGCGTCTGGCACATAGTAAGCATTGTATAAATGTTATGATATGATATGTATATGATATGTATATGATAAAGGTTGCTGGCTTGGACAGCAAGCTACAAAAATTGATTATATTCTGTTTACATGTGTGTGCAGCAAACAGTTAAAAGATGGCATTTTTAAAAGATCACATTGAAATCACAGGACAAAAATAAAATCTCTAGGAATAAATCTAACAAATGATGTGCATGCTACAAGAAGAAAAATATAAAATTTTGCCGAATGTAATTAGAGACTCTCCAGGGGGAGGAAGATGTATTATCTTGAAAACCTTCTTTCCTCCCATACTAATCTTTAATTCAAAGAAACTCCACACAAAATATTGATCAATATTTTTAGTGTGCACATGGGAAACTTGACAAGCAGATTCTAAATAAAGATTGAAGATGGGATAATTGAGAAGTGTGGTATCAGCACAGAAGTTGATGAAAAGAATAATGAAACAGAAGAGAGAATCCAGCAGACCGTTATGGAAACTTGGTCCATGGCAAAGGATCTCAAAGGATCCTTTGTAATCAAAGGATTACAGATCTCTGGGAAGAAGATGAAGTAGTCAAAAAAAAAAAAAAAAGGCTGCAGGGTGCCTGGGTGCCTCAGTTGGTTAAGCGGCCAACTCTTGGTTTCAGCTCAAGTCTGATCTCAGGGTCCTGGGATCCAGTCTTGCATGGCTCCATGCTCAGCAGGAAATCTGCTGAAAATTCTCTTTCCCTCTCCACACCTCCCCCCCCCCCCCACAAGTGCTCTCTCTCTCTCTCTCAAATAGATAAATCAACAAATCTTTAAAAAAAACAGGGGCACCTGGGTGGCTCAGTGGGTTAAGCCTCTGCCTTCAGATCGGGTCCTCATTCCAGGGTCCTAGGATCCAGCCCCACATCTGGCTTTCTGCTCAGCAGGGAGCCTGCTTCCTCCTCTCTCTCTCTCTCTGCCTGCCCCTCTAACTACTTGTGATCGCTCTCTCTCTCTGTGAAATAAATAAATAAAATCTTTAAAAGAAAGAAATCTTTAAAAAACCAAACCAAACCCAAACCAGAAAACAAACAAAAAAAGAAGGCTGGGCCAATTAGTCATCCATTAGCAAAGATTCAAAGTTGGGTCCCTGCAACAGCCAGACTGCGGACTAAACACTTAAATGTGAAAAACAAAATAAAGAGGACTATCCTTATGACATTCCTGGGTCAAAGAACCAGAAATGTCTTAAACAGGAGTTAGACACCACAAACCACAAAGGCAAAGATTGATAAAATAAACTGTGTTCAAATGAATTTAACATTATGTTACCAACTTAACATATTGTTAACATTTTAGTATGTTCTGGCTAACCAAGATAGGGTAATGGTCCTAATTTTGCACCCTCTCCTCCTAACAGAATACAAATACATGGATGCTCTTTCAATGGGGGCTTTGCGGTGCCCACCTGCGGAGTGAAGGAGAACACAGATTTCCGCCCAGGTGCGTTAAGTTTGACCACGTGGCCTGCATTGGCCAATGAAATGCAGGCTAGCGTAGACGCCGCTCCACAGAGTTTCTAAATGTTATTGCCTGGGCTACCTTGCTCTCTACCTACGTACCCTAGGAAAAACGTGCCCTGAGGAGCTGTGTCTGTCTTCAAGTGAGACGTTGGTAGAACAGACCTACCCGGACCTCAAGTCAGAAACACCACTGACCCAGCTCTGACCAAAAGAACTGGGACTTTGGAAAATAAATTCTTGTTGGTATAAACAATTGAGATTTTGAGGGTTGTTTTTATACAGGATATTCCAGCAATAGTTGACTGGCATATTAACTAATTCAAAAGATTTTTTTCCCCCCTGAAGGATGCTGAGGGCTTACAGAACCAATGAGGTAGAAGCTTGGAAACAGGCAAGGACCAGGATATTTCTGGAGAATAGGATTTAAAAAAAAAAATTTTTAATTTAAATTCAATTAATTAACATGGAGTGTACTATTAGTTTCAGAGGCAGTGTCCAGTGATTCATCAGTCTCATGGAACACCCAGCTCATTCCATCATATGCCCTCCTTCATGTCCATCACCCGGTTACCCCAACCCCCACCCCCTTGGGGGATAGGATTTGAAGACCACCAGGAAATCTAAAAGAAGGCTCCAGAAGACCAGGGCACCACTGTGAGGACGAAATAGGATTCTATTCTATTTCTTTGATCCTCTGGTCAAGACTGAAATACCAGAAAGAGTGTGTAATTATCTACTATTCTAAGATCCTGGGCCACCTCTCTACCCACTAAAAAGAAAGTGCCAGAATCTTAGTCACTGTTTCCCAGAGTATATCCACCAGTGGGAAGAAAGGATGCCTTGAAAGGAAATAATGTATTTTTTTTAGAAAGAGGGAATTGATACCGGGCAGCCAGAAACAAGAAATGGCTGAGACTCATGCTGACCAAGATACCTTCTGGTTAAGCTATTCCTTCCAATAAGGGCTATTAGAACAGAATACACACCAGAATGTGCATTTGTGTGGTCAAATGAGTAATTATATTTTTTACAGTAAACTTGTGTTTGCTCTTGAGAGAAGGCTGTCTGACTTTTTCTGTGTCTATGGAGGTTCAAACTCTGCATTCCAAGTGACTTAGCCAGGGGGCAATGCTTCCTGGGGATGGTCACCTTAGCCACCAGCTGGCCTTCTAGAGGTCTCCTCTGAGGTCTGATAACACAGAGGTCAAGAGGAATAGTCTAGCCAGCAGAGGAGACATGAAGGGTGTAGCAACAAGCAAATTGGTTGGTATGAGATTTTGCTTTGAAAACCCAAGTAATCAGAATGGGCTTTATCTCACATAGCCAACTGGGCATAATTGGGGGTAATTCTGAGTTGGAGAATAACCCTAACAAAACTGTGTTTTAGGAAAATTATTCTGGCCAGGGTGTATAGGCTGGAGAACAGAACAGAGACATTGGTCATAGACCCTGCCTCCATAGTGTAGATTTTCAAGCTAGAAGTATAGCCATTGGCAACTTTTCTGAAGTCAGTTTCCTTGCCTGCTACTCCCCAAAGTCTACCATCCAAGGCCAAGACCTCAGAGACCAGGTGAAAGCAGATGTGTTCAGGATTGTATGGTATGGCTTCAATAAGGCTGCAGGGTGGGGGGTACTTCTACATTGGGAATTCCCAGCCTTCGGGCTATGAATTCTTTGGAGAGCCTTGGAGCTGTTGCAAGAGGCCACAAGTCTACATGTACCCAAGCAGTCTGAGGCTGGGTAGGTAACAAATCATATACTATACATCTGCACTACTTTTCCCAAAATATATATAGAAGCCACTGGGTTTCATTCAATGCAAGTTCCTTTTCAAGAGTTACTAGATTCATCATAATAGTTTCTTGTTATAGATTTTTCTCAACCAACGACTACTAACAAAATTATCAGATGAGGAGCTACAGAATAGAGATAATATGTATCACCTGCCTCGCTAGCATGTAGAGTTTAAGTGACTTAATGCATGCAGGAGCTTTGACCAGTGCCTGAAGCAAAGTAAATGTTCAGTAATATCAAGTATATTATAAGTGATCGTCATCCCTGAAAGGCGAGCGCCACTCATTTGGATGATCTCTAAAGCCATCTTGTGTCTCTGAGTTTTAATGGCGTTGTGAATTTTATGAAAAGTCTTATGAAGGGTGAAGAAATGCTTTGAGACCTGTTGTCCTGCTGTTTCCATTGCAGAAAATGGGCAAAGCCTATCTGCCGTGCTATGCTTCAGCAGAAGACATCCTTCGAAGGGAGGGCCTCCATCCCTTTAATTGACAGCGTGGTGGAGACAGGCTGAAGGCGGAGACCTCTGGGCGCTGGTACTAGGGTCACCTGTCGCTCGTGATGAATGAACCTACCGTCCTTAGACGCAGCTTGTCTGCAACTACCAAACTAACCACCAGGTGTCGCTGTGACCCCAGAATTTCACACAAGAGTGGGCCCTTCAGTGGGGGCGAGACTTGAGCTCATTTGTAAAGTTTTCCTTTCCCAAGTTTCTCAAACTTTATTGTATATAGGAATCAGCGGGGGCGCTTGTTAAAATGCAGATTCTAATTCAGTGGGTCTGGGATGGATCCTGAAATACCGCATTTCTAACGAGTTTCAGGTGAGACCGCTAACAAGCTCGCAGGTGTGATGCCGCCCACGCGCAGCAAGGTTCTGGCTTTCAAGCGATTTCCCCTCGTTTCCAACTGTTTCTTTCCGTGGTTTCTGATTTGGCACAGGAATAAGAATTGAGTCGACCCGAAAAGCGGCTTCCTTCTGTGCCTTCCCGAGGTAGTGAAGAGGAAAAAGAAAGATGAGAAACGAAGGGGGGGGGGTGAGAAACAACAAAAGAAATATCAGGGCAGCCCTCTTGCAATATCGCAATGCCCTGAGTCCCTTGCAGGTCCGCACTCTGAAGGATGACGGATGGGACAGGTGCCCCGGGTCAAGGTGAGCTCTGGAGAAGGTCAGACTGGTTTTTCGCTGTACTTCCTTCTCTGGCACAGGGGCTCATTAAGGCATTTATTGCAGAATTTACAAAACAGTAAGTGGTCAGGTGCTTCAGCAAACCCTGTAAAGCATCCCGCTCAAGCCAAGGCGGGGTTTCTGATAGAGCCCATCTAATTGGGGTGCAAAGAGCCAAGCTGAGAATTGAAGTGAACTAAGGGGCAGAGACGCTTTGCTGGTGGTATTAATCTTTATTTTATTTTATTTATCTGACAGAGAGAAATCACAACTAGGCAGGGAGGCAGGCAGAGAGAGAGGAGGAAGCAGGCTCCCTGCGGAGCAGAGAGCCCGATGTGGGGCTCGATCCTAGGACCCCGGGATCATGACCCGAGCCGAAGGCAGAGGCTTTAACCCACTGAGCCACCCAGGCGCCCCACTGGTGGTATTAATCTTGCATGCACAATGCGATCTGTTTTAATGTCGAGAACTTCTGCTTTCCACACCCGCAAGGGCCCTTGGGGGGGCAACCAGTGAAGTGAAACTCCTGTAAACCCCAGGGCCGGGGCGTTTGACTTCCCTGGGGACGTCGTTGCTTTAAGGTTAGACGCACACACTGCAAAATGAGAAGTTACATTATAGCCAGGGCCTGCAGTGTTTCTTTTTCTCTTGGTCCTTTTCTCTCTTTTTCTTATTTCTTTTCTTTTCTTTTTTCCCCCTCTTCTTCTTTCCTTTCTTTCTTGGTTGGGTTTTTCCTTTTTAAGGACCTTCTTATTTCTTTTTTGTTCTTTTTAGTTTGATGCCTGAAGCTAAGTTTTAAGCATAAGAGACTTAAAAATAAAAAGAGAAATTCCATCTTTTCCATTTCTAGCTATTATATCAAGCGAATTACAAGCTTATCGAGCTTCCTGCTTATAAAGCCTCAGGAGGAAATTAACTCTCAGATTTTCTAATGTTCTGACAATGGAGAATGTATTCATTCCCCTCCTCCAGCCTCTCCTGGGCTTCCTTATGGGGCAAACCTCCCCGTCCAATTTGCTTTATAAAATATGTAGCAGTGTGGGGGCGCCTGGGTGGCTCAGTGGGTTAAAGCCTCTGCCTTCGGCTGGGGTCATGATCCCGGGATCCTGGGATCGAGCCCCGCATCGCATGGGGGGGTGGGGGTGTGTCTCTGCTCAGCGGGGAGCCTGCTTCCTCCTCTCTCTTCATGCCTTTCTGCCTACTTGTGATCTCTGTCCAAATAAATAAATAAATAAATTTAAAAAAATATGTAGCAGTGTGTTCTAACTGAATCCAAACTGGGAATCAAAGTTGGGCTGTTTGGAGGCTGTTCACTCCCTCCCTGTTTACATATGTATATGAATGTGCATAGGTAGGAGGAGCAAAGAGTACTTGGTGGAGGCAGGGAGCGGGCTTGCAAAGGAGAGGTGGGAAGGAATAAGGAAAATGGGAAGAACGGAGTGTTAATCATACTCTTTGCCCCCCTGGAATGGTTTGGAGCTCCCAGAAAGGTTAGGAGCGAGTGCTGCACAAACAGATTTCATGAGAGATTCAGTAAAACTCTGAATCCCAGAACTGAGACTTTGGGGTGCTGAGATGTCCATACCCAAGGACTGAGTTGTTTTGTTTTGTTTTTTTTTAATCTTGCATGCCATATGTAATTCAACTATTCCCTTTCATTATGTAAATCACATGCTTGGCTTGGGGGAGCAGTTTTTTTGAACTTGTTGCAAAGACTAAAAAATAGGACATGACTTTATGGTCTCTGCACGATTGTGAACCCTGGAAGGACAATGGACAAAAACTGAAAGGGAAGCAGCAAAGGACCAAAATTTATTTTTTGCCCAATTGGCTAAGTACTCCCCATTTCACACTTCTAAATCTACTATTAAGTATCAAAGGATTTAGTGATTTTTTTTTTACTTCTGCTTTTCAGAAAAATATTATAGAAAAGAGCCCAAATAAGTATTTGGAAATGGTTCAAAAATGAACAGAAGTTTTAATTTCCGTGTTATAATAATTAGAGAAAATGTTCACCAGTTCATTAGGCTGATTACACAGACTCATAGTACTATTTTTATTGTAATGAATATGCAGTGTCTTTCCTCTTTCATTAGTGCCTCTTTAATCGTGAAGCTTTCGGAGATGATGTATATAGCCATTTTTTATTTTTTAAAAAGTTAATTGACTGTTATCTTACTGATTTGGTGGCTTACGATGTATATTTAGTGTATCCAACGGAATAATGTTCTGTTTTGTTTTTAGACGTTTATTTATCTATTTTCTAACAGGGTCATTTAATATGACATTAGATTTCAAATTATCTTTAAGTAAACTGTGAATGCTGGTATGACTGTCTTGTTTTTCTCTCCAATTTTTAAAATCAAGAATAATTGACATATAACCTTGCATTAGCTTCAGGTGTAAAACATGATTTGAAATTTGTATATACTCTGAAATGATCACCACAATAAATCTAGTTAACATCCGTCATCATACGTAGTTACAAAACCTTTTTTTCTTGGGATAAGAACTTTTAAGATCTACCCTATTAGCAACTTTCAAATATGGAATACTTTATTATTATTAATTATAGTCATCATGCTGTATGATATATCCCTTGGACTTGTTGATTTTATGACTGGCAATTTTACCTTGTGACCCCCCCTTCATCCATTTCACCCACCACCTACCAGCCTTTGGCTACCACCAATCTGTTCTCTGTACCTATGAGTTTGGTATTTGTTTAGTTTGGGGATTTTTAGACTGCACGTGTGAGATCAGCCTTGTCTTTGTCTGTATGACTTATTTCACTTAGCTTAATGCCTTCAATGTCCATTCATGATGTTACGAATGGCAGGAGTCCTTTCCCTTTTTATGGCCAAATAGTAGTCCATTATTTATTTCTACCACACTTTCTTTATCCACTCATCCATTAATGAACACTTTGGTTGTTCCAATATCTTGGCTATTGTGAATAATGCCGCAGGGAACGTGGGGGTGCAGATACCTTTTCTAGTTAGTGTTCTCACTTTCTTTGGAATTGCTGGATCATATGGTATTTCTATTTTTGATTTTTTGAGGAACTTCCATACCGTTTTCCATGTGGCTGAACTAATTTACATTCTCACCAACAAGGAATTCCCTTTTCAAGGGAACAAAGCTTCCCTTTTCTCCACATCTTGCCAGCCCTTGTTGTTTGTTGTCTTTTTGTTAATGGCCCTTCTAACAGGTGTGAAGTGGTATCTCATGGTGGTTTTGATTTGCTTTCCCTGAGTGAGTGAGGCAGAGCATGTTGACCTGGTGGGATTCTGGATTCCAGCATTGCAGCTTTGGAATGCTGGGATGTTGACACCCTGTTTCGGGAAGCATGGCTCCTTTCCTCACCTCAAGGATAAATGAATTGGGGATTATTGGGAAAAAAACACCTCAGCGTGGACATTAACATCATCTAGGAGGCCACATCACTCAGCCATGTCAATAGCACAAGGCTCTTTCAAGAGCTTTGAAAGGCCGCAGGTCTAGCCACCCAAGTTAGCAAAAGTGGGCAGACGACTTTGGTGGCACCAAAGGGTGACTGTAGCTGACAGTGTGATGTGTGAACAAAACTGAGGCTCCTTGGGATCTCCGAGAGCTACTCATGGGGACCTTGACAGGAGGACCAGAAGTCCTGCTTCATTGGGTGGGGGCAAGAACAAGAACTTGGGGGTCCTTGATGTTGATGTGCCTTATTTTAGGCGCAGTGAAGCTGGCAGGATTTGGGTTGTACACTAAATGATGAGAATTACTCTTAAGCAACAAGATACCTCCATCCAAAATTATTGTAGCAGGAAGAAGTATTTTCATGGTGAATATAAATATGAATGAAACCAATAGTTAGCAAGGTCTTGGGAGGAAGCCCAGCATGGTAGATATGAAAGCAGGCTCTATAATCAGATTGCCTTGGATTTGTCATTTTTTATCCATAAAACCTTAACTTGGGGCATTTGTTCCATGAGAATAATGATAAATTTGAATTCATGAGTCTATGAGAATTAGCAAGGGTAACTCACAACATCCTTAGAACAATGGTGCATATAAACCTTAAGAAGGGTTAGCAATTTGTATTATTATGCATGGGGTCATCATACTAAAAACAGTACCATGGAGACTGATTCAATTCTTTTCCAGAAATCAAAGAATCAGGAGGAGGTTGAGGACTGGTGGATCTCTGCTCTCTCCAGGACTAATGAGTCCAGGAATCAAAAGAGGACATTGGTCCTTGTGGACAATTAAAGCTAACCTAGTGTATATATATAGCTTCTTTCTCTGCCCCGTTTTTCCTCCCCGGACCAAAGGTACTGCTGCCAGAAAGTTAAATACTTCAGGTCGTTAGGTTTAGAAAGTTCCCAGGGACAACTAAAAATCTAATTTCTTCCATAGGGAGAACAGAACTTAATAATGACATAACCCATCATTGGGTGGTCATTGGGTTATGTCATAACCCATCACGACATAAAATAAGAAATGTCCCTCTTCCTTTCAATTTTCTTTTATAAAAACCATAGGAGAAACTTCCAATAACCTTAATAGTATAGTACTGGAATGTGTCTTTGCCCCTGGTTAGAACCTTCACTCTTACCACTGGATTTCATCACATGACCCATTAACACTTGGGACAAAATTCTCCTGCTGTCAAGGACTTATGCAAAAACCAAAACAAGTTGAGCAGCTAAGAAATAAGAAGCAAGGTAAGTTCTGGCTGCATAAGGCAGGATAGTTTTCTTCTCAGAGGTGCCTCCAAGGGTTATGGAAAAGATTTTTTGCAATGTAGGGCTCCTTTCTCTATAGATAATTTGATTTTAAAAATAATTCAAAATATATGGATCCATGAGAAGTATAGTGTCTTATTCATGAAGATGGATAAAGAAGAGTTACTTGTCCAGTTGGCACATTGAAAGATTCTTTGTAGGGTCCAAGCACCATCTCTTCCTGTTCAAATCCAGGATCCATCCCTTCAGGCATTTTATTGTCCAATGTACTCTCCCTGATTAATGTACTCTCCCAGGAGAAAATGGTAGCAGTGCTGTGATTAATCACCAGGACTTGGGTCTTCAGAGCCTGTTTACATTAAACAGGGTAGCTCTTCTTGCCTCTGAAGTTCCCCTATAGCATGTCTGTAATGCTGGTCACATTATTAGCCATGATACGGTATCATCCAGCCACACTGCCTTCCAATGTCTCTTCCTCAAAGGTTGGTACTATGCTTCGTTGATGTGAGCCTTCCCCAAAGTATGTAGGTAAATGTGAATCAATATTCCTTTTCTGGTCCTGTTTACCACTCAGCATTGTATGGTATAAATCTAGAACAAGGTATTTTCCAGTCTTGTCTTCTCTTGGACTCTTGAGGTAGTAATCGTCATGTTCTCAGAATGGGAGCTCTTTTGACGTTGACTGAACCCTTGCCTTCCACACACCAAGACCAGTCGGGGGGTTAGGGAGGGATTCATGTGTGAAGAGGGAAGCATGGTCTTCCCCCTGTGAGATATGTACTTCCCTCTTCAGCATGTTAAGATCGGAAGAGCATAATGTCAGTACAGCAATGGCAGATAAGAGAGGACATTGCCTGGAAGGCGCATTGGTGTTTAGTCTGAAAACCATCTTTGAAGGACTACCTAACACATGCCACAGAGCTTGCAGCAATGGTGGTGATCGCCCTGGATGCTAGAAGTTGCAGAAAGAAGAGGAGTGCAGGGAAAAAGACACCTGCCACCATGCTTGTTATCCTAAGGTCCTATAGACAAGAGGCAGCACCAGTCAAAACACAGATGGACACCAACCCACACTGGTGGCTCAAGCCCAAGGGTTGGCGGTAGACTATTGATAGCTCTGACCCCTGAAGTTACCTTGTGTTCACTGTGAGAGTCACCCCCAATCAGTGTGTTAACACTATTCTGGTGGCCCAATCTTTAGTTATCCCACACTGCTTCAGCCAGCAGGAGTCATTTGCTTGCCAGATTGTCAAACTCAAATCAGGGCTAAGAGAGACTCTGAGAGGACTACAGACTCTGAGAGGACCCCATAGACATGAGTTCCAGAGTTCCTCAGAATACCTGGTTGACGTGGTGTATAAGACAGAGGATCAGAAGACATCTCGAAGGGGACAAATGAAGACCAGCATCCATGTGGGTCTGGGCCTGGGTCAGGGATCTCTCGCTTGAAGAGCACTGCCAGAATTGGCAGTACCAGACCCTAAGAAGGACTTAGATATTCAAGGAGGCCTTTCCTAAGGGCTGGGATGAGAGAAGAAAGGTGAGGCAGTAGAGAGAAACTGCAGAGTCCAGGCACAAATAATTATGAACGGTATAAGCAGGATATGCAAGGAGCCCAGTCCAGGGCTCCATTACTGAGAATGGAGACAAAAGGATCAATATTAAAAATAAATACAAAAAGTAAGAGGCACCTTGCCTTAGATAGGAAAGAAAAGCCTCTTCAGTCAAGGAGTTGAAAAACTAATGTTTAACCTCAGGCTTAGGTAAGACATTTAAAATTCCCAAGCCTCAACTTCCCCACTTAAAAATGAGTTATGCTTGATAAGCTCTAAACTCTCACTCAGTTTAAGTATTCCTAGTCCATACTCTTCTTGAACGATTCATTATAATTCATAAAGGAGTTGAACCTCATGGAACATTTGCCATAAATCACATTTAAAACTCTTCTCCCTCCAAACCAGTTGGAATTAGAGGATTATAATCCCAGGTTAGTGTAGACCTCTTTGCCAGGCTTATAGAATATAGAACATAGAACATTGTCAACACTGGACTCTTGGCATCCTGAAGAGATTGTAATTTATCTGCAGAGAGGCCCAGTGTCTGGGAAGGTACCCTGAAGAGTCCAAGACAGATTTGAACAATATTGATAGAGCTCACCCTTCTTGGAGGGTGAGGGGTGGTGGAAATGGAAGAAGCTCCAGGTTGAAAAATGACAAGGAAATGAAAAGGAATTTACTACTTCACAAGACCTGAAATCATTTTCAAAACATGATCAGAGTCATTACACTGTGATTACAATGATCAGAGTCATTGCATGTGCAGCCGTGTAATGCTTATTTCCTCACCAATGTCATGGTTGAGGAGAGTGGGACCCTTGATGAAATCCAGAATGTTTTGGGTAAAAGTATATTATCAGGTTTGCACGAGGCTAGGTGCTACCTCTCTCTAGTCCCAATGTTAAACTTAGGTAAAATTCATTTTCCAGTGTGAGCCAGAAGAGTCAAAACCAAGCAAAGTAGGACATTTTTTATGGTATCTGAGTTTCTGAGAGAGGACTAGTAGAATAAACTGATAGAGAAGATTTAAGTGTAGTCAAGCTGCTGAAACAAGAAGTTGCTGACAGCTATGCCTGATGAGTGTGTGGTTTTTTTGTTTTTTTGTTTTTTTTTTTAGTTCTGATAGAGTACATTTATTTTTAAAACTATATTACTAAACTGAGGATTCTACCATGGAATAATTCAATCGTGGTGACTTTAGGGCTAATGTTACCTACTTTACATGTTCCAAATTAACTAACCATTAAAGGTAAGAGTCTCACACTGAGTCATTTACTCAAAATTTACAAAATCCTCCTAGAGCAACTGTCTGACTCACCCAGAAGCCATGAGTCACACTAAAAACAGTGGCCCAGATGCTGAAAGCCTGGTTGGAAATGCATTCTCCCCATTCTCTGCTCTCTCTGCTCTGTGATTTCCTTGGATTTACCCTTCTACCAAACAGGTTATGAGCTCAGTAGGACAGAAGAAGAGAGACACTCAGCCTCCTCCCACTGGTCATTAGCCAAATGGCAGCACGACCTGGCTTGGAGATTGACCCAATTCTGTCCCCACACTTTCAGGTGGACCATCTTCACTACAATTTCTCAAATGACTACTAGCATGAGGAATTGATAAGACTACAACTATGAAGAAATAAAATAGATGTAAAACCCAATTTTACCCTGCTTAGGAGATTTGTTTTATTAGATTGAATAAAATAAAGTAGACATTCTTATAGGCCAAGAGCAACCACATACTGGCAATTTCACATGACTCAGGCTATACTCAGAAATTCTTCAATTCTGGATTCTTGTCTTCTCAGTTGACTTTCTAACCTGAAGCCAGCTTGGGTCCCTGCTATGTTCCTCTAGCTCACCTAACATAAACATTCACTGACTCATTCTCTGAACCAGGGACTAAGCAAATGGCTGCTGAAAATAAGGGCAGAGGGTAGTCTGTCCTGGCCTTTGAAGAGCTCATAGTCTAATAAGAGGGAAACTTTCAAAACATATATGATCCGTGTGGTGATAGAAGTATGTCAGAAGTGTTATGGAGCATCAAGGAGCATCATACTTGGAAGTGAGGAAATTTTCAAAAAAGAGTTCACATTTGGATTGTACCTTGAAGGATATGTAAGATTCCCTCAACAATCAGTCATGATACCAAAGAGACCGAATGTTCTGGGAAAGGGCCCATAACTTGATAGGTCTCAATGATGGAATGCATGGAGGTAAGAGGAGACCGGTGTCAGATTTTAAATATGGCCGTTTTCTTCCTTTATGGTTACATAAGTCACAGAAATTTTTCTTGACCGACAGAGCCACCCAGGCATCCTGAGCCACAGAAATTTTTCTCATGAGGGGAGTCTCATTTTTAATCAGGGAAATAACATATAATTTTGCAAAATTTAGAAAAGCTTGTTTTCATTCTATGACTGGTGAGACTTGAAAGGAAGAATCAAGTGAAATGATAGGATGAGTAGGCTTTAAAAATTATCTTTATTGTGTTTTCCTACCTACAAAAGAAATACAGATTCACTTAAGCAATTCCAATGTTAAAGAAATATACAACATAGAAACAAAAAGTTTTCTGTGCTACAACCTTCCAGACTCAAACCACTGTTACTATACCAATGTACTGGTGCAAATTCATTTAGACTTTTATTTCAATATATAAACTATCATATTAGTATAATTTTCCTCATACCAGAAAATATAGAACTACCTCATTCTTTTTAATGGGTGTGTAATATTCTGTTGCATTAATGAACTATGATTGATTGAATCAATCTTTATTCTATGGAAATGTGAGCTGTTTTTGATTTTTCATGATTATAGACAATGTTGGGATGAACATCTTCTTACATAAGCCTTTGCAAACTTGTCTTTCTGTAGTATACATTCTTAGAAATCCTTCCGGGAACTGACATAAAAAAAATAATCATTTTTCATTTTAATGATATTGCTCAGTTACTATCATAAAGGGGGTATCAACTTCTATCCTGACAATGCATGCAGGCCCCAATTTCCCTTGCACTTTTCCAGGGGAAGAGAGGATTTCATAGGCAGTCTGTTCTTATCAGAGAGATTGCAGAACCACGAGTCTCTTCATTTTAGCTCCACAAATGTCTGTAGTTCACACATCTCTCTGGTTTCTAATAAATTAACATTAATAGCAGCTCGAAGATGTGCCAAAAAAAGTCCACAGTTATGCCTATCCTTGGGCCATTCCAAGTATGCTTTCTTTTCCAGAAGAGCTTTCAGCTTAGGATACCTAGTAGGAATGCAGTAGAGTGGAATGGGTTCCAGTAAGATAAACATGACATAATCAGAGTTTTCATGGAAGAGACTGTGGTGGGCAAAGTAGAGTTCATAATGGCACCACTCACTCTGGACAAAGTTGGGAGACAAAACAAAGATGGACTTACAGCTTTTCTCAGAGCAGTTCATGATATTTTCAGTAATGCTCTTGCCAGGGTCAAAGTGTCCCTCATGGAGGCAAATCAATTTCTCTTCTTTCTCTAGATTGGGGATTAATTCATGCTTCACCCAGGTAGAATCATGTTCACTGTGTGAAATAAACACATGGAGCCGGACATTTCTCTTGAGTGGTTCTTGGCTCATCTTTCTAATCTTTCTAATCCTTTGCAGGGTCTGTGTCCATTGACTCAGCATCCTGAGATACCAGGGCAAATCCAAGTAGAAGCAGCAGAAGGCCACAGCCATCCCCAGAACTAGCATGATAACCACAATGGTGACAATCAACAGAGCTGTGTTGCAAGATAATTCAGGAAGAAGAACATCCTTTAACCAAGTCCCCCTTTTTTTTTTTATTTCTTTTCTTATTTCTTTTCAGTGTAACAGTATTCATTGTTTTTGCACCACACCCAGTGCTCCATACAATACGTGCCCTCCCTATGACCCACTACCTGGTTCCCCAAACTCCCAGCCCCCGCCCCTTCAAAACCCTCAGGTTGTTTTTCAGAATCCATAGTCTCTCATGGTTCATCTCCCCTTCCAATTTCCCTCAACTCCCTTCTCCTCTCCATCTCCCCATGTCCTCCATGTTCTTTGTTATGCTCCACAAATAAGTGAAACCATATGATACTTGACTCTCTCTGCTTGACTTATTTCACTCAGCACAATCTCTTCCAGTTCCGTCCATGTTGCTACAAAAGTTGGGTATTCATCCTTTCTGATGGAGGCATAATACTCCATTGTGTATATGGACGACATCTTCCTTATCCATTCGTCTGTTGAAGGGCATCTTGGTTCTTTCCACAGTTTGGCGACCATGGCCATTGCTGCAATAAACATTGGGGTACAGATGGCTCTTCTTTTCACTATATCTGTATCTTTGGGGTAAATACCCAGTAGTACAATTGCAGGGTCATAGGGAAGCTTTCCCTTTTTAATTTCTTGAGGAATCTCCACACTGTTCTCCAAAGTGGCTGCACCAACTTGCATTCCCACCAACAGTGTAAGAGGGTTCCCCTTTCTCCACATCCTCTCTAACACACGTTGTTTCCTGTCTTGCTAATTTTGGCCATTCTAACTGGTGTAAGGTGATATCTCAATGTGGTTTTAATTTTAATCTCCCTGATGGCTAGTGATGATGAGCATTTTTTCATGTGTCTGATAGCCATTTGTATGTCTTCATTGGAGAAGTGTCTGTTCATATCTTCTGCCCATTTTTTGATATGATTATCTGTTTTGTGTGTGTTGAGTTTGAGGAGTTCTTTATAGATCCTGGATATCAACCTTTTGTCTATACTGTCATTTGCAAATATCTCCTCCCATTCCATGGGTTGCCTTTTTGTTTTGTTGACTGTTTCCTTTGCTGTGCAGAAGCTTTTGATCTTGATGAAGTCCCAAATGTTCATTTTCACTTTTGTTTCCTTTGCTCTGCAGAAGCTTTTGATCTTGATGAAGTCCCAAATGTTCATTTTCACTTTTGTTTCCTTTGCCTTTGGAGACATATCTTGAAAGAAGTTGCTGTGGCTGATATCGAAGACAGGAATCCATCAGAATCCTAGAGGAGAACATAGGCAGTAACTGAGTCACCTTTAGATTCAAAGGGTATTCACAGATGTACAAATCTGACCATCCAATCATCATGCCCTCTGAATACTTTTCAAGCCGAATGAAATCTCTTAATTCACAAGCACACCAGAATGGATTTCTTTTTGCATTCAGAGTCTTAACTTCCTGACAACTCTGAAAAAAATCCAGAGATGGGCTGAGAATTAAGTTCATTTCAATGTTCAGAACTGAGAGTTTTCTGAAATGACTACACCCAGGAAGATCAGTGAGAAAATTAAATGCAAGATTCAGCTCTTGCAAAGACTTCAGATGAATAATGTCTTTAGGGACAGTTTGAATTTTGTTATTATTCAGGTCAAGTATTTGAATACTGGGCAAGCACCTGAAAACAGAATCAGCAAATCTGCTAGAGGACAGGTTCATAGTGATCAGGGTTTCTGGCCAAAAGCAATTTTCATCATTTCCATGTTGTAACAGATTTTGGCTCAGATCTAAGTGCTTCAAGGATGTGTTGCTGGCAAAGAAAATCACTAAAGAAAGTGTCTCCAATTTATTGCCCTTCAGAATGAGAGTTTTCAAATGAGGCAACTGGATAGGTTGCTTAAACAGGTCATCTGTTAAGATATTATTAGCAAAATTTAAATACTGGAATCTTGTAGGATAAACAAGAAACAGCAATGTGAGGCATTTGTGCATCTGATATAGTCAGGTTTTCTATATCCATTTTGGTAAAAAGCAAGTAGACCCTCTCCTGTGGAACAGAAAAAACTCTGAATTGTACATGCTCCAATTTCATAGTTCTCATTAAAGTCTTTGAGTAATCAAATGAATTGTGGTCAAGATAAACCTTGCCTCCAAAAGTCAGATGTTGGATTTGGAAGCATTCTATTGATGTGTGCCAAATAAACTGGAAGAGCAGGAGAAGGTCATCCCAGAGTAAATCAACTCCATTAAGTAATAGAATAGAGGTCTTAGAATTCTCTAAAGGAAGATTTTGTTGAGTTTCATAACTTGCAAGTTGGCTTTTGCCATCTATATTTGTCATTTCTGGTACTTTTGAGGTCCTGATCCCATCACGCAAAAGAACCCAGAAATTCGTGTTCATTGGTAAAGCAATGTGAAGTTTTGTTGTGTTTAAGATGGGCAGGCTACCTTCTTCATAACGAGAAAGACTTTTCGATCCTAAGGAAACAGTATTTAGATGCGAATGAGAAATTTTCTGGAAATCTGATTTTTGTATTTTTGCCCCACTTAAACCTACCTAGGATTTCCAAATGTGACATGTTGCCAGTTTCCTCACAGATAGGCATGGTGTCAAAGTCATTGAAAGAAAGATCTAAATATCTGAGACCTGCCAGTGAATACCAAGTTACAATCTTCAGTCTGTTATAGACAAATCTAAATATCTTAACTCTCTGTTGAATTCAAAGGTCTTGACATCCAGCTCTTGGATTCTGTTATGGCACAGAATCAAAACTTTCAGTTTAGAGACAGAACGAAAATCTCAACTCTGGAGTAGAGAAAAGAGGCTGTAGGATAAATCCAGTGTGGTTGTGGTTGGGGTCAGGTCTGCAGGAACCTTTCTTAGGGACATGTTGGAGAAACTGGTCATTAACTCCCTTTCTTCTGGCAACTTCAAAGCCCAGCCCCGCACTGACACAGCAATACTACAAAATATGTAAATGCTTCTGATATGTTTCATTGGAACTCCAAGGCTTCTATCACTGGTTCCCTCATATGAATGATGAAGATGAGTTCAAATGTTAGAAAGACGTATAATACTAAGTATATAATATGAAGTGGTTATGTCATTTGTTAAATTCTATAGGATTTATTTATTTATTAATTTATTAAAAGTAGGCTCCATGCCCAGCATAGAGCCCAACACGGGGCTTGAACTTACAACCCCGAGATCAAGACCTGAGCTAAGATCAAGAGTTGGACACTTAACTTACCGAGCCACTCAGGCACCCCAGTATAGATTATTTTTAATGCCAAAAATTGACTCTATTAGCCAAGACTTTGGAATAGGGTTCCAGCCTGCATTAACTGCATTGAGTCTTTGACTTGATCTGAGAGCCTGGGTTATAGATTTCCAAGCCAGTTACTGTGTCATATCCTCATCGCTGTGGCAAGTCAGGATTCCCACAAGGGAGATATATATATATATATAATAGTTGGCAGAAGTGCCTTTTTCCCAGTTCAACTTGGGAATTTCCTTGCCAGGTCAGACTCAACACTCTCCCTTCCATGTCATTTTGATAGCCTGAGGCCTTTAAGAAAATTGAAAGTAAAAGATTTTAAGACTTTATTCTTTTAGAGAAGCTTAAGGCTCACAGCAAAATTGAGGGAAAGGGGAAGGTACAGAGACTTTCCATATCCCCCTACCTCCACGCATGCCTGGCCTCTCCCATTATCAACATGCCGCATCAGTGTGGCTTGTTTGTTGCAACTGATGGATCTACATTGGCGCATTTTCATCACTTGACGTCTATAACTGACATTACAGTTCATACTCTTGGTGTTGGACATTCTGTGAGTTCGGATGAATGTATAATGACTTGCATTGATCATTATGCATTCATTCACTGCCCTAAAATTCCTCTGTGCTCAGCCTGTTCATCTTCCCCCTGCTCCACAACCCCTGTCAACCACTGATCTTTTGATCATCTCCATAGTTTTGTCTTTTTCGGAATAGCATATACCTGGAAACATACAGTATGTAGATTTTCCAGATCAGCTTCTTTCTCTTACTAATATGCATTCAAATTTCCTCCACGTTTTCGCATAGTTTGATAGCTCATTTCTTTTTAGCCCAGAATAGTATTCCATTATCTGGGTGTGTCATACTCCATTAATCCATTCATCTACTGAAGGACATCTTGGTTGCTTCCAAGTTTTGGCAATTATGACTACAGCACCTATAAACATTTATGTGCAGGTTTTAAGTTCTCAATGAAGTAATTTTTTTATTACTGAATACTATGGGGTCCCTAATTAATGTCAAGATATTGCTCTCCTCAACTTTTATATTTGTGGACATAGAGAGTCCTTTGAGCTAATACTTGATTTTCAACAACACTTACCTGTGTACATGGAAGGTCCAAAACACAGAAATGAACAGAATGGTTTCTGTCCTTATGGGGCCATATGTCTTCAGGTTGGTGGCAAAAACAATCCTGGATCACTGCCAAATAGCAGCAATAATGATGAAAACAGTTTCCATTTCTTTCTACCATGCCAGAATATATACACATGCCTGCACAGGTACATGGACACACACAAACACACACACAGCTCCTCAGAACAATGGGTTGGTGTGAAGAGCCCAGAGAGGTCTTCCTACACCATATCTTCTTATGGAGTATATCTTTCGGTTGCCCTACTTGTCTATAAGAGTGGCCAGTCTGAGGAAAGTGAAGGTCAGTGTATATTGGACTCATGCATGGATAAGCAAGAAAACTCACCAAGCTATTTACCTTGCCTTGGTATTTTCCCAGTGCCTGGTGCGGGAGAACATAAAGTTTAAGAGTTTATGTTTAATATTAGACTCTAACCACTTCCCCTCACCTCCCCTATGCCTGGTGTGGGAGAACATAAAGTTCAAGAGTTTATGAATTCAATATTAGACTCTAACCACTTCTCCCCACCTCCCCTACTGCCTCTTTTCTTGATAGAGTCCCAGGGGGTCTTTCCTACCAACGGTGTGTCTCTTCAGTCATTTCCTCCCAACAGAAAGAGGAATCTTTAAAAGGCATGTCACAATCAGCCACTCCTTTATTCCAAATCCTCCACTGGCTTCTTATCTCAACCAGAAAAAAATCCCAAGTCCTTGCAAGATCTGACATCTTCAGTGCATAACTCCCAACTCTTGTCTGGTCATTCCTTACCCTTTCCAAGCATGACCCCACATTAGATCTTTGAACTTGTACTTGCCCTTCTCTTTCCAGAATACACTTGTCCCAGATGACAAGTGGCATGCTCCTTCACTCCCTTGACATCTCTGTATGACAGTCACCATATCAGTTAGACTTTTTTTGACCCTCCTGTACAAAATACAACTCCCCAAACACTCTCTCTTCTCCTTATCTTAAAGTTATTTTTCTTTCTAGTCCTTCTCACCACCTAACATACACATTTGCTTTGTTTGTAGTCTCTCTTTTCTTATCCCCTTACTAGAATGTAAGCTGTGAAAGAACAGAAGTTCTATCTGTTCTAGTCACTGCTATAGTCCCAGTGTCCAGAAAAGTTCCTGGTAGCTTGATACATTTCTTGGATAATGAATATTGTGAAAATCTTAATTCTTCACTTGTCTCTGTTCTGTGTCTAATTAAACAACTGAAGTCTGACTTTTCTCTCAAAAGCCTCAGCACCCATGAGTTTCCTCCTCTCTAAAATGCAGGTAATAGTACTATAATAGTACTATTATAGAGTTTAGGGATAAATAAATGAAATAATAAGTACATAGACATGGGGACAAAATAGGCAGAACTTGGACAAAAGGATACCTGGAATATTACCTCACGCTCATCTGGATTTTTCTTTCTCTAGAACCTGTCCAAATTTGTCATTGTTGTTGTTAAGAAAGCCTAGAAAATGTGGATATTTCCCATATTTAAGTAACTTAAAAATGAGAACACTTTATAAAACTGTTTTGTAGAATATAGGAAAATGGACACATCTATGCTCAACCATCCTGTGCCATGACTGTGAAGAGAAAACTTTGATTTTGATATTCCTTGTCTATTGTGTGCTCGATGGAAGGGGGCACCAAAGGCCCTAGGTGGGGGGATGGGATTGAGAAGATGGTAGCCTGGAACTGGCCTGGGGTTTTCACCTTTCCACTGAGAATATTCCTCCAATCTATCCCAGGTAGTCTTTTCTTGGTCATCTCCTTTTTATGTAACCCTTAATATAACATCCAATCATCAATGTAAGAACAAATATGAACATAATAAGATAGCCTCTATGATATAACTTTATGTTCATGACAATCTTCTAGATTTTAAAAATACAGCAAAATAAAATTGTTACCAGTACCATAATAGTACATTTATATCTATTCAACAAATCTAATAGCTTCCGCACGTTGATGCTATCATGTAAATGAGGCAGTGGCCCATTGATGTCTTTTTAGGTAACAATGACTAGCATTCACTGAGCTAAGTAATACTAACTTCATTTAGCTTGATCCTTGCAACAACTGCCTTACAGGGTCAGAGCTATCACTCTTCACCTTCTACAGATATGGAAGGTGGTGCTTAGAGAGGTCCTGTAAGTGCCTCAGAGTCACAAAGTTAATATACCAACCTGCACCTGGTGTCCTAGTGACTCTGCTACCTTGTCTCTCTAGGTGAGTCAAGGTAAATTAGTTTTCAAAGATGTTCTAGTACCTTATCACAATGAAGTTATATCTCACTAAGTCATACTGATTCCTTCAAGTGTCCCAGTATACAGTCCAAGGAACCTAACGAGTAAGTCTGCCAATGACCACCCACGTTAGGTTTTATATCAATTCCTTACAAGGGCTGACATGGGTAGGGCCATTGTGTTGAGTCCTATCTTGTTGAAGCCACTGTATTTTGTGACAGCAGCCAGCCTGTGTCCTAACTATGTACTGCCACACTTAAAATAAAACCCATATTCCAGATACTGGTTTACAACACCCTCCCTGAGCTGCTCTTGCTTCTCTCTGGGATCTCACTTCATACCACACTTGCTCTGACCTTAGCGTCCTGCGCTAGCTTGTCCCCCTGTTTGGGATGCTGTTTCCCCAGTCCTTCCTTGGCTGGATGGTCTTGCCCTTTAGATCCTGCCTTACGGATGATTTCCTCTAAGAGACCTGACTTGACCACCTAATCTAAAGTGCCCAACTTGTGGGGACACCTGGGCGGCTCAGCCAGTTAGGCATCTGCCTTTGGCTCAGGTCATGATCTCAGGGTCCTGAGATCGAGCCTTGTGTTGGGCTCCCCACTCAGCAGGAAGTCTGCTTCTCCCTCTCCTTCTGCCCCTCCTTCCCCCTCCCAGTCACGTGCTCTCTCTCTCTCAAAAAAATAAATAAATTCTTAAAAAAAAAAAATAAAGTGGCCGACTTGTATTAGTTCACATCACCTTATTTTATGTCTCTTCAAAACACACTGCTCTCTGAAACCTTGGTTCTTTATGTATTGACTCTCTTCTACCTCTTCCACCCGTAAGAAAGGAGCTGACGACCTTGTTGACTTCTGTATCCCCGCCACATAGAATAGTGCACATAGCACATGCTCAGTAAATGCTTTTTAAGTGTATAGATGAATGAATGATTTCAACTTTGTATCTCTTAGCACAAGGTGGCATATAATATGCTCTCAAAAATGTGTGTCAAATGAACGAATTTGTGTTGTGAGTTCTTGATATGGTGCAGTGCACGATGGTCAGAGAATGAGTTTAGAGTTCGGGTCTGATAGATTTGTGTTCAAGTCCTACTTAGCTACTTACTGGCTGTGTTAAATTAGAGCACTTATTTAACTGCTGAAGGGTTCCCTTTTTTCATCTGTAAATGTTATTTTGTGCAGAGTCCTAAAAATGATAATATGTACACATCACTTTCGTCACATGTAGCTTTTCACCAATGGTGGCAGTCATCTAGGCCCAGGGTAGGGCAATTTCTGGCACCAGTTTTAAAGGGTGTCAAGAAACTCAATAATCAAGATAAATAACTTTTTAATGAAACATTTTAAAAAATCAATTTTAACCTAAAAATCCACAATGAACAAAATATGAAAATTTTTCATAAAGACGGGATCATCAATCCTGATTTTTCCTTTTGTCTCAGGATCCGGTGTGGCTTGGCAGGACCCCAGCAGTCATTAAGCTGACAAAAGTGTATTTAACATTATCCTTTCACAGAGGACTTCAATTGTAGCTCCCAGGGGGTATAGCTCAGTGACAGAGCATTTGACTGCAAATGTAGCTCCTGGGTTTGGGGGCTATGGCCGCTGAAAAAGGCAGCAGAATCCAACCCAGTTGCTACGTCTGGAACCCCCTGAAATGAGGTGTCATAGCTTTCATATCTTACTGACTTCTCCATATTTTACTGACCTGCCCAATACCACAACCTCATCTGTAACTTATTCTACTTCCCCGCCATCTTGACTCCCCCCCCCCCATCTGTAACTTATTCTAAAGAAGGGAGAGGAACCAACTCTTTTTGAATTTCTCTAAATATAATAAAATAAAAGGTCCTATTTCTTAGTTAATACCTGTGCCTATGGTGTTTCGTTTCAACATTTAAAAAAGTAGGATGTAATTTTTTTATGAAAGATACATTAAATATGTATTCTATATTGTGCTGTCTCTACTACTGTTCTGCTCTGCTGAGAGCAGGTGAAAAACAGAAAATGACTTTCTTTGTTAGCTTATAATTTGAAAGTCCAAATCAAAAGACACTATGAAATGACTGTTGGTGGTTTAGCAAAGAACAATCAATAGACTCTTTTCCCAGTGAAGCAAAAAAGTGGAGAAGGGGTTAAAACCTCACCGCATGGTAAATGATCTTTGCAACAGAAGAAAGAGCAAGAATAATACTTTCTGAAAGCTTCCTATGTGGCCGGCATTGAGCTAAATGCTTTCATATGCTATCTTGTTCAATCCCTTCAACAACTTCAGCAGAGTGGCGACCATTTTTATCTCCTACTTCACAAACGGAAGAGCTAAAACTCAGAGGTTAAGTAATTCATCCAAGGTAACCCAATGAAAAAGAGATAGAGTATGGTTTTGAACCCAGACCTCTCCAGTCCCTTCCCAGAACCCAAACAGACGACATTACAAAACCTGAAATGAAGCCATTTGGGACGTGATCACCCACCTTGATTCCACCATCAGGGCTAGCTGTCCTGGTTTCTTCCACCCTTCCCACCCCTCGTGCCTCTCTGTGAAGTGGCAAGCAGCAGCTACTGGACACTCAGCTAGGTGTCATAAAGCGCAAGACACTTGGCCTACATGCATTCCTAAGTTACGAATTCACAAGAAGTCGAACACAACTTAGAAAGTCCACAGAACCCTAATTCATCTCAGCACAGGTGGTCTGTGAGAAAGCTCTCCTAGGTCTCAACTGCCAGGTGCTATTAATCATTCTGTACCCTGCAAGAGCCAGCTGGCCATCTTTGGCCACTCCGGACTTCTGCAGGCAACCGAACAAGGTCTACATTGTATGAAATCCACCCGGTGTGCCCCTACCTTCCAACCTATAGTACACATGCAGAACTTTAAAACCAGTAAAGGAGCAACAACGATGCTTTCAATAGCCAAACAGCAGATGTTATTTACATGCATGAAAGGAAAAAGAAAAGCTGGAGAAACCTCACCACCATGATGGGAGCCTTCATTCTGGGTAGAAGGACTGACCAGGTTTAATCGGCAACCAGTGAAAGGAAACCCCAAGTGCCTGCAAGACGGTTTCTTAGATCAGGAGCCCCAAGGCCACTTGTTAATCATTCATCTTGAGATTAATATAGGCACAATAATAAATACTATAAATCTGAGTAATAAGACTACTTTCCTCCCAGGTACAGGAGTTCAAATGATCCCTTCTTTGAAAAGACCCATTCAACCCTTCTTTGTCACAAGTGTTGGAGCGAACAAGGCTGGCAGTTCTTACCGCTGGGGCTTGCCACGGGTGGGGAGGGGCTGTAGGCGGGGATGGTTCTTGACAGGGCTAGACTGCCTGCAGGGGGCACCAGAATCAAGCTTTTCGGTTGAAGCTGAAGCTCCTTTGCCCCCTACTGCACGCATAAACTCATCACACTCTTCAAGCACTTGGTAAAAAATGGCAGTAAAATACATATACGTGATATCTACCATTTTTAAGTGTAGTGCCACGAAGCCCATTCACGTGGTTGTGCAACCATCACACTATCCATATACAGATGCTTTCATCTTCCCAAACGGAAGCTCTCGACCCCTTAAACTACTCCCCACCCGCCAACACCCACCTCTCCAACCCCCGAGCCCTCTCCTTCTCTTAGCCCCTGGCCTCCACTCTCTGCCTCTCTAACTTCGACTGCTGAAGGCACCGCATAGGCGTGAAATCGTGGAATGTTTGCCCTTTTGTGACGGGCTTTGTTCATTTAGTGCACAGTGTTTTTGAGGTCCTTCCATGTTGTAGTGTATATCAGAATTTCCTTCTTTTTTTCCTCTTCTCTCCGAATAACTGAGTCACCTCCAAACTCACTGGCAATGCTTGAAGCTATCCTCATCTTCTCAGATCTCCCACCTACGGTGTGGCCATGGTTGTGGGACTACCTGGTGTAACTGTCACAGTCTTTAAAGGGTTCCCAGTTGAACTTACTGTTGACTCTTCGTCTAACCTTTTAAGCACTTCTTGGGGCTCCTGGGTGGCTCAGGGAGTTAAGTGTCTAACTCTTGGTTTCGGCTCAGGTCATGATCTCAGGGTGGAGAGATTGAGCCCCACTGGGGGCTCCACGCTCAGCAGGGAGTCTGCTTAAGATTCTCTCTCTCCTCCCTCTGCCCTATCCCCTGCTCATGTGCGCTCAAATATTCGCTGCTCATTTCTCTCAAATAAATGAATAAATCTTAAAAAAAAAAAAAAGAAAAGGAAAAAGGGAAGACACTTCTCTAGGGCTTCTTGAGACTAGATTCTCTTGTCGGGGTGGCATGGTTTAGATCATTCCAGTCTGTTCTCTGAAATCTCATTTCCTTCTGTGGGAACTCTTTAGGGCCCAGTCACCCCTTTCTGGTCTAGCAATAACCAAAACAAACAAAAAGGGTTTCTAATACCTTCCACGAGATCAGTTAGGTCCACGCATATGTCATTTCACCTTTCATATTGGAATAGTCTGACCTCCCTGACTAAAACTTGTTTCTCAGGGCACCTGTGTGGCTCCGTCTGTTACAAGTCCAACTCTTGATTTTGGCTCCGGTCCCAATCTCAGGCTGTGGAGACTGCTTTAAAAAATCAAGTCAAATCAAATCAAATCAAAAACTGATTCTCAGGGAAATCCTTCTCTCTATATGGCGGTGGTGATAAGGCCCAGTGCTGTACCCTCCATTACCAGCCTGGTTCCTTTATTTATCGTTTTTTCTCTAATGCTCTCTTTCTGACTTCAAGATCAAAGTTCTGTTAAAGACAAATTTATTCATAACTCTTGTCAAAGAATAGTAAGGGAGGAGTCACCTGGTGGCTCAGTTGTGATCTCAGGCTTGTGAGATCGGGTCCCGCATTGGTGTCGGGCTCCCTCCCCTCACTCGTGCATGTGCGTGCACACACACACACACACACCCCCGTCAAATAAATAAATAAAAATAAAATATTTTACTAAAGGCGGGGCTCCTGGGTGGCTCAGCTCTTAAGTGTGTGCCTTCGGTTCAGGTCACGATCCCATGGTCCTGGGGAATCGAGTCCCCCATCAGGCTCCCTGCTCAGCAGGCAGCCTGCTTCTCCCTCTCCCACTCCCCCTGCTGGTGTTCTCTTTCTCACTGTTTCTCTGTTTGTCAAATAAATAAATAAAATCTTTAAAAATATATATTAACACAGATCTGTACCCCTGGGGATAAAAATACATTATATGTTTATAAAAAAATAAGAAATAAATAAAAAATTTAAAAAATTAAATAAAAATATATATTAAATAAAAAGAATGGCAAGATAGGACTTTATTCTTTCATGTTGTGGTATGTATTAGAATTTCCTTTTTTCAGGTTGAATAGTAATTTATTGTGTGTAGACACCACATTTTGTTTATCCATTCATCCATCCATGGATATGCAGGTTGAGTTCACCTTTTGGCTCGTGTGAATCATGTTGTTATGAACATGGGTGTACAAATGCCCGTTCGAGTCCCTGCTTTCAGTTCTTTGGGGTTTATACCTGAAGTGGAATTGCTGGATCATATGGCAATTTTATGTTTAATTTTTTTGCAGAACTGCCATATTATTTCCCAAAGCCTTTTAGAGCACTTTGATGGTGCCTTCTGTCAATGTTCAGATCAGTTATTCTACCCATCAAACCGGTGGGATGGCTAAGTGGTGACCAGAAAGCTAGGAATGGTGACTCCCTAATTTCACTAATCTGACTAGAAAAGAGTGGGAAGGGGTTAGCTAGAGGCCCTATTTTGAAGTAACATGATAAAATGAACATGGCACTATTTATATAGATTATAGGAGTACACATCAACTTTTTCAAAGCAATGGGTTTTGAGATTTTATTTATGCTTAAGTTTCAGGTGACACCGTTGGATATCACTCATGAAGATAAAAACTTCCAGGGGCGCCTGGGTGGCTCAGCGGGTTAAAGCCTCTGTCTTCGGCTCAGGTCATGATCTCAGGGTCCTGGGATCGAGCCCCGCATCGGGCTCTCTGCTCAGCGGGGAGCCTGCTTCCTCCCCTCTCTCTCTGCCTGCCTCTCTGCCTACTTGTGATCTCTGTCTGTCAGATAAATAAATAAAATCTTCAAAAAAAAAAAACAAACAAAAAAACCCTTCCAAATGGACTGTCCACAGGAGGAATGGCCAATTCAAAAATAAATGATTATAATGGGTTCATTTAAATGTGAAAACGGGGAGGGGTACTTTCTTAAAACAAGAATTCTTTTTAAACAATAATATTGGCATTTTTCATAAAAATATAATACATGTATTTCTACACATAATTTAGAGGGGGAGGTGACGCCTGGGTGGCTCAGTCATTCAGTGTCTGCCTTCAGCTCGGGTCATGATCCCAGGGTCCTGAGATCGAGTCCCACGTTGGGCTCCCTGCTCAGGGGGGAGTGTGCTTCTCCCTCGGCTTCTGCAGCTCTCTCATGCTCTGTCTCAAATAAATAAAGAAAATCTTTAAAAAAAAATTTAGAGGAGGAAATCCCACAGTAAGTAACAGTAGAAGGAAAAACACCAACTGAAATGAACAGTCTACGTGCGGCACACCTAAACATATGCAAACATGTCCATATACACAGAAATAGGTCCCGAATGCACATCCATCAGAAGCCTGGGGGAGGGTCCTTCCAGCTTATTGGATGAACTAAGCTCTAAAATCCCTTTCATCTCGGAAATTCTCAAGCCACTATGATCAGCACACCCACAGTCTGTATTGTCCTCTCAAGAAAAAAAAAAATGACTTGGGTTTTTTGGTGTCCAGAGACGTAGTCTTCCTTTTCCCAGAGCCCAAACTGTCTAAACACTTCAATCTGTCATTGAATGAAAAAGTTTTTCACGATTTTAAAATAGGCTCACCAAAACCAAGTCGAGCCCAGTTAAAGGGTAGTATTCTGTGTCTCCACCATCATTTTTTTTTAAAGATTTTATTTATTTATTTGACAGAGAGAGAGATCACAAGTAGGCAGACAGGCAGGCAGAGAGAGAGGAGGAAGCAGGCTTCCGGTGGAGCAGAGAGCCCAATGTGGGGCTCGATCCCAGGACCCTGAGATCATGACCTGAGCCGAAGGCAGCGGCTTAATCCACTGAGCCACCCAGGCGCCCCTGTGTCTCCACCATCATTATCGAAACACCTTGGGGCGCCTGGATGGCTCAGTCGTTAAGCGTCTGCCTTCAGCTCAGGTCATGATCCCAGAATCCTGGGATCAAGCCCCGCATCTGGCTCTCTGCTCAGTGGGAAGCTGGTTCTCCCTCTCTCACTCCCCTGTTTGTGTTCCCTCTCTCACTGTCTCTCTGTCAAATAAATAAATAAAACCTTTAAAAAAGAGAAACAAACAAAACACCTTGCCTTTCCTTCCTAAAATAAGTACCGTAAGTATTATAGGAAGTGTTACATACAAGATATTGGCTAATCCTTACCAGAAACTCCATCAAATTTATATATAATTCCCATTTGACAGATGATGAAACCTAGTTCAGGGAGCATAAGAAACTTGCCTAAGGTCATCATCCAGTAAGAGACGGAGTCAGGATTCAAAACTGAGCCTGTCTGGCTCCAAAGCCCACTGTGTTTTCACTATTTCAGGTGCCCAAAAGTTCAGGTACTACTCTCTCTACCTTCACCTGGAATTTCTAAATATTTAAATCCTTATTTGCAATTAGCAATAGGCATAGTAAGCTCAGAACCATCAACTGATCATTTGGGGATGTAATTTTTTTTATTCTTTTCAAAAATCTTTTTCCTTTTTCTGTCCCTTTTCCCCCCTCTTCCCTTACTCTGAGGTTCAGCGATGTCTGCTGAACTACCCCCCCACACATGCAAACACGCACTCTCTCTCTCTCATACTTTCCCCCTCTTATAACTTCCCCTGATTTCAGAATTCTGCCTGTCCTATTTCTTCCTTCATATATAAACTGCAATGAATAGAGAACCTGTGTTACCACAGGTGGACAGAGATTTAGTTTAAAGACACTCCGAGAAGTAAGGAAGCCAAGCAGCACACTGCTGGGCCTCACAGAGAACCAGCAAAATGGCCGCCGCAGTGTTCCTGGTGCTCGGGCCATCTTACTGTCTTCTCCAAAGTGGGCAAAAGCTGTTCTCCACTCTAGTAATGAGTCAGCTTCTCTTTGACCCTTCCTCTTTCTTAACCTCCTTCTCTTTCTACTGCCAGCGTCTCCTTACTGCTGCCCTTGCTTCTATTTCTTCCTACAGCCTTTTCTCAGTGTCATAGCTTAGGGGTGGGACAGAGAGGTCCTGAGGCTACTTTCTGAAGATAAGAAATCTGATTGGTTCCTTGTATCCAAGGAGCTCCAAATGGCATCTCCATTGGGCAGAGGACCCATGGACCATCTGATAGTCTACTAGCCCATTTTATGTCTTGCCTTTGATAGGGCCCAGGTCCGGGGAGGAAAGTCACATAACTCAAGGCTCCCCATGGTGGAACTAAGGGACGGGGGCTGCTTCCCTTAAAACCTCTGCAGGCTAGCTCATAATCTAGTAGGAAGCACGTGTTCATTGAGTAATAAAGTTCCTCTCGTTTAATTATAAATATCAGTAAAAGAAAATAGTGGCACCGTTTATTTTTTCTAAAAAAATTATATTTCTGAAAAATAAAAGGTAACAATATTCTCACATGGTTAGGAACTTCCAATACTGTATCATTCACTTACTAAACTCGAGTGCTCACTTCCACAGCACATACACTAAAATCGACTATACTTGACAAGTATAAGGAGGGGAGGAAAATTGTAGTTTGAACGGATAAATTGAATGGCCCTAAAAACTTAATGGAAACCCAAAGAAAGACTTTGCAGAGATTTTGGTAAATACTTCATTTTCAAGGACTAGAGCAGCACAGTCCAACAGAATGTAGAAATAATGCAAGTCACACAGGTAACTTCAAGTTATCTAGTAACTATATTTAAAGAGACAGAAAGAAACAGGTAAAATTAGTTTTAATAATATATTGAATCGCTATATCAAAATACTAACATATACTCAATACGAAAACTACTAAGATATTTCATTTTTTTTTTCATACAGTGTCTTAGAAATCTGGTATGTATTTTACACTTAGAGCATACTTCGACACAGACTTGCCACATTTCACACACTTGATAGCCACATATGGGCCGTGGCTGTCATATTGAACAAGTAGAGCTAAAGCCTTAAGTTAATTAATGACCATCCTACAATTAGCCAACAAACTGGAACTCCTATTCATCCACAGAATTTTCCCCAGTAATGCCAAATATTGGATTTCTCATTTCCTCACCTGTCCCGACTTCAGTTCTTATTCCCTTTCTCAAATGATCCTGTGCACTCTGCAAATGACCACTGTTGTAGAAACATCTATGAGACCTGTGTCCTCAGAAATTACCCACAAAGCCTTTAGGGATAAGAATAAATATATTTTATATATAGATATATAATATGTTATCTATAACATAATTGGATTTCTTTTCTTCAGAAAGTACCCTAAGGATGAGTCTCCATCCTGCCCATAAGCTATGACACTGAGAAAAGGCTGTCAGAAATAGAAGCTGGAGCGCCTGGGTGGCTCAGTGGGTTAAAGCCTCTGCCTTCGGCTCGGGTCATAATCTCAGGGTCCTGGGATGGAGCCCCACATTGGGCTCTCTGCTCAGCAGGGAGCCTGCTTCCTCCTCTCTCTCTGCCTGCTTCTCTGCCTACTTGTGGTCTCCATCTGTCAAATAAATAAAATCTTTTTTAAAAAAGAAGAAGAAATAGAAGCAAAGGCAGCAATAAAGAGAAGGAAATTGAGAAAGAGGAAGATATTCATTTATTAGAGGTGGAATGGGGGGGAGAAGAGTGAAGATAAGCAAATGCTAAATAAAGATTAAAGAAGAAAAGAGAGAGAAAATGGGAGGTTTTTAAAAGTCAGAAAGGACAGCAGATTAAAGGAGAAAGCGAAAACATAGTGGAAAGAAGAGGGGTCAAAAAAATCCAGAAAATCAGGATGGAAGGCAAGGGACAGGATAGGAATGGAGACCCTCCAAACAAGGGAGAAAATAAAATGTATAGGCTAAACAAGAGACTAACAAAGGGAAAACAGTAGAGAAGGAAATGAGGAAGGTCTGGATTTCTCATTCAGGTACCAGTTATTATTATAACTTTATTAATAACTTGCTTTATGTTCTAAACCAAATAGAGAAATGCTGTTACATAACAGACATCCTGTAAGACAAGTTAGCGTGAGGAATCTCCCTAGATTTCCTTGTTGGCAACCAAATATGTGCAATGTTTAGACTGAATCTGAAAAAATTACTCACTGAATCACGCGTACTAAGATATCTTCTAATATATCCAGTGGTGTGCTAGAGCTGGGTTATACCAGCTCATAAGATCCAATTTTTAATTTTTTAAGAATTTTGTGAACCAGTTGTTAGAAGGAACAATGATTAAAATTCAATTGTAGAGGGGCTCCTGGGTGGCTCAGTGGGTTAAAGCCTCTGCCTTTGGCTCAGGTCATGATCCCAGAGTCCTGGGATCGAGCCCCACATCGGGCTCTCTGCTATGCAGGGAGCCTGCTTCCTCCTCTCTCTCTGCCTGCCTCTCTGCCTACTTGTGATCTCTGTCTGTCAAATAAATAAATTAAATCCTTAAAAAAAATTCAATTGCAGAGGTTTGCAATTAAATAAATGATATTAAAAACAAAAGTAATAGGTAAGCAAAAACTCATAATTTCCTAATTAGTTTGCTAGATATTTATGGTTTGTTAGGTCCCTGAAGCTACTCCTGTCTTTTATATCTGTATGGCAGAAACAGTATAGAGAATGCATAGCATTTTCTTTCTTGGTTTTTACATCTTTAGTGGAACATATCTTCCCGTAATTTCCTAAGAGAGTCTTTGAGGTTTAATTTAGAGTAAGAACTTAAATGTCCTGCTTCATATTTGATTGATTGTTCCAAATAATTTGCCTCACAAATTTTATTTTCTAGTTTCTGGTATTGAGAAGTGCAATGCCATCTTGGTTTCTGATTGTTTGTATGTGCTTTTCTCTTTCTCTCTGGAAACTTTGAGGATCGTCATCTGACATTATTCTAAAATTGTTCTAAAATTCCAAAAGGAGGTGCCCTCTACCATTTATTTTGCTGGGCTTAGTTAAGAGATTCATGTCTTGCAGTGGAATTTCTTTGCTTTATTACTTTGACAATGTCTTACCCTCCTTTTTCTCTGTCTGGAATACTTATTAGATGCAGGTGGACCTCCAGAGTTAGGTTCTTATTTCTTATTTCTTCCCTTACATTGGCGACTAACCCTTTTGTTCTAAGTCCTTAAAACTTCCCTTAGAATATTTTCCAATGCTTTGATCTCTTTGGAGGATGCGGCTATCATAGTTGAGTTCCAAGAAGTATCTTCAAGGTGTCTTGGAAGAGAGTTTAACATCCTTGTAGACCACATCATCAACATGAAACACTCCTTCCCCCAACCCTCAAAGACAGAGTGTCTGGGATCTAGTTGATTAATTTGATAATGGATTTTTTATTAAGGGTGATCATCCACTTGTGTGGGTGTTAATCTGCATAATTCAAGAAGTGACTGTGTCCTAGTAAAGGGATGAAGTCCATCAGCGAGCTCTGGAGCAGTGAAGGAAGGAAGGATGAGCTGGTCCAAAGTGTTGGGGAGCCACTGGAAGAAATAGTCCAGAAAGAGAGAACATGAGAGGTAGCCAGAAACTCAGCATGCCTCTGGAATCCTCAGGAGAGACTGTTCTCCTGTAACCATGCAGACGGGGACTTGAATGGTTTTAATTGAAAGTAAAAGGAAAAACTAGAAACTTTGATATTTGAGTTGCATTAGTGAGGCTGAAGTTGTTCATGTGTTTGTTCTCTAACTGAACCCTGGTTTTGTTGTTGCTGTTTTAGATTTTATTTTATTTATTCATGAGAGACAGAGAAGGCAGAGGGGAGAGGGAGAAGCAGGCTCCCCACAGAGCAGAGAAGCCAATGCAGGGCTCGAACCCAGGATCCTGGGATCATGATCCAAATGAAGGCAGACGCTTAACCAACTGAGCACACAGGCGCCCCTAACTGAATCTAGTTTTGCACTATTCCTCTCATTGTCAATATACCAATTGGGATTCAGTGCTTTTCTGTTTTATTCTACAACTTCTTTATATAAAAGAAAAAATTCAGTTTTATCTGTGATATTTACTACCAGTTTACTTCTCGATTTGTCATTTCTCCATTGGCCATGTTTAGCTGTTTGTGTTTATTTGGTTATTCATTTGCTTGTTTGTTTGAACAGGGAGCTATTTCTAATTTTTATATGGTCAAATTCTGTCTCTTTTCTGATTTTATTTAATCTTAGAAAAAGCCTAGGACTATCCAGACAGCACATGAGTAACAGCTCAGCTCCAGTGATAATGAAGATACCAATAATAACAATAAAAACGGCATCGTCATAACTAGCATTTACAGAGTTTCTAGTCTGTGCCAGCCACTGTTCTATGCACATTACATGTTTAACTCCTTTAATGCTCGTAACAATAGTCTGAGACAAGTATGATGATACTCATTTCTATTTGTGCTAATAAAGCAGGGAGAAAATGCATAACCACTCAGCATCACTAAAAGGACAGGGAAAAGGCAGAATTCAGGTTGGGGTGGTCTGTCTCTGGAGTACTCATCCTACTCACTGTGCCCTGCCAGCTGTAGAGGGAATAGCAAGACCCAGGCTTCCACACATCATACCACTCATTTCTTATAACAATCATATGAGGGAAACACCATTATAATGCTCATTTTACAGATGTGAAAGAGGAGGCTGGAACAGGTTAAGGAATTCATCCAAGGGCACAGAGCTACAGACAAATGGAGCCAGGACTGAATTTTAGAGTGTTTGTGTAGAGAAACCAGCTTTATAACCTCTGTTCTCTACTATTTCTATCTTTGATGAAGACTTAGTTGTTTTGTGGGGGATTTTTTAGTTTATATTTAAGTTTTTTTAAGTCTTAATTTAAGTTCCAGTTCATTAACATATAGTGTAATATTAGTTTCAGGCGTACAATAGAGTGATTCAACACTTCCGTACAACATCCAGTGCTCATCACAGTAGGTCCCGTCCTTAATCCCATCACCTATTTAATCTACTCCCACACAACCTCTGTAACCATCAGTTCGTTCTCTATAGTTAAGAGTCTGTTTCTTGGCTTGTCTCTCTCTCCGCTCCCCCCCAACCCTGTTCATTTGTTTTCTTTCTCGAATTCACATAATAGTGAAATCATATTATATTTATATTTCTCGGACTGACTTATTTTGCTTAGCATAATACTCCCTAGCCCTATCCATATTGTTGTAAATGGCAAGATTTCACCCATTTTTATGACTGAGTAATAGTCCACCGTATACATAGATACTACTTCTTCTTTCTCCTTTCATCAGTGGATGGACACTACGGCTCTTTCCATAACTTGGTTCTTATAGATATGCTGCTATAAACATCAGGGCACGTTTATCCCTTTGAATTAGTATTTTATATTTGGGTAAAGAGCCAGTAGTGCAATTACTGGATCATAGAGTAGCTCTACTTTTTGAGGAACCTCCATATTGTTTTCTGGAATGACCGCACCAGTTTGCATTCCTACCAACAATGCAAGAAGGTTCCCCTTTCTCCACATTGTTGCATTTCTGTGGTGTTGGTTGTTATTTCTCTCCTCTCATTTGTGATTTTACTTATTTGGGTCCTTTTTCTTCTCTTTTTGATGAGTCTGGCTAAAGGTCTATCAAGCTTATTGATCTTTTCCTAAAGAACCAGCTCTTAGTTTCACTGATCTGTTTTATTGTTTTTTTCAGTTTCCATATCATTTATTTCTGCTCTAATCCTTATTATTTCCTTTCCTCTACTAGTTTTTAGGCTTCATTTATTGTTCTTTTCCTAGATGCTTTAGGTGTAAGATTAGGTTGTTTATTTTAGATTTTTCTTGCTTCTTGAGGTAGGCTTATATTGCTATATACTTCTCTTGTAGGACTGCTTTTCTGCATCCTAAAGATTTTAGACCATTATGTTTTCATCTTAATTTGTTTCCATGTATTTTTTAATTTCTTCTTCGGTTTTCTGTTTGACCCATTCATTGTTTTGTAGCATGTTGTTTAACCTCCATGTATTCATGGTCTTTCCAGGTTTTTTATTTTGGTTGACTTCTAGTTTCATAGCGCTATGGTCAGAAAAGATGCATAGTATGACTTCAATCCTCTTGTATTTGTTGAGACCTGTTTTAGGACCTAATATGTGATCTGTTCTGGAGAATGTTCCACGTGCACTTGAAAGAATGTGCATTTTGCTGTTTTAGGGTGGAATGTTCTGCATATATCTGTTAGGTCCATCTGGTCCAGTGTATCATTCAATATCATTGTTTCCTTGTTGATGTTCTGTTTAGATGATCTGTCTATTGATATAAGTGGGGTGCTAAAATTCTCTACAATTTTTCTGTTATTATCAGCTAGTTCTTTTATGTTTCTTATTGTTTTATATATTTGAGTACTCCCATGTTGGGTGCATAAATACCTACAATGGATATATTTTCTTATTGGATTGTCCCCTTTATGATTATATAATACCCTTTTTTGTCTCTTACTACAGTCTTTGTTTTAGAGTCAATTTGTCCAATATAAGTATTGCTACTCTGGCTTTCTTTTGACATCCATTTGAGTGATTAATATTTCTCCACCTCCTCATTTTCAATCTGTAGGTGTCCTTAGGTCTAAAATGAGTCTCTTTTAGGCAGCATAGAGATGAGTCTTGTTTTGTTTTGTTTTGTTTTGCTTTTTATCCATTCTGACACTGTATGCCTTTTGATTGGAGCATTTAGTCCATTAACATTCAAAATAATTACTGATAGATATGTACGTATTGCCATTTTATTGCTTGTTTTGTGCTTGTTTCTGGAGATTTTCTCTGATCCTTTCTTGTCTTTGTCTTGTCTTGTCTTAGTCACTATTAGTCTCTCCTTTGCACTCAAATTCCCCTATTTCTTGCAGGGCTGGTTTGGTGGTCACAAACTCCTTTGGTTTTAGTTTGGGAACTCTTTATCTCTCCTTCCACTCTGAATGAGAGCTTTGCTGGATAGAGTATTCTTGGCTGCAGGTTTTTCCCATTTAGCACATTGAATATATGATGGCCCTCCCTTCTAGCTTGCCAAGTTTCTGTTGAGAAATCCCCAGCTAGTCTTATAGGTTTTCCCTTGTAAGTTATGGACTTCTTTTGTCTTGCTGCTTTTAAAATTTTTATCACTATTCTTTGCAAATTTAATTACAATACATCTTGGTGTTGGCCTGCTTTTATTGATTTTGATGGGGGTTCTCTGTGCCTCCTTGATCTGGATGACTGTTTCCTTCCCCAGGGTAGGGAAGTTTTCAGCTCTTATTTCCTCAAATATATTTTCTTCTCTCTTTTCTGTTTTTCTTCTGGGACTCCTGTAATATGAATATTATTACATTTGATGGAGTCACTGAGTTCCCTAAGTCTAATCTCATCTTGTACAATTCTTTCTCTTTGTTTGGCTTCATTATTGTCCATTATTTTGTCTTCTAGGTCACTAATTCATTCCTCTCTTCCTCCAGCTTGCTGTTTATTTCATCAAGTCTGTTTCCAATCTCTCTTATTTCACTCTTCACCTCTGATTGATTCCTTTTAAGTTCTTTTATCTTAGTGGTAATGTTCTCACTGATGTCTTCTATTCTTTTTTCAAGCCCAGTGAGTATTCTTATGATTATTGCCTTAAATTCTCCATTAGGCATGTTACTTATATCTATTTCACTTGAATCTATGGCCATGGCCTTATCTTGTTTTTACTTGGGAAAAATTCCTCTGTCTTGGCATTTTGTCTAAGTCTCTGCCTTCTTCTGTGTGTTTTAAAAGACTCTTATGTCTCCTGCTTCTGAATGTAATGGCCTTATGAAGAAGAGGTCATATAGTGCCCAGGGCCTCGTGCTTCAGTGTTTCTGGTGTACACTGTGTGTGCTCTGCTGTTGTATTTTGGCTTTTCTATCCTGCCAAGGCTCTCCCTGCCTATGGTGGGTAGTGCTTGGTCCTCGGCCTGAATGTGGCAACTTTTAACTACATGAGACCTGTACAGAACCCTCTGGTCAGGAGATGTGGTGTGGCCAGGGTTTTGTGCTGGTTTTCCAGGAAAGAGTCCACTGCATTGGGACTGAGAAGGGCAGTCCCACCAGAGCACAGAGGGGGTGGGGCTTGTGATAAGCAAGTTAGGCGGCCAGTGTCCTCTCTGAGCTTCTTCCATCAGGTGGCCCGGTGTTTATGCTGGGGAGTAGCAGGGGAAAATGATGCCAGTAAGCTCCTTTGTTCCTGGAGAGGTGTATTATAAATAAAGACTTAGTTTTGATATTTCCTTCTGTTGGCTGTAAATTTTTCAAGTATAAGAAAGTATCAAAGTATGGTCGCCTGGGTGGCTCAGTGGGTTAAGCGACTGCCTTCAGCTCAGGTCATGATCCTGGAGTCCTGGGACTGAGTCCCACATTGGGCTCCCTGCTCAGCAGGGAGTCTGCTTCTCCCTCTGACCCTCTCCCCTCTCATGCTCTCTCTTTCTCTCTCAAGTAAATAAATAAAATCTTAAAAAAAAAAAAGAAAACTATCAAAGTAAAAGCAAGCACTAACCACAAGCAAGCCATGATAATGTTTTTGTATATTTTCAACTAGACCTTTTACTCCACATATTTCTACCATATGAAACCATCCTACACATGTACTTTTGTATCCTATGTTTTTCATTTATATTTTAATGTAAGCATTCCCTTATGTTATACATTATTTTTTTAGATTGTGGTAAAACATATGTGGTAAAAACACATAATAAAATGTGTCATCTTAACACAATACACTATTTTTAATGATTATAAAATGTTATTAAACAAACACAGCACATTTCTCCATTGTTGGAAATTTGGAATGTTTCAAATTTTTCACTGTTAACAATGACTCTTCAATTAACATACTTGTAAGAAATATTTGTCCAGGGGCACCTGGGTGGCTCAGTGGGTTAAAGCCTCTAACTTCAACTAAGGTCATGATCTCAGGGTCCTGGGATCGAGCCCTGCATTGGGCTCTCTACTCAGCAAGGAGCCTGCTTCTCCCTTTCTCTCTCTGCCTACTTGTGATCTCTGTCTGTCAAATAAATAAATAAAATCTTTAAAAAAAAAAAGAAAAAAAATTTGTCCACATTTCAACTTACTTTCTTAGGCTAGATTTCTAAAGTAGAATTACAGGTCAAAGAACATGGTTATTTTTTTTTTTTTTAGATTTTTTTTTTTTTTAATTTGACAGAGAGAGAGAGAGAGTTCACAAGTAGGCAGAGAGAGAGAGGGAAACAGGCTCCCCGCAGCACAGAGAGCCCGATGTGGGGCTCGATCCCAGGACCCTGAGACCACAACCTGAGCCGAAGGCAGAGGCTTAACCCACTGAGCCACTCAGGCGCCCCAAGAACATGGTTATTTTATTTTATTTTATTTTATTTTCAAAGATTTTATTTATTTATTTATTTATTTGACAGAGAGAGACATGGAGAGAGAGGAAACATAAGCAGGGGGAGCAAGAGAGGGAGAAGCAGGCTTCCTGCTGAGCAGGGATCCTGATGGGCCCTAATCCCAGGACTCTGGGATCATGACCTGAGCCCAAGGCAGCTGCTTAATGACTGAGCCACCCAGGTGCCCAGAACATGGTTATTTTAAAGCCCTTTTTATATATATCCGAATTACTTTGCCCTCCTATTATCACTATATAAAATGCCCATTCCACTGTAGTCTTATTAATATAACAGACTGATAAAAATGGGACTACTTTTTAAAAAATGGGACTTTTTTTATATCAATTTAGTGAAGGTCACTGGAGTGAAGTGTGAAACAAGATAATGGTTTTGCAACACTTTGCTGACCAACAAATGGGGTCAGAGAGTCTGAGAGGAGTTAAAGATTAGAAGAGGATTTCGAGCAGTGCCTGAGTGGCTCAGTGGGTAAAGACTCTGCCCTCGGCTCAGGTCATGGTCTCAAGGTCCTGGGATCAAGCCCCACACCAGGCTCTCTGCTCAGCAGGGAGCCTGCTTCCCCCTCTCTCTCTGCCTGCCTCTCTGTCTACCTGTGATCTCTGTCAAATAAATAAATAAAAATCTTTAAAATAATAATTTAAAAAAAGAAGTGGATTTGGACAGTTTTTGGTGTATTATGAGTTCCACTTACCCTAAGAAGGAATGGGCAGATGTGCTCCCACATCTGTCATCTATAGATGGTCATCTATAAGCCAAGGAGACAAGGCCTAGAACAGCTCTTTCCTTCCCACCCCTCAAAAGTCACTAACCGTACTCACACCCTAATATTGGACTTCAAGCTTCCAGAACTGTGAGCTAATACATTTCTGTTGGTTATGCCACTCAAGTTGTAGTACTTTTTTTTTTTTAACATTAGCCTTAGCAAACTAGTACACAACTAGTGCTGTGCATTGAAGCTTGATTATGAAATCTTGAAGTTCAGTACAGGAAGTGCAATCACCCGGGAGAAAACAGGAAAATCCAGTCCTAACAACTATTGCAACTTCCATTACAGAACAAAAGTTTAAAAAAAAAAAAAAGATTTTATTTATTTAGAGCATGAGTAGGGGTAGGGGCAGAGGGGGAGGAAAAAGAATATCAAGTAGATTCCACCCTAAGCCTGATGAAGGGGTCAGTCTCAGGACCCTGAAATCATGACTTGAGCTGAAATCAAGAGTTAGGTGCTCAACTAACTGAGATACTCAGGTACCCCCCAAGAACTTTTATATATATTTTTAGTATATGTTTCATGGTTTTAAGTTCCCTTCCAGTATAATGTGCCATAAAAGCTTTTTTTTTTTTTAAGATTTTATTTATTTATTTGACAGACAGAGACTACAAGCAGGCAGAGAGGCAGGCAGAGAGAGAGGAGGAAGTAGACTCCTCGCCGAGCAGAGAGCCCAATGCGGGGCTCAATACCAGGACCCTGGGATCATGGCCCGAGCCGAAGGCAGAGGCTTTAACCCACTGAGTCACCCAGGCGCCCCTGTGTCATAAAAGTTTAAATGATGATTTTTCTATATCCCTAAATTCTAATTCCATAGTTTAACTTTTCAAGATTTTTGACAGTATGATCTTAATCTAACTTTTCATGCTTTTATCTCACTGTCATTTTTCATAAACTACATGGCTCAGTCAAATTGGGACACCAATCCCAAAATAGTCCTGGATATTCTTGTCTTTGTTCTGTTCATCTCTCTATTTATAATGGTCTTTCCATTCCCCAACATCACACATTGAAAAATCCAAAGTTAAAATCTTTCTTCGGTATCCAGTAGAAAAACCATCACTTCTAAGACTTTTTTTTTTTATTCAGTCTAAATGGTTCTGAACTTCCATTGCATATTTTTGTTTCACTGATTTTTATTTCAGTTATCTGGATTCATGTAATATCCTCTGATTGACTTTAAGTTTCTTAGGGCAAGCAGCAACTAGTACATGTGTTACTTGAGTTTCTTCTTCCAAAAGTGGGGACTGAGACAAGAGCTTTGTGTACAGGTCATTTGTTTGGAGAAGTAATCTCATGGATCAAGAATAAGGGGACTGGGAAAAATGAAACAAAGAAGAAGTGAAAAGGCAATCTCAGAGTGAGCAAAGCTCAGTTCTACTGGGGACTCATTGAGGAATGGTGTAGAACGTAACTTATTTGTTAACCTAAGAAAAGAAAGCAATTTATATCTAATGGTTCCCTTTCCTTAAGTGGTCAGGGATCTCCCTAGGGAATATCTCTGGCACTTCTAGCTTTGGGCATATACCAGAATGCTTGAATAGGCTTCTATGAACATTACATACAGGGGTATTAATGAAGTCACAGGGCATAAAACGAGAGATACCTGGTGCAGCTCTGACAAGATGCTGTCTGCTTACACCTTCCCAGAGCTGACAGTTAGACTAAAAGGATAGAACATGAGAATGATTGATGAGTATTAAAAAATTCTGATAAAATTATGCTAGGAAATAATATCTGGTATAACTCATTCCTTGCACTGTTCCAATCTGCTCATGTCCTGCTCATATTTAACAATTCCCAAAGACAAGAATACACATGGACTATATTCCTCCATCTGATCAAAAGAGCAAAGTCTCTTGTGCGTGTTAGGTCAGGCAACTAGAATCTCAGCAAGAGCTCCAGCCACAGAAAACCAGACTCAGAATTTCCATCAGGCCTGAGATGTAATTCAAGAACTCTTGGTTTGGGTTCCCCCAGGTCCAGACCCTGAGACAACTAGTCAACCACAAGTAGTTTATTTCAAAGGTGATCCCAGGAAACACCCTTAAAGGAATGAGGATATGAGATAAGGATAGAAAGGAAACCAATAAAAAATATGTTTATCAAGCTATTTCCATGATGGAGAATTAGAATTCCATTCTACTTGGGAACTCAGGGAGAGTATAAAGCATACCCCAGATTTATCCCCAAAATGAGTGAGAAATTTGGGGCATTTATCCAACAATTCTCTTCCTGATATTCATTGAGAGCTCCTTCCAAGAAAACCCCCCAGCACTTCTTGGGGCACCTGGTGGAGCGGGTTGTTGAGAATCTGACTCTTGGTTTCAGCTCAGGTTGTGATCTCAGGGTCGTGAGATAGAGCCCCATGTTGGGCTCCATGCTCAGCATAGAGTCTGCTTTAATTTCTCTCCCCCCTCCCTCTGTCCCTCCCACTTGTGTTCTTGCTCTCTCAAATAAATAGATCTTAAAAAAAAATCTCCAGCACTTTTAAATTGCCCTTTGTGTAAGCCAAGTAGGTTCTTATGGCCAGGAGAAAATCCAGGCAAAGAGTCTGCAGCATTAGCAATAAGTGGTCTTTACCATGCAAGGACAAATGCTGAGTAGAAGCAAAAAGGGCACCAATAGCTACAGAAATCTGCTCTAGAAACTAAAATTATTTAAATAGGTACTTGTCTTGATTACATGATAAATTCAATGAATTCAGTCATACAAAAAAAAGATAAATTCCTCATGTGTTAGAAATTAACAACTTAAATCAAAATTATATCATTGCATTAATTTTTATTACCATATATAAATGGTGAACTGGAGACTCTGAAAGTACACATTTTTATCTACATTATACATTCAAAATTGCATTTAGATTTGTGTTGATGCGAAATAAGTCACTGTTGGAACTTCAAAAGCAGCAACATTTTTCCCGAAGAAACAAGGGAATAGTTTTAGATCTATGTGTGATCTATTTTTTGGCTTGCTCCATCAATTTAATATTAACAGAAGCTCTTAGATTAGCCCAAAAAAGTCCATGTTTGCTCTTCTCCTTGGGCCATTCCAAGTAAGTCCTTTGTGCCATGAGATTTTTGAGCTTGTGATAGTTGCTAGGAATGGAATACTGTGGAATAGGATCTAGCAAGATCAAGATTAAGTTATCAAAACCTTCATGAAAGAGATTATGATGGGCAAAGTAGAGTTCATAATGGCACCACTCACTCTGGACAAAGTTAGGCGACAAAACAAAGATGGACTTGTAACTTTTCTCAATGCAGTTTATGATATTTTCCACGATGCTCTTGCCAGGAACAAAGCTTCTTTCATGGAGACAAATCTTTATATCTTCTTTTTCTAGGTTTGGTAGTAATTCACTCTTCACCCAGGCTGAATCATGCCCACTATATGAAATAAAAGCATGGAACTGGAGGGTTCTTTGGAGTTCTTCTAAAGGTATGTTCCTTGCCCTGCGCCGGGTCTGGGTCCACTGACACACCATCCTGAGATACCAGGGCAGATCAAAGTAGATACAGAGGGCGGTCACAGTAGCAGTCAACACCAGCATAGTGACCCCAATGGTAACAAGCAGCAGAGTTGTGTTGCAGGATAACTGAGACATGTGAAAGTCCTTCAGCAGGGTTCCCTTGTAGTTTTCTGGAGAGTCACACTTATAAGAATCAGGCCAACCTTCTACCACTTCACGCGATACTTGGCCTAGCCTTTGGACAAATTCTCTTAGTTCACATGTACATTGGAATGGATTGTTCCCTGCTCTTATGGACCTAATCTTCTGGCAGCTCTGGAAGAAATCAGCTGATGGGTTGGAAATTGAATTAGAGTCAATGATCAGTACAGAAAGGCTGCTAAAAGCACCACAGTCTGGAAGGTGGGCTAAAGAATTGGAAGCAACATTGAGTTCTTGCAAAGCTTCTAGTTTCATGATTGGTTTAGGAATGCTCCTTATTCTGTTATCGTGAAGATCAAGTACCTTGACCTTGGGAGGTAAACATCTGAAAACAGAGTCAGTAAGTATATTTGAAGACATATTTAAATTTAATAAACTTCCAGTCCAACTGCAATTTCCTTCATTTTCATCATAACTTAGAGAATTCTGGCTAACATCCAACTGTTGTAGAGACTTCATCTTCTTGGTCATATTAACTATACTTACAAGTTCTTTTAATTGATTCATTTGTAAATTAAGTGTCTTCAGTTTAACCAAGTTTCCACAATTTTTAAAAATCATGTCTGTTAAGAGATTATTAGAAAAATCCAAGTACAGAAATGGGCTAATTTGGGATGGGCAAACCATGTGGACCATGTGTGTATCAGACACTGTGAAATTTTGGATGTTCATATTTGAAAGGATTTCATAGATATAACTTTGTGGCAAAGCGAATGCATCACTGACAACGTGGTGTATAGATAAGGCCTTCAGTGAAGTGTTAGAATAATCAAAATATCTTAAGTCAGGTTTACCCTGTAGTTTTACATTTGAAATTGAGAAATACTCTATGCTTGTATGCCAAACCAACTGGAGGATCGTAATGAAAAAATTCCAAGTTGTTTCAATGTTGTTTAAAGTAAGATTTGATAACCTTGAATTCTTTTGAAGTTTTGACAGAACATCCTGGAAATAAGAACATCCATTATCATCTAGCACACATTTGATATTAGATAGTTCCAGACTTACTGCTGTGCTGACTGATACATCCAACGTAAAACTGAATTCCTTTCTTCTGGGGAAAACAATGTGTAGACTTTCTGTGTTAAGGTTGTGAAGGCTCTCAGGGTCTTCTTTTTCCCCGTAAGTGTCTCCTAAGACCAGTAAAACCTTATTTATATGCAAAGGAGCAATTAGTAGCACACTAGATTTTTGTAATCGTGTGGCACTTAATCCCAGAAATTCTAGTTGAGACATGTTGACAAATTCTTTGCATATGGGCAAATGATCAAATGCATTAAACGAGAGGTCTAAGTGCTTGAGGTTCATGGTAGGATGGCAAGAAATCTTCCCCAACTCATTGTGGGACAAATCCAAGTATTCCAGTTCCTGGTTGAATTTGAAAACACTGATATCAAGATATTGAATTCTATTATGAGAAACTACCAAAATCCTCAGCTTTGATAGTGATAGGATGTCAGAAGTGTGAAGCTCAGATATAGAATTTTGTGATATATCTAAGGTTGTTGTTTTCAAGGATAGGTCTTTGGGAACATGAAAGAGACCAGTTTTTGATCTGTTAACTAGAAATTCACTTTCATCAGACAGCTGGGTTCTGGTCTCAAATATTAACATGAAGATTATGGCAAAATGGAAGATGCTAGAATTAGTTCTCATCATTTTGTAAGACCAGACATTCCTAAGTGTAGTTGCTATTCCTCAGACCATCTCCATACAGGTATGGATCCTTAAAAAACAAAACAAAACAAAACACTTTAAATGACTGTATGAAACTAGGCATCGTTGACATTAAACATTTTTTCCTAGGGACGCATAAAATGAAGCCTGTTCCTTGGACTCCAAGTTCCTTGGAGTCACATAACTGAAACGAGGGAAATATACCTATTGATAAATGACTATACCACCTCTAATCAAATAACCTTTAATATGGAAGGTGTAATGGGTAGAATGGTGGCTTCACCCAAAAGATAATTCCGCCTTTTAACCCTGTCCTATTCATCACAAACTGTGACTATTACCTAATTGGGGAAGAGGGTCTTTGTAGAAATAATAAGGTTAAGGGTCTTTAGATGAGGAGATCATCCTGGGTTATCCAGGTGGTCTTTAAATCCAGTGACAAGTGTTCTTACAAGAGAAAGACAGAGGGATATTTGATGGAGACAACAGAGACACAGAGAAGGCCATCTGAAGAAGGAGGCAGAGATTGGAGCAGATACAGTGCAAACCAAGGAATACTGATAGCTACTGGAAGCTAGAAGAGGCTTTACGGAGAGTTTAGTGCTACCAACACCTTGATTTTAGACTTCTGGTCTCCAGAACCATGAGAGAGTACATTTCCGTTGTTTTTAGCCACCAAGTTTATGGTAACTTGTTACAGCAGCCACAGGAAACTAATACAGATGGTTTTATGTATTTATGGAAGGTCCACTGAGCCCAACCCTCCCAAGATCATATAGAACTCAAACTAGGATTCACAGCCAGTGTATTTTCTACCTTTGACATGCACCACCTCATGGCTCTCTTAAGAGCTCCTTTCCCATGAGGTTGAATTCAAACTCTTCTTGCATTACTTTTTATTACTTACATGTGATTTCACACCTAACTTTGGTCTTATTCAAAAGGTAATTAGATCATGATAAATGGTCTCTCAGAAATCCCATTTATTCATCCATTTATTTATTGAACCACTCTGTATTGATAATCTACTGGCCTTGTTTTAGGAACTAGAGATAAAGCTGAGAACAAAAGAAAGCCCTAATTCTCAGGGAGCTTATTATCTAGTGACAAGATGGAAAAATAGATGACTACAGGTAATTTCATGTAGTATTAAATATTATATAGAAAATTTAAGCAGAGGGGCACCTGGGTGGCTCCATCGGTTCAACACCCAACTCTTGGTTTTGACTCAGGTTGTGGGATTCAGCCCCACATTGGTCTCTGTGCTTTGCATGGAACCTGCTTAAGAGTCTTTCCCTTTCCTCTCTGTCTGCCCTCCCCTCACTCCACCTTGCACATGTTCTCTGCAAAAAAAAAAAAAAAAAAAAAAAAAAGAAGAAGAAGAAGAAGAAAAATTAAACAGAGTAAATGAATCAAGAATAATGGTCAGCATGTAACAGTGGTTGGTGGATTTTTTAGACTGATCAGTCAGAGTTCTAGGACTTTCTGAGAAAATGCCATTGTGGTGTAAACCAGAATGGAGTGAATGAGTCATCTATGGGAAGATCTCTGGGGAAAGCATTTCTGACAGAGAAAAGGGCCAATGCAAATGTCCTGAGGTGCGGCTAAGGCTGGCTTATCTGAGGCACAGTAAGGTGATCAATGTTAGTATGGAGTGAGTGAAGATAAGAGGAAGTAGAGGCAAGATTGTTCAAGGTGAAGTTCATTGCAAGGAGTTGGGATACTGGTCTGAGAGTCAGGAGGGAATGGGGAGCACTGAAAGGTTTCAATGATAGGAGAAGTTTCCTCCTCTTCAGAAAAATTTTGTTCATCCATTCATCAAATAGGTATCTATTCTCTATGAAGTGCTAGACATCATTCTAGGTTATGCTTATGCACTAGTTATCAACCCACTATAGCCCAGACACCATTTTGTTATCAAGATTCTAATCACACGGGAGACCAGGGAGAGTTGTGTTGGGATGAACCCTAGAGTGTGATCCACATCCCCCTATCCCACCCCCTATCCCACCTTCCCCTTTCAGCTGGGGCTACATGGCTACATGGCTACATGGGTCTTTCAGGAAACTTACTCAGTCTCTTGGAGCTGCATTAGACAGGCAAGCCATCAATATTGGCAAAGAGTCAAATTCCTCTTCACATATCGCCTCACATCTCTCCATGGGCACAAAAGGACCTAAATAATTAAAGTCCCAGAAACAGCCCTAAGTTAGAAAGATTCCTCCAAGGTACACATGCAAACTTATCTGTATTTGGAGCACTGTTTGGACTTATACTTTTACAGAGGTATCCAATGATGCCTTGGTTATCTTGATTTCTTTGAATATATGAGAGGGCCCAGTAGACCCCTTTCATCACCGCATAAACTCTGTGCAAGGAAAGGAACCCAGCCATTAAAATGCATGTTAAAGAAAGGTGGTATCCAAAAGACACTTGAAAAGATGCTTGACATCACTAATCATCAATGAAATGCAAATCAAAACCACAATGAAATATCACTTTGCACATGTCAGAATGGCTAATAGTAAAAAGATAAGAAATAAGAAGTGTTGGCGAGGATGTGGAGAAAAGAGAATCTTTGTGTGCTGTTGGTGGGAATGTACATTGTGCAGCTCCTGTGGAAAACAGTATGGAGTTTCCCCAAAAGATTACCGATAGAAATACCATATGATCCAAGGGCACCTGGGTGGCTAGTTGGTTAAGTGTCTGCCTTTGGCTCAGGTCACAGTCTCAGGGTCCTGGGATCGAGTCCCCACAACGGGCTCCATGCTCAGCAGGGAGTCTGCTTGTCCCTCTGCCCCTTTCCCTGCTCATGCTTACTCTGTCTCTCTCTCTTTTCCTCTTCCTTTCTCAAATAAATAAATAAAATCTCAAAAAAAAATAAAAAGAAATACCATATGATGCAGTAATCCACTATTGGGTATTTGCCCAAAGAAAATAAAAACACTATTCTGAAAAGAAATACAGCCCTTTGTTCATTGCAGCATTATTTACAATAGCCAAGATATGGAAGCAACCCAAGTGTCTGTTGATAGATGAATGGATAAAGACACACACACACACACACACACACACACACACACACACACAAATACATACACACACCACACAATAGAATATTACTTAGCCATTAAAAAGAATGAGATCTTGCCATTTACAACAACATGGACGGACCGAAAGGATATTATGCTAAGTAAAATAAGTCAAACAGATACCATATGATTTCATTTATATGGGAATCTAAAAAACAATGCAAAGAAGAAAACAGAAAGAGAACCATAAACACAGAGAACAAACTGGTGGTTGCCAAAGGGAACGGGGTTGGGAGGATGGACAAAACAGCTGAAGAGGAATAAGAGATACCAACTTCCAGTTATAAAATAAATAAGTCACTAGGATGAAACATACAGCATTAGAACTATAATCAATAATGTTTTAATAACATTTTATGGTGACAGATGGAAATTGTGCTTAGGGTGGGCATAGTGTATTGTATAGAATTGCCGAATCACTAAGTCGTATACCTGAAATTAATATAATATTGTATATCAACTATAAAGAAGGTCTACATTTTTAAAAAAAGTAAAGGTGGCATTTTTATGGCACTGATTATATTTGACTGAAAGATCCAGAAATTTCCCACTTTATTCTCTCCATCTTCCTAAAAGAGCTACTCATACAAGTGAAAATACTTATGTGAGAATCAGAAAAATACCTAGTTGCTATCTGGGCCAGTGTCTAATCTCTCAAAAGAGAACCAGCAGTAAAAGTTAAGTGGAAGTAAAAGTGGCTTGGGTTTAAGGTTTCAGCGGGATTTCTTGACTTATGCCTTAGCCTGAATCCCAATCTGGAGATCTTTCTAACTTCTGGCCAACTCCAGGATTGAAAGTAAGCTGTGGTCAGGATAATCAGGCATGGTTCAGGAGATGACAAGAGAGACAAGGAGCAGAGACAGGGCCCCATGCACAGACGCGAGTGCTTAGCACACAGTGAACCCACCAGAAACAAGATGAAAAAGTCCTTGTTTAATTAAAAACAGCAACAACGACAAAGGATTTAAATTTATTGTCTATCTTGAGCATTTAAAGAAAGCACAGCTTCAGGGGTGCCTGGGTGGCTCAGTCTGTTAAATGCCCGCCTTTGACTCAGGTCATAATCTCAGGGTTGTGAGATTGAGCCCCACGCTGGACTTCCTGCTCAGCGGGGAGCCTGCTTCTCCCTCTGCCCGCCCCCTGCTTGTGCTCTTTTGCTGTCTAAATTTTGAAAAAGAAAATGAGCAACGATTTGGGACGTATGGCTCTTACTGAGATCTTGATCTTAAATAAACCAACTAGATATTTTAAGGAGTTAATCTCTGCTAAGTTTTTAAGGAATAGAAGTGAAATGAGCAACTATAGTTTGCTTTGAAATATTTGAAATGGGGTTGGAGAGGGCATTGGATGGGGTTCTAAGTGAAACAAATTACCTATAAATTGATACTTGTTGAAACTAAACTACAGGGATTCATAGTGCCTACTTATATAAAGTTTTGAAATTTTTCATAACATAGAAAATGAAAAACTACAATTTGCTTGGGTTCGTATAACAGCTTTTTAACCAGTCAGCTAGTCTCCCTCTCCCTCTGTGCCCTCTCTCTGTGTCAAATAAGTAATCATCAATTTAAAGTACTCAGTTTATGAAACCACTTTTATTTCTGTGGTTAAGAAGTCAAAGTATTGTACACTTGAGGAACTGACTTTTGGGCACTTTAAATTTCATATACCAAACTTGCTAAATCAGCAAAGATCAATTTTTTTTTTAAACCAAAGTCCTGATGGCCAGCCCTGAATCTCCAAACTATTTTACTACCAACTAAAATGATTTTTGCCAACTTGATTCGTAAAAGAAAGTTTTAATTCAAAAGTATAAAAGTATCTCTAGGTGTGTTTATGTCAATTTTAATGATTATGATAGATTTGGCCTCACTGTCTACGATACAATACATCAATACATTTGAGTTGTCTTTAGTGACCTTGGCATAATCAAATCGGGACTTTGACTTGACTTCTGGATAAAATCCATACAATCAACACGGGCTATGCAATTCATAACCACAAATAGTGACTGCGAGTCTGCACCACACAAGGCCAACGAGCTCTGAGGTCGAAAGGATCAGAACCAGTTCAAGAGCGTTTTGGCTTTATTTCCTATGTGGTTTTATAGACTTCTGCTTTGTATTGTGAAGATGTACTTATTTTCAATTCTTTTGATCAAATGGGGTGTAGCCTGGGAAACATTTTCTAAATCTACAGTCGCACCTAACTGGTAGTGCCCAGAAGAGTTTCAGTGGCTTGAGAAAACGGAAAAGAGTGTCTAGTGGGAACAGTCCAGAGAGAAAAATTAAAATCAGCCTTGTAAAAACAAAAAGGGTTGTTTGGTATCACTGTCTCCAGGAGTAATTTATCTATACCCCCCATCTTCCTCATTGGTCTCACTGTAAAGGGAGGAATGGGACCAGTACCACCTGCGACCAACAGCTAGCTCTGTAAGAAAACCGTGAGATGTTTGAGATCCAAATTTCCATCTCCCGGTTCAAATACAGTTCCTGAGTGCAAACCACGCATGAGAAGAGGTGTCATCCAGAGAAAAACGAATACACACAAAGAAAAACAAATACACACCAAACACATACACACACACACACACAAACCCTTTCTCTGAATTCGGATGAGAAACTGATCAATGCTAATTCAAAACACAGTAAGCACGCCTCAGAACTAATATATTTAGAAAAACACCCCAAACCCACACGATCTCCTACTTGTAGAGACTTTTGACATTCTTGTGTCCAATAACTAGTTAAGCCATTATTTTCTTTTATAGAATTAAAAAAAAAAAAGTCACTTACCAACACAACCTGCCCGTCTGTCACATTGGCAGTCAGTAAGAAATTGAAGTACTTCCTCAAACATTCATTTCACTAGGAACTACATTTAAATGCTGAGGGGCGGAGAGAAAAGCTCTTTTATGCCATCTACTGAATCCCACTGAAGTTACATAGTAAGTATAAACTCATTGTCTTTTACTCACATGTAGCACAGGGTCTGGTGAGTTGACTGATAGACTGTATTTAAATACAATTTTTGTGGCTCTCTATTTCACCCTGGTCAGCTCACTCTGGTCTTGACTCCCGATCAGTCCACTATTAAAAGTGACTGAGAGAGGAAAGAGGGAGGGTTCAAGATCAAAGTTCCGTTCAGACTCGTGGAGAGGGAGGATCATTCATGTGCTGACACAGAATGGATGCCAATCGTGTCTTTTTCTTTGAGACATTGGTTTTCAGAGAAAATCTGTTTGCTCCAGTTTTTTGCCATTGATATTTTCAAACTTTTTTCAAAACGTGATTTTTCAAAACTCCTTTATGAAGGGGCATCTGGGTGGCTCAGTGGGTTAAAGCCTCCACCTTGGGCTCAAGTCATGATCCCAGGGTCCTGGGATGGAGCCCTGCATCAGGCTCTCTTCTCAGCAGGGAGCCTGCTTCCCTCCCTCTCTGCCTATCTCTGTCTGTGAAATAAATTTTTAAAAAATTTTTTAAAACCCTCCATTATGAAAAACTGTGCTATCTATCAGTCTCTTTTGTCCGGGAAGGTCTAAGACACCTCCTTTGGGTTATTTACCTGCACGCTGAAGGAAACATTCTGACACTCCACTCTTTTAAAATAGCGACAATAACAACAGACGGGCCAACAAAGCTCAGAAATGCCCACTGTCTGCCCCAGAACTTGTCCCCAGCCAAGGACTCCATGATGTGCCATCGTAGACTGGATACAGTTTCCTGCTATAACCAGCTTTTTCTTCCACAGTGAGCAAAGCCAACTTCCCTCTCTCTGTCACTCTCTCTGTGTTTCTCTCTTCCCCCTCACGACTTAATAGGGGAAATGTGTCTATAAATATACTTCTGAAACTGAAAGAATGAACCTCCTTCTCATCCATGTCAACCGTTTCTTCTCTCAGACCCCTAACAGGAGATGAGAGTCCTCTTTGACTAAGAATTCAGCTTCTGGCTCCCAGAGATACTTGACTTTGTGAACCGGGTCTAGAGATGGGGCACTTGAGCATTCTAGAGTCCCGTAACTCCTCCCCACCCTTCTCAGGGGCCCACCTGCTTCTTTCTTTCCTCCATATTGTCATAGGATGAACACACTTGTAATCGTGTCTACTTGGAATCATGCATGGATCCACACGTCCTTAGAAAACCTTTAATTTTCTCAAAAGCAGTTGAAGTAGGCCTAGCCATCCTGCCATTACCTCACCCTCACAGGAAACAGAGCCAACTGGCCAGTCTGAGCTCTCGAATGACTTTGTGGTGTAGATACTTCTACTTATCCTAGACCTCCAGGTTATTTTTGACTTCCATTTAAGAAAGAAAGAAACTGGCATCTTATTTAAGCCCCTGGGTTTGAGGTCTCCCCATTCGGTACCTTAACCAACACAATTATAGAAAAGGACATCTGCCTTCCTACCTCTCACCGCTGGTCCCTACATCAGGTCTGGAAGAGGGAGCGGCAGGAAGACCGTGTCCACCTCCCAGACATGCGCCGTGATTGAGCTATAAGCTCTGCCCGTGATATGGAGAAAGGAGATGAGCTTTAGAGGGGGATGGAGATTAAAATTTTAAAACTAGATTGCAATATTAATACCTCAAAAGGACTAGAGAGCTTTGAAGTCTGCTCATCACTGGGAGGTTAGAAGGGGAGAATTTCAGAATCCAGTTGGCTGAATGGGGAAAAGTAAAAACTATATTTACACATGGTTCTCTTGAGATTTCTCATAAACTAACTTTAAGTAAAAACTTCTAAGTCCCTGTGGCTGGGGTGCCTGGGTGGCTCAGTCAATTAAGCATCTGGCTCTTGGTTTTGGCTCAGGTCATGATCTCAGGGTGGTGGGACTGAACCCCACATGGGGCTCTGCACTCAGCATGGCGTCTGCTTGGGATTCCCTCTTTTCTTCTGTCTCAGCCCCTCCCCCTGTTCTCTTTCTCTCTCAAAATAAATAAGTACATCTTAAAAAATAAGGTTCCTGTGATTTTGGACTTCTGGCCTCTGAAACTGTGACAGAATCAATTTCTGGTGTTTTGAGCTACCCAGTCTGCTATTTGGTTATGGCAGTCCTAAGAGACAAACACATCCAGGAAGGCTGCCAGGTGGATGTTTTCTTTGCTCACAGTTCCCTTTCAATTCCAACTTGGTGTCCAGTGTGGCCTCCTCTTGAAGGGCCATGCCAGCCAAAGGCTCAGGGCCTTTTGGCTGCCCCAGCCTGGCCCAAAACCTTTCAAGCCAGCAGCACTCCCTACTCATCTTTGGCATTTCCCGTTCCTCCTAACCTGTCACCTCATTGAAGTACTTAATTTTTATTCTCATCGTGGTGCTAACAACAAAGAGCGTATTAAGACAAACTTCTCAAATTGCAGCAGTGGATTTGGAGCAGGTAAATGCACTGAACTAATATGAAGGAAGGGGACACTCTGTTTGCATGGGGTTTTAAGATAAAAATGAGGATTTCAAAGCCATTTTATGCTTATGGCCATTCAGAGCTATTCATTCACCCAACAAGTTCTACTAAAGGTCTTTAATGGACCACACTGTTCTTAGCACCAGGGATGAGCAGAAAAGAAGGGGCAGATGGTTCTTTTTCTCCTGGAGCTTATATTTTAGTGGAAAGAAACAGAAAACAAGTGAACAGGATAACTTAGAGGGTGATGTGTGCTGTAAAGGAAACCAAAGGGAAGCAAAGTGCCAGAGTGACTGGGAGGAATGCTTCCTTAGGTTGGGAATTCCAGAAGGTGTCTCTGAGGAGATGACATTTAAGCTGAGACACGAATGGCAAGAACAAGCTAGGCATGTTCTGAAGTATGAATAATCTCAACCAAGAGAGTAACAAGTGCCAGGTGCAGAGGGGACAGAGGGGACAGAAGTGGGACTCAATGTGGTGCATTGGGGAAGAGCCAGAGGCAGCTGTAGCTGGAGGGTGGTAGGCAAGGGGAGAGAGGAAAGAGATGCACAGGTGGTTCAGAGTGGGTGGAAGGCAGACCATGATGACAGGTCCTGAGGGGCTTGGCTTTTGTTTTAACCATAAGGGGAGGTCATTAGAAGGCTTTAAGCAGGGGAGTAGCTTGATACAACTTACACTTTAAAAACAATCCCTCTGATTGCTATTTGGAGAATATGTGAGGAAAGAAGAAAAACAAAGAGGCCCGTTAGGAGGCCAGAGGTTCTAGATGGATCCTCCAGATCATATCTTCTACCCAATACAAAAGTAGAAGGGACAAGGGAATCCATGCTCATTTTTCTTAGAGATCTGACCCAGAGTGGCAGAGTTTCCAGCTATATCCCACAACCAGAATTCAGTCACATGTCCACATCAAGCTGCAAGGGAGGCTGGGAAATGTACTCTCTAGCTGGGTTGTCAGATGCTCCAAAAAACTCACACATTAATTTAAAAAATGGATATTGGTGACGACTAAGTCTCCCTCACAAGATTTTTTAATTTATCGGCGTAGTCATGTGTTACAGACCAAATTGTGTCCCCTCCAAGACTGACATGTTGAAGCCCTCATCCCCCAGGTACCTTAGAATGCAACTCTGTTTGGAGATAGGGATTTTGCAGAGGTAGTTAAGGTTACATGAGGTCATAAGGGTGGGACCCCAATCCAATATTACTGGTGTCCTTATTAGAAGAGGAAGAGACACCGGGGATGTGTACACACAGAGGAAAGGCTATCTGAGGACACAGCAAGAAGGCAGCCATTTGCTAAAACTCTAAGACAACCAGAAATATCCTTTTTGATAACCAGTTATAAATAAATGTGACTCTGAGTTTCCTTTGTAAACAAATAAATCCATAGCTTTGCCCTCAACAGCCTGGGACTGAAGGCTATACAGTTGACCCTTGAACAATGTGGGGGTTAGGAGTGCTGACCCCCTGTGTAGTCAAAATTCCGTATATAACATTTAACACCCCCAAAACTTAATTAATAAAAAATCTGTGTATAACTTTTAACACTCTTAAAACGTAATTACTAATGGTCTCCTGTCGACCAGAAGCCTTACCGATAACATAACATCAGTCAACACATATTTTATATGTTATATGTATCATATATTGTATTGTCACAACAAAATAAACTGGAAAAAAAAGGAAAACATTAAGAAAATCACAAGGAAGAGAAAATATATTTATAGTACCACACTGTAAAAAGTCCATGTACGAGTGGATCCATGCAGTTCAAACCCATGTTGTTCAGGGGTCAACTGTATTTCCCTTTATATACATAAATTATTAAGTCATGAGTTAACTGGTTAACTACCTGTTTGTATGACAGGGTCAAAAATTTAATAATACACTCAGATGTGAACAAAAAAAACTTTATTTTCCATAACTGGTCTAATTTTTTCCCAAGCTCCAAAGTTGAACAGGATGACAAAGTTCACTCAGAGGACAGTGAAGCTCCGGAAGGTACTCCAAGGACCAGGGTGCCTGGGTGGCTCAGTTGGAAAAGTGCCTGACTCTTGATGTTGGCTTGGGTCATGGTCTCAGGGTTGTGGGATTGGACCCCACATTGGGGTCTGTGCTGGGTGTGGACCCTGCTTGGTTTTCTCTATCTCCCTCGCCTTCTGCCCCCACTCTGCTTATGCACTCTCTCTCTCTCGAAATAAATGAAGAAAATAAAGAAAAAAAGACACTCCAAGGGCCACTGTGTACACTTCTGAGGTTGACCCTTTCCTTGCTGCAATGAAATCCCATAAATTCCTGTTCACACGAAATCCATTTGTGGCTGAAAGGAGAAGGGAGAGAAAGGGTCCTTCAATGAGCATTTACTCAAGAATATTTCCATTTGAAACAGAATGGTTGAACCAGAGGACTGAGGCACCTATAATAGGCAAATTTGAGCATCACCACAGCCTCCAGCCTTGCTCCCTGGCTTAGTTCGAACAGTTTTCATTAAGTCTTCCCCAAATGTGTAGAGCTAATAAAGGCACCACATATACAGCAACCCAAAACCATCATGTTCATCAGAATCCAAGTTAATGATGGTTTTTTTAAATAGAAGTCCCTGACTTTCTCAAGTTTCTGCATTGTTTTCAGCAATTAGTGTTAACTTCATATTAAAAGCAGCTCTAATATTAGCCCAGAAAAGACCATGTTTGCTCTTCTCCTTGGGCCATTCCAAGTAAGTCCTCTGTGTCATGAGAGCCTTCAGCTTGTGATACTTGCTGGGAATGCAGTTATGTGGAATGGGTTCCAGCAAGATCAGGATTAAGTTATTAGATCCTTCATGAAAGAGATTATGGTGGGCAAAGTAGAGTTCATAATGGCACCACTCACTCTGGACAAAGTTAGGCGACAAAACAAAGATGGACTTGTAACTTTTCTCAATGCAGTTTATGATATTTTCCACAATGCTCTTGCCAGGAACAAAGTTTCTCTCATGGAGACAAATCCTTATATCTTCTTTTTCTAGGCAAGGTACCAGTTCATTCTTTACCCAGGCTGAATCATGTTCACTGTATGAAATAAAAGCATGGAACTGGAGGGTTCTTTGGAGTTTTTCTAAAGGTATGTTCCTTGCCCTGCTCCGGGTCTGGGTCCACTGACACACCATCCTGAGATACCAGGGCAGATCAAAGTAGATACAGAGGGCGGTCACAGTAGCAGTCAACACCAGCATAGTGACCCCAATGGTAACAAGCAGCAGAGTTGTGTTGCAGGATAACTGAGACATGTGAAAGTCCTTCAGCAGGGTTCCCTTGTAGTTTTCTGGAGAGTCACACTTATAAGAATCAGGCCAACCTTCTACTTCACGGGATACTTGGCCTAGCCTTTGGACAAATTCTCTTAGTTCACATGTGCATTGGAATGGATTGTTCCCTGCTCTTATGGACCTAATCTTTTGGCAGCTCTGGAAGAAATCAGCTGATGGGTTGGAAATTGAATTAGAGTCAATGATCAGTACAGAAAGGCTGCTAAAAGCACCACAGTCTGGAAGGTGGGCTAAAGAATTGGAAGCAACATTGAGTTCTTGCAAAGCTTCTAGTTTCATGATTGGTTTAGGAATGCTCTTTATTCTGTTATCATGAAGATCAAGTACCTTGACCTTGGGAGGTAAACATCTGAAAACAGAATCAGTAAGTATATTTGAAGACAAATTTAACATGACTATACTTCCAACCCAAGTGCAGTCTCCATGATGTCTATCATATTCCAAAGAATTCCCGCTAACATCCAATATTTCCAAAGATGTCATATGCTTAGTCATGAGACCTACTTTGTAAAGGTCTTCTAATTTATTCTTTCGTAAGATAAGTGTTTCCAATCTAACAAGTTGGGAACAATTTTGAAAGACACTATCTGTGAAAAGATTCTGGGTAAAGTTCAAAAACTTAAATGTGTTTGATGGCGGAGGACAAAGCATGTGTATAAAACGTGTATCTGATATGGTTAACATCATAATATTCATCTCAGAAAAAATTGTATATAACGCTGTCTGTGAATAAAGGAAAACCTCATTTTTAACATGCTCTATTTTCAATGCCTTCAGTGTTGTTTTAGAATAATGAAAATCTTCTTTTTCAATTCTGTCAAATATTGTTAAATTGTAAATATTGAGATATTCTACAGGTTTGGGCCAAAGAGATCGAAAAATTTCAACTAGACATTTCCAAGTTGTTTTCATATGTCTGAGAGTAACATTCAGTAAATTTGGACCTCTAGTGAGTCCCGATGAAAAGTTAGTGAATAGTTCACAATTATCATCATTCAATTCAATATTAGTCAGTTGTAAGCACACTAAACCATTAACTGTTATGTTCACTTGGACAGAGAAGAACTGATATGGATGAAAGACAAGGTCAAGTGTTTTTGTATTCAAAACTGGAAGACTTTCTGTTTCATTTGCATAATATCCTTCTAAATCCAGAAGGATATAATTTAGACGCAGATGAGCAATTGGTAGCAGATCTAATTGTCGTAACTTTGTAGCACTTAATCCTAAGAAATGCAGTTGTGTCAGGTTGCCAAATTCCTTACAGATGGGCAGGACATCAAAGTCATTGAATGAGAGGTCTAAATGCTTGAGACTTGTGACAAGATGGCAGGATATATTCTGTAACTGATTGTGAGATAAATCCAAATATTCCAAATCCTGGTTGAACTTGAAAATTCTAAAATCAAGGCACCAGATTCTATTATGAGAAAGTCTCAAAACTTTAAGCCCTGAGAGATAGCTCATGTCAGAGACATGAAGCTCAGATATGTGGTTCTGAGACATATCTAAGATTTTCGTTTTTGGTGGCAGGTTTTTTGGGACATGAGTAAGTTTCATATTTGACATGTCCACGGCAAATTCACTCTCTTCAGAAAACTGGATTATGTTTCCGACTATTAAGGTCACAAGGCATACAAAGTGAAAGCTTCCTGTGATTGAGTCTTTGTCTTTGGTCATGATGTTGAAATGGCTATTCCCCAAAGGGTTGTTGCTGTTCTTCAGAGCATCTTGATATGTGTCCAAATTCTAGAAATATAATACACATGAAGATGTATAAATATTGGATGATTGCTCTCCAACCTCCACTTGCGAAACCCAAAATCTCAATGATCTTTCCACATTCACTGTAAGAGTCATTTCTGTCCACATAGTTAAGTGTGATATTTTCCCAGTTACGTAGCTTGTTGGTACCAGGGGAGGCAATACAGACCTTATTACCCAAGAAATATGGTTCGGTGTTTTATCCTGTCTGGGCACTCTCTCAGGGGTCCACTCAGGGGCGTGGCTTTGTTTCACCCTCTTCAGAACTTTCTCAGGGCTGGAGCAGGCTGCTCAGTAATGTTTATTGAAAATCTTTAAAGATAAACATACGAGCCATAGGTGCCTAGAACAAGGAATAACAAATGTGACAAATAGCACACACCAAAAAGTCAGGGAAGGAAGAGAGATACAGGGGGGAAAAGTCTTTGTAACACCCCATGTTTATCACAAAATGTAGAGAGATACACATATGTCCAGGGCTGTATGGAAGCTCAAAAGAGATAAGAAAATCCTCGACTTTCATCTCTGACTGACCTTTGACTCTATGAAGGCAGAAGGGAAAGGCTAAGGCAGAGTTGTAAATAGCCAGGATAAGCATTGAGGAAATGCATCAACACAGAGCCAATCTACAAAGATCAAAAGTTTTCTTTTTTTTTTTTCCCTAGGTGTTTAAGAAAATCTCCATCAAAGCACTAACTAGCCAGTAAGCTAATGGAGCAGAGAAGTCAATGGCCACACATAACAAAGAATACAGTCCTTACCCAGTAGTTTAGAGCAATCACTAAGCAAACAACCAACAACACCCCACAACACGTAGCAACAACAAACCGTGGGAGAGAGAATCTGAGTTACCACCTTGTTATATTTCCAGAGTTACCACATTACAATATTCAAAATGCCTACTTTAAACAATAAAGGCATGCAAATAAATTAGAAAGTATTATCCATTTACAGGAGAAAAAAAGAACAAAGTTAGAGGAGTGACACTACCCAACTTCAAGACTCCTTATAAACCTACAGTAAACAAGACAGTATGGTATTAGTGAAAGAATGGACAGAGAGATCAATGGACCAGAATAAAGAAGTTAGAAATAGGCCCACACAAATATAGCCATCCGGTCTTTGGCCAAGAAGCAGAGGCAATTCCATAAAGAAAAGACAGTCTTTCCAACAAAAGATACTGGAACTATATATAAGACATCCACATGCAACAAAAAAAGGTGGGGGGAAGTTCTAACACAGAACTTACACTTTTCACAAAAATTAACCCCAAATGGATCATAAACTTAAATATAAACTATAAAACTACAAAGCTTCTAGGGGATAATATAAGAAAAAAATCTAGCTGACTTTGGGTTTGGAGATGACTTTTTAAATACAACATCAAAAGCAAAATCCATGAAAGAAAACATTGTTAAACTGGACTTTACTAAAATTAAAATTTTCTACTTTGCAAAGACACCATTAAGACAACGAAAAGACAGGCCCCTGGTAGGGAGAAAATATTTACACAACACATATCTGATGAAGGACTTGTGTTCAAAATATACAATAACTCTTAAATTCAGCAATAAGAAAATAACAATTTAAAAATGGACAAAAGTTCTGAACAGTGACCTCACCAAATAGCAAATTAGAATATGATAAGATACTCAATATCATATGTCATCGGAGAATTGCAAACTAAAATACTGAGATACCATTACATACCCATGAGAGTGGCCAAAGTCCTGAAACACCAAATATTAGTGAGGCTCTGGAGCAACAGGGACTTTCATTCATTGTTGGTGGGACTTCAAAATGATACAAACACTTTCGAAGACAGTCTGCCAACTTCTTACAAAGATAAATATACTCTGACCATATGATCCATCAATCTCACTCCTACGTATGTACCCAAATGAACTGAAAATCTAGTCCACAGAAAAAGTGTGCATGTAGATGTTTATAGCAGCTTTATTCACATCTACCAAGCAAATAGAAGCAACAGTATGTCCTTCAGTTGGTAGAAAGGTAAACTGTGGTACATCCATACAATAGAATATTATTCAGTGCTGAAAAGAAATGAGTGGTCAAGCCACAGAAAGTCATGGAGGAACCAAATGTATATTTCTAAGTAAAAGAAACAAATCTGAAATGGCTACATGCTGTATAAGTCCAACTCTGTGGTATTCATAAAAAAGCAGAACTAAAGAGAAAATAAAAAGATCAATGGTTGCTAGTGTTTGGAGAAGAGAGGCATGAATAACCAGAGCACAGAGGATTTTTAGGATGGTGAAGATGTTCCAGATGATGTAATAGTGGATACAGGACCTTCTGCATTTGTCAAAGTCCACAGAACTATACAACACAAAGACTGAAGCCAAATGTAAATTACGGACCTTAGTTAGCAATAATATATCAATTATATAATGTACCACACTAATGCAAAATGTAATAGGAAAAGCTGTACACAGTGGAGAAGGGGTATATGGAAACTCCTGGACTATTTGCTCAATTTTTCTGTAAAGCTAAAACTTCTCTTAAAAAAAAAAAATAGAGTCCATTAATTTTACAAGAGGAGAAGTATATAGAAATGTAACAAATTACTACATATTAATTTTGTATCCTGCAATTTTACTGAATTCGTTTAACAATTCTATTAGCTTTTCAGTGGACTCTTTAGGATTTTCTCCATATAGTACCATGTCATCTGCAAATAGTGAAAATTGTACTTCTTCCTTACCAATTTGGATGCCTTTTATTTCTTTTTCTTGTCTGATTGCTGTGGCTAGGACTTCCGGTACCATGTTGAATAAGAATGGTGAAAATGGACATCCTTCTCTTGTTCCTGATCTTGGAGGCAAAGCTCTCAGTTTTCCACTGTTGAGTATGATGTTAGCTGTGGGTTTTTCAAATAAGGCCTTTATTATGTTGTGGTATGTTCTCTCTAAACCTATTTTATTGAGGGTTTTCTTTAATGAATGAATGTTATACTTTGTCAGATGTTTTTTCTGCATCATTTGGGTTGATCATGTGGTTTTTATCATTTCTCTTAATGTGATGTATCATGTTGATTGATTTGCAAATGTTGAACCACCTTGAATCCCAGAAATAAATCCCACGAGATTGTGTTGAATCATTTTTGTAATAATTTAGTTTGCTAATATTTTGTTGAGAATTTTTGTATCTATTTTTCTTTGATACGGCTAGAGTTCTCTTTTTCTGTTGTGCCTTTATCTGGTTTTGGTAGCAGGGTAATTCTGGCCTCATAGAATGAATTTTTGAGCTTTACTTCCTCTTCTATTTTTGGAATAGTTTGAGAAGAATAAGTGTTAACTCATCTTTAAATGTTTGATAGGCTTCACCTGTGAAGCTTTCTGGTCCTGGACTTTTGTTTGCAAGTTACTGATTCTATTTCATTGCTGGTAATCAGTCTGTACAGATCTTCCATCTCCTTGGTTAAGTTTTTTCCTGGTATTTTATTATTTTGGTGCAATCATAAATGGGATTTTTTTCTCTTAATTTCAAACTGAACAATAGAAAAAATGGATAAAATCCATTTGTAACCTTCCAAAACTGAATCTGAGAAATAGAAAATTTGAACAGACTGATTACTAGCAATAAAATTAGATCCATATTTTAAAGAACTCCCAAAAAGCAAAAGTCTAGGAACAGATGGGTTCACAGACAAATTCTACCAAACTTTAAAGAAGAATTAATATCTGGTCTTCTCAAACTATTCAAAAAAATAGAAGATGAAGAAAAGCTTCCAAATTCATTCTATGAGGCCAGCATTACCTTGAAACTAAAACCAGATAAAGACACTAACAAAAAAAAAAGAAAAGAAAGAAAGAAAAAGAAAAAGAAGAACTATAAGCCAGTATCTCTGATGAACACAGATGCAAAAATCTTCATTAAAATAAAGACAAGATGAATCTAATAATAGATTTTTAAAAATCACTCACCACTCTCAAGTGGGATTTATTCCAGGGATGTAAGTGTGGTTCAATATTTGCAAAGCAATTAATGTGATATATCATATCAAGAGAAAGGATAAAATTGTATGATCATTTCCATAATGTAGAAAAAGCATTTGAGAAAGTGTAGCATCCGTTCATGACAAAAATCTCAAAAACCCTCAAATCAAAGTAGGTTTACATTATATAATTGATAATGAAAAGAGATTTATTTTGTGAATGGAACAACAAAAGACCTGAATAGTCAAAGCAATCTTGAGAAAGAACAAAGCAGAGGTATCATTGCCTCAGATTTCAAGATATATTACAAAGCTGTAGTAAGAAAAAAACTATACTTGCACAAAAATAGACACATAGATGAATAGAACAGAATAGAGAGCCCAGAACTAAGCCCACATTTGTATGGTCCATTTATCTACAATAAAGGAGTCAATACTATACAATGGGGAAAAACAATCTCTTCAAAAAATGGTGTTGGGAAAACTGGACTACTTCTTATACCACACACAAAAATAAAATCAAAATGGATTTTAAAAAATAGGGAAAAAAGGAGAAAAAGAAATTAATAGAAATGGTTTCTGAAGAAGCACAGGCATTGACTTAGTAAACAAAGGTTTTAAATCAACTGTCTTAAAAGTTAGCAATATGACTATGGTCTCTTTTCATTGGCTTAGAGGATACTTTATTCTCTCTCTCTTTTTTTAAGATTTTATTTATTTATTTGAGAGAGTGAGAGAGAGCATGAGAGGGGAGAATATCAGAGGGAGAAGCAGACTCCCCATGGAGCTGGGAGCCCAACGTGGGACTTGATCCCAGGACTCCGGAATCATGACCTGTGCCAAAGGCAGTTGCCTAACCAACTGAGACACCCAGACACCCACTTCACTCTCTTTTAAAAGGCAGTCCTTTATTCCTCCAAAATGTGGTATCATTCAGTTTGATAATCTAAAATTGTACAAAAGGGCAACCAAGGAGCTCTTTCCAGAAACTGTAAGACATTCTCAAGAGTCGACACCAGTATTGAGTTTGGCACTAAACTCAACCATCTGCTGCAACCAGTGATTTCTCATGGGTAAAGTGACTTCTCATGTAGTGATGATACCACTGTTCGTGGAGCCATATGAGAAGATACGATTAAGGTACACCAAACTGGACATTTATGACTGGCTGAGGGGTAGAAGCAGGCACATCAGCCCACGGACACCAGGTTTGTGACTGAGACAAAGCAGCGGAACTATAATTGTGCAAAAGATCAAGCAAGAATCTAGTCCCAGAAACAAAGACCTAACCCTAACTCATGAGTCTATACCATTCCAGCTTTGATCTGTATGGAAAAGCATTTATGAGCCCCTGCAGGGAGCAAGAGCTAGCAGGACAGGGAGGGCTCCACAGCTGCCTAATTCCTACTGTACCCTCCTAAAAGCAGCTGTGATGGCCAGAGGGCAGAATCCTGCACCAGAGTGCCCACAACCACACCTGCCTGGAACCACCTACAGGTAGACGTTAGAAGTACTCTCACAGATCAGGAAGAGGCAGATGAGATAATGCATATACACCCTTTGTGGTCATGGGAAATAACTTTAGTCACAGGATCTCATTATTTGACACAATTCCCATAAAAATGGGTATGTGTTTTTCCAATTCACACTAGACCAAAAGCAAGAAATTGAGAGAGACAGGAATTGGCATTTGATAATCTGAAAACATCAAGTCCCTACAGCTGACATGCTGATAAAACAGGAAAAGAGAGTGAAATATTAAAAAGTACATGTCAGTCTGAAGCTGCTGTATGTATGGGATAACAGTTTCCCCAGAACCCAGAAAGTCTCACTGTATTACAACAGATTCTAGGCATTGACGTTCATGACACTGATGCCAAGTGATTGAGAAAAGATTACCTATCTGAAGGGTGGAGGCAGGTGCACGAACCCACACATGCCATACTTGAGACTGGAACAACGGGTTGGATGTGAGTTTCACTCTACCCTATTCAAGAGCTGACCTGCACAGGTAAATGTCTAGAAACTCTCAGGAGACAAGAGCAGACAACATTTCTTAATATTGTTAATATTAATATTGTTCCTTGCATAGCAGGAACAATTGAAAGCAGATGTTGACTACTTGTTCAGTTTTATTAACAAAAGGATCCACAGTTCATCACCTGAAGGTATATTGGAAATAGTAAAACAGTTAAGAGATAAGTAGGGTTTCCATTAACCATTCTTTGGGAGAGAAAAACTCTTCTGGGCTGGAGAATTTCATTACAAAATGGCATATGATTGGTTAAAGGTCCCTAGGGACGCCTGAGTGGTTTAGTCAGTTGAGCATCCAACTCTTGGTTTCAACTCAGAATCAGGTCATGATCTCAGGGTCATGAGATCAAGCCCTGCCTTGGCTCTGCACTCAGCATGGAGTCTGCTTGAGATTCTTTTCCCCTCCTACTCCCACCCGCTCTGATCCTCTCCCCCACCCCCCACCACTCACACACACACACACACACATATGCACGCACTCTCTCTAAAATAAATAATACATACATACATACAATTTTTAAAAGTCCCTCACTGCTCCTCTTCTAGAGCCTCTCCCAGTTGCCACCAAAACACCTAATAAAACACAGAAACTTTTAAAAACCCACCTTGCCACCAAAAACAAAGAAGGATAGAAAATTAATGGTAGGATGCAAAAGCATCTACACCCATGAAAAGGTATCAGGAGCCTTATTAAGGAAAACTTGTCATACTCAAGCTTTGTCTCAGGAAAATAGACTCCTTGACAAATGATAGGAAGGAATTTTGTCCCTCCCTTTGTTTGCATATCTCTGTTTGCAGATGTATGATCTTATATGTGGAGAGTCTGAATGACTTCATGAAAAAAATGTTAGAATTATTAAATACCCTAAGGTTGCTGATACAAAACCAACATACAAAATGTTGCATATCTATGTATTAACAACAAACTATCTGAAAAAGAAATGAAAAAATATCCCATTTACAAATTCATCAAAAAGACTAAAATATCTGGGAATAATTTTAACCAAGGAAGTGAAAGACCTGTATACTGAAAACTAGAAGACATTGATGAAAGAAGCTGAAAAAGATACAAACAAATAGAAAGATATCCTGTATTCATGGATCAGAAGAATTACACTGTTAAAATGTTCACACTATCCAAAGCCATCTACACTTTCAGTGCAATCTCTATTAAAATTCCAATGGCATTTTTCACAGAAGTGGAAAAAAGAATTCTAAAATTCATATGAAATTACAAAAGACTCCAACTTGCAAAGCAGTCCTAAGGCAGAACAAAGTTAAAGGCATCACACTTCCTGATTTCAAACTATACTACAAAGCTGTAGTAATCAAAACAGGATGTGTTGGCTTAAAAACAGACATGTAGACCAGTGGAACAGAATTGAGAGCCCAGAAGTAAATCCATGTGTATACAGTCAACTAATATTTGACAAGGGAATCAAAAAAACTTGATAAGGAAAATGTAGTCTCTTCGGTGAATAGTATTGGGAAAACAGGATATGTGCATGTAAAAGAATTGGATCCCTATCTTACCCCACTTTCAAAAAAGCTTACTCCAAATGGATTAAAAACTCAACCAAAAGACCTGAAATCATTAAGTTCCTAGAAGAATATATAAGGGAAAACTCCCTGACATTGGTCTTGGCAATATTTTTTTGGATCTGACACCAAAAACATAGGCAACAAAATCAAAAATAAACAAATGAAACTACATCAAACTAAAAAGCATCTGTACAACCCAAAAAACAAGCAGCAAAATGCAAATTCAACCTATAAAATTGGAGAAAATATTTATAAATTGTGTTATCTGATAAGGGATTAATATCCAAAGTATATAAGGAACTAAGACAACTCAATAGGAAACATTAATATTAATACATTTTAAAAGAGAATTTGGTTAAAAAATGGACAGAAGCCCTGAATAGACATTTTTCCAAAGAACACATATGGATTGCCAATTAGCACAACAGAAGATGCTCAAGATCATTGATCATCATGGAACTGCAAATCAAAACCACAATGAGCTATCACCTCACACTCGTTAGAATGGTTATTTAAAAAAAAAACAAACAAACAGAAAATAACCTGTGTTGACAAGGATGTAGAGAAAAAGGAATCCTTGTGCACCACTGAAGGTAAACTGGTGCAGCCATTGTGGCTAACAGTAGTTTCCTCAAAAAATTAAAAAGAGAATTAACATATGATTCAGCAATCCCACTCTGGGCATATATCCAAAGGCAATGAAATCACTGTCTCAAAAAAATAGTGGATCACCATATTCATTGCAGCATTATTCACAATAGCCAAGACATGAAAACAACATAAGTGTCCAATGACAGATGAATAGGTAAAGAAAATGTGAGGTACATATAAAATGGAATATTATTTAGCCATAAAAAGAAGGAAAGCCTACCTTTTGTGACAACATGGATAGAACCTGAGGACATTATGCTAAGTGAAATAAAGTTAGACTGAGAAAAATAAATACTGTATGATCTCATTTATATGAGAATCTAAAAAAGCCAAACTGATAGAAACAGAGAGTAGAAAGGGGGTTGTCAAGGTCTTGGAGACAGGGGAAGTGACGAGATGTTGGTCAAAGGGTACAACCTTCCAGATATAAGATGAATGAGTTCTGGGGATCTAATGTGCAGTGTGATGACTATAGTTAACAGTACTGTTTTATATACTTGAGAGTTGCTAAGAGAGCAGATTCTCACAACTGAAAATAAAAGGTACTTATGTGAGGTGATGGATGTGTTAATTAACCTTACTGTGGTAACCGTTTTGCAATAAATATATATATTATATATCTATCTATCTATATATCTATTGCAATAGATATACATAAATATAGATATATAGAGATATATATCAATCATCACATCATAGGTCTTAAATTTATACAAATTAATTATATCTCAATAAATCTGGGAGGAGGAAAAGAACTGAATAAGAGGTAAGGAGGCACTTGAGGGTGGGTGCATATCGCATTCTGAGATGTGTAAGCCATACAACAATACTTGTAAAAGGGCAAAGATAAGAGAACCGGAGGGCTGTATTCATCAGGAATTGCAGTTTGTATATGTAATACACCATTAGGTCAAAGGATCAGAGAATTGGCAATGAGGATAAGAGAGTCTACTACTTCATACTGGTTAAAACAAATAGGTCACAATGAAAATACAACAGATAAAGACACGCAATGAATAACTACATCAAATTTTACAGAGCAGAAATGCTAAAAACACAAGGAGATAGTGATAGTGAAGACGTGTAGCGCATTTCTCTGGGTCACAATTAGATCAAACACATAAGGTAAGCATATGGGGATTTGAATAAAATAAGTAATAAAGGATTTAACAGAGCCTTTGAACCCATGAAAAAAGAATATTGTACTAAGTCCCCAGGTTTCATGGAGCATTTGCTAATATTGATTCTTAAGTCAAATAAATCTTTGCAGAAATTTGTAAAGTCATTTTTCAGACTACAAAATAAACTTTTTAAGCCATCTTTTTAAACATTCTAAACATTTTCTGGATTAAGAAAATCATATTTTCAATTACAAACTTTAAAAATTATGAGAGCCAAATTACCAGGTCACAGGGTAGTTCTATTTTTAATTTTTTGAGGAATCGCCACACTGTTTTTCAAAGTGGTTCATAGCAGCAATGTTCACAACAGCCAAACTATGGAAAGAGCCAAGATGCCCTTCAACAGATGAATGGATAAAGAAGATGTGGTCCATATATACAATGGAATATTACTCAGCCATCAGAAAGGATGAATACCCAATGTTTGCATCAACATGGATGGGACTAGAGATTATGCTGGGTGAAATAAGTCAAGCAGAGAAAGTCAATTATCATATGGTTTCACTTACTTGTGGAACATAAGGAGTAACACGGAGTATATTAGGAGAAGAAAAGGAAAAGTGAATGGGGGGAAATCAGAGTGGGAGATGAACCATGTAAGACTGTGGACCCTGAGAGACAAACTGAGGGTTTTAGAGGGGAGGGAGGTGGAGCGATGGGTAAGCCTGGTGATGGGTATTAAGGAGGGCACATATTGCATGGAGCACTGGGTGTTATATGTAAACAATGAATCTTAGAACACCACATCAAATACTAATGATGTATTATATGGTGACTAACATAACACAATAAAAAAATAAAATAAAATAAAAATTATGAGAAACAACACAATGTGGTGTGCACAGACTCTAGCCTCCTCCTCTTGCCCTAAATCCCCTAAATGATGGAGGAAATAATAACACGTGCATGCACACACACACACACACACACACACACAAAGTCAGAAAGAGAAGTCTTTAGGGGAACTGAAAGCAAGAGAAGTCTCTGAAAACACAAGCAGATGGGACTATGATAGGGCACTAGCTTTTCAAAGATGTCGATCTCCTAATCCCAGACTTGTAAATATGCCATTATATGGAAAAGGGAATTCAAGTTGAAGATGAAATTAAATTTGTTAATTGATTAATCTTAAAATAAAGGTTATCCTGGATTATTCAAGTAGAATCAATGTAGTTACAAGGGTCCTTAAAGACAGAAGAAGGAGGCAGAAGAGGTCAGAGTGATGTGATGTGAGAAGGGTTTGAGTTGCCATGAGGAGGGGGCCATGAGCCAAGAAATGCAGATAGAATTCAGAAACTCAAGAAGGCAAGTAAATGGATTCTACCCTAGAGCCTCCAGAAGGAATGCAGCCTTGTCAACACCTTTATATAAGCCCAACAAGACCTATGTTGTAGTACTAACTTACGTAACTGTAAGATAGTAGATTTTTTTTAAGCCACTGAATTGTGGTAATTTGCTGCAACAGCAATATGAAATTAATACACACTAGTTTGGTCCACCCTTCTGACAGACTATGAAAACAGATCAACAAGCAGTTTGACATGGAGTGTCAACCACAATTTGGGTTGCACAATCAAAGAGCATGACACTTACAAAATAAACACCATGATAAAAAGGAACCAAACTCAAGATATAAGAGAAGCTAACACCCATGGAAACAGACATAAAAGAGCAGAATAGCCATTGATAATAGATAGACATCCTCAGTGAGAGAGAAGAATTCTTAAAAGGAATGGAGTTTTAATTTCATGGAAATTAAAAACTTAAAAATTGAAATGGAAAATTCACTGTATGAGTTGAATTACAAAGTGGCAATGCTGATGTGAGAGGATTTGTGAGATGGAAGACCAGGAAGAGAAATTTTCCCAAAACACAGCACAAGAGGCCAAAGTGATGATATATAAAAGAAATACTAAAAGACTTGGAAGACAGATCCACCATCTGAATTACCAGAGGACAGACTAGCCTCTGAAAAATAAATTGAGTCCCCCACACAAAAAAAGGACAATAAGGGGGATGCAGGAAGGAATACTCTGCAAAGAAGGTAGGAAAATTTAGTGCTAAATTCCAATTTTAATAACAATATGGAACTAAAATTGCCAACAATTACAAGGGAGTTAGTAGAGAGTGGGGGAGAGGGAAAGAGTGAACTAAAAGCATGCTATGATCCTTGCCTGATTAAGGAGAATCTATAGATAGATCCAGTAAATTCAAGATGTTGCTAGAAAAATACGAGTCTAAGTATGTATATTATAAATTAAGAGTAATTACTAGAAAATACAAATAAAAGGGATAAATTCCAATCATTTGGTGGTGGGGAGAAGCTCAGAATGAAGAAATCCTAATCCATCTGACTCCTAACTGAAGGATAATATGTAATGATTAATTAGGGTATTTCTCATACTACAAGAATGACTTATTATTACTAGCAAATCTATGATAATAATACATCAATAGATAAAAGGAGAAAAACAGATGAGCATCTCCACAGATGTTAAAAATTCACTCGTTAAATTCAGCATTCATTTCTGCCTAAAAATACAACTTTAATTAAAGTAGATATTGAAAAGATACTTTGAAAATTTGATGAAAAATATATTACCTAACTTAAACATCCTACTCCCAAGGCATTTCTGTCAAATTCAAAGTCAAGAATGCCCACTGTTATTTAACAGTGGTCTAGATGTTCCAGCCATTATAATTAAGGTGGGGAGAGAGGAGGAATGAGAGACAGAAATATTAGAATACAGAAAATAAATTGATCACTATTTCAGATACATAAATGTTAGCATGGAAAATCCCAGAGAAGTAATGGAAAAACTGTTAAAACCAGTAAATGGGAATGATAAAGTGGCCAGTACAAAATAAATTATTTTTTTAAAAGGAAATCTAATTTTCCAAAAATAGTGGGTTATCAAGTAAATTATGGTTATCTCCATATAATTAAATATTACCATGTGGCCTTTAAAAATGATGAAAAGCTAATTTCGTGGGAAATCGCACACCATCTATATGTAAATTAAACAAAAGTTTAATTTTTAAAATGTACAGCAATAAGTATGTATAGATACGTGTGGGAAAATTAAGATACATATCAAGATACTAAGTAATGATCTCTACATGGTGGGATTGTAGGGAGTTTTATATTCCTCTTAGCTTATTTGCAACATTCAAAATTAAGAAGAGCACATTGTTGGGGTGCATGGGTGGCTCAGTTGGTTAAGAGTCTGAATCCTGGTTTTAGCTCAAGTCATGATCTCATGAGATCGAGCCTCCCATCAGGCTCTACACTGGGTGTGAAGCCTGCATAGGATTCCCTCTCTCTCCCTCTACACCTCCCCACTGCTTGCACTCACTCTCTCTACAAAAAAATATTAATTAATTTTAAAAACTAATTAAAAATTATAATAATTTTAAAAATTAAAACTTAGTTTAAAAGTTAACTAATTAAAAATAACTAATTAATTAAAAATTTAAAATTTAAAAATATGTAAAAAAGAAGAGCACATTATTTGCTCAGAAAATATATCAAAGAATTAAAAAGCAACAGTTAATAACAGGAATTACGCCCAATCTCACAAAAGATAAAAATGCACCCTGTGTTTACTGCAGCATTATTTACAAAAGCCAGGATATAGACGCAGCTAAAGTCCATCCATAGATGAATGGATAAAGAAGATATTTATACAGTATTTATATACCTCAACCATAATTACACTTGTTATTTGCAACAACGTGGAGGAACCTGTAATGCTAAGTGAAGGAAGTCAGAGAGAGAAAGACAAGTACCATGATCCCACTTATACGTAGGATCTAAAGGACAAAACAAACAACAAAAAGTAGAAAACAGACCCATAAATACAGAGAACAAACAGGTGGTTGCCAGAGGGGAGAGGGGTGGGAAGAATGGGCAAAATGGGGGAAGTGGAGTTGGAGGTACAGGCCTCCAGTTACGGAATGAAGATGTCAAGGTGACAAAAGGTACATTGTAGGAAATATAGTCGATGTCATTGTCATAGTATTGTATGGTGACAGACGGTAACCACACTTGTGACGAGCATTGCATAACATTTAAACTTGTTGAATCACAAAGCTGCAAACTGATACTAATGTATTAAAACTAATGTAACGTTGTCTGTCAACCATACTTGATTTTTTAAAAAAATGCATATTAGAGAAACCATAAGAGACTCTTAATCTCACAAAACAAACTGAGGGATGTGGGGGGGAGGGAGGGAGTGGGGAGAGGGTGGTTGGGTTATGGACATTGGGGAGGGTATGTGCTATGGTGAATGCTATGAAGTGTGTAAAGATGGCAATTCACAGTCCTGTACGCTTGGGGCTAATAATACATTATTTGTTTACAAAAAATAAAAAAATTATTTTAAAAAATGCATATTAAACAAGCCAGGACATAACATTTAGATGAATCACGTTCTGAATCTCAGTTTAGACAGACCCAGTAAAGAAGTTACTTGAATAAAAGAGGGAGAAGGGATTTTAAGATGGACCCAGCATTAGATTCTATTAAAAAATAATAAATGTTGATTTTTGATAAATGCTTTGGCCATGTAGGAAAATGTATATCTTTTAGAGATATAGAATGAAGGGTTTACAGAGGGAATGTTAGGAATTCTATAACTTAAGATATTTAAGCACAAAAAGATAAAGTGATCAATGGGACTTTTTATTTCTTAAAGATTAAAAAAAGTATGATTATTTTTACCTACCAAACTGGGAGAATTAAAAACTATAATGGCCAGTATTGGCAGGTGTGACTAAAATAAAAGCTTTTGTTTATTACCAGCAGAAATGAAAAATTAGTACAAACTTTCTGAAGGGCAATTTGTTCACATACATAAATTCCTTAAGAACATGTTTATCCTTATTTTAGCAATTACTCTTCTCGGAATTTTTTCCTAAAGGAATTATCAGAAATACACATAAAAATATTACTCTGAAAAATATATTCATATTACAAATATATTTCATATTACTATGAAAAATTTAAAAATGATACTGTCTAGTGTAGAAAACAGTTTAATTAGTTATTGTATACCTATAACACAGAATATCATGCAGCCTCAAATATTATACTTTTGAAGTAATAGAAAATGTTATGTAAATATAATTTATATTTATATTAAATATAAGTTATAAATAACATAATGAATAAAAGAATACAAAATTGTGTATGTAGTAGAACTCTAATTTTGTAAAATATGATTAAACCCTGACAAAATACACAAAGCCTCAGGCAAAAGAGAATAGAAAGAAATGTACTAAATACGAACAGTGATTATTTCTGGATCTCTGAATCATAGATAGTTCATTCTTTCTTATACTTTTGCATATAGTTGCAAAATTTCTGATTTTGAACATTTTCTTGACTCAAAAGATTTGTCTCAAAATATAGCTAATGTAAACATATTTTCTATATATATTTTAAAGATTTTATTTATTTATTTGACAGAAAGAGAGAGATCACAAGTAGACAGAGAGGCAGGCAGAGAGAGAAAGGGGGAAGCAGGCTCCTCCCTGAGCAGAGACCTTGTTTCAGGGCTTGATCCCAGGACCCTGAGATCATGACGTGAGCCAAAGGCAGAGGCTTAACCCAGGGAGCCACCCAGGCGCCCCAACATATTTTATATTTAGAGAAACATGCTTGTATTATTTGGAATTTTGATACATACAGAAAAGTTCTTCCACACGATAGTGGTAGTGGGTGAGACACCCCTCTACCGTGTCTGTGTTCAGGGGACTGAAACTCAGCCACCATCTAAGAAAGTGGACCAGCTGAGAACATCCTACCCGCCTCCCCCTACACCCCCCCCCCCCCCGCCCAGAAATATTGCTCCAAGGGTATTTATATCCTCAAGCAGCTCCTACTGTATACACTTAACAACCCAGCCAGGAGCTTTTCTATTTAAGCAAAATAAAGGAGAGGGACAAGAGGAAGCAGACGGTCAGAGAGTACATAATTTGTTTTAAAAGGAAGTACAGAGATCAAAGGTAAAAGTTTTTTTTTCTTTAATACATCCAATAAGAAGAGGGAGAAAAAAAGACACATGGAAGCTCTATTTCAAGGGGGGAGAAACAAAAAAACTCTGGTGGATAGGTTCTATGAACATTAAAACTACGAAAAAGACATGATGAACAAAACACTGAGATAAATGCGAGTCCGTGGTGAAGTCAAGTAAGAAAGAAAGAAAGACATCGCTTTATTTGCCAAGGTTTAGGTTAGAGACCTGGAAGAAAGCAGCGCTAGACCCATCCCTGCCACTTCCTCCATTTAATAAATGTTTATTTAATGGCTGTGCCAGGCGTCAGGAGCTGGGGATAGAGATAGAGCGTTGGCATAATCCCTGCTTTCAAAGTGCTTCCCCATGAGTGACAGATACGAAGGAACCGCTACAGCCCCAGTGCCGAGGGGGAGCAAAGGCTCAGGTCTACTAGAAAAACACATAACTTAGGCTGAGGGCTGCGGAAGGGGCAGAAACTGCGGTGAACGCCCCTGGAAGCAAGCAACGAGAGGGAGAGGTGAGAAATGCAGACAGAAACAGACGAAATGACGTCAGTTAGTGTCTTCCCTGAACTATGGCTGCAAGGGCCAGTTCTTTTTACCTCTCTTCAAGACAGCCGTGAAGACACCCCACTCTCATCGTTCTTGGAAATGAAAAGGACAGCCGCAACTTTTTTCAAAGGACACTGAAACTCATCTGGCAAACATTCCAAAGAAGGGTTACCCCTCTCCTGTGCCATCGTTGGCATTTTCTCGCATACTTGAGGTCCTTCGGCCATATTTTGAAAATCCACAAAAGCCTATTCACTTACCGCGGTGTTCCTTTCCCAGGAGAAGAGGAAAGCCCTTTCCAAAACGCAAGGGAAAGCCAGTGCCTGACGGAAGGCAGGTCCTTGGTTTAAGTAAAACGGTGCCACAGAAACGATTTTGTGCCATCTGTTGAGCCTTCCTGGAATTACACCCACGTAGGAATTTCCTTTCGGAAGATCACGTGAAAAGTCTGTGGGTCAGCCGGATTTTCTGGGCTAAGGAACACAAACTGTAATCCAGTCTGTAAATTTGAGCGAGCAGACGGTTTAGGACGATTTCGGTGGGAAGGAAAAGGTTCCTTCTAAGGGAAGATTTATCTCAGAGTTTGCAGCTGCCGTGCTGAACAGTCACAAGAGTGGAGCTACTCAATGTGGTGTGTTTCCAGGGATCAGCCCAGATAACACTTCCAAAATAATTGCAACCACCCTTCTCAAGCGATTTTGGAGCATTGCTTCAGCTAGGTGAGGTACTTTAAAGTAAAAGAAGCTTGGGTCCAAGATTTGTGTGTTGAAAAAAAAAAAAAAACTTTCACGGAAAGTGTAGTAGTTGATATATATGTACATAGCCACACCTGGGGGGACGTTTCATCCTGTTTCCCCACACTCTGACCAACATTTGGTATTATTAGATGCATTAATTCTTTTTTTTTTCTACTATTAATCACATTTTTTGGGCTTTCATTATGTGCTACTCACTGTGTTATTGGCTTTCTATGCCATTGTCACATTTGATGGCAATAACGATCCTCGGGGTCGATATGATTGTGCCTATTTTGTAGATGAGGAAACTAAGCCTTAAAGGCTGCAGAATTTACCCAAAGTACGTAGCTAGGAAGGGCCAATAGATGCATTAATTCTTTTTTTTAATATTTTATTTATTTATTTGACAGAGGGAGATCACAAGTAGGCAGAGAGGCAGGCAGAGAGAGAGGAGGAAGCAGGCTCCCTGCTGAGCAGAGAGCCCAATGCAGGGCTTGATCCCAGGACCCTGGGATCATGACCTGAGCCCGAAGGCAGAGGCTTTAACCCACTGAGCCACCCAGGCCCCCCAGATGCATTAATTCTTAATTCTAGGATAATAAATGACACTGAGATGCTGCAGGACTAAATAAAAATCAATTTTCGAAAGGCCATTTGGAATGATTTTAGAACAATCAACAAAGGTTGCTACAAAAAGAAGTAACCAGACACTTTGAGCAGCAAGGATATCCGACTCCCAAGGCGTTCCACTTAATCAAAAAGAACTGAACAGGGGCGCCTGGGTGGCTCAGTGGGTTAAGCCTCTGCCTTCAGCTCCGGCCATGGTCTCAGGGTCCTGGGATCGAGCCCTACGCCGGGCTCTCTGCTCAGCAGGGAGCCTGCTTCCCCCTCTCTCCCTGGCTGCCTCTCTGTCTACTTGTGATTTCTGTCAAATAAATAAATAAAATCTTAAAAAAAAAGAACTGAACGTATGAGTTAAATAATTATTCTATAATCCATCCCACTGTCCAGCATTACTTCATCTTACGAAAAACAAGTTAAGACCCTGTGATTTGACCCATAACAAAGTGAGACATTTGGGTAAGAATCACTTCTGCTTTGGGGAGGAAGGGAAAGGCTAGCTTCTTACCATTCGTTCTTACTCATCAACCATAACGGGAAGTCTTCTCAGGCCCGGGGAGAAACCACAAAGAGAGGCTGGGTCTCTGATGGGTCCCCAAAAGAAAGAATTAGGGAGCCACAAGATATCTGGGACACCGGGAAACTAGCTTTGTGAAACAGGCAGAGGAGAGAGGGGCCAGCTGGGAGTTTAAGGGAATTTCAAGCAACACTGGACTGAAGTCTTTAAGAAAACACACATCCATGTTTACATACATGACATGCGCACGCGCACGTAAACCCATCACTGGAGATCTCCTCACATCGCTGGATGATTTAACAAACGTTCGTAAGGACATTTCACAATGCTGGATTTGGGGAACAAGGAGACTATTCCTGCTGAGGCTGTTAGAATTCGGAGAAATGTCTTTAAGGAGATGATGAACGCACAGAAGTCAGCTTGTACAGAACACAGGGTCGCAGTGGAACAGACTGGGCTGAACTCACAAAACCAAGGACGTGTTGGGCAACTCGCTTAACTTCACAGAGTCTCCATTCATTGATCCCAAGTGGGAATATTTGGGATTTTCGGGGGGGAGGGGGTAGATAATGAATATAAAATGGCTGGAATTGTGCTTGACACAGAAGTTATTTTAGTAAGGAGGTTTGGAATTCTATACAAGCCGTACATTTGTACATGTTAAGGTGGAAAGACTTCAGGACGTACTAGTAAGTGTAGAAAAGCAAGAGCGGAAGAGTACGGAGAACGTGATATCGTTTACATAAAATCTGGTCTGTCGGATGTTTACTTAGGTTATCTTCTGGCCAGGCACGGTTCTGAGTGCTTTACAAATACTAACTCACTTTACCCTCATAAAGGTGCTGTGAGATAAATCCTATCTCTATCCCCACTTACACTAGGGCAGGCGCCATCCGGCAACTGTCCCAGGTTGTGCGCACGGAGGCCCGGGTCTGAACCCAGGTGAAATCCCGCCCCAGGGTCTGTGTGTTTCTGCATCACACCAGGTGCCTCGGAAGATACCACGTGGCCTTACACGACTCGCGGAGGAGAGACAGAGAGAAAGAGGAGCAGGTGGTCTGAGGCTGGAGCTTTGCAGCCACAAGCCAAGGAATGCCTAGGACCGTCGGAAGCCAACAGCCTTGCATCACCTTGATTTTGGACTTCGGGTCTCCGGAACTGGGACGGAGTGAATCTCTCTGTTGTTCTAAGGCATGCAGTTTGTGGGGATTTGTTATGACAGCCACAGCAAACTGTTACCGGTCTCCACATACATATGCTGGTAGGTGCATAATTTTTTTTTTCTGGTAAATGCAAAAAATCTGAAGAAACTGTTACCTTTGAGAAGACACGGCAAAGGAGAAAGAGATTTTTATTCCCTATCTTGTGCTCTTTTTTGTCCTTTTTTGAATTTTTTTACTAGGTACATGCATTGGCTTTATTTTAAAAATAAAACAGTGGCAGGGCACCTGGGTGGCTCAGTCAGTTAAGGGTCTGACTCTTGATTTAGGCTCCAGTCATGACTTCAGAGTAGTGGGATCAAACCCTGAGTTGGGGTCTATGTTCAGCACAGAGCCTGCTTGTCCCTCTCCCTCCTTCTCCCCCTGCTCTCAATCTCTCAAATAAATAATAAAATAAATAATAAAATCTCTTTAAAAGAGTGTCCTAGTGGGATAGGTAAAATAACAGCCTAAGAGTGACAAATATACTTTCCCAATACAGACAGGGCAAAACATTATTTTTATTTATTTTTTTATTTTTAAAGATTTGTATTTATTTGACAGGTAGAGATCACAAGTAGGCAGAGAGGCAGGCAGAGAGAGAGGAGGAGGCAGACTCCCCGCTGAGCAGAGAGCCCGATGCGGGGCTCGATCCCAGGACCCTGAGACCATGACCTGAGCGGAAGGCAGAGGCTTTAACCCCCTGAGCCACCCAGGCTCCCCGCAAAACATTATTTTGATGATTTTTACTTTTCAAAAAACTGCCTTTTTCTTTCCCTGAAAAATCCATCAACAAATACTTGTGTCTACCGACAGCTTCAAAACAAGCTATATGAAAATTATATCATAAAATATACAAACCACTAGAAATAAAATTGGTAACTTAAATATTGCTATCAAAATCCAAATCTGTTGAATAAAAAAAAAAGTCAAACCATATTCAGGGGCAAAGATATTTGCAACACATATAACCACAAAAGGATTAAAATCTAAAACACAACGAGTTCTTACAAGCCAGTAGGAAAATGACTAACAAACCCAATGGAGGTGGTGGTGGGGGGAATGTGTGGAGGATATAAACAGATGGACAACAGGGAAGTAAATAGATCAAACATATAAGGAGTGCATCCTCATTAGAATATGAGAAAATACAAATTAAGACAACCAGGAGACACCATCGTACACACCTGGGATGGACAAAAATGAAAATAGCTTATAATACCAAATGTTGGTCAGAATGAGAGGAAACAGGAATTCTCACACATGTTCAGAGATTCTAATTTAAATGGTCTGGGATGGTACCAGATATCCATATTATTTTAAAAGCTCTGAATTTGGGGTGCCTGGGTGGCTCAGTGGGTTAAAGCCTCTGCCTTCAGCTCAAGAAATGATCTCAGGTCCTGGGATCCAGTCCCGAATCAGGCTCTCTGCTCAGCGAGGAACCTGCTTCCCCCTCTCTCTCTGCCTGCCTCTCTGCCTACTTGTGATCTCTGTCTGTCAAATAAATAAATAAAAATCTTTTTTAAAAGCTCTGAATTAAATATAATTTAATTTTAATTTTAATTTTAATTTTAATAAAAGCTCTTAAGGTAGTCTAGATCCAAAGGACCAGGGCACCCTGAGATCTAAACACCATTCTGAACGCATCGCCCTCTAGTGGTCCAAATTGTTGTCAACTGCACCCCTCACACCTCAAGGCCTGGAGTAGATGTGGGCGTCCGGACCCTCACTGCTACTTCCAGATCACTGTTCCTCCCCCCAGCCCTTGAAACCTACCCCTCCTGGGTGCAGCCATCCACAGAGGCTCATCGTTCCCTCGTTCACTGAGCATTTCAGCACCGCTCACCGTCGCAGTGCAACACCACCCCGCCATAATTCCAGTGATTTCACTAACCACGTAGAGATTCTGTCATTCCCCTGCTTTTTAGTTTTTGCATCTTCTCTCCTCTAACAGATCTTATTCTGCAACCTACCTCAGCCATGCATTCCCTCATGATACCCTAGATATCATTACCAATGACTCTACACTTTCTATAATCTCAATCACCAGCATCCCACTCTCCAGCTACCACCTCCAACTTTTCCCCTCTGCTGCCAACGACTTCTCAACCCCACTGCACTGCACTGAAAGGTCATGATCCATCCTTTTAATCATCCCTCTGCATCCACCCTCAACTCCCTTCCTCCTGTCTCCTCTATTCCCAGGTTAAGTCCTGGACTGGTTATACCGAGCCTGAGCCGCTGGTTGCAACTGGAGAAAACACACATCCAGGCTGACTTGTTTTACTTGAAATTCATGACTGAGTTCCAACCTCCAGAGGGCACAGCAATCTTACTACCCTTTCTACTCCCCTTCCCTAGTCCATTAGCTCTATCTTATACCTCCTTCCCTCCCTTACGCTTCCAACATGTCTCTCCTTCCTGTCTCTCAGCTGATAATGCTTCATTTTTCATGCAGAAACTAAATGGAACCAGAAGAGCGTTTCCCCACCCTCCCTGCAAAATTCTACTGCCTACTTGCCCGTCTGCCTGCACTTCACTCTGCTCTCCTGAATGAACTCTGCCAAGAGCCAGCTCCTCCCCATTGAGCACTGAATTCCATTCCTGCTTGTCTACTCAAGAAAATCACTCTTTCACCCCAGCAATGATCTTTCCTCTACTATATCATCATTTGTTTGCGCTGTTTGGTTCTAATTAGCATATAATGTGACAAGAACTCCCAATCTCCTCGTCTTTGTTCCTCTTTATACCAGAACTCCTTGAAAAAGTCATGCTACTTACTGTCTCTAAATAATCTCCTTCCATTCTCTCAAACCCACTCCAATAAGGTTTCTTTCTCCATCACTCCAGAGAAATCATTCTTTTTTTTTTTAAGATTTTATTTCTTTATTTGACAGAGAGAGAGAGAAAGAGAGAGAGATCACAACTAGGTTGGGGGGGGGAGCAAGCTCCCTGCCGAGCAGAGAGCCCGATGCGGGGCTCGATCCCAGGACCCTGAGATCATGACCTGAGCCGAAGGCAGAGGCTTAACCCACTGAGCCACCCAGATGCCCCCAGAGAAATCATTCTTAAGGTCACCCATGACCTCCACATTGCCAAATCCAAGGGTCAATTCTCAGTGTTCATCAGCACCCTCCATAGTATTTAACACAGTTAAAAGATCTTGATAAATGTTCTTACTTGGCTTCTGGGACACCATACTCCCTTCTTCCACTCTCACTCCCGTGTACCTCCCTCCTAACCTCGTGCTAAATCACTACATTCTTTCCCAGTCTCCTTGTGGGTCCTCCTTACCTTTCTGACTTGGCACAGCCAAGACTCAGTCTTGACCATCCTCTCTTCTGCAACTTCAAGCATTCTCATGCTGGTTCATGTCTTCAAAACTATCAATTTGCTGATAATTCCCCAGTTACTATCTCCAGCCCAGACTTCTCCCCTGAAATCTGGACTCTTACATCCAACCACCTCCTAAACATTTGCTGAACTTTTCTTGCTGAAAATCAAATGCTCAAGTCCTCACTACCTCAGACCCCAAACCTGTGCCTTTTGCATCCTTCCTGATATCAATAAGTGATACTTCTCTTCTTTTTTTTTTTAAAAAAAGATTTTATTTTTTTATTTGACAGAGATCACAAGTAGGCAGAGAAGCAGGGGGAGGGGTGGAAAGCAGGCTCCCTGTTGAGCAGAGAGCCTGATGCAGGGCTTGATCCCAGGACCCTGAGATCATGACCTGAGCCAAAGACAGAGGCTCTAACCCACTGAGCCAGCCAGGCGCCCCTCTATTCTTTTTCTTAAAAGGATTTATTTATTTATTTTTAGAGAGAGAGAGAGAGAGGGAGAGGGGGAGAGCACAAGTGGGAGGGGCAGAGGAGGAAGGAGAGAGAATCTCAAGCAGACTCCATGATCAGTGTGGAGCCCAAAGTGGAACTTGGTCCCACGACCCTGAGATCGCAACCTGAGCCTAAACCAAGAGTTGGACACTTGACTGACTGTGCACCCAGGTGCCCCGTGATGCTTCTATTCTTGCGATCATTCCAGTTCAAAATCCTTGGACTAATGTATGACTTTTTTCTTTTCCTCAAACTCCACATCCAATCCTAGAGCAAATTTTATTGGGTGTTTCTTTGAAATATCTCTCTATGAGCAAAACAACTCTTATGCTCTCCACCACTCCCATGGTGGCCAAATCCATAGTCATCTATCCCATGGATAACCCAATGGCGTCCTAACTGGTGTGGACCTCTGCTCTTCCCTCCACCCACCCACCGTCATCCTCTCCCAGCCCAGTGAGAATCAGACACTAGAATCATGGCACATTCCTACTCAAAATCTATAAGGACTCTCATTCAAAGCATAGGCCAAGATCCCAACTGTGGTTTGCAAGGCACTGCCTAGTCTGCCTCCCCGCTTAGACTCCACTAACTCTGTGGCCTCATTCCTTCTAGTCTGGCCCACCCTCCCTCCGCTCCAGCCACAATGGCCACTTTCCCATTCTGTGAGTGCACCAAGTTGTTCCCGCACTGCTCTTTCTGTCCTTTCCACCTGAAATGGTCCTCTCATATCACCTTTGTTCACTCCCTTACTTCTTTGAAGTCTATACCGAAATACCACTTCATTATCATGGGCTTCCCAGACCACCGTTGCTCCCACCCATCATTCTGTAGACCTATGGACGCTATATCCTGCTTTATGCCACCCCCAATATGTTATCTAGTGAGGGTCTCTCCGTTTCAACCGAATGGAAGTTCCTTGAGAGCGGGACTTGGCTTTCCTCCTTAACGTATTCCCAGCCCCTAAAGCAGATGTAGGTACATAGTATACTCACATAAGTTATGTTTAATTGGGGGGCCTCGCTGCCTCTGTCAGAAGAGCAGCTGACTCTTGATCTCCGTGTTGTGAGCATGAGGCCCAGGTTGGGTATAGAGATTAGTTACATAAGGAAATAAATAAAATCTTTAAAAAATTTTTTGTATTTACTGAATGGTTGTGATGGAGGCATGTTGGGGCCAGGGACCCAGAGGTGGTCCCACAGGGCCAGCCAAGAGGGTCCTGGGCTATGTGCAGGGTCGAAATCAAATGTGAGCCAGGAGGGAGTGAGAGCAGAGTATATTAAGGATAGGGAGAGGGTACAGATACAGATAAGGCATCTGCGAGCCTCAGAACAGACAAGGAAAGAGAGTCTCTTTTTGGTTTGGTTTGGGGTCTGGAGTTTTTACTGAGGATTGTGGTCTGGTACACATACCAGCGGACACATATGCCCCCTCAGGCAACCAAGAACTGGTCGGAACAAGGACAAGGGTCCAGATGTCCTCCCTAAGTCACTTATCCCCCAGGGAGCTAGGGAGTCTTGTCATTGAGATGACTAGAGTCGGTGGTCTGGGATTCCATTTGTCTGGTCATTCTCACCCAGTCCTTTCTTAGACGTTATCTGTGGTGCTGGAAGACTGAAGAAATCATTAACTCCTTGTCCCTGACCGGGAGAACATGCCTTATTTGTACCATGAGGCACGTGTATGGTGGAGGTGCAGATCGCAGCAAGAACAGAAGTGGGAAAAGGAGCAGAAAGCCCATTTCAGTGGAGTCTCCAGCGTCCCCATCTCAGCCGACGCACACAGGAGGACAGACAACTTCGGATGTCTAGTAAAGATGACCCGGCTATTCCATTTCTAGCCCGAGACGGCAGAAAGCGTACAAAGATCCGACCACGGCAGCACTTTGTGCAATAGTGAAACCTGAAATGCATGACATGTTCGTCAACTGGGGGATAGAAAAAATTGATGGACATTCATGGATACTCATATAGTGGGCTCCTATGAGACATGGAAATCAGTGCACTAGATCTACATATATGGACATAAGTGATTCTCAAAAATATAAGGTTGAGTAAACAAATGTATGGGATGTTATTTATACAATTTTAAAACACTGAAAAAAGAATTCCATGTAATATCTACGTGATGTGGGAAACAAAGGCAGAAGAAAAGTTGTTAAATTTGCTTACTGTTTACAGCCTGTTCACGAGTCCTTGAAACAGGCAGAGTGGCATTGCTCTAGGGACTCAGCTGCTTCGATGTTAATACTTTGCTAAGAGCAAACGGCAATTTTAGGCCGACCCTCCAGGATCCTATAAGTCTACTTTAACATATAAAAATTCCTTTTGGAAACCTCCTTTATCTCTACCCCCCAAGATACATGTTGGCAATCATCTCCCAAGCATATGGCCCACTGATATACATCTGAAAGGTCTCATGACTCAAGCTTTATTACACGGTAATAAATGACCTTTTCTCAACAAGAGCTAGCCCCCTCAAGGTCCTGGAAAACGTGCTTCCAAAATTCCTTAGAGGCTTACACTATCCCGAACCCCTTCCCAACTTGAAAGTATAAAATGGGTCACTCCAGGGCAGCCCTTTCTGCCCATGGGTCCTGTCCCCGAGCTTTACTATTTTTTTAAGGCTTTATTTATTTATTTGACAGAGAGAGAGAGAGAGAGATCACAAGTAGGCAGAGAGAGAAAGGGGGAAGCAGGCTCCCCGCTGAGCAGAGAACCCAATGCGGGGCACCATCCCAGGACTCTGAGATCATGACCTGAGCCCAAGGCAGAAGCTTAACCCACTGAGCCACCCAGGCGCCCCACTGTCACTGTGCTTTAATAAAACCACCTTTTGCACCAAAGACATCTCCAGAATTCTTTCTTGGCCATTGGCTTTGAACCCTAACATCTCTCCTACACCATATGGATGAAGGTATGCTCGGTAAAGTATAAAAATATGGGTGGGCAGGATATATAGTAAACTTGGGACAGTGGTTACCTTCATGGAAGGCAGAAAATGCAATGGAAAGGATTTCCAACATACCTTTAACATTTTTTTTTTCTTTTAAAAGATGATTCTTAAATAAATATGACAAAAAAGAAGTTGTTCAATCTACTTATTGTCATAATAGTCTCTACTTTTTTTCTTACACAAATAAGTATTTGTCATATTATTCTCTGCTTTTATATGTGTTTTAAAGACTCCGGAATTTTTTAAATGAATAAGCAATTTTTAAGTTGCAAAAAATAAGTTTTTGGAATAAAACCTGGTGGGCTTGGAAGCAGCAGCAGTTGCCTAAAAAGACATAATTTGCAGCCAGCAACGAACTTCCCTCTTTGCTAGAGTTGCTTGCTTGACAGTCTTTTATTGGAAAGGTGTGGTTTAGGGTCAAAGGAGAAAAGAAAACAGCTCAGCCTGGAGGGCAGGTGGGGCAAAGTTACTTGATGTCAGTACGCAGGCTCAGAAGTCACCTGCACGGGTTTGTGTCCCTGGTACGCCAAAACACACCTGTCATACCTTTTGAACAAAATTTGCTAACGCTCAAAATTGCAGAACTTAGAAAGAATCAGTCTTTAAAATTGTATTTTCCCTAACTTATGATATATATAGATATATAGATATAGATCATATATAGATATAAAACAAAATATTTACACAATACATACTCTTGTAAACTTCCCCGGCCTCCACTTAAAATTTGGCTATGGCCTGCCCTCTTTGCATGCCAACAAATCGAATGGATAGTTAATAATTTTTAATGGCTACAGCATATGCGACTGTTGGAAGCTGCTATAATTTACTTAACCAATCTTTTATTGTGGGACAGAGAATTATGTTCAGGTTTTTCCAGGCATAAACAATAAATATCCTCGTACATACATACTCGCACATTTGACTCTGAAGACGCATTTGCAAAATGTGGGATTCCTGGGCCAAAGCTAATGCTTTTCAATTTTGATCCCCATTTCCAAATTGGCCTTCTAGAAAGCGTTTGGTTTAGTTGGTTAGGTTTTTTTTTTTTTTAATATTTTATTTATTTGACAGAGAGAAATCACAACTAGGCAGAGAGGCAGGCAGAGAGAGAGGAAGAAGCAGGCTCCCTGCGGAGCAGAGAGCCCGATGTGGGGCTCGATCCCAGGACTCTGGGATCATGACCCGAGCCGAAGGCAGAGGCTTTAACCCACTGAGCCACCCAGGTGCCCCTAGTTGGTTAGTTTTAAATCAGATTGCACTCCCTCCGGCAGGGTAAGGGAAAGCTGTTTAACGCACAATCGGGGCATCGGGGCATAGTAAACTCTTGCTGAACTTGAGCGATCGCCTTCTCGGGAAACTGCCTGCGGGATTTTCCGGGCGCCTTTAAAGTCTGGAAACGGTCGCGGGGAGCCCCGAGACCCGTCTCCAGGACGGGGTGGCGCCCTCCGGCTCTCCCCGCGGGTACAGAGCTGGAAAAGCCAAGATTTCCAAAGAGGATCCCGCCCGGCCCAGGGGGGTGTCGGGTTGAGCCCTTCGCGCTCGCGCTCCCGGGCGGGCCCCACGCGTGGGCGGGGCTCCTCCTGGGCCGGCGGCGGGGCGGGGCGGGGCAGCTCGGCCGGCCGCCCCGTGTCCCCCTCCCGGCCCGCCCTCCGGCCGCGTCCCCGCCGGCCCTGCCGACGTGGCGGGGCGGGACCCGGCGGGCGCTCCCGCGCGCACTCGGCCGCCTGAGCGGTAAGAGCCCCGGGCACCCTCTCCGCATCCCCTTCCCCCGGCGGGCGGGGGAGTGCGGGGACCGCCGCAGCGGGGTGGTGGGGAGACCCTGCCGTCGCTCCTCTTCCTGGCCCCCGAATCGTGCCAGCTGCGTTAGTGGGAAGCCATCGGCAGGAACTTGGCACCGGGCGCGGGACCCGGGAGGACCGGACTTTGGGGTAAAGGTCCGGGGAGGCGCGGGCGGCGCGGCCGAGGGCCCTGCGTGGGTGCGGGCGTGTGAGTGTGTGTGTGTGAGTGTGTGTCGGTATGGGTCCACGCTCATGCACACACCCACACGCCCGCACTCGGGGTCTGCCCCCTCGGCCGACGTGAACCTCCGCGGAGCCTGACCCGTGCTCTCCAAGTATCCGGTCCCGGCACCGAGCAAAGCTGAGAAAGTTTCCGCAGGGTCCCCGGGTCCGAGTCAGAGGCAGGCTGCAGGGCCCCCGCCACTGGGGGTCACAGAGGGAGTAGGTCCCCATAAGGCAAAGGCTTCCATCGTGGGGTACGCTTGCCTTTGGCCTCGGAAAACCGAGCTCTGGCCTTGACCTCCCACCCAACTTCATCATCTCGCCTCCTGCAGCCGCGCTTGCATTTCCACCCCAGCCATCACCTAAGCTAGTACCACCTGGCTTCACGGCCCCGGGCCAAGCCTAACCCAGGCCCCCCAGACCCCACCCGCTCAACCACTCTCTCCTCTTCGGAGCTGGAATCTGGTGAATATTTCCAGCCGTCTCTGTTCAGGCGCCTGAACTTCACTGCTCTTTCCTGGAGTAAGACGTTATCTCTGGGCTTAGGGTTGTATATCTGTGCCCTGTTCATCCCATCAGTTCTCTGAACTATAGGGGTACAAACAGGTAGCTTCTCAAATCAGTGTCTCTTGAACCCCAACCCGAGGTAACCGAGGAGACAGCCTCTCTCCTCAGAGGCCTCTTTCTGTCCTCCTTTCCTCCTAGTGCCCCTTTCTAACCTCACCCATATTCACCCCCTGCTCCCTCCTTCCTTTCCTCCATCAGAGCCTGAGCTCAGGAAAGACTCTAAGTCCTTACATTGTAAGCTTTGAGCAAAGGAATGAAACTTCCAGGGTGGTATTTGAAACACCAGGGAGTCAGTGCAGAAGGAGTTTGAGGGTGAGAGGGGGCCTTCAAGAATACCAAGGATTCGGTCCCTAAGAAGCTATTTATTTATAAGTCTGTCTTATGTCAAGTATTCTCTCTCTTGAATCAACAATGTATTTCAGTTCTGTAAACATCTGAGGGTCAGAACCCAAGCTCAGTGCTCGTTGGTCACAGTCCTGGAGGAGGAGGAAATGACACACAGACAGATCTGCCTTACAAATACCGTAGCAGGCCGTGCAGAGTGTCACAGAGAGCATGGAGGTTCGGGAAGCAATTAATTCTTGGGAAAAGAGTGGGGGGGAAATTAGGGAAAATTTTAGAGTAAAGAGTAACACTAGACATGGAGAGACGAGTAGGAAGTTGCCAGGCGGCTGAAGGCCGGGTAGCCCAGACAGGGGAACCAGACAGACAAAGGCGAGGTAGGGAGTGGTTACAAGTTGTGAGCACTAATGGAAAGTCTGGTGAGACCAGAGTGGAAGGTGTCCTAAGAGTTGGAGGAGGTGGATAAAGAGATCGGGGCCACAGATGTCATGCAAAGGTGTTTAAACCTATTTTTTTTTTTTTTTAAGATTTTATCTGTTTGTCAGAGAGAGAGAGACAGCACAAGCAGGGGGAGCAGCAGAGAGAGGGAGAAGCAGGCTCGCTGCTGAGCAAGGAGCCCCATGCGGGACTCCATCCCAGGACCCCGGGATCATGACCTGAGCTGAAGGCAGACGCTTAACCGACTGAGCCACCCAGGCGTCCCAAACCTAACGGTTTTTAAACAGGGGAGCAAATAGATCCATCTGTGGTTCAGAAAAATACACAGGAGACTGGTGCAAGCTAGACAGGAGGAAACAAGCTGGGACTTCCTGATGGGGGATCTCTTAGGAGCTAAGTATCCGCTCACCCAGAATTTTTGTTCCTGGTCCTCACTGACCAGTCCTTTTTAAAATTGGGGGCAGTGATTTTCGCTAGGGTACTGTGTTACCAAATTCTTACTTTGCCAAAAGAGGCTATTTAAAAAGAAATCATTCCACAGCACTACTATTTCATAAAGTGAAAGATTTTAATACCAAGAAAAGCATGAAGGCTAACCTTGCAAGATGAAGGCAGTCCTTTAATAAATTTAGACTGATGAAACACTTGCGATCTTGTTCTCATTTTTCTCTGTCATCATGGACTAATCCCAGTCCTGCAGTCTTCGGGGTTTGGAAACCCAGTATCCAGAGCATTTTGTCCCTTCTTACTCCACAGAGGAGGAAGGGAGGAAGCCCAACAGTAGTAAGTTGTGCACCCACACAGAGACGGTGGGACCAGAGCATTCTAGTTCTTCCCCAGAGAACTTCCCTTCCCCCCACCCCCCCAAACCCCCTAACCTCCTATTCTTCCATACTACCTCCTGGTGGGGCCACACATTCATCCCAGTTATCTAGACATCATTCCTGGTGCAGGGCATTTGCACATACCCTTATCTCACCATGCTTGAGTATTCCTAGCAAAGCCACTTTCAAGGTTCTCCTTTGCACAAGGTCAGTCTCATTCTGGTTCAGGGTTCTCCTTTGCAGGGGGTCAGTCTCATTCCAGCTCATCTCTCCCTTATTTGGTGTGCTGTTTTGTGTCCTCTCTTAACCGTGGCATGTTTGCTTGAAACAGTTTCCTGGATCTTCATTGACCAGGGATAGCGTGAAAACAGATTTATTCATTTTCCGAAGGACAGTAGCCATGTCTTCTGTTGTGAACTTATTTTTGGAGCCCATGATGTTCCTCCTCCAATGCCTCGCATAGTTCTGGGAGCATTTTAGGTGATGAATGAATTTACTCATGAAAAACTAACTTATTCCCAGCCCACAAAGGCTCCTTTATATACTACTCTTCCTCTCCTTAAAGTTTCCCAAAGAAGCCTCCTTGTTTCTGTGGGTTGAGTTTCGCTAGCATCAAGACAGGCTGCGGTGATGAGTGTTCCAAACCCTAGATCGGGAGAGATTTATGTCTTACCGCTTCCGGGGCACGCAGGCTAAGGTAGGGACTGTCCCAGGAAATAGCGTGTGTCACAGCTGTAGTCCGAGTACACTCTGATGGTCACTGTGCCCAAACAGCTGTTTTGAGGACACAACAGTTTCTAATGGCCTCGGATACAAGGGCACAGTCTTCAAAACAGATTACATCTCTCCTGTCATAACACCCAGAGGAGATGAAGGTCGACCAGAATGAACGAAGAAGATTTGGGGGTTTGGTTTTGGTTTAGAGAAAACGGAGACCTGTAACAAGTCAAAGTAAACAGAGATTAAAAATACAAAAAAATTAGCAGTTAAAGTAGGGTGAACAGTGTGGTGGCCATTTTTATTATCCAAACTGATGTCAAAATACAGTCTTCGAAATGTGTAAGTTGACAGTAAATATTTTTAACAGTATGGGTTCAACACTTTACAGCTGATTTGGGGTGTTTCTGGGATGGCTTCCTGTTGATGGTTGAAGGCAGGGCGGTCGCAGGGAAAGGAGGTTTTTGCTCAGCTACTTTACTACAGCTGTTTCTGCAGCTGACGTGAACAGACCTAAGGCAACTGGGCCCTCAGCTTGTTCTTAGAAGCTTGATGAAGCCTCCATCCTTTGGGGCCTCTGGCATGCACTGCTCTAGGGGCAGGACTCGGCTAACCCAGTCAGGCTTTGGGGTGCTCTCACAATCAAAGCAGACCTAGAAAATATCTATCTCAGAGAGCACTAAGCTGCTGAACCCAGTATAATCTTATGCCCTGGGAACAGAAAGGGAGGTCGCACCTGTGCGTGATTGCTTGCCGGTCCACCTATCTAAAGCATTTCCCATTTCACTGGTGAAAAATGGTTTCTTTCTTTTTTTTTTTTTTTAAAAGATTTTATTTATTTATTTGACAGACAGAGATCACAAGTAGGCAGAGAGAGAGGAGGAAGCAGGCTCCCTGCCGAGCAGAGAGCCCGATAGAGCCCGATGCGGGGCTCGATCCCAGGACCCTGAGATCATGACCTGAGCCGAAGGCAGAGGCTTTAACCCACTGAGCCACCCAGGCGCCCCTGAAAAACGGTTTCTAATTTCCCTTGGGCTAATTAGCACAGCCTGGGGTAGTGACTAAAGAGGGTGTTAGTGAAGCCCTATCTAGAGGGAACACCCAGTAATGGATTTTTTTTTATTAAAGATTTTATTTATTTATTCATGAGAGATAGAGGGAGAGGCAGAGGGAGAATCAGGCTCCCCAAGGTGCAGGGAGCGGGATGCGGGACTCGATTCCAGGACCTCGGGATCATGACCGGAGCTAAAGGCAGATGTTTAACTGACTGAGCCACCCAGGTACCCCCGATGACAGATTTTTTTTTTTTAAAGATTTTATTTATTCCTTTGACATGGAGAGAGAGAGAGAGAGAGAGAGAAAGCAAGCGAGCACAAGCAGGGAGAGCAGCAGAGGGAGAGGGAGAAGCAGGCTCTCTGCCCAGCAGGGAGCCCGATGTGGGGCTCGATCCCAGGACCCCGGAATCATGACCTGAGCTGAAGGCAGACCATTAACCAACTGAGCCACCCAGGCACCCCCAATGCCAGATTTTGAATGCTAACTCAAGACCTCTGGAGAGTGTAAGTATATTCCTGAACAGGGCACCCCTGATGTTAACCAACCATGCCCCGTCCCCCCACCCCCCACACCCCCAGCTGTAAGTTACACACACCTACACCACACGTATGTCACACCATAGAGTCGCACAATAGATCCTGAAGTATTTTAGAACCTGTTAGGAACAGCATGGAGACACATTTAGGGCAAAGCATAATCAACAAAGCGTCCAAAACGTTTTTTCTTTGCCCAGGAACGTTTATTATAGCTAGGTTTATTCTCACATCCCTGCTTCTAGAAAAGTGAAATAGATCAGAGTGCCTTAGTCGTCCAGATGAATAATAAGGATTTTCAAATTACAAAGAAATCAAACTATCAGTGCCTCTAACCAGCTACTCATGGATACAAGGTGGGAACAAAAGTGGTGCGGAAGCATCATTTATTCACGCACCCATTCTCCTTACGTCCTCAAGACCCAGATGAGGATAGGATAAAACGGAAAAAGGTTTAGGTCATGGCGCCGGAGCAATGTCCTAGACCACAGGTCAACAGACATTTTTGTCAAGGGCCAGATAGTAAATATTTTAGGCTTTGCGACTTTGTGGGCTATAAGGTCTTTTTTTTTTCCCCCTCCAAGATTTTATTTATTTGGCAGAGAGAGAGGGGGGGGTGTTCGAAAACACAAGCAGGGGAGCTGCAGGCAGTGGGAGAGGGAGAAGTAGGCTTTCCGCCGAGGAGGGAGCCCAATGTGGGACTCGATCCCAGGACCCTGGGATCATGACCTGAGCCAAAGGCAGCCTCTTAACCAACTGAGTCCCCCAGGTGTCCGGCCATAAATTCTTTTCGCAACTCAACCATTGCAGTGTTAGGGAAGCCATAGATGGTATATCAACAAATGAATGTGTCTGTGTCCCAATTAAATCTTATTTACCATAACAGGCGGAGGGCAAGATGTGGCAGCAGGCTGCCATTTGCCAACTGTCTTAGCCCAGTCCTGACTCAGAGATTTTCAAGAAGATTTTGTAAGTTTCCAAATGGATGGCAGCTTCTCAAGTACCCTCACTCAGTTCTGCCTTCCTCCCATTAGCCATGGCAACTCCCTTGTCTGTACGGTGGCCTTGTTTCCTTCTCTCCTGTTCCGGCTAGGCATTGACCATACTCATTGCAGATCACCTCCTGCCTTGACTATCCTTGACTTTATATGGCAGCTAAAGCGAAAGGAGACATTTTAACTTAGTTCATTGGGTGATGAAGGACAAAGGAAAGAGAATAAGGAACTTTTGGAACCACTTGCTGTAAGGTAGCTCTTGAGGAATAAATGGGGTAAAGGTATTTTCTGCTTGCTTTCATTTAAGAACTTTAACTCCAATATAATTAACATACGGTGTTCTGTTAATTTCAGGTGTACAATATGATAATTCCGTGATTCTGTACAACACCTGGTGATCATCACAAGTGCCCTCTTTAATCCCCATCACCTGTTTCCTCCATCTCCCCACCCACCACCCCCTCTGGTGACCATCAGTTTGTTCTCTATAGTCAAGAGTCTGTTTCTTGGTTTGTCTCTCTCTCTCTCTTTTTTTCTTTGCCTGTCTTCTTTCCTAAATTCTACATACAAGTGAAATCATATGGTATTGTCTTTCTCTGACTTATTTCACTTAGCATTATACTCTAGCTCCTTCCATGTCATTGCAAATGCCAAGATTTCAAGATTTCATTCTTTTTTCTGGCTGCATAATATATATATTATATATTATATTATTAGATATGTATATCTATATATGTGAGAGATATATATCTATCTCACATCTTTTTCCATTCATCTACTGAGGGACACTTGGGCTGCTTCTGGAGTTTGGTTCTTGTAAATAATGCTGCCATAAACACAGAGGTACACCTACAGTCCAGTAATCATACTACTGGGTGTTTGCCCAAGAAATACAAAAACACTAATCCAAATTACATTTTAATTTTAAGTCTCCAAAAATATTAATATAATAATACACATATGTGTTGAGCTTCATGCTATGTTCAAGAAACCATGTTAAGTGCTACATCACATACGAAAACAAGATAAGGAAGACCCTTGTCTTCATAGCATTTACAATGTACTAGACTAGGAAAACCCTCAGGCAACTCTAACAAAGGTGAGCTAGACACAAAGCATCTGGCAGGTCAGAGGAAGAAAAATGGTATCCAGTTGGCCAGAACGAACAATGGAGGCGGTGGTTTTTTTCACTGAAACACAACATACTGAACCAATAGCCATGGGAATGTCACAGTCCCGGTCAAGGTTTTGGAAGGGAACAGTGGGAGGAAGGCTGGTGGGATTGGAGTGCAGAGGTGCTTGGATGCCAGCTAAAGCTGGTGGCCTCATCTCAATGGTGGAAAGGCCTTGAGGATATGGGAATGGGATGGGGAGGGATAGGGAAGTGAAAGGGAGAGCAACAGGCAAAGGTGAAGCCAGTGTTGAAATCATCAACGTGAACCATAATGAGAACCTGAGCTAGAGCGGTGGCCATGGGGAGAGAGGTAAAAGACCAGACATGAATTCTGAATCAAGAACCTCTAGGATTTGGGCACTGGTTGAATGTGAGAGAAGACGCTGGTGGCACGGCAGATGCAGTTCTGATATGGTTCAACTTCAAGGTTAGATGGGTTCAAATCTCAAACCTGCCATTTACTGAGCCTCCGTTGCCTCATCTGTAAAATGGAGATCCTAATATCTAACTAACAGGAGACAATATATGCAAGGAACCTGCCTTAATAGGCACTCAATAAATGATAGCTTCCGACAGCCCTGAAGTTTTAAGCCTGGGTTACTGGGGAAATCTAGGCACTGTGAAGTCAAGAGGAAGAACAAGTATTAGCAGTAAGACAACAGGTTTTCTTTTGGATGGGAACAAGTGTCCAGCTGGCCATAGGAACTATTTATCCAGAAGTAGAATTTTTTTAATAACAGTGTTATTAACATGTAACATTATAGGTTGTATGTATTATATATACTCTTAATATATTGAGATATAATTCACATATGATCGAACTCACTCTTTGATAGTGTACAGTGTCAGTGGTCTTTGGAATATTCACACAGTTGTGCAGCCATTACTATCTAATTTTTAGAACATTTTCTTCCCATGCCATAGAAATCTGTGCCCATTAGAAGTCCCTCCTCATTCCCCTTCCTTCAGTTTCTGGAAACCACTACTTCACGTTCCATCTCAATGGAATGAGGTAGATATTTGAAACTCACAAAGGAGAGTGGTGTGTGAAACCTTGAGAAAGGAATGGGGTCAACAGAGCATGAGCAAAGACGCTAGCCAGACAACCTTGGGGACGGCTCCGTGAGGGACCAGAGTTACTTATGCGTGTGATTCGAAGCTTATACTCCATGTGGCCAGTATGTTAAGTGGCTTCTCCATATCGTGGCTTTAGTGGCAACTTGAGGTTTGACCAGTTGGTAAACACTGAGGTCAACAAAAATACCCACTGACTGGACTGAGACTTGGCGTCTGGTGTAGTGAGAACACTGTGTTTTCATGTTAGCCTGAGAAAATTGTTATCTCAAATTAGCCTTCTAGATCTGTGCTATCCAGTAAGGTAGCTGCTGGCTACACATGCCTATGTAAAATGTAAACTTAAAATTTAACATTAAATAAAATTTAAAATGTAGTTGCTGGGGCACCTGGGTAGCTTAGTTGGTTAAGCCTCTGGCCATTGATCTCAGCTCAGGTCTTAATTTTAGGGTTGTGAGTTCAAGCCCTGCATTGGGCTCCATGCTAGGTGTAGAACCCATTTTTAAAAAGTTGAGGGGCACCTGGGTGGCTCAGTGGGTTAAGCCTCTGCCTTTGGCTCAGGTCAGATCTCAGGGTCCTGGGATAGAGTCCCGCATCGGGCTCTCTGCTCAGCAGGGAGCCTGCATCCCTCTCTCTCTCTCTCTCTCTCTGCCAGCCTCTCTGCCTACTCGTGATCTCTCTGTGTCAAGTAAATAAAATCTTAAAAAAAAAAAAAGTTGGGTGGGGGATACCTGGTTGGCTCAGTAAGGTAAGTACTCGTCTCTTAATTTTGGCTCAAGTCATGCTCTCAAGGTCAGGGTATCAAGCCCCCATCGGGCTCCAGTCTCAGCAGGGAGGCTGTTTGAGATTCTCTCCCTCTCCCTCTTCTCTTAGGCCCACTCTCTCTTTCTCAAATAAATAAATCTTAAAAAAAAAAAGGTGCTCAGTTGCACCAGCCACATGTCCCATGTTCAGTGGGCACATATGGATATTAACTACAACATTGGACAGTGCAGACGTAGAACATTGTCATCATTGCAAAAATGTCTGTTGAATGGCGCTGTCCTACAGATAGAATAACTTGCAAGTTTCATAAAGAGTTTTCAGCTTTGCAGCTACTTTCGTGAGAGTGACCTGCCTCGTTTGACTTAATACTGCACTTCTTTTCCCTTCCAACTCCTGTGTTTCCCTGTGTAAACTGTTGTCCAAATAAAGCCCAGGCCTTCACCAGCTGGTGTCCAACAAAGCACACTTATGTGTTCGTAGGTCTCTTTCTTGATGTGAATCTCTGACAGTGTTGCAAAGCTAAACGTCAAGTTGTTTTTGATAAGCTCTTGGGTCTTTTCTATGCTTATTCTCATTATTGCTACAATTATAATTAATAAAGTGATGTTAAGTAATTTCACAGATACAGATAATGCTCTTATTTTCCATAGACATATTCCCCCATACCACATAAGAGATCCATGAAAGTTTAGAGATAGCACTGTAGGGTCGTATTAGTTTCCTACGGCTGCTGTAACAAATTACAACAAACTAGTGGCTTATAACAACACAGATTTCTTCTCTTACAGTTCTGGAGGTCAGCCATCCAAAACCAGCTTCACCAACCTAAAGTCAAGGTGTTGGTAGGTCTGGTTCCTTCTGGCATCTCTGAGGGGAGAATGGTTTTCCTGACTTTTGCAGCTTCTGGTGGCTATAAATCCCCATATCCCCTGGCTTATGGCCCTTCCTTTGTCTTCATCACTCCAAGCTCTGCTCCTGTCCTCTCATCACCTTCTTCTCTCTGTAATCAAATCTCCTTCTGTCTTTCTTTAAGGACACTTATAATTTCATTTAGGACCCACCCACATAACCCAGGATAATCTCCCCATCTCAGAATCCTTAATTCAACCATGTTTGCAAAATCCCTTTTGCTGCCTAAGGGTAACATTCTCAGATTCCAAGGATTAGGATGAGGATATCTTTGAGAGCCATAGTTCAGCCTACCCCAAGGGTACATAAAGTTTCTTATTGGTAGAAGAAATCCTTCTACTACCAGATTTGATTATTTGGGATTTTGGCCTCAAGTTTAACAATTCAGATTAAAGCAGAAAATGTTTATAATCACGTTGACAGGTATTAAAATGTCTGACGACGCCAGTGACACCTCAGCCACTGGAGACAAAGCAGAAATTGCCAAGATGCCCGAAGAGAGTGAATTTTCACCCAAAGACACAGAAGCGCCCTGTGATTCAGCTGTGATTTCAAATGAGCCGACAGCAGCTGACGCCAGAGGCGATGGGCATGAAAATGCCACTGTCCAGGGTGCAGAGACCACTGACTCTGAGCACCCTGAGTGGCCCCAACACAGCAGCGTCATGGAGCCCCCACTCAATGGAGAAATGACTGGCGACGCGCTTGTTGAATGCACTGACCCTGTCAGTCTCGAGGCAGAGCTCGGATCGGAAATACCCCTGAAAGAACAGACTAATCCGGTAGGTGGGGTCCGTTCCATTCAGTTCACCCCAAGTTCTTCCTAATACCTGCCATGGGCACAGATTGGGGTATTTTCTATGCTTATGGAGATCGGGGGGGGGGGTTCAGATTATACTGTGACATCCTGTCTGGTCTTCAAAAGGGTGTCGTGTGGTGAGAAAAAACAGGAGAATAACTGGGCAGTATAATATTTGCATTTTGGTAATTGTGGTGATACTAGTAACAGCCACCAAAGACTGGCCACATCCCCTGTATGCCAAGTGCCCCACTGGCCCCTTATAAGGTAATTCACTCCATGCAACAGTTCTCTGAGGCTCTATTTTTTTTTTTTTAAGATTTTACTTATTTATTTGACAGTGAGAGAGGGAGCAGGGGGAGTGGTAGAGAGAGAAGCAGGCTTCCCGCTGAGCAGCGAGCCCAAAGGGGGACTCGACACCAGGACCCTGGGATCATGCCCTGAGCCAAAGGCAGACGCTTAATGACTGAGCCACCCAGGCGCCCCTTCTTTGAGGTTCTAAGCTGGATGTTATTAACGTTCGTCTATAGACAAGGCAATCCGACTCAGAGGTAGAAGCAACCTGGGGAGATGTTAAGCTACTTGGTAACAAATGGAAGATATTGAAATGTTGAACCTAAGGAGCCCGAGTTATTAATGAGCCTGATTCCATCCTAAACCCGTCAATCTTAAACCGTCAGATCACTATCTTATCATTACCCAACCTTCCAGAAGACCAGAGGTAGAACGTGTTCATGGCCCCTTCCTTTCTGTGCCTGCGCCCGTCTTTCTGGGGGATAAAATAGACCAGTGTCTCCCAGCTGGTACCTTGTACAGCATCAGGGTGACCGTTGAGCTGGGTTTTCTTGTCATCTTCATCTTCAGTCACGGGGCTGGCAGGGATGGAGAGGCATTCAGCATGGAAGAAGGAAGCGGGCCACTCCCTTCTGAGTCTGCCTTTCAAAAGGAAGGTGGGAAATGGGGAATCGGGGTTTTTTCCCTCAGTCAGGCCCCAGCCCTGCTCCTCTGAAGTGTCCCACTGCGGGTTACCTCCCTGAAGGGACTCTACTACCTGCAGTCAAGGGAGGACACCAAACAGAACCAGGGGGCCTGGCTTTCCCCCTCGTACCTAACATTAACACTATTAATTTGGGCAAGACACCTAATTTCTCCGTACCTCCATTTTTCCCTCGATAAAATGAAGAATTTTCATATGAACAGCACTAGGTATTCTTCTGACTAGTGTTTTGTGATTCTTTTATTCAAAATAAGGCTCGTTGTGCCTCAGTTTCCTCAAGGGGTTTGACTTTTTTTTTAAAGATTTTATTTATTTGATACAGATCACAAGTAGGCAGAGAGGCAGGCAGAGAGAGAGGGAAGCAGGCTCCCCACTGAGCAGAGAGCCCATCCCAGGATCCCGAGATCGGGACCTGAGCGGAAGGCAGAGGCTTTAACCCACTGAGACATGCAGGCGCCCAAGGGGGTTGACTTTTAGAACCGTTTCCAGAGGAGATGGACTCCCTCAGAGAGGTGGGTGTTTCCCGTCACCGGAGATACTTAAACAAAAGCAAACGGTGGTTGTGGAGGGATGTCAGGGAAGGGAGTCTGAGGACCAGCTGAGAGCTTGAACGAGGTCCGGGAAACGTACAGGCACAATTTCGTCTTTGAGTTCCAAGGGTTCAGACCCTTCAAAGCCACCCACGGACCCCCTTAGGGATTAAGTACTCCTAGACCAGAGGTTCTCAGCTCCAGCTGAACATTTCAACCCCTGGGAAAGCTTTAGAAAATACTGACGCTCTAGAAGTCAGTTGCCCAGAGAAACAGGATATATTTAAAAGTCCTATAGCTACATACAGTCTGTACCTGCCTCCGGAACCTGTTTTTCCTGCACGCTTTCTGTTGTGGGAAGCATTGCTTCTCGATTCTTATCCTAAGTGCCACTGTCAATAAATATCTTGATTCATTCATAAAACCATATCTTGGCCACAGCCTTGTGACCTGAGATGACTTAAGCTCCCCTAATTCAAAATATATATGCTCCCGGTGGATAGATTATACATTCCGATTCCAGACTTCTAATAATGTAAATGAGACTGCTAATAAAGAGAGCACAAGGAAAAGTCAGTCTGTTCCTACCTATCTTCCTTCATTTTTTGAGGAAACTGAATGAGTCCTGCTCTTTTAAGATTTTATTTATTTACTTGAGAGAGAAACAGAGAGAATGAGAGCGAGTGAGCATGAGAAGGGGAAGGTCCAAGGGAGAAGCAGACTCCCCTGCTGAGCAGAGGGCCTGGTGTGGGACTCGATCTTGGGACTCCAGGATCATGACCTGTTTTTGAAAGCTGTTTATAAACCTCCTTACTGCTACAGGGCTGGAGCCAGTGAGCAAATAGTGCCCTCCTCTCCCTGCGTGACACTGATAGTTCTCAAGGACTTGGAAAGGAGTATTTCTTCATTGTGAGGAATCCCAAAACCATCTGGATGGAAGTGTAAATGTTGGCCATGGGGTTGGGACTGTGGCTCTGGGTGTCTGCGTGTGGCCATCTGGACCGTGGCTCTGGGTGTATGCATGTGGCCTTGCACCAGGAGCGCAGATGAAACCCAGTTGTGGGAGGAATGTCCGTCAGTATGTTTATTCTAAGAAGGCAGAAAGTTGATATGGCTGGTGGAAGGGCCTTGCGGGAAAAGGACATCTCTTCCACCCAGGTCATATTTAAACCTTTGAGAGTAGGTACAAGTTTAGTCTCTTTTTAAGGATTACCCAGAGAAGAGGGTTCTACTGTCTCTCTTGGTAATTTATAATTTATCCTTTTAAGTCTATACAGGAAGTCAGTGTTGCGCCTTGTCTCCAAGCATTGTTCAGTTGCTCTAGTTTATTGCCTTGTTGGACACTTAGGAAAAATCCTTTTGCAGTGATGAAAACGATTTTGCTCTTGATGTAGAAGAGAGTTAATTCTAAAGAAAACCTTGAATCAAAAGTTCATTTACAAGTTGACTATGGATCTTGAACACCGGCCCCTGAGGAATGGCAGGGGCAATAGGAAAACAGCCAGGCTCAAAAGCCTCCTTGATTCCAGGTATACCTGAGCCTAAAAAAAAAAAACCCATTATCCCTTTAAACAAGCTCCTAGGGGAAAATGTCTGCTTTGTTAAAACAAACAAAGAACAAAACAAAACAAAGATCCAAAAAACCCCAAAACAACAACAAAAGCACAAACAGAAAGCTGGCAGAATAGCCTTTGAGAAAGTTTAACCAGTGTCCTCTAGGACACACTAGATTTTGTGCTTAGATATATACTTTTTTTTTTTAAGATTTTATTTATTTATTTGACAGAGAGATCACAAGTAGGCAGAGAGGCAGGCAGAGAGAGAGGGGGAAGCAGGCTCCCCGCCGAGCAGAGATCCCGATGCGGGTGTCGATCCCAGGACCCTGAGATCATGACCTGAGCCAAAAGCAGAGGTTTTAACCCACTGAGCCACCCAGGCGCCCTACTTTTTTTTCTTTCTTTTTTTTTTTTTAAAGATTTTATTTATTTATTTATTTGAGAGAGAGAGCTCACAAGTAGGCAGAGAGGCCAGCAGAGAGAGGAGGAAACAGGCTCCCTGCGGAGCAGAGAGCCCGATGCAGGGCTCGATTACAGGACCCTGAGATCATGACCTGAGCCGAAGGCAGCGGCTTAATCCACTGAGCCACCCAGGCGCCCCCCTACTTTTTTTTCTTTAAGTGACTTATATCTGCATAGTCACCTTGGGTCTGGGTCCCCTCGAAACCCACCTTATAAGCTTCACCTTTGCCTGAGTCAGCCCAGCGGCTATAACCTGGAGGGTAGGGCTGTGACTATGAGGGGACCAGAGAAGAAGAGGCCAGTGGTTTTTGCACTCAGAAGGGTGAACTGTCTTTGGTGCTCCTTCTTTTTCTTGCCGGTTATGATGTACAGACTAGAAGCTATTGGGTTTAGACTTCCTATGGGATCTACTCTACAACACCCATGAGAGATGGTCCCCAGACTCATTTGAACACTGGAGGTTAGACTCTCCAGGGCCTCTACCTGCCCTAAGACAACACGTGTTGTGCCCAGGAACCTGAGTGGCTCCACTGTCTTCGGGATGCCTATGGTCTAGTTGGAGAAGGGAGTGTTGTATGAGAGTAACGAGAGCATATCCTATGGTAGTAGATAGGGCAGACACTAGAGAAGCCTTAGATGGGCCACTTAAATCAGTCTTCAGGAGTCAGGAACGTCTTCAGCCTCAATTTAAAGATGTTTGTCTCAAGTGTTAGTAAGGAGTGACATTGATTTCCAGAGATTTTTCTGGGACCTTCTTATAGACTGGCCTATCACGCCCTACAAGATCCCATCTAAATCAAATTTCCCTAAGTTCTTAACACCAAGAAAATGTTACCCAGCATGGGAAAAAAGTCATCTCTATTGTTAAACACCAATACCTAAGGTCGATTATGAAAGTGAAGAATTCCAGTGTTATCACTAAAGGTACTCACAGAGAGAAACATAGACTACCACTGGTTAGTTCTCTCCCTAGAAGAGGAAAAACGGAGTGTGTAAGAGCCATCAGATTGCTGTCCAGGGAGACAAAGAAGAGCGAACATAGACCAAGACACACAGATGGCAGATTTTTCCCTCTTAAATGAACAAGTCGAGTTTACTCCTGTTCTTTTTGGGTATTTTCCCCTTTAAGCCTACTCTCCGTGATGGCACTCAGTGTTTGACTTTGGCGGATGCTGGGGCAGTTTGGCCACATAAGGCAGTAATTCCTAAATCTGGTGGTATAGTGGGCTAACCTAGGGAGATTGTTAAAAATTCAGATTCCTAGACTCTACACTGAGATTCTTATTCAAAAGATCACAGTGGGAGCTAAGACTGTGTGTTTTTAATAAGTTCCCCTAGGTGATAGCCTTCTAGTCAGTCTATAGACCAGTGTTTGGGAACTACTAACACTACGATTACAGAAAGAGCTAGTTGGGGCATCAGGTGAGATTGAGAAGATGTTAAGTTCAGTATTGGACATTCCATGGGGCATCGAAGGGATTTTAAGGCAGTTGGTTAATTATAGCTAGAGCCCAGAAGAGAGATTTGGAGGCCATTCATACCTGGACAGTAAGAAATGGGAGTGGGTGAGATTGCCTCCAGTGTTACATGTTAATAGAGAAGCACAGAGGTCAAAGCCTTGGCCCTGGAAGGTTCCTGTCCCTAAGCCAGCTTGGCTCTTAGATTCTTTTTTTTTTTTTTAAAGATTTTACTTATTTATTTGACAGACAGAGATCACAAGTAGACAGAGAGGCAGGCAGAGAGAGAGAGAGAGAGGAGGAAGCAGGCCACCGTGGAGGGGAGAGCCCGATGTGGGGCTTCATCCCAAGACCCCAGGATCATGACCTGAGCCGAGGCAAAGGCTTTAACCCACTGAGCCACCCAGGTGCCCCAGCTCTTAGATTCTTTATGATAGCTTGTGGTAGCCAGAAGTTGAGATGGAGAGGGCTACCTCATCTCTTCATGATCTTAGCACATTCTATAAGGGAAATCAGATCACAAATCACATCGTACCACACTGACTTTTGAAATCGAACATTAATTACTCAGAAAATTAAAAACAGTTCACGACAACTGTTTCTCACGTAAGCTGGAGAATATCACATCATTCTGTCCTTTTCGGTGCTTTGACCACCACCCTGAATGAGTTTCACTCAAGACAAACATCTAAAATTCTAGAGGCAGGGTTTTCTTCCTTTAGAGCTGGCATCAGAGAAACTAGAACTCCCCAGAGTTCAGAGCTGGTTGGAGAACTCCATCTTACACAGGGCAAAAATCTTTCTTATGCCCTGTTCATAAGAAGGTAGAAAGAGACTCTAAAATAAATGTAGCCACCTGTAACTCTTGAATACCTTTAATTTTACCATGTAGACCCCCTTTCACGTATTCAGAATGCTGGTTAATAGTTCACCATGTCCACCAGTTAAAATCCACTTCTACAATTCAGTAGACTAATGAGCAAAGCATCAGGTGTTAATAAAGTGACAGATCATAGAAATGCTCGTGCTAAGTGCCTCTGGAGGATGGCTTTCCTGATTAGGATGCCAGCTGACCACCCCGAACTACGCATATTGTTTCGGAATGCTGGAAGCACTTGGATTGCTGCTTAATTAAGCACCCCCCATAATGTCACCACACGCATTTAGGAACCTTCTAAAGTAAACTGAAATCATCAAAATAAAAAATGGGCCAAGAAAGTCAAAGTCTGAAGATAGGGCATGGAAGCCATGAGAAGAGAGTAGTTTAAGACTGGAGATGTGGTTAAGGTCACGAGATGAATGACTAAAGGAGGCCATTGTGACCCTGATGAGAATGGTTTCATGCAGTCATCGTGGCCATGGGAGAGTCCCATGGCAGGAGGAGGAATGAAGGGGGACAGGTACAGACAGTAGGCCCGTCTTGTAAGAGGGAAGAAGTGGGAGGGAGAGCAGACACCAGATAGGCTTGAAAGAAACCTCTTGTCATTGATGATTTTCATTTGTTGGTTTTAAGGTGGAGGAACCGTGTCCATGATTGAGTGTGGAAAGTAGCAGGTGGAGAAAGGTTGAAAAGCCAGGAGAAGAGGGAAGACCAACCCATCCAGGCCCAGTGGAGTTCAGGGGGAGGTGATCGTTATAACTAAGAGGAAGACGTCACTTCCGCAATGCTAGAAGGGAAGGGGGTGATTGTGAATGGGCGTGCAGTTAAGTTAGCTTTGGGTTTAGATGGGTTTTTGGTGTAGGCCAGTATGTATTTGTGCATAAAAAGGACTACTCATGGGGCGCCTAGGTGGCTCAGTTGGTTGAGCATCCGACTTTTGATTTCAACTCAGGTTGTGATCACAGAGTCCTGGGATTGTGCCCTACGTCAGCCTTTGCACTCAGTGGGGAGTCTGCTGAAGATTCTCTTCCTTTCTTCCTTTCCCTCTGCCCCTCCCCCATCTCTCTCTCTCTCTCAAGTAAATAAATCTTTTTTAATAATTAAAAAATAAAAGGGACTTCTTGGACTTTCAGTTTGGCTTAAACAATCGGTGTTCAATGTGTTAAGGTTAGAAATTCAAAAATGCAATGCTTCCTAGGCTTTATATTTATCTCACACATCTTACTCTATTTGGAAGTCTAGCAAAATCCAACAGGCACTTTCAAGGGACTTTTGATGAATGATTGGCCCTTTTTACCAACTTAAGTGTGTTCAAATACTTTAAAACTGTGTCTGTATGAATGTAACATATTCTGTGTTCTTTTTTTGAGCACCTCATTTATCGACTCAAAACCTTGCTGAGTGCATAGGAAGTATTAGAAGCCTATTAAATTATAGAGTGGACCTAAAGACCTGTTAGATGTCATAATACCATGCATAAACTTAGGAAGATTTCAACTTAAAATCAGAAGTTTAATCATTCGGGGCACCTGGGTGGCTCAGTTGGCTAAGCATCTCCCTTTGGCTCAGGTCATGATCCTGGGGTCCTGGGATTCAGCCCCACATGAGGCTCCCTGCTCCATGGGAGGGCCTGCTTCTCCTTCTCCCTCTGCCTGCCATTCCCCCTGCTTATGCATGCTCTCTCTCTCTCTCTGTCAAATAAATAAATAAAATCTTTTTAAAAAAAAGTCTAATCATTCAGTTATTCACTTTAAATTGTTTTTTTTTAAGTTTTACTCTAATTTCTTAAACAGTAGTGCAGAAAAGGCCAAATACATATAAATATATTAATAGTATGATGTTGATGCTTAAACCTTTCTATATTTCTATATTTAATTTTAAATATTCCCAGAGTGGAACGATACATACCCACCAATGAAGAAAATTGCTTGGAAACAACTGAGGCCATTTTCAAGCAAATATTTTGACAGAATTGCAAGCATCCAGAGAGATTTCCATCTCCCTGAATGTCACACTAAGTCCCTTTTTAGAGCAGCTGTGTCATGAGTGACAAAACTTAAAAAGGGTTTGTTCTCACAGAAGTGAACTATGGACAGTACCTGATTCTTGATCTACTCAAGGACATAGGACAATCAGGTTGATCTCTGATCTTTTATGACAAGTACCTGTGTTTCCATCTAAAAGTTAAAAGCCTTCAAGATCAATGAAATTCTAACATTCATACCTTTTTTACTATCTAATGATCCATGTATATCCGATTGCCTGAAATAAATCAGTGTATTTTCCATTTAATGATAAAGACCTTTGAATGGGACACTAGGTGTGTACATATCTTTTCTATTTAAAGGACTTTGAACTTGATGGAATCCTGCATTCTTCATATTCTTAGGACCACACAACAGTTGCTGATGTTTACATGATCTTCTGTTGAGTTTTGGCTATCCCTTGTGATCAAGCCAAGTCTGATTGGCTCCTGTGAAATGAGGTCATTCTTCTGAGAGTTTATGAGAAGAGGCAGGAAGTTAAGAGAGTTCCCATCTGGTGGCCTCGGTTTTCTCTGCAAATTCATATGGGAAGCTGTCTGTTAAAGGACGTGGGGGTCACATGGGATGAGGATGAGGAAAAAGCTTTAGAATGACCATATTTGATAATGAAAGATCTGAGTAGATCCACGCTACCTACTTTATCGACTCCTAATTGTATAACATTTAAAGCCATTTAAAACAGAGGTAATACTCAAGATGAGAATTCATGTTGAAGCGTTAGTTTATATGGTTTTTATATCAAATGTGCACGTTTAGTCATTTGAGTACTTGCCTTAGATAACGAATATTTTCAAAGCTGATCACAAGGTCACAGCTCAGTGTCAAAGGAGCTTTATTAATTAAGCAATTGAAGCAGTCATTTATACTGCAAAAAGTTCTAGACTCATTTAACATTTATTTTCATTTGCTAGTCAATTACCAGCTGTCAGAGCGTATTAAGTATTATAAATTTGAGTCGGAAGCTGTCACCCCTAAGTGTATTAACTCTCCCTAATCACATAGGAAGTGATTTGTCCTGTGAAAGAGTGATATTAATCACCGACTTACATCTGTCTTCCTGGTGGTATAAAATTGCCACTGGCTTCCATTGCAGATGTGAAGTAAATCAATGTAGACACCAAAAATGAAAGCAGACAGTCATGAATCCTGAGTATTTCCATTCATGTTAACAAGCTCCTCATTGTTCCCAGACAGAAATAAATGTCAGCCAACTTTCAAAGCTTTTTGCTTCTTAGTGTTAAAAATGTAATAGGTTATTATTATTATTTTATTATTATTATTGTTCTTGTTATTATTATGAAGGAGTATTTATTATGTGCCAGACACTATGCTCAAAGTTTTATATGAAGCTTTTCTTTAAATATTCATAATAACCCTGTGAGGTTATTGGTTCTTATACTTACGGTTCTTACACTACTGTATCTCATTTTGTAATGAGTAAATGATGTGTCAAAAGACTTGAATAACTTGCCCAAAATGGCAGAGTCTGGAGTCCAACCCAAGCAATTTAATTCCATTCCCTTTTCTCTTGACCAGTAGTCTACACGATGGATGATGTTTGCTGTTTACTAGGTGAATCAGTTAAGAATGCCTTTGGGTACAAATAACTAAAATTCAACATAGAGTAGCTGATCAAATAGCAACTTATTTTTTTCCTCACTTAACAGGAGGAATGAAGACAGTCAACAACTCACCTTGGTTTAGTAGCTCAGCAATCCCAGGACCAGGGACTCTGTGGTTCCCCGGCCTTTCCTTCATGTCCGCAAAGATGGCTCCTTCGGCAGATGCTGTTACAAGCATCATATTCACAGTCAGGGCAGAAAGAAAGGATGGTGGGAAGAGTTGGCACCAGCCATAAGTGTGTAGTTTATCATGAAAGCAAAAGCCTTCCCATTTGTATCCTGTTGGCCCAAATATTTGACATGACCACCCTGATCTCCAAAGGTAGAAGGCAGGAGGGAGAAGGGAAAGGGGCTGACTGATGGACCAGCCTTGGGTCAAAAGTTAGAGATGCTGCAATGTCTGTAGGAATATTTCACTGAACTTCTTTCTTCCCTTTTTTTTTTTTTTTTTTTTTTGGAGGAAAGAGCTGTGATTCTCCAGCACCTAAAGTACTACTCCTAATGTGTTCTTGCCTCATTTTCTAGAATGTGTTCCTAGATAATAAGGGAAAGCTGTAGTTCCACTATCCAAGTCAGGGCTCTTCAGGTGCACATAACAGAAACTATGACATACTTAAGAAAATGGATGAATTTCAGTCAGTCACTCAACAATAAATGTATTAAGCACTTATTATATGCCATGTATTCTTCTAGGCTCTGGGATACACGTCAGTGAACAAAACATTAAAAAAAAAGAAATAGACAGACAGACTCACTGACGATGCAGGAATCTCATGGAACTTGAAGATGTACTAGGGCCTTGAGGAGGGACAGAAACCAGGGGCTGAGAAGCTGTCAGGAATTCAACAGCTTCTCGGAACATATCTCCTTCATTCTGCTCACACTGATTTCTCTTAATCCTTAGTCAGCAAGACGGATGGAATATAGTCACCCTACATTGCCTGAGTTTTCATTTTCTATTCAGGCAACCAATGCAAACTAAACCAGTCTCTCAATCTCAATCCAAATACTTAGGCAGAAGAATTTGAACCCACAGAGCCCCGGGACAGTAAAAGACACCTTGAAAGGCATCTATCTCGGGGCACCTCGGTGGCTCGGTTGAGCATCCAACTCTTGATTTTGGCTCAGGTTGTGATCTCAGGGTTGTGAGATCGAGCCCAGTGTTGGACTCCACACTCAGCATGCAGGCTGTTTGATACTCTCTATCCTTCTGCTTCTTACCCCCTTACCCCCTCCCATCTCTCTCTCCTCCTCCCTCAAAATAAATAAGTCTTTAAAAGAAGAAAGAAAGAAAGAAAGAGAGAAAGAAAGAAAGATGTCTACCTGGAAAGGCTACCTATTGACTGCTACCCATCCCCAGGCTTATCGGTGCTTTTCTAGACACCTCACCTGTCATCCATCAGAGCTCCCTCCTATCACCCTAGAGGTTGGAAAATTACCTCTACCTGGAAGAGAACATTTGTTTAGCTACATTAAAGTTGCCAGAGCTTTGAACTTTTCCCAATCACTTTGTGCCCTAATAAGTTAAATGGTTTCCCCCTACAGCCCTTGTCCCTGTCTTCCAGACAAGGGGATATTTGGGTGTTTCTTAACATCAAACTCCCTCCCTCTCACTTCAAGCCAACACGGCTACTGATCAGTTTTGTTCTGAAGTACACATTGAAATGTGGGTAATATTCTTTTATGCATTCTTTTATGACCCTTATGAACTTTAAGCCAGGGAGATCTGGTTACTGGTGATTTTTTTTTCTTAAATCTCTTTTTTGTTTCAAACCAAAGGTTTTGTGTTTCTTTGTTTGTTTGTTTTTCCCATTCCTGAATATACTGAATTGCTAGCTCTCTGCTAATCTGTTTTTCTACAGGCTGTGGATTCACCTACACGAGGAGGGGGATGGGCAGGCTGGGGCTCCTGGGGCAAATCTCTACTCTCATCAGCATCTGCTACAGTAGGTAAGAATTATATGTTGCATTTGAATGGATAAAGTTTAGAAACCTGATAAGACCATTTGACATTTCGATCATACCACGTACTGGTAGAGGTTACCATCAGCCCGCAAGATAATAAGAGCAAATCATTTTTACTCTCTGTTCTAACTGCTTCATGTATATTAATACATTTATTCCTCAAAACAACCCTAGAAAGAAGTATTTTTATTTTCTCCATTTAGAGATAAAGAAGGTGAATCACAGGCTAATACCTTGTCCAAAGTCAGAAGTAGCTGGGTTGAGATTTGAACCGAGTGGTACAGATTTAAGCCCTGTATTATATTGCATCTTAAGATATATGATTTGGGGTCTTATATTCTCAAAGTTTTGTACTTGTCCTCCCACCTGAATGTTTTAAAATATACAACGAACCTACTTCCTGGAAGGATTTGAGGTATTTCAATAAAATATGCAGATATGAAGGATGTAGAATATATATCCCTAGGCTGGTAGAGTAACTGAGCATTGACCTTGACTCTGAGTGTCTCGGCTGCCAGTAGATTATCAAGTTTTCATGGAATGATAAACCAAAACAGTTTATCTGGATAAATTTCTTTTCTGGTGTTACATTTTTGAAGACATTTCTTGTATTAGCTCTGTATATACAAGGAGAAGTTACAGTGGACCATGTCCTCATCGGTATGGGCTTGTCAAAAAATTCTTCATGTGACCATTTCTCATGGGCTTTCTTTGTGAAAACTGAAGGTCTAACATCAACGTGTCTAAGCTGAGTTAGCAAAGGCATTTCATCTTGACAGTGGAGAGCGAGGAGCAGGACAGGGGAAGCCGCGGGTAACCCAGCTCTCAGATCATCGAAGTCAGGTGTTCTCAAGGTGTAGTCCATGGCTGTTAACCTCCTAAAAGCAGGAGGGATAGGAAGGCTGAAGGTCCTTTGTCCCACTCCAGTAGACCATGGTCACAGTCTAAGGGCCAGATATCTCATCGGATAGAGAGCCTGTAAGAACAGGTCGACTGCATTCCTCTATTTTGTGTCTGGAACGTCAGGGAGCTCTGGCAAGAAGAAGATGGCGGTCAAATAAATGTTGGCCTTTGGGGAGACCCTGCAGAGCAGATTTTTTTCTGCTGCTGATTGAAGGGGCCAGTAATGCTGCAGATACTACCTGTGCAGATAGAAAAACCAGCCAAGTTACAGGAGAGGGGCCTGTGTTGTGTTCTGAACAGGACAGAGTCTCTTCAAGAGAGTGAAGACGGGGGCCTGGAGGCCTCTTGCTTCCCAAGGAAAACCTTTCAGCTCTTAGGGGCTCTCCCGTGGATCTTGCCACTGACTGCGCATAGGAGTGCCGCACTTTCTGATGCCAAAACTGTGGAGTCCACAAGTTTTTGACATTTAATAAGTCATAGAACAGTATATAACATGGCTACCAAATTATGCAGCTCTCCTTGTGGTTTATGTCATAAAACATGAAGTATTCTGGATGCTTCCAGAAGCAATAATGGTGTCCAGAAACATCCCGGCTTATAATGAATTTGGTGCTTCGAAAGCTGCCATTATGGACAAAGGATTTACTTTCCCATAAAAGATCTAAACATAAGTTCCTTCCCTGGTAAGCTCTGAAATCCCTTGCCCTGCGAGTCACAGGTGGGATGCTTTGGGTACAGGTGCCCCTCCCTGGACCTGCCATCAGCTCTCGTGTTCGTGACAGTTTCTCATCAGCCAGCAGCTACACCTAACCAATGGACTTTGAGCTTAGCTGGATCCTTACATAGTTTTCCGTCCACCGACAGACAGCTTGCCTGTTGAATTTACCACCTGTTATCTTCTTAGGTGTCCTCTTGTAATCTGACCCTTGCACAGAGAGCGCCTGGGGCGGCCGTGGTCGGGTGGACTGCATTCCAAGGCCTCTGGGTTTTGTTACCTGGTTCAAGTGCAACCAGTAGCTGATGCTAGCTTTACCGCTTAAGAAGCAGGATGTGATTCCTCAGCGGGTCCCACCTTATCCTGGGGGGCACACATCTTTTAATTTGATTTGAAGTCAGTGTGTTAATCTGTGGCCTGTGCTTGAGTTTGCTGTTACTCTAGAAGTTTCCCTGTGTCTAAGGTACCGCGAAGATGAGAAATGCTGGATCTTGTTCACGTGGCCACCCCTGAAAACGTCTGGTGGTTCTCCCCTGGCTTTGTGCAGTAATTGATCTTGAAAACCCTAGAGAGAGAACGGTCGTGGACCGGCGGGATCACTGTGCCAGTCCCTGGCGCCTCCTTCCCTGCTCTGGTGGGTGCAGAGAGACGCTTTCAGAGATTATGTGACATTTGCACATTGCCCTGTAAAATATCAGAATGAAGTTAGGTTCCCTGCTGAGTGACCTACCAGGCTGAAATCAGGGTGTCAGCCGGCCGCGTTCTGATGTGATATCCAAGGTCATCTCCCGAGGTTATTCCGATTGTTGGCAAAATCCGATTCCTTGAGGTTGTAGGGTTGGCACCCCCATTGTCTTGCTGGTTATTGGCCAGGGGTCGCCCGCCCCTCCACTAGGCTACCTGCTCCCAAGCCGACAAGATCATCTCTCCATGCTTCAGCTCTCTCCCTTCTGGAAGGGTCTCATCCTTTTTAGTTTCACCTGATAAATCAGCCCCACCCCCAGGATGATCTCCTTTAACAAACTCAAATTCAATGGGCTAAGGACTTTAATTATAACTCAAAGATCGCTTCACCTTTGCCATATAATGTCCCCTAATCTTGGGAGTGAAATTCTATGAATTTCACGATCCTGCTCACACTCAGAGGGGAGGGGATTACCCCGGCTGTGTGCACTAGGGGGCGCTCTCTCAAGACCACCTGCCACGCTTCCCTCTTCTGTTTGAAGTCCTCCTCACTTACCCCACCAAATCCAGAAACTTAATTCTTTTTTATGGCTCTAGCAACGAGCTGGACTTTTTAGAAGCATTTAAATCTTGGCATTTTTTTTCCTTATCTGCCTCCACAGTGTCCAAAGGGCACACGAGAGAGCTCAAAGAAATTTTGAAATGTCAACGCCTGTTCTAAGAATCCTATCAGACAAATTGGAGCTATCGGTAGAAAAGTAGAGCTGAAGCTTGTCCCTCATCGCTGGTCATTAGAACCCCAATGAATGCAAAAGCAATAACCCGATTGCCATCCCGAAGTTGCTCCCGAGGCGTTATTTTTGGAGATTTCTGGTCAAGACATGTGTGACTTTCCATAGCAATAGTAGCTAAAGTAATAGCGATACATACTTTAAAACTGGGTAAGGATCTCTGTGTGGACATGAGAGAGAACTAAAGCTTGCAGCATAAAGGGGCGGGGGGAGGAGGGCGGGTTCCAAGCTGGAAAGCTTGGTGGTAGATGGGAGTGATAACAGGGATCAATCACTAGCATCCCACAAATGGAGAGGTGCCACAGCCAGGCTCACAGCCTGAAACAGAGGGGTGAAATAGGGTTTACAAAGTTACGGGAGCCATCCTGGGTTGACATCCATACCAAGCAGCTACCTAGGGATGGAGAGAAGTAAGCCAGCACAGGTTCGGTTATGTACAGCCAGGACACCCGCCCAAGACTTTGTAGCACCAACAGGTTCTTATCACAGGGCAAAGAAACATATTGGAAAACAGAACGCTCATAGCAGTAGGTGAGCTCTTGAAGGTTTATAAATTGCCTGTGGAAAGTAAAGAAAGAAAATAACTGAGTATTCCATTGCAATTGATTCCCGCTCAGAAACCTCATGTTACTGCCCCCAGGGTAATTCCAGCCACAGACAGGAGCGCAAAACATCGAGTCAGTAACAGAACACAGGGCTGTCAATTGAGCACTGGAAATAGAAGCCAGTCCTTCTTACACGTGTTGAAAAACTGCAGTCACAGTAGTTTGAGCTGTGCGGAGTTAGCAGGAGAGCACTTGGAGACTTGAAACGTTTGGAAGGTGGTTCTCTCTTGGAAAGACCACTGGAGCATGAGTCCTACAGACGTGAGCTCTGGTCTTCACTGCTCCTAATGTGGGATCACAAGGGTGGTCACTAACTAGCAACACCAAGCCCTTAACCTCTCTCAGACTCAGATTCCTTATTTGGAAAAGTGTGGGTAGGGGAAGTTGAGACCTTAGAAGATTTCTTTCCAATTTCCGTAACCCAATTTCCGTAACATGTTGATTCCTAGTCTGTGGCTGTATATAGAAGGAGAAAGATTTTTATAACCCCTGTGCTAAATGGGAAAAGACAAAAAACTGATACTTTTTGCTACCCTGTATTTTTATATTTTTGTCTTTTTGCCTCCCTATTTTGACCCCGAGATTAAGGGCAAAGGAGAAAAAGTGACTTCCCCACTGCTTATGTGAAATCAGAGTTCTCAGCCAACAGCTCTTTTTGGAGAGACTCTAACTCTTGCATTAGCTTCGCCCACAGCTACACTGTCCTCACCTTCCAAGAAAATTTGATCACCTGCCGCCCCTGCCTTTGGGCACGTTCCTAAAATGAACATTAATATGGTTATTATTTAAGATCCAGGCAGAAACCAGACTGGGAAAGGGAAGTACAAAAAAATAATAATTATTATTATTATATTTTTAAAGCTAAGGCAATTCTTTTTTTTAATATTTTATTTATTTGACAGAGAGAAATCACAACTAGGCAGAGAAGCAGGCAGAGAGAGGAGAAGGAAGCAGGCTCCCCACGGAGCAGAGAGCCCGATGTGGGGCTCGATCTCAGGACCCTGAGATCATGACCTGAGCTGAAGGTAGAGGCTTTAACCCACTGAGCCACCCAGGCACCCTAATAATTATTATTTTTTTAAAGATTTATTTATTTAACAGACAGAGATCACAAGTAGGCAGAGAGAGAGAGAAGGAAGGAAGCAGGCTCCCAGCTAAGCAGAGAGCCTGATGCGGGGCTCGATCCCAGGACCCTGGGATCATGACCTGAGCTGAAGGCAGAGGCTTTAACCTGCTGAGCCATCCAGGTGCCCCCCAAAAATAATTATTTTGATGATCATTTCAAAGTGATGCTGTGAGAACCAGATGTAGATGTGATTTCCCACCAGCATCTTAGAGACCTGACTTAATCTGAGGCTCTGTTGCTAAGCTAAATGAGAGATCAGCCGACAAGATGAAAGTCGACAAAGCTGAAACATAGGCGGATATACCTACATAGAGATTCTATAGCAGCACAGAGCAGTTTATTTCTAGATGTTACAAAAGCCCTAAAGGTTCAGATGTTTGTTTTGTTTTGTTTTTTAATTCTAGTTTTGACAGTTTTATATGTCTAACCACCCTATACAGGACTACCTGATTGGGGAAGAGGTGTATCCGATATGTATATTTACTTTTCAAAATTACCATTGTTCCCCTTTCCCGCCCTCTCCCAAGTCACACAGTTTTCCCCTTCTGCACATTTTAATGAAACCCTTCTACCAGCCCTGTCAGAAATAATGATAGCATTTATTCCCGAGACTGGCAAACTTGTCAAAATCCTACTACAGTGAGAACTCTTAAATGGGTAAATCACCGTCAATATCACATTGATTCGTTTTGAAGGTGGCATCACCGATGATGGGAAAGTTCTCAAGGATCTTCAGTATAAAAGATTATAGGATTATGGGTCTGTGCATGGAATTTGTTCACAATCATTTACCATCTGTGAATAAGACCCAGGGGTTCGTGAATCTCTGTTGGACGACCAGGCATAAACTATCCGTTCAGAGACACTTGCCAGTTTTGAACCCAAAAAGAAGTGAGTATCTGATTTCAGAGTGGACACCAACCCTCATTATGGAGAGGGAAGATTTTTCCAGAAGGAAGGTTGAATGGCTCCTCTTTTTGCCGCACTGGTGTTTGCTTTAGTTGAGTGAAGCAACATCATCTGTGTCTTTTTCTCAACAACTATTCCCTACAATTTTTAAAAATTTTTTTATTTATTTGATAGAGATCAGAAATAGGCAGAGAGGCAGGCGGGGTGGGGTGGTGGGGTGGGAAGGAGGCTTCCCTCTGAGCAGAGAGCTGGATGTGGAGCTTGATCCCAGGACCCTGAGATCATGACCTGAGCTGAAGGCAGAGGCTTAATCCACGGAGCCACCCAGGCACCCCCTCACAACTTTTTATACTATCTTCAGTTCCTTGATAGAAGTCTGAGATGCAGCAAGTATTTCCAAACTATTGTATGCCCCAGAACTCACCCAGAGTGTAACTTGATGCAACTTTCAGAAGAGCAGTTAGCACTGACTATGAAATTTGAAATGCACGTAGCTTCTAGCCCAGGAGTTCTGTTGATCCTTTGCACGAAGTCATTGATGTATATAAAGATGTTCAATGTCAAATTCACTCAGCAAATAATTATTGTGCCAGACACTATCCTAGGCATTGGAGATGGGGCAGTGAGCCAATGACACAAAGACCCTTGCCCTAGCAGGGCTTCCGCCGCGTGGAAGGAGACAGACAATAGACAACACAAATAGTAAATAGGAAAATGATGAGGAGGGCTAGAAGGTGGATCACGACAACTCTTTAAAGTCGTTAATGTGCAAGGGGGCACACACAGCCCTCACCAACTCCTGTGCTGAGACCTCCACTATATGTTGCGAAGAGGAAGAGGCCAGGTCCAGAACGCTTATACGTACATATGTGCTTTTAAAAAAAAATTTATGAAAGGAATCACAAGAAACTAATAAGATGGGGGCACCTGGGTGGCTCAGTCGTTAAGCGGCTGCCTTCGGCTCAGGTCATGATCCCAGGGTCCTGGGTTCCAGCCCTGCATCGGACTCCCTGCTCAGCGGGAAGCCTCCTTCTCTCTCTCCCACTCCCCCTGCTTGTGTTCCCGCTCTCACTGTGTCTGTCTCTGTCAAATAAATAAATAAAATCTTAAAAATAAAATAAGAAACAAATAAGAGCTGTTATCTTTAGAGGGAGATGGGGGACGGGGGGCAATGAGGAGGAAGACAGAGTCACTTAGAGTCTTTTAAGAGCACCAAGCAATTTTCCCTTTAAAATCCCTCTATTATCACACCTAACGATGTAATGAAATGTGGACATGTGCCTCATTAAATATGTAGTTCACATACAACTGTGTAAGAGTTTAATTCATTTGAACTACAGTTGACCAGTTGACCTAATATCACATTTTTAATATATGTAACTATTGATTAATTTCTTGTTCCAATTTGCAATTTTTCCTTGCATCCTTAGATGAAATTTTTTTTTTCAGATCTTAGGTATTTCCATAGGGGTCACCTGGGTGGTTCAGTCGGTTGAATGTCTGACTCTTAATCTCAGTTCAGGTCTTGATGTCAGGGTTGTGAGTTCAAGCCCTGTCTTGGACTCCACACTGGGTGTGGAGCCTACTAAAAAAAAATTTTTTTTAATTAAAAAAAAATTCCATAGGCCCTTATAAGTTCATAGACTCTATTGCCTATTATGTTAGTAAGTCAGTGGAAGCAGTCTAAGGAGAAAGAGACTCATCCACCTTCTGTTGGCCATGTTCCTAAACTCTTTGAATTTGGTAATATTATAAATATTTTTATTTTAAAAAATCAACCGGAGGGGTACCTGTGGCCCAGTCCTTTAAGCGTCGGACTCTTGATTTCGGCTCAGGTCATGATCTCAGGGTCATGGGATCGAGCCCCGCCTCAGTCTCCATGCTTAGCCTGCACTTTGGGATTCTCTTTCCCTCTCCCTCTGCCCACCGCCCCCCTTGTATTCTCGCTGGCTCTGTCTCTCTGTGTCTCTAAATAAATGCATAAAATCTTTTAAAAAATAAAATTAAATAAATAAAAATAAAAATCAGCCAGCTGTATCAGGAAAGTGAGGGTATAAGATTTTTTAGTTTCCTTTTTGTGTATTTATTTTTAAAAGAAAAATAAAGTGGATAAGAAGGAAGCGCTATGTTAAAAGTTAAAGTATTTGCAACGACGTAGATGGAACTAGAGAGTATTATGCTAAATGAAATAAGTCAATCAGAGGAAGACAATTATATGATCTCACTCATGTGGAATTTAAGAAACAAAACAGGATCATAGGGGAACAGAAGAAAAAATAAAACCAGACAAAATCAGAGAGGGAGGCAAACCATAGAAGACTCTTAATCATAGGAAACAAATAGGTTTGCTCCAGGGGAGGGGGGTCACTGGATGATGGACTTGGAGGAGGGCACATGATGTAATGAGTACTGGGTATTATATAAGACTGATGAATCACGGACCTCTGCCTCTGAAACCAATAATATATGTTAATTAATTGAATTTAAATTTAAAAAACAAAATAGATAAAACCAAAACTAAAAAATAAATAAAAATTAACACAGAGAGGGAGCTCTCTGCATGAGCTAGCTGGTGCCCTACTTACAGGAGCCTTACTGTCGGGAACCAGTAGAAAGTACTCCCAGCGCTAGCCAGTCATCCTGGGTTGATGCGGAGAACTGCTGTTGCTTCCCTAAGTTACCACTTGGCCAGAGAGACCCTCGCACCACCAGCAAATGATGTTTTAATTTGTTTGGATCTTGGTGGAACTCACTTGGTGGGTTTTGATCTTGGTGGGACTCACAAGATAATGGCTTGATGATAAGACAGTGCTTTTTTTTTTTTTTAAGATTTTATTTATTTATTTGACGGAGAGAGAGATCACAAGCAGGCAGAGAGGCAGGCAGAGAGAGAGGAGGAAGCAGGCTCCCTGTGGAGCAGAGAGCCTGATGCGGGGCTCGATCCCAGGACCCTGAGATCATGACCTGAGCCGAAGGCAGCGGCTTAATCCACTGAGCCACCCAGGCGCCCCAAGACAGTGCTTTTTGAGAACAAAAAATTTAAACAGGATGTATAAGATAATAGCACTGCACAACATGGGAGTGGTCCTAAAAACATCACATCATGCCAACCCAAGACCCGGCTAAAAGGGCAGGATCAGAGGAAGGTTCCATTCCAGAGGTGACCTTCACTTTGCTGTCTGGTCAAGGCAAGGTAAGTCAAGTAATTTTAGCCTAAGCCAGTGTTTTAAAAGTAAGAACGCTCCTGATCAAGGATCTGATTTCTAAGAAGTTACAGAAATGGGATTGAAATGACATTGAATCAATTGTAAATGGCATATAAAACTTTCTAAATATAACATAGTGACTAAGTGTGTAAGTTCTAGAGTTAAGACTTGGTTCAAATACTGCCTCTGCCCCTTATTGGCTTTGGAAACTTGGGCAAATGAGTTCCTGTTAGCAGATTTCTGTTTTCACAAAAATAATATCCCTTACCTCATAATGGGAAGACAAAATGAGATAATTTACTAGACTAAAAATATTTAGTCCAGTGCCTGGGATATAGCAAGTGCTCAATAAATGTTGGCCAGGATCAGGGTTTCCCGTACTTCTCTTTAGTGACCTTGTAGAACCCTGGGAGATAAATGTTACAATCCTCTCTTTAGAGAAGAAACAACGGTAGAGACTCAGGTTAAGTAACTCATGCAGATCACACATAATAAGTGATGGAACCCAAATTCCTCCACAAGCCTCCTGACTCCTAGATTTAGATGTTTCCCAGTAGAGTATAGGTAAGAAATTAAACACCGGCCAGTCATTTAACATGTGCTTTAAAGTCATATAGTTTCACAGCAGTGTACAACGTTCTCTTCTTTGCATGATTCACCTGTTTCTGCTGCAATAAGCCAAGGCGTAGAGGATATTCTACCTTTCAAGCCATGGAATTTGGAGGAGTTTCATTTCTTTGAGGCTGCTTAGGGTTCGTGATGATGTATGAAGAATCCGTGAATTATACACTGGAGTGTTATTTGTATTTTTTTTCCCGTTATTGGTAAAACCTAATCAATATCTCTGAGAATGACTCACTTACAGTCAAAAGGCAACAATGACTCCTTATTATAACTTCCTTGTTCTGGGCACTAGATGTCACACTAAGTAAAGTTTTAGAAGTTATTCTTCAACATAGGGTGTGTCGCCGTCCAAACCGTGTCTGTGAAGAACCATAGCTTTCCATTTCCAGTAGAACGCAGGAAGGATGTACTTCCGCTAACAAAAGAATTCAGGAGCGAGAACTGGTCATCAGAAAATAAGCTAGGGCAAACATAAATGTGCACAATGTTTTATAAATCAGTTATACCTCGGTAAAGTGTGTGTGTGTGTGTGTGAGAGAGAGAGAGAGACTAGAGTAGCAGCATTGTATGGTATATACTAAACAGACACATCCCATTTATATGAACACAAAGGTGGTATTTCCTTCCAGAAACAAAGTAACTTTTCTAGAGGCGGTTAATGCAGACATACCCCTAAGCGTTTGGGTTCTGAGATGGTGAGAAGCTGGTTTTTTTTTATTTTTGTCTTTGTTTTTTTCCGTTCTGGTTCTGAGATGGTGAGAAGCTGGTTTTCCCCAGGAAAAGAATCAGATGTGGCCCTCCCGTGAAAGGGGCAAAGAAGGTGAAGGGGATAGTGACAGGGGCTTCACTGAACCCTGTAAGGCTTTCACAAAGAAGGTGTAGCCCATGCCTCCTGGCTTTCTCCAACTCATTTTCTTTGTTTATTTTAGCCCTCAGAAATCTCAAAGAGAATCATGATTGTGATTTGGATGTACATTATTTCCTTTTGGAATATATGTATTTTTAAGATATGTTAAGGAATATGGACTCAGGGTATAACTTAGTTCAGGGATCTCCTATAACTGCAAGGTGCTACCGAAACTCCAGTAAGTTTTCACTGAAATGCTTGGAATTTACTGGAAGCTAGACAGAATGAATTTCAGCCTTAGTTTTAGCAGTTACAAAGCATGTTTTGTTTTTTTTTTTAGCAATTCGATCGTAAGTTTAAACTGTACTAATGAACTACACATGAATATAGACGTATTTCTGCATGAAATTAATGTGGTAAACATTGTAAATAATGTTTCGTAAGTTTCCCTGTTTTCTAGGTCGCATATAATGACAGGTGATTTCCACTGGATCTAATTAGTCCTCTCTCTGGTAAATATCAGTGCCCCAATTATGTTAAGATCACTCTGATAAATGAAGTTACAACAAATACTATTATTTGGTTTTGGGATTCATCCATGTCTTTCTCTTATTCACGAGATGAACAATTCGTCATTTGACAGTGCTTTCTAAGAGCAGCTCCTTCTCTTTGGTTCCCAAATCCTGCCATGATTGGGGACTTTTCCCCCCACATACTAATATTGTTGGGTTTTAACAACCTGATGTTGCCTGGGTTCCTAGTGCAATCCCTTTCTCCCTGCACGCGAAGGGGAAGGTGAGTGCTGGCACAATGGCAAGCCAGGCTGTTTCTCCTTCAAGACCCAAAAAGCCCCTTAGGACTCTGAGTAGACTCTTAATTTTTGTGTTCAGTTCATGAACTTGAGAAAAGCTACAGCTCATCATGGGGGCCTCTGAGGAGAAAAGAAAAATTTTGCTCCAGAATAAAATGTAAACAAGACTATTTCTATGCTAGGCCAAGGGTTGTGTGTGGCGGGGCGGGGGGTGGGGGGGTGAGAGGGTCAGCTCTCATCTGTGGAATACGCACCCTGCTGGGCTGTGGAGAATACGGATGACGGGCCCCGCTTGGATGGGTAAAGCCAGTGTCCTTCCCCCTGACTGGCTGCTGTTCGAGCCTGTGTCCTGGCCTTTACTGCTTAGGACAACTGTCAGAGCCGTTGGGTGCCCCTCCTGGTTTTCTCACCAATTTGCCTTCTTATTTTGACCTGTCAGCCCCAGACCTTGCACTCTGCTGCAAAAGAATGGTGAACCCTTTGAGGGAGCATTTCCCTTCAACCAATATGGATTGCATGTCTGTGAGGGGCTAGGCCTGGAAGGAGTCCAAAAATGAATGGCACGTGCCTGTTCTGAGGAGGTTAGGAAAGAGTAAAGAGGATCCGTCCACACTGCTAACCGCCGCAGTCTCTTATCACCGGGGTACACACCTACGGCTTACCACAGCGTTGGAGCGTGAGCTATGGTATTGGCAGACCGGGCATTTTCTGTGGTGTTTCTGAACCATATTTTTATTTCCTGACAGGTCATGGATTGACAGCAGTCAAGGAGAAGGCAGGGGCCACCCTGCGGATTCATAGTGTAAATTCCAGCTCTGCGGAAGGGGCCCAAGCTGGTGCTGAAAATGGAGTCTCTCAGAGTGAGTGATGAACTTATTTCCGGGGCTTCTTGGACTTGGGCCGTAGTGTACTGTGTGCACAGATGGAAGCTTTCTTAGTTCAGATCAGAAGAATGAACTCTAAGAGGGTGTTTTTCTCCTTCCTGGCAGGTGTGGCCACAGATCAGAGCCCTGCAGAAAGCCCACCCACTTCTCCTGCGTCCGGGTCTCGGGGCATGCTGTCAGCCATCACCCATGTGGTTCAAAACACAGTGAGTCGTTAGCTCCTTCTCTGTTTCCCCTGCGTCTCCCTTTGATGTCTGTATTTACCAGTGACCTAAATACATCAGAGAAAAGATGGCCTCCCTCGTAACTTTGGATTATGGTTTTGTTACACTTTCTCCTGCAGAGTAAGCATAACCTTGGCACCAAAATAATAAGGGCAAAAGATACATATTTTATGTTTAAAAGAAGAGAGCTGCTTAGAAGGAATATTTTCAGTCTGATGTAACAGTGTCCTTTCCAACAGCTGCAAGGACAGCCTCTGGCTGGGGGAGGAGAGAGGGCCCTTTCTTAGAGCTGAGACAGCTGTTTTTGCTAGATGGTCTGTGTTTCCTAACCTTTAATTTGAAAATGATAAAGCCATTCAAATTAAAAAAAAAAAAATCTGGTAGGGAATTGGGAACAATATCCCGAGATGTTTCTGAAGTGTTTCCAGATAACGAAGATTAACATTCTTGAACTTGAGTTCCTCATCTCCCTGAGACCATGCAGGGGGTTTGTCTTCTGAGTTTTCACTCAGCAGCCTCATTTCCGGTCTGGGTTCACTTCTACCTTCTTAGACTTTCTTTTCCAAAGCCCCATACTTTCCCACCAGGTCCTCCCTTCATCAACGTCCCTGTCCTTCCTTCTCCTGTGTGATGCTTTACCAAAGTAATCCCTCATAGGATGTGAAAAGAAAAGAAACTACAGGAGGCAAAAATATACATTGCCTGTATCCCCTAGTCCTTCCACAATATGCGTGTGTTAAAATCTGTTTTATAGTGTGACGATTGCTTGGCTCCCAGAGCTGAAAACAAAGTCTAAACGTCCAAGGTGGAAACGAGGACTGTGAAGTCTAATATTGCTAACAAAGTGGTAATTAAGAAGATTAGAAAATGCATATAGGCAAAATATAAGAATAAAATATAATGCATATAAATTCATGTAAGATGGAAAAAACACATGCACGCCTACTGTAATTGCAGTCGCGGAGTAGGGATGTTTGTACAGAAGTTGCAAAGAAATGTAAGCAGTCCCGTTTATGTGGACACTTCATGGTAGTAAAGCTTGGTTGTTTTAATCTTTGTTTTTTAAGGAAAACAATGGCTGATGAGAGAATTTGCAAAAGGCTAACTGGAGGATAGAATAGTTTCTAAAGCCAGTAGTCTATGGAAATCAACCTGTCTTATTTCATGAATATACTAATTGTAGACAGTTATTAGTAGTTTCTGAAATTATCCAAGGGCCATCTGACACAGCCCGAGGGTCCTATGCTCCAAGGCCCTAGATGATAGAATTCACTAAATTGACGAGAATATTTGACATTTTAATAGACTGCTCCACATGATTCTGTTACTTCGGTTAACATTCTTTCAAACAAAACCAGTACTGCGATCACCTATTAATTTTATGTCTTAGATACATATCTATCCATACACACAGAGCCCACAAAATTCATCCCAGGTATGCCCTGGTTTTTCCTAAGCACACTTTTTATTTTTTTTTTAAGATTTTATTTATTTATTTGACACAGAGAGAGACACAGTGAGAGAGGGAACACAAGCAGGGGGACTGGGAGAGGGAGAAGCTGACTTCCTGCCTAGCAGGGAGCCCGATGCCGGGCTCGATTCCAGGATCCTGGGATCACGACCCAAGCCAAAGACAGAGGCTTAATGACTGAGCCACCCAGGCACCCTTAAGCACCCTTTTAAAATAATATTGTCTGTCTTACAAATTATATGACATACGCCCTTCCAAGAAAAAGAAAATAGAATGAAGTGGATATTAAACCCCTGATGGGAAAAAATTGTGACTTTATATTGATTTTAATATTTGAAGATGGTGCCACCTAGGAGTTGCTGATCGCTGTGGAAAAGCAAAAGGCAAAAAGTAATCTCATGCCATTATCTCACCGGCAGGGTAAAAGTGTCTTAACGGGCGGTCTTGATGCTTTGGAATTCATCGGTAAGAAAACCATGAATGTCCTCGCGGAGAGTGACCCAGGCTTTAAGCGGACCAAGACGCTCATGGAGAGAACCGTTTCCTTATCACAGGTAGGATTATATACGTTTGCCGTGTCTTCTTGCAGTCCGTAAAGTAAATACATTTTTTTTTAAGATTTTATTTATTTATTTGACAGAGAGGCAGGCAGAGAGGGAGGGGGAAGCAGGCTCCCTGATGAGCAGAGAGCCCGATGCAGGGCTCGATCCCAGGACCCCGGGATCATGACCTGAGCTGAAGGCAGAGGCTTAACCCACTGAGCCACCCAGGCGCCCCCAAGTAAATACATTTTTATGTGTCTTTTTTTTTTAAGATTTTATTTATTTATTTATTTATTTGACAGAGCGAGATCACAAGTAGGCAGAGAGGCAGGCAGAGAGAGAGGAGGAAGCAGGCTTCCCGCTGGGCAGAGAGCCCGATGCAGGGCTCCATCCCAGGACCCTGAGATCATGACCTGAGCCGAAGGCAGAGGCTTAACCCACTGAGCCACCAAGGCACCCCTTGTGTGTCTTTTTTAATGAGTGTTTTCAAGCACGTGACTTAAATCCACATGACGTTAAGATAGTGGAGGCTGAAAATTGAGTTTCTAATACACCTCTTTCCCCAGCCAGTTGGTTTCTCCCGGGAGACAAACACTGTTAACAGCTTCGTATGCATTCTGTCAGAATTATCATATAGCCGTGCATATGGGTGAGCGTATGTTCGTGAGCTACAGATACCGATATGCAGATATATAGACACATACAGACTTTTTCAGACAAATGGCAGCCTACTAACCACATTCCTTTGTACCTTGTTTTCCTCACTTAATAATTTCTTGAACATGATTACATTTTTACCATTTGTCTTAGCCCACCCAGGCTGCTGTAACAGAGGACTAGAGACTGGGGGTCTTACAAGCAACGAACACCGATTTCTCATAGTGCTGGAGGCTGCAAAGCCCAAAGTCAAGGTGCTGGCAGATTCGTTTCTGGTAGCAGTCCGTTCCCGGCTCATAGACAGCTGTCTTCTTGCTGTGCCCGCACATAGTGGAAGATACACCAGGTCTGTCCTTGCCCTCCCAAAATCGGGAGCAGCTGATACAGCCCTGGGTTTTGGAAATTTCACAGGCAGGACAAACATAGCTTCTCAGCAGCTCAGGACTAGAAAGCCACCGAGGACCTATCACTGACATCCTGTTAGTGGCAGTTCCCAAAAAGCTTTTGTTTTAAGCTACTTCCTCTCATCTCTTCCAGAGTAACCCTCATATAACCACTCTGATATTATAACTCAGGTTGGGACTTGGCAGGATCCCCTAAACGACCACCCTACTGATCTTTAAAAAGAAAATAGAGGGGCACCTGGGTGGTTCAGTCAGTGAAGCAACTTCCGTCAGCTCAGGTCATGTTCCCAGGGTCCTAAGATCGAGTCCCGTGTCCAGCTCCCTGCTCAGCGGGGAGCCTGCTTCTCCCTCTCCTGCTCCCCCTGCTCGTGCTCTCTCTCAAATAAATAAATAAGGTCCGTTTTATTAAAAAGTTTAAGAAAAAGAAACTAGATTTATATTAATCAGGTAATTAATACCAGATGTTACAAAACAGAAGCAACACAGAAAAACAAGCCCCCAAGGATCAGTGTGGCTAAGAACAGAAGAAAGTCTATCTTTCGCTCCTACAGTATGAGTGTTCCTGTTCAAGGACTCTCTAGGTAGTTCTTTCTGAGCCCCTATCCCGTGACTCTGCCATCCTAAAATGCTTTACCTCTAGCCTCATAGAGAGGGGAAGGTGAAATGGGGAGGGCTAGGTGGGACAACTTAGGACTTTACCCTCATTCCTTTGGCCAAAACTTAGCACATAGTCTACCTAATTCAGTTCAGGGAGGCTCAGAAATACAGTTTAGCCACATGTCTGGGAGGAAAAGGATATTTGATGAGCAGGTAGGAATATTTTTGCTACAAGATTTCTTATGTCTATAAAATTTCTATATACATGTGTATATAAACTATGTATTATATATTACATGTATGTGCATATAAGCATACCTATATATCTATAAGAATATAGATGTATAATATGTAGATGTATAAATTTGATTCTAGTTAAGAAACTGATACTGTGGGGAAAATGTGACCAAATGCACCTCTAATTCACATGGATCACCACAACACTACCAACTCACCTACTGCCACACGGTAATTTTTAATTCATTCATTCATTCATTCATTCATTCCACGATGCATTTTGAATGTCCACTATGTGCCAGGCACTGTTCCAATCACTTGAGCTACACCAGTAGCCAAAATGGATAAAAATCCCTGTCCATAAGGAGTTTTTGTTCCAATGAGGAGAGACAGACAAACTATCAACATTATCCAGTTTAAAAGATGATTGAGTACTGTGGGGAAAAAAAAAAGTAGAGCAGGAAGAAGGTAGTCAGGAATATGGGAGTGAGGGGCAGGTTAAGTATTAAATTGGATTGTTGGGGGTGGGCTTAAGGAGATAATGACATTTGAGCAAATAATTGAAGTAGATGAGGGTCTTGACCATGCTGAAATCTGAGTGAAGCACCTTCCATGCAACAAGAGTAGCTTATGCAAAGGCCCTGGGGCAGGAGTGTCTAGCATGGATGAGGAAGAAGGATGCTACATGGTGGGAAGGGAGTGAGCCAGGAGGAGAACTGTTACAGATGAGGGTAGAATACTAATGGGGAGCAGGTCATGGCAGATCCTGGAGAGTATTTGCAGGGACCTCGGGTTGAACCATTAGTGAAATGGTGAAACCATTATAGCATTACTAAAAGAGGAGTGACAAGATCTGCCTGTAACAGGAGCACTTTAGTTACTATGTTGAAAACAGACTGGGTATGAAGAGGACTGAGGGCAGGGAGATCAGGTAGTGGGGGTACCAGGACAGGCTCTCCCAGGAGCAGTGGCCAAGATGGCCTTAATATGTGGGGATTTTATTAGGGGAAATGGCTGAGTGAGAAAGTGGAGGCGGGGAGCAGGGCCATCAGACCAAGATGCAAGTCTGACCCCAGGGATGGGGAATGGAAGAGAAGATGGGGCAGAAGCATCCTAGGCTGCTGTATCCTGTGAGGAAAGCTGGGCAGAGCCCTTGGACAGTCCTTCAGCTGATCTCCCCGGACAGGTCTCCCCATTGTCCCTGCTGCACTGGTGATGATCACGGGAGGCGTGAACTGCAAAGTACAGCAGCCAGGGTGGGGCCCTTGGTCACTGGTTCTGCAACTCTCACTGCCTCCTCAGGGGGCAAGTGCTGTTACCTAAGCAGGGGGACGTGGTGGCTCAGTGTGGAGCCCTGGAAGGGGGGGGGGCAGTGAATGCTGATTCCAGGGATGTTCTGAAGGTCGACCCAGACTTCCCAATGGAGGGAACTTGGGGTATGAGATAAGGAGGCAGCAAGAGTGACCCCACAGTTGTTGACATGAACAGCTCAAAGGATGAAGCTGCCATCCATTGACGGAGGGAAGTCTGTTGGATTTTTCCTAATCCGCACTCAGTAACTACAGAAGCCCACAATGTTCCTGACTTCTCACGTGTTCTATCCCAGTGACGCAGGGTGGTTTCCGGACCCACAGACGCAAGTCTCCAGAGCTGCCCTTCCGTCCGGAAGACTCCCTCGCCACGACCACTCACTACTGTTTCACACCATCTCCTTTTCCTTTCCACATGGAAAATAGACCAACATCCTGTGGAAAGCCAGCTCTTCTTTACGCAACTTTAATTGCACTCCATCTTTTGAGGGAACCCAAATCATTCCAGAGCGACCTTCCCCCTTCGTTTTCATCCCTTCCCCAAAGGGGAAGCACAGATTTAGAGATGTTCCAAAGCACAGATTTAGAGATGGAAGTTGCTCTGGGGAAAGGAAGCAATTTCGGTGTCACTTTGTTGTTTTGTTTTACCACCGCCATGCCAGGAAGATCAGTGGGACTAGTGGGGTTTTATGTTAAGTGCTAAAAATCCCCAGTGGTCATTTGATGGAGTTGTTTTGAAAACTTTAAAATTCAGAGCTTGTACATATGTCGTCTTAAAGACAGACAGAGAGGAGAATTCTGTCGGAAGCCCAGTGAATTTGTGGCTAACGGCCTCAAAAAACCTGAAAGGAGAAAGAGCTTGACACTTTTATTGACATGCAGTAAAAACGACAATCTGTTCTTCCGTGATCTTCCCCTTGTGAATTTGTGGCCACCACTGTGTTTACGGTGCTCTCCGTAGATACTAAAGAACCCTATAAACATAATGCCCAGTAAACTTAATGAGGACTCAAATAAAAGATGCTTCGAATCACAGAAAGCAAGTACAGGAAACTGGGAGTGACTGAGGGACTCCTGTTCATTTTGTTCTCTTTACGTAATCAACAAAAAAATAACTGGAGAAAAATGATGAATGTGGAGAGGAACACTCCATTCTCCGTCAGACTTCTCAAGAACTGATAAGCTAATATTCTTTTTTATATTCAGTATCTGATGAGGAATACATTATGAGTTTATATTTTATTAATTTTTGTCATCAAAGATGGTTAATAACCCATACATCAAGTTTTTAAAATAATGTCATGCCAATCAAAACAGACGGGCTTGTGGCTGCTTTGAGTTCTGCCCGGTGTAGAAGATAAAATGAACCCTGTCACACCAGATTAGACTTTTCCAGTGTACTTCAATTTGCTCATTGTAGAAAATTCAGAAAATAATAAAATTAATCACACACATGGAAAACACTTTGGTGGAAACAGCTGTTCATTCAGCTTCTGTTTTGCTTCTTTCCAATCCTGGACCCAGGCATAGAATTTTTGCTTTGTTTGAGTGTATACATAATGAACATGTAAGATTCAAAGTGGAATAGTCTGGAAATATTCCAGAGTATTCTAGAATATTCTGGAACATCCCACTTTCCAGAATGGGAAAACTGTCAGTGGAATCAATGAAAGAATCATTTTGTTAGAAATTCCCAAGTGACACAAAGACAGAGCCAGCCCTCATCTCCCCCTACGTCGTACACAGGAAATGAGGCTTTCAAGCCCACATCCAGGGCACAAACCTTGTGTGTTTCTGCAGATGTTAAGGGAAGCCAAGGAGAAGGAGAAGGAGAGACTGGCCCAGCAGCTGACAGCCGAGAGGACTGCCCACTATGGGATGCTGTTTGATGAGTATCAAGGTTTGTCACACCTGGAAGCTCTGGAAATTCTATCCAACGAAAGTGAAAGCAAGGTATGTGTGCCTGGTTGCTTAAAATACCACGGTCACTAATGTGTTTTCTCACACACGGAAGAAACTGGGAAATCGAAAATATCTCATTTTTAGGGCCTCATTAGTATTGTGTTGAGGTCACAAATGTCCTACAGCCTGATGAGCAACCCCCCTGCCCCCCGTCATGCGCCATCTTATTTCCTGTCTGTCCTGTGCTAAGCTGTTACCCCACCCCAACCCCAAGAGGACCAGCAAATTAGGAATCCTCCCTGCCCCCAGCTCATGGTACAGAAGGCTGCTCAGAAACTTGGCTGTCAGGCTCCTGGCCCCATGCTTCCCTTTGGTGACATAGTCCTTGGACCAGGGATGCCCTATCAGGTCAGGTCGCCATTCCCACCCTGGGAAAACAAAGCAGCCGAGGTTTCTTCCAGAGATTTCATATGGTTTTAGGGGCTCTGTAGTGGTTTATTCAGCCATTTGTTAAAATGCCTGGGCCACCAAAGGCAGGATTGTCTTCCTGGGAGTGAAAGCTCTCTTTGAGAATGTTCCTGAACAGAAGCCTGGGATATACCTAACAGCCCTATGCATTCACATTCCCCCACTAGGATCTCAAGAAGCAAAACAGAAATAGCAGACATCAGCAGGGTTTGGAGATTTTCTTTTTCTTTTTTTTTAAAGATTTATATGGGTGGGAGGGTTTTTCAGCGAATACTCACATGACCCTTATATAGTCACTCTTCTAAGCAGTTTAAGACTATTAATTCACTGAATGGTACATACAGCTCTTTCATGTGAAGGTCAGGCTGGGTGTCTTTCTGGTGGAACCCACAGGGCAGCACCCTGGGAACTCCTGGAAGAGGCTCAGTGACATTGGCTGGAAAGAAGCCAGGTTGGAAGTGACGTTTAGAATGGAGAAGTGAGGGGCACCTGGGTGGCTCAGTGGGTTAAAGCCTCTGCCTTCAGTTCGAGTCATGATTCCAGGGTCCTGGGATCGAGCTCCACATCGGGCTCTCTGCTCAGCAGGGAGCCTGCTTCCTCCTCCTCTCTCTCTGCCTGCCTCTCTGCCTACTTGTGATCTCTGTCTGTGAAATGAATAAATTTTTAAAAATCTAAAAAAAAAAACAACAACAAAAAAAACGGAGAAGTGATTCTTGACTCTCTCTTGCCCACGTCCTCTAAGTTAGGACTTGGAGGGGGCTGAGACATTCCTGATGCCCACCTAGGTGGGAAAAAATGGCCTCTGCCAAGAACCAAACAGGTTGGAAACCCCCTCCTCCAGATGATCGAGTTACATGGTACTACCTGGGCTGATTTTCTCTTGTTTTTGTCCATGAGCCATCAGTGAGAGTCTTCTGGTGAAACTGTGAGAGGTTGATTTTTTTAAAAAGCAAAATCATGCCTCATATACAGATACAAAATGAACGTGAATTAAAGAATCTGTTTAGCCCCCTCGTTGCATGAAGGAATCAAGTAGATGTTATAGTGGGTTCAAGGAGGAAAGCCCACGCACACATCTGTATGGAGAAATGAATGAAATGAATGTGCAAATGGGCATAAACATGGTTTTTCCCCCCGGAGGGGAGGTTGGCCCTCTGCTAGACAGAATCCATTCACCTGTCTGAGACCAGAATTATTTCACACTGCTATCAGTGAACTACAATCTCAACAGTTGTGAAATTGCTCCCACAGACTCAAATAATCTGATAATGTGTGCTCTAGAAAATGCAGTTTTCCAAATTGTTCCTATAAAAGCGGGGTTTCGAGTCAACCATTACGTGATCAAATACCACTCGACCCATCTCACTTCAGTCTCCTTATCTGTGAAAGGGAAAAAATAATGAAACCTGCCTCGTAGGAGTCTTAAAAGAATTAAATGAGATAATCTGTGGAAGCGAGTTCAGCTCATTTAATACATAATAAGTACTAAATAAATGTTCACTGCCTTTTTATACATTCTTGCGTAGGCATCTCTATCGATGATATTTTATTTTTACATGTATCCTTACGTTATCTGTATATGTGTGTGTTACTATTAAAAACGTGACAGTGATGCTTTGACCCCTTGAGGTTATCATGGTGTAGAGACATCCCACTCTGGCAGTTTCCTTGCAGGTCTCAGCTGTGAAAGAGTCCCAGGTCCCTAGAAAAGAGCCCCAAAGGGCTAATGTTGCTAAGAAGGGGATTTGGTCCCTAGAGGGATACATTTCCCTCTGTTTGCACACTGCTCCGACGAGCTCTGCTTTCTTTCCCCTAGCCTAGAGATTTTTATAGTAGTATTCACGGTAAGGAATGCAGAATGCTTTCTTGGACTAGTAACGATAGTTACTGCGTGCTGTAATAAACAAATCCTAAAAACACACAGGTCAAAATCAGTCGGAGCTGTCCTTCTTCCTGTGACAGTACCAGACGGGCATGGCTGGTCATCAGGCAGCTTTCCTCTTCAGGGATTCAGGGGCCAGACTCTGTCCATCTTATGGCTCCTCTAGACCCATCCTAATTTTCATAGTCCTCTAGCAAGAATACAAATGGAGACCCCTACTGGGATTGTCAGATTTAGCAAAAACAAAAACAAACAAACAAACAAAAAACCATAGGATGACAAGTGCAACTTCAACTTTTGTTAATCAATGGATACTTTTTTAGTGTAAATATGTCCTCTGCAATATTTGAGACACACCCTCATACTAAGAAGATAATGTTTATCTAGAATTCACATTTAACTAGACCTCCTATACGCACCAAATACTTAGAAGTTAAAGGACTTTTGGGGCGCCTGGGTGGCTCAGTCGGTTAAGTGTCTACCTTCAGCTCAGGTCATGATCCTGGGGTTCTCCCTCTGTCTGCTTCCCCTGCTTGTGCTCACGTGCTTTCTCTCTGTCAAGTAAATAAAATCTCAAAAAAATAAAAGTTAAATGACTTGTGAAACAAACTGTTGAAGAAAATATATTGTCATCCTGACGTAACAAACCCTTTTATAATGACTTTGAATACCAGGTTCCCATTCAGAATTCTCAAATCCCTCACATTTCCCCACCACCCTCCTGCCTGCTCTCATCCCTTTATTTCCAGCTGTCTCTCCCTCCAAGGAGCTTTCTGTGCACATGCAAGGATGACCTGGTTCAAGCTGTACCTGCAGCCCTTCAAACAGCTAACGGTTGGATGGTTCCACCACAAGGAGCACAACCTGGGAAGAGATCCATACAGGCTGTGGAAGGGAAATGTTAGTAACTTTAGTACCTAGAGAGTGGTCTGGAAGGAGGAACATGGGCTCTGCGTGGGCACATCCCTGTGGCCCTGTGGACTCCTGTGGGTCTGAGTTTAAAGTATTGGCTGTCATCATCCTCTAGGGCCTCCTTGTCGTCTTTATCCTTCCAGCATAAGGACAGAGAGGATAGCGGGTACACTCCCATTTTAAAAAATTATTTATTTATTTTTAGAGCGAAAGAGAGAGTATGAGCAGGAGGGGCAGAGGGAGAGGCAGAGAGACCCTCAAGCAGGCTCCCCACCCACAGAGCCCCTTGTGGGGCTTGATCTCACAACCCTGAGATCATGACCTAGGTAGAAACCAAGAAACAGATGCTCAACCAACGAACCACCCAGGTGCCCCCACTCCCATTTTGTAAGACCATTGACCCAGAAATGATACACATCACCTCTGTTGACTTCATTGGCTAAAACTTTGACACATTGCATGGAAATATTGGGAATTACTATCATCCCTATTCTGTTAGATTGATTCTAGGATAGCAACAGTCATGGCAGTGTAGTATACTATAAATCTTAAGAAAAAGACCTGGTAATTTTTATTGTTGTTATACTTAATAGCTAACAACAACAACAACAAAAAACAGTAAACAAGAATATTCAAAATGGCACCCCATACTTTCAGGGAAAAGATTGACAAGGCAAACTGTCTACCCTCGTGTTCCCAACAACACTTAGCGCATTGCCAAGCATAACAGTCAGCATTCTATGACTATATATTGAGAAGTGCATGATTATTACTGGATTGAAGTAAAGATTTGTTGCTTGTCCCCTTGGCATAATGGAATGAACCAAGAGGAAGCAAAAGAAATACTATGGTAGAAAGCTGCTGACAAGAGAGTCCTTTGCTAAAAAGAACCCTTCCCAAAGGATACCCAAAGCATAAAAGCCCAGTACCTTCCCTTCCAGAGGATGGCTACCCTCCAGGAGACATGGGGAAACCATGATGTCCTACACGTGTATACACATTTTCACTAGTGTTGTGCTCAAGCACTTGTATTCAATAATTACCTTTTAATTTTACTCTTAGAAGACTGCTATGTAGAAAATATATCTAAAGTGTAGGAATCTGCTATGGGTCTCTCTAGGACCCTGAGGCCTAATCATGAGCGTATGAGTGGAAAAGAAGGCTCTGAAAAGGTCAGAGCAGAAAGGCGTGGTGGAAGCCATCCAGCGGGATCCATTTGCTTCCACCTGCCGAACTCTCCAGCTAATGGGTTTTGTGTTGATGACTTCCTGCCGAGCTTCTCCCCGAGCCTCCTTGCCAATTGCATTATGCCCTGGTGATATGCCTTACGATTTTTAGGAAATTGGTGTCCTGGCTCCGTGATGCGCTCTCTGACTCTCTCACTTAATCCCGGTGTGTGAATCTACTACCATAACGAATATTAAAGCACATTCCAAAGGGCATTGCGGCTCCTCTCCTGGCTCTCCCTCCAGAGCAAGTGTGTGACCTGCAGAGTGAAAACAGAAAAGCCTTACTAGTTCATAGTCCTTTTTTTTTTTTAAGAAAAGAAACGATTCGCTCGTTTTTTTAACAATATTGATCAAGTAGTTTCCATTGTGTCACATTCTACTTTCAGCCTATATTTTGTTATTCTGTTATTTATTTTTCTTTTTTAAATTCAGTTGGCCAACATACAGTACATTATTAGTTTCAGATGTAGTGTTCAATAATTCATCAGTTATGTATACCACCCAGTGCTCATCATATCATATGCCCTCTTTAATGCCCATCCCCCAATTACCCCATCCCCACACCCACCTCCCCCCTGCTTCATTTTTTATATGGTTCTCCATGCACTTTGGCCATTTTGGAAATTCAAATCAGTCTTCAGATTTGCAGACAATGACTGGCCATGTACGCAAATAATTTTTAAGTATTTACAGATGTCAGTTTCAAAAGAGGGGCTCTGCAATGTCTACAATAGCCAAACTATGGAAAGAGCCTAGATGTCCATCAACAGATGAATGGATAAAGAAGAAGTGGTATATATACACAATGGAATACTATGCCTCCATCAAAAGAAATGAAATCTTGCCATTTGCGAAGACGTGGATGGAACTAGAGGGTATTATGCTGCGTGAAATAAATCAATCAGAGAGAGACAGATATCATATGATCTTTCTGACACGAGAAATTTGAGAGGTGGGGCAGGGGGCTGTGGGGGGTAGGGAAGGAAAAAAATGAAACAAGATGGGATCAGGAGGGAAACAAACCATAAGAGACTCTTAATCTCACAGAACAAACTGAGGGTTGCTGGGTTCCCTCAGTTTGTTGGGGGGAGGGAGTGTGTGAAGAGGATGGTGGGGTTATGGACATTGGGGAGAGTATGTGCTATGGTGAGTGCTGTGAAGTGTGTAAGCCTGATGACTTACAGATCTGTACCCCCAGGGCAAATAATAAATTATTTGTTAATAAAAATATTTTTTTATTGATTTGCTTTGATTGATTTGATTTGAAATAAAATTCAATGTGATACGATACATTATCACAATGAAGACAATGAGCAGGCAGGATATCAGTTCAAGCATCATCTTCTGTGATCTCTCCCCACCCACACTCTTGCCTCCCCCAGGGGTACTAAAGTTCCCTCCCTGGTACCTTGCTGCCACTCCACCCACATCTGTCATGGCTGTTAGCAATTAACCTGGGCCTCCCTCCTCTAGACGTAAGATCCTGGAGGAGAAAATTGTGTCTTGTGTGTTTTTGCAACCCCGGTTCAATAACCCACATCTAGCAAATATATATATATATATATGTATGTATGTATGTATGTATCTGTATATATGAAACAGTTATGTATGTATTTATGTGTATATATATTATATATACATATAGTAATATTCTTACATATTATATGTTAGCCTACATAATATATATGTAATTGCTTGACCTTCACTACAAGCATTTTTTAAGTTTATCTTTTTTAGTAATCTCTATACCAAATGCGGGGCTCGAACTTACGACTCCGAGATCAAGAGTCTCATGCTCTTCTGCCTGAGCTGGCCAGGCGCCCCTACAAGTACTTTTTCAAAAAATTAACATATAATGTTTTATTTGCCCTGGGGGTACAGGTCTGTGAATCATCAGGCTTAGATATTTCACAGCACTCACCATAGCACATACCCTCCCAGCCACCCCATCCCTCCTCCCCACCCCCCAGCAACCTTCAGTTTGTTTCATGAGATTAAGAGTCTCTTATGGTTTGTCTCCCTCCCGATCCTATCTTGTTTCATTTTTCCCTCCCTACCCACCACGATCCCCTGCCCTGCCTCTCAAATTCCTCATATCAGAGAGATCATATGATAGTTGTCTTTCTTTGATTAACTTATTTCACTTAGCGTAGTACCCTCTAGTTCCACTCACGTCATTGCAAATAGCAAGATTTTGGTTTTTTTGATGGCTGCATAGTATTCTATGGTATGTATATACCACATCTTCTTTTTTTTTTTTTTTAAGATCTTTATTTATTTGGGGCGCCTGGGTGGCTCAGTGGGTTAAAGCCTCTGCCTTCTGCTCAGGTCGTGATCCCAGGGTTCTGGAATCGAGCCCTGCATCGGGCTCTCTGCTCAGTGGGGAGCCTGCTTCCCTTCCTCTCTCTGCCTGCCTCTCTGCCTACTTGTGATCTCTGTCTGTCAAAAAAAATTTAAAAAAAAGTTTTCTATTTATTTATTTGACAGGCAGAGAGGCAGGCAGAGAAAGCAGGGTGGGGGGGAACAGACTCCCTGCTGAGCAGAGAGCCCAATGTGGAGCTCGATCCCAGGACCCTGAGATCATGACCCGAGCCGAAAGCAGAGGCTTAACCCACTGAGCCACCCAGGCGCCCCTATTACCACATCTTCTTTATCCATTCATCTGTTGGTGGACATCTAGGTTCTTTCCATAGTTTGGCTATTGTGGACATTGCTGCTGTAAACATTTAGGTGCATGTGCCCCTTCAGATCCCTACATTTATATGTTTAGGGTTAAGTACCCAGTAGTGCAAATGCAGGGTCAAAGTGTAGCTCTATTTACAATTTTTTTGAAGGAACCTCCATACATGTTTTCCTGAGTGGCTGCACCATTCCCACCAACAGTGTAAGACAGTTCTCCTTTCTCCACATCCTCACCAACATCTGTTGTTTCCTAACTTGTTAATTTTAGCCATTCTGACTGGTGTGAGGTGGTATCTCACTGTGGTTTTGATTTGTATTGCCCTGATGCCGAGTGATATTAAGCACTTTTTCATGTATCTGTTGACCGTCTGGATGTCTTCTTTGCAGAAATGTCTGTTCTTGTCTTCTGCCCATTTCTTGATTGGATTATTTGTTCTTTGGGTGTTGAGTTTGATAAGTTCTTTATAGATTTTGGATACTAGCCCTTTATCTGATATGTCATTTGCGAATATCTTCTCCCATTCTGTCAGTTGTCTTTTGGTTTTGTTGACTGTTTCCTTTGCTGCACAAAAGCTTTTGATCTTGATGAAGTCCCAATAGTACATTTTTGCCCTTGCCTTTGGCAATGTTTCTAAGAAGAAGTTGCTGTGGTTGAGGTCAAAGAGGTTGCTGCCTGTGTTCTCCTCAAGGATTTTGATGGATTCCTGTCTCACGTTGAGGTCTTTCATCCATTTTGAGTCTATTTTTGCATGTGGTGTAAGGAAATGGTCCAGTTACATTCTTCTGCATGTGGCTGTCTAATTTTCCCAACACCATTTGTTGAAGAGACTGTCTTTTTCCAGTGGACATTCTTTTCTACTTTGTCAAAGATCAGTTGACCATGGAGTTGAGGGTCCATTTCCGGGCTCTCTGTTCTGTTTCATTGATCTATGTGTCTGTTTTTGTGCCAGTACCATGCTGTCTTGATGATGACAGCTTTGTAATACAGCTTGAAGTCCAGAATTGTGATGCCACCAACTTTGGCTTTCTTTTTCAACATTCCTCTGACTATTTGGGGTCTTTTCTGGTTGCATATAAATTTTAGGATTATTTGTTCCATTTCTTTGAAAAAAATTGATGTTATTTTCATAGGGATTACATTAAATGTGTAGATTGCTCTAACTAGCATAGACATTTTCACAATATTTGTTCTTCCAATCCAGGAACATGAAATTTTTTCCATTTCTTTGTGTCTTCCTTAATTTCTTTCATGAATACTTTATAGTTTTCTGAGTATAGATTCTTAGCCTCTTTGGTTAGGTTTATTCCTAGGTATCTTATAGTTTTGGGTGCAATTGTCAATGGGATTGACTCCTTAATTTCTCTTTCTTCTGTCTTGCTATTGATGTGTACAAATGCAACTGATTTCTGTGCATTGATTTTATATCCCGACACCTTACTGAATTCCTTTATGAGTTCTAGCAGTTTTGGAGTAGTCTTTTGGGTTTTCCACATAAAGTATCATATCATTTGCAAAGAGTGAGAGTTTGACTTCTTTGCCAATTCGGATGCCTTTTATTTCTTTTTGTTGTCTGATTGCTGAGGCTAGGACTTCTAGTACTATGTTGAATAGCAGTGGTAATAGCGGACAGCCCTGCCGTGTTCCTGACCTTGGGGAAAAGCTTTCAGTTTTTCCCACTGAGAATGATATTCACTGTGGATTTTTCATAGATGGCTTTGATGATATTGAGGTATATACCTTCTATCCCTATACTGTGAAGAGTTTTGATCAAGAAAGGATGCTGTACTTTGTCAAATGCTTTTTTCATATGGTTCTTGTTCTTTCTTTTATTAATGTATCAGATCACATTGATTGATTTGCAGATGTTGAACCAACCTTGCAGCCCAGGAATAAATTCCACGTGGTCGTGGTGAATAATCCTTTTAATGTACTGTTGGATCCTATTGGCTAGTATTTTGGTGAGAATTTTTGCATCCGTGCTCATCAAGGATATTGGTCTATAATTCCCCTTTTTGATGGGGTCTTTGTCTGGTTTTGGGATCAAGGTAATGCTGGCCTCATAAAATGAGTTTGGAAGTTTTCCTTCCATTTCTATTTTTTGGAACAGTTTCAGGAGAATAAGTATTAATTCTTTAAATGTTTGGTAGACTTCCCCTGGGAAGCCATCTGGAGCTGGGCTGTTGTTTGTTGGGAGATTTTTGATTACTGCTTCAATCTTCTTACTGGTTATGGATCTGTTCAGGTTTTCTATTTCTTCCTGGTTCAGTTTTGGTAATTTATATGTCTCTAGGAATGCACCCATTTCTTCCAGATTGCCAAATTTGCTGGTGTATAGTTGCTCATAATATGTTCCTATAATTGTTTGTATTTCTTTGGCATTGGTTGTGATCTCTCCTCTTTCCTTCATGATTTTATTAATTTGGGTCGTTTCTCTTTTCTTTTTGATAAGTCTGGCCAGGGGTTTATCAGTCTTATTATTTCTTGCAAAGAATCAGCTCCTAGTTTCGTCAATTTGTTCTACTGGTTTTTTTGGTTTCTATTTCATTGATTTCTGCTCTGATCATTATTATCTCTCTTCTCCTGCTGGGTTTAGGCTTTCTTTGCTGTTCTTTCTTCAGCTCCTTTAGGTTTAGGGTTAGGTTGTGTATTTGAGACCTTTCTTGTTTCTTGAGAAAGGCTTATATTGCTATATACTTTCCTCTCGGGATTGGCTTTGCTGTGTCCCAAAACCTTTGAACAATTGTAGGGGCGCCTGGGTGGCTCAGTGGGTTGAAGCCTCTGCCTTTCGCTCAGGTCATGATCCCAGGGTCCTGGGATCGAGCCCCACATCAGGCTCTCTGCTTGGCGGGGAGCCTGCTTCCTCCTCTCTCTCTCTCTGCCTGCCTCTCTCCCTACTTGTGATCTCTATCTGTCAAATAAATAAATAAAATAAAATCTTTAAAAAAAAAAAAACAAAAACCTTTGAACAATTGTGTTTTCCTTTTCATTTGTTTCCATGAATTTTTTGAATTCTTCTTTAATTTCCTGGTTGACCCATTCATTCTTTAGTAGGATGCTCTTTAGCCTCCATGTATTTGAGTTTTTTCCAACTTTCCTCTTGTGACTGAGTTCTAGTTTCAAAGCATTATGGTCTGAAAATATGCAGGGAATGATACCCAGTCAGGTACCAGTTGAGGCCTGATTTGTGAACCAGGATTGATCTATTCTGGAGAATGTTCTAAATATATCTGTGATGTCCATCTGGTCCAGTGTGTCATTTAAAGCCTTTATTTCCTTGTTGATCTTTTGCTTAGATGAACTGTCCATTTCAGTGATGGGGGTGTTAAAATCCCCTACTATTATTGTATTATTGCTGAGGTGTTTCTTTGATTTTGTTATTAATTGGTTTATATAATTGGCTGCTCCCATGTTAGGAGTATAGATATTTAAAATTGTTAGATCTTCTTGTTGGACAGACCCTTTAAGTATGATATAGTGTCCTTCCTCATCTCTTACTGTAGTCCTTGGCTTAAAATCTAATTTATCTGGTATAAGGATTGCCCCCCCAGCTTTCTTTTCATGTCCATTAACATGGCAATTTTTTTCCACCCCCTCACTTTAAATCTGGAGGTGTCTTTGGGTCTGAAATGAGTTTCTTGTGGACAACATATTGATGGGTCTTGTTTTTTTATCCATTCTGATATCCTGTGTCTTTTCACTGGGGCATTTAGCCCATTTACATTCAGGGGAACATTGAAAGATACGAATTTAGTGCTATTGTAGTACCTGTAAGATGATTCTTACTGTATATTGTCTCTATTCCTTTCTGGTCTGTTACTTTTGGGCTCTCTCTTTGTCTAGAGGACCCTTCCGGTATTTCTTGTAAGAGTAGTTTGGTGTTTGCAAATTCTTTTAGTTTTGTTTGTCCCAGAAGCTTTTTATCTCTCCTTCTATTTTCAATGACAGCCTAGCTGGATGTAGTATTCTTGGCTGCATATTTTTCTCAGTTAGTGCTCTGAATATATCATGCCAGTCCCTTCCAGCCCGCCAGGTCTCTGTGGGTAGGTCTGCTGCCAATCTAATATTTTTACCATTGTATGTTACAGACCTCTTGTCCTGAGCTGCTTTCAGGATTTTTTTCTTTATCACTAAGACTTACAACTTTTACTATTCGATGATGGGGTATTGACCTATTTTTATTGATTCCAAGGGGGGTTTCTCTGTGTCTCCTGGATTTTTATGCTTGTTCCCTTTGTCACATTAGGGAAATTCTCTGATATAATTTGCTTCCCCTTTATTCTCCATCATTTGGTCTTCTGTATCACTAATTCTCTCTTCTGCCTCATTTATCCTAGCAGTAAGAGCCTCCATTTTTTATTGCACCTCTTTAATAGATTTTTTATTTCAACTTGGTTAGATTTTAGTTCTTTTATTTCTCCAGAAAGGGATTCTCTAGTATCTTCCATGCTTTTTTCAAGCCCAGCTAGCACCTTGATAATCATCATTCTGAACTCTTGTTCTGACATATTACTAATGTCTGTATTGATTAGGTCCTAGCCATTGGTACTGCCTCTTGTTCTTTTTTCTGTGATGAGTTTTTCCACCTCGTCATTTTATCCATATAAGAATAGATGAATGAGAGAGCAAAATACTAAAATGGTAGCAATGCCCCAGAAAAATATACACTAAACAAGTCACAAGTGACCTGAAACCAGGGAGAGAAGAAAGGGGGGAAAAAAGAAAGAAAAAAAAAAAATATATATATATAATATTAGACTGGTGAATGGAACAGAGCCACACATTTGATTTTGGGTGTATTTTGGTCTGTTAAAAGAAACTATCTCCCAAAATTTTAAAGAAAGAGAAATATATATATATATATGGGTAAACATGATGGGATGAAGGGATGGAATATGACTGTAAAGATGAAAATTTTAAAAGATTCTAAAAAAGGAATTGATAAGTTGGTTGAAAAAAGAATTTTTAAGAAAGAGGATAGAATATGATCAGGCTGGAGACTAGAAGGAAGCCATGTGCTAGATTTAGGGTATATTTTGATCAATTAGAAGAAAATGTATCCCAAAATTTTAAAGAAAAAAAAACTATATGTATACAAAAAATAAGCCTAAATATAATGAAGGGATAAAATATGACTATAACTATGAAAATTTTAAAAGATTTTTTTAAAGTATTGATAAGATAAAATAGTTAAAGAAACATTAAAATAGGAAGAAGGAAATTTTTTAAAAAATAGAATAAGAAAAAAATAAAATTTTTACAATTTAACTTTGAAAGACTAAAGGATCATGGGGGAAAAGCCATGAATTGTGTGTGTTGCTTTCCCCTAGCTCTGGAATTCTGCAGTTCTTATTGATGGGCGAACTTGGTCTTGCCTGGATGTTCTTGCCGATCTCCTGGGGAAGGGGCCTGTTGCAGTGATTCTCAAATGTCTTTGCCTGAGGCAGAATTGTACCACCCTTGCCTTGGGTCAGGCTAAGCAGTCTGCTCAGTTTTGCTCTCAGGAGCTTTTGTTTCCTGAACATTTTCCATAGAGCTCTGGAGGAGGGGAATGAAAATGGCGGCCTCCCAATCTCCCCAGGAGGAGCCGAGAGCTCAGGGCCCCACTCCTCAGTGAGCCCTCAGAGAAAAGCAGTCAGTCCCTCCCTTCTCCTTGGTCTCTGGCCGCACTGCAAGCTCACCCAACCTGTGACTGAGCATTTCTATCTCTGGTGCACGACCCCGTTTGGAGTCTCCAAACCCAGCAGATTCCTGGCGCATGCTCCCATGCCACTCCTCTGGGAGAGGAAGGAAGGGGTCTCCCCGGATCTGCCACTTGTGGGGTCCCTGCTTGAGGAGCAGTGGCCTGACTGTGCCTTGGATCATGGTTTAAGGTAACCCTGATCTGGGGCACCTGGGTGGCTCGGTGGGTTAAGCCTCTGCCTTCGGCTCAGGTCATTATCCCAGGGTCCTGGGACCAAGCCCCGCATCGGGCTCCCTGCTCAGCAGTGAGCCTGCTTCCCCCTCTCTCTGCCTGCCTCTCTCCCTACTTGTGATCTGTCTGTCAAATAAATAAATAAATAAATCTTTAAAAAAAAAAAGAAAAAGGTAACCCTGATCTGAGAGCCCCCTCATGGACTCTGTCTCTGCAGCCAGATTCCCCACTCAGATACCTGGGAGCTCTGCCACGCTCAGGGACCCCCAGTCTTTTTGTGACCCTGAGGGTCCTGAGACCACACTGTCCCTGCAAGGGTTCCACCCCCCACTTAGCCACTGGAGCTACATCCCTCAGTGGAACAAACTTCTGAAAGTTCTGATTTTGTGCTCCATGGCTCCACCGCTTGCAGGGAGCCTGCCCCTTCCCCCACAGTCTGTCTTCCCAAATGTAGCTTCACATTCACTTCTCCACACGTCCTGCTTTCCAGAAAGTGGTAGATTTTCTGTTCCTAGAATTGCTGTTCTTCTTCTCTCCTATCTCCTGTTGAGTTTGTAGGTGTTCAGAATGGATTGATAACTGTCTAGCTGAACTCCTAGGGCTGATGATATTTAGGTCTCCTATACTCCTCCACCATCTTGTTCCTCCCTCTACAAGTACTTTTAAGTAGGTTATTTCACTGACTCCTCAAAATAACCTTCTGAGGTAGATGCTATTCCATCCTCATTTTACAGATAAGGAAGGAAAGTTTAAATAAATTACCTGAGGGCACACAATTCATCAGTGAGGGGCTCATATTTGAATTCAGAGTTGACAGCACCGGTGTTTTTACCCACGAGGCTAGAAGGGTGCCGCCACATTTATTCAGCTTCCGCTGTTTGCACCTGTGTAACATTCACATTTGCTGTTTCATTTACTCTCACAAAGGACCCCAATGAAGTATAGGTCTCATGTTAAAATTTTAAAAACTAAAAAAAAAAAAAAAATTAAAAAACTGAGGCCCAGGGAGCATATGTCACTCACCCAAAGGCGCGCAGTGAATAGGCAGTAACGCAGCATTGCACCCGGCCTTGCCCCCACACCACCAAAGCCCCTCAGTCCCGGCAGAACTGGCGACAGTCCCTCGTAAACGTGATTAACAGGAAAACAAGATGACAGTTACGCTGACCCATTTCTTTTTTTCAGGTTCAGTCATTTTTAGCATCCCTCGATGGAGAGAAGCTGGAACTCTTAAAAAACGACCTGATTTCCATTAAAGACATCTTTGCAGCCAAAGAATTAGAGAATGAAGAGAGTCAAGAAGAACAAGGTAAAGGAAAATCATCGGTGAAACTGCCAAACAGGCGGTTCAACAGGGGGTGCTCTCATTCAAGAGTTCCTCCTCCTCGCTTCCAAAGCACTCTGTGCACCTGCTCCGTGACCGGAGCTGGCTGGGGGGGCTCTGTGGCCCCCTCTTTCTCCTGTGGGAGGCGTCTTCATTGCTCTGGTGGGAGCACAGCTCCTGGCACCCGGCAGGTGCGCGGGAAACTCGGGTGCACAGAGCAGCGGAGAACCGGGCACACTGAGCATGGCCCTGTGACTAGAATTTATGCCCTGATATCTAATTGTTTATCTGCATGCGGTGGGCAGGTCTCTCCATGGATTTCTTTGCATACTTTTCTTATTATTTGTAATGTATATGCTTAGGAATTAAGGTGTATTTGTAAGTGGCCTGCCCTCTGTCTCCAGCCACCCAGTGACAGGACCCCCAAGGAGACGAGGACCTGTTTTGTGCCAAACAAGTCTTCCTTTGGGGGGGGGGGAGTTTTCAAAGTTAGACATGCTTAAGAATTACTTTAGGGGCACCTGGGGGGTTCTGTCGATTAAGCATCTGCCTTCGGCTGAGGTCATGATAGCAGAGTCCTGGGGTACGGCCCATATGGGGCTCCCTGCTCTGCGGGAAGTCTGCTTCTCCCTCTGCCTCCCCACCCCCAACATTGGTGCCCTGGCTCTCAAATAAACAAATAAAAATCGTAAAGAAAAAAATACCGGAGGTAATTTAAAAAAAAAGAATTGCTTTAGGTTGCCCGTTTAGGAGCAGAATCTAGCAAAACATTTGCTGTTGTACATGGAGAGTGATTTCGTACCGATGTGTACATGGAGAGTGATTTCGTACCGATGTCATCCCCCAGCCGTGGAACCACAGTTGTTGGGGTTATGCTGACACATAAGGCAACATAAGGCTGGCTTCTCCCAACTCCAAGGTCCATTTGAAACATGTGCACCGCTCACTGGCCACATGGACTGCAACAAGTTATGTAACTTTTCCGAAACTCATTATCTGCACCTGTGAAATGGAGAAACGGATACATATTCCCGAGGGCTATTGTGAGGCTCGAATTAGATAATGTATGTAAAGATGTATTTTACAGAGCTTGGCCCACAGAACGGCTCAAAAATGTTCACCGGTATTGTTCTTTAAAGTGCTAAAACAATTCTGGGAAAACAGTAAAGGTACGCTGAACTATAGCTTTCCTTTATGATCATACTTTCATCACCCAAACGCAGAGTAGTGATTGCACACGTTCATCCCCATTGAAGAGCTGGAAGTGTTTTCTCCCCAAGTGTGTTGCACACCTTTATTTATTTTTTTAAAGATTTTATTTATTTGTCAGAGAGAGAGGGAGAGAGAGACAGCACAAATAGGCAGAGTGGCAGGCAGAGGCAGAGAGAGAAGCAGGCTCCCCACTGAGCAAGGAGCCGGATGGGGGACTTGATCCCAGGAGCCTGGGATCATGATCTGAGCTGAAGGAAGCGGCCTAACCAACTGAGCCACCCAGGCATCCCTGCACACCTTTAATCAGCTCAAATACGAGGACTGAGGGCTTCAGCCTCGATGCTCAGGGCAAAATTATTCTAAGCATTTGCAAACTGTTATTTAAATACTATCTCCCGCTTTAGTTTCCCGTACTGACCTTATGTGCCTTCCGTCTAATGAGATTTATGCTCATGGCATCAAAATAGAAGGTTCAATTATACTGAAGAATAGAAAGAGGCCACTAGCCAAGAGGCTATTGGAGAATAATGTTTTTGAGCATTTGTGTGTTTCTGCAAGAGTCCCAAAGCAGGACAGCCTTGCCTTTGTTTTAATACTGTGAAACTACAACACTGGCTGTCAGAGTTCATACAGGTAATATTATGGGCCCAAGATGAACCAAGAGAAATGCCTGTTTTCCAGAGTAACGATCACCCAAAAAGATCCAGGTCACTTCTCTTGTTGCATGATGCCAAAGGTAGGGTGTATCATTCAGAAAGGATAAAAAGAAGATTCCAGATTTCTCCTAACCTCATAGTGATAGTGTTGCGGGTACAAGTTAAAGCAGTATGCATCCCCAGCTAACACAATTTCTTAGAGAGGAACCTTGATTCAATACTATTAGATGGAAAATGTTACTACATGCAATGTGTTCCAGTCTTAATATAGAGCTTTAGTAAATTGGGATATTTTTCCCCTATGCCCCCCCAAAATATATATATATATATATATATATATATATATGATGAAGTCCTGAACACAATGCTTAGGAAATGCTTGATTTATCTCTCCATAAGTGACAGAACCCTATTATCTCCCATAATATATCCATTTTCCCACAGGACATCTCTAGATTATCAAAACACTATTAATTTTAATTAACAATTTAATAAATAAATGTCAAACATGTAAAGAATCACCAGGAGAAAAGAATAGCAGGGGTGTCATTAATCAGTCCAATTATGATGGAGCATGACAGCTCCATCCAGGGGGAGGGATTATCTGAATGCCGTAGAGAAAATGTCACCAGTGGGGGTGAGCGGAGAAGCCAGGAAGAAAACTCTGGGAGAAACCAAAGCATTCCATGCACTTTTTTTCCTCCTTGTAAGCATTTACATTCCTAAAAGCCTCTTAACACCTAAATAATCATTTGCAAGTCTTGGAAAAATGTATCCAACTGTCATTTTTAGATAAACTCAACCTTGGGCTCCTCTTGGTTTGATAGTGTTAGCTAATGATTTGCATGTTTGTCTTTCCAGCAGCGTGTAATTTTATCACATTGCCATGGGTCTCTAATTTGGTTTACCACTATCGTGGTAGTTTTTAGAGGTTTTTAAAAGGCTGTTTTCTATTTTTATTGCCGTGGTGAAGATCCGGACCATATGTACGAACCAAGTGCTGTAGTAATAGGTGTTCTTTGTGGCAATGTTATTTATCATCTGTTTTTACTCACTTCCATTTTTCTATGTAATTCTTTCCCCTAAAATATGTGCTAAAAGTTATCTGTGTCCTTATCTGTTTTCTAGAACAAAAAGCATTTAAAAGCTGGAGTGACACAAACTACTTGCATCCGAGTTTAGTGTCGATGATTCCCAGATATTTTTAATCTCCCCGTGTTTATATCTTGTAGCCCGTAACAAAATAGTTAGATAAAACTTCAGTGTTTACAAAACACTTTCACATTTGCTGTATTATTTGATCTCTTAACGAAATGCTAGAGCTGAGATGGGTGGGTTTTATTTTATTTTATATTTTAAAGATTTTATTTATTTGAGAGAGCACAAGCAGGGGGGAAGGGCAGAGGGAGAGGGAGACGCAGGCTCCCCACTGAGCAGGGAGCCCGACGTGGGGCTCGATCCCAGGACCCTGGGATTACCACCCAAGCCAGAGGCCGAGGTTTAACCAACTGAACCACCCAGGTGCCCCAATGGCTGGGTTTTATTATCCTAAATTTACAGGAGGACATGGAAGCTAAGAAGACCCATGACTAGCCCCAGGCCACAGATTCTCTGAATGCAGGAACTGGGGTAAAAACCCACACCTGCCACAACTAAGCCCGGGCTTTTTCTGCCCTGACGCTTTGTCTCTCTCTCTCTGACTCTCTAACCCTCCATCTCTCCTTTTGTGCAAATAGTTAATGTCTTCTTGTTCTTGAAGACTAGGTTCATGTATCACCTCCTCCAGGAAGCCTCCTCCAGGAAGCCTTCTTAACAACCCCTCTGAGGATAAGACTCGGTGCACTCGGCGCACTTACCTCTTTGGGTTATAATGACTGGCTAGTAGCTTCATCCTGAACAAAGACAGCCATCTCTCTCTCTCTCTGTCTGTCTCCATCCCCGACAAGGTACACACCTCCCCGCCCCTGCTGCGACCACCCTGGCCTCCTTGCTGTCCCTGAGCAAGCCGGGCACACTCTCTCCCAGACTTCGAGTTGGCTGGACAGCTCTGCCCGCTCCCCATCTGGTGTTGCTCACCCCTCCCTTCGGGTCATTACTCAAATAGCATCTTGTCAGTTACCCTCTCGTTTCCGACCGGCCCCCAGCCGTCCCTGTTGCTCTGCCTCGGTTTATACTTCTCCATAAAACTTACCGTCTCACATATATGTTTTACTTCTCTATTCTGTTTATTAATCTGTCTCTCCCCCGAGAATATGCGGACTCTAGATGATGTGATGAAGCCCAGTGTTGTGAACACAGACCTGCAGGTTACCCCTGGCTGTCTTCACAAGCTGCTAATTAGCCATTTTGTCTGTAAAACAGAAAAGAGCACATACACCCAAGTGCTAGATACAGGTTTTCTCACATGGCTTAGCTGTCCCTGAAGCTGCTGCCTTCACCCACTGACATAAGCCAGAGTATTTTCGGATGATGTAATCAGGGCCGATGAAGGATGCTTTTATCTCCCCCACACGCACAGACTGGTGGTGAGCCCACTGTGCAATCAATTCTTCAGCACTTGGACACTTTAAAAATGGCTTCAACCCGCAGATACAAATGAGAAAAAGAAATAGGATTATAATTTTTAAAAATCTCTCTTTATTGCCCACCAACGATATCCGTTTCTTTTTATCTGAGGCTATATTATGCATACCATGATCTGTGTGCTCTCTATATTATTCTATATGATACAATCTATCAACAAACTATTTTATAAATACTTAGAATAAATAAATAATACTTGTTAAATAAATACCAAGTATTTATTAAACACTTATGTTTCAGGCACCGCGTTACACGCTCCGAATTCAGGAATGAGCAGAAGCAAATACCATGTCTGTCCTTAGGCAGATCCCGTCCTGCAGGGAAGCATAGTAAGAAGTAGTATCGGGCCAACAGGCGTCCCCAGAAACCTTGGGACATTTCTCCAGAGATGCGGTGTCATCACCTCTGATAGTGAATGGCCTGTGGAGACGAGTTCGGCTCGCTCAGCACTGTGGCTCTGTGGCCATAAAAGGGTGTCCTGGGTATTACTAGGGTTCCAGTGCTAAGCACAGCAATTCTCCAGGTCATAAATGTCTGGTTGTCCGGGTCTTCTAGACCTGAGCTACGTCATTCGTTTGTTCGTTCATTAATTCGTTCAGCAGATAGCTACTGATTATGTACAGCTGTGAGCAAGACTGATCACTCCCTCCCTGTCCTCATGTGGCCTTCAGGCCACCCTGGCCCCACCCCCCCCCCAAAGCTAGAGCTTCAAACAACATGAGGCTTGGGCAGCCCCTCGCCTCCATGACTGTCGTCCTTTTAAGCGGGTGCTCCTAGGCTGCCCTCTGTCAGGCGGGGAGTGGGGGTGGGGGAGACTGCTGAGCCTCCCACTTTGACTCTGACTGCAGGCTATAAGGTCGGGGGAACTGCCACCTTTTGAAGGATGAAAAAAAAATCACGCTTCCAACTTCTGTCGTTTTCTGTTTCCAGCCTCAGAGGAAAAGGGAGAAGAATTTGCTAGCATGCTTACAGAACTTCTCTTTGAATTACACGTCGCGGCCACGCCTGACAAGCTCAATAAGGTCAGCACTGTCTACGTCCGAGTTTTTATTGTTGTTGCTCTTTTTAGGGTATCGTAAAAATTCAAGTGATCCCCCTGAAATGGACAAACCCTGAGCCCCAAAAGGCACATGAGGGAAGGAGAGTATGAGGTCAGTGATTAAGATCCCCGGGGGCCACACAGTGAAATGTGTTGGGAGGGAACATGCAACAGGTCGCTAGTAATTACCCTGTGACCTTGAACAAGTCACTTCTCCTCAAGGTAGACTATATCGGAGCTGTGGGTATCTTCCGCACAGGGGAAGGAAGAGGGGTGCAGACTCACCAAAGGGCTTTTGCAAATTCCATCTCCCTTACCCCCGAGGGGGTGACGGGTCAGAATGAGGCAGAGAGAAGCCCATCAACCAGGTCAGCCACACGTCTCCTCCCCCACACCCCACCCCAAATGCCGGTGCCACGTGGTGTCCTAGAACGATCCAGCCTTGTCGCTCTGGCTGCTTCTAATTGCATGTTTTGTGAGTTAGTATAAGGTCTTACTGTAGAGTTTCTTAATGAGGGCACTCATTATTAATTACTTAGAACGGCGTTCTTTTAACCGTTCACTCTCTCTTTTTCCCTTCTCTTTAGCAAGCGGTAGGGGACGCAGGTAACACTTATCAAGGCGGGCGAGGAAAGGGCAGGATGAGGCAATGAGGGGGAGACATGAGTAATTTCTTTATCTCGGATAGAGGTCACCGATTCTGACAGGTCAGTGACTTGAACACAGCGGGAAAATTGCCTCATTCATCTCCGCACAGCACCTGCCTCTGCTTGGGGGGAGAGAGAGAGAGAGAGAGAGAGAGACAGAGAGTGTGTGTGTGTGTGTGTGTGTGTGTGTGTGTGTGTGTGTTTGTGTGTGTCCCGCAGTGCCTCCCAGGTGCCACTGGCTTGTTGACAAAAGCAGGTTTTTGTCAAAAAAAAGCAAGTTTTTTTTTTGTTTTGTAAAGATTTTATTTATTTGACAGAGAAATCACAAGAGAGGCAGGCAGAGAGAGAGGAAGGGAAGCAGGCTCTCCGCTGAGCAGAGAGCCCGATGCGGGACTCGATCCCAGGATCCTGAGATCATGACCTGAGCCGAAGGCAGCGGCTTAACCCACTGAGCCACCCAGGCGCCCCGAGGAGAAGCAAGTTTAACATAAACCCAGACATAGCTTGCACTCAAGCAAACAGCTTTAAGCTGTAATGATAAAAGCTGGGTGAGGCTGCCCTTTCTCCATTCAGGGAATAACAGGGAAGGGTGGTCGCTCTGCTTGGTCACGTGAGCCGTAATGCCTTTGGCCACAGGTTACTCTGCCTGTATTCGTGAAATGAAACTAGTCACAGAGCAGCCCCTGGTCTTCACAACGGCACCTCTCCTCCCCCTGACGTGACTGGGCAAGAGCTGAGCCATCCTTCATCCTCCCCGCGTCATACATTATTAGGTTCATGAAACATTAAGGGCTTCATGAGACATATCAAATGAGGAAATTTGCTTCAGCAATGACCCTGGCTAAATCTCTCGCCTGTATATGTATATATATGAAAAGTACAGTTATTCTTTTATAGTTGGTCATGAAAAGTGAAAAATATACTATCACTCTTTCAAGGTCACTGTCATTTTTATTCTTAATCCCTGTATCCTTTTACAGTGATGTCTAAAAAGGGCCCGCAGTGTTCTCTCCATCCTTCCTTTCTGTTCTGGCCCCTTTCCTCACTTGAGAGTCACCAGAAAGCACCAACAAGGTATTTTTAGGGAGACTAAGGAATTGCCCCCATCAATTTTTTGAAGGTACAGAGAATCACCCCAGAATATGGAGGGCAACGTTACTCTAGTCTTGGGATTGGAATGTCTTAGTCTCCAGATTTGCATAACAAATGAGTTGCTTTGGCTTGGTGGGGGCTTCACAGGCCATGAAGAAAGCTCATGACTGGGTAGAAGAAGATGAGGCTACCGTGTCCGTAAATATGGCGGAACAGTCAGAGGAGAACCCTGGAGAGGAAGAGACGGAAGAGAAAGCAGAAAATCCTGAAGAAGACAAAAAGGAAGAAAGGAGAACTAAGACAGTTGAGGTACATTTATCGGAGCTTGGCCACCTGCAGAGCAGTAATATGACTTTAATTTTATTAGCAGCTGAATTTCGAGTGAGGAGAAACCACTTCATTTTCATTTGCGCCCTATTTCAACAGTATAGAAATATGAGGATTAATGTGATAAACACTAAAATTTCTCAATGCCAAGGCAATTCGTGACTTAGCATAGATGTTGTCATTTTCCTCCAGAGCTTTATCAGCTTTAATTTAAAGGGAAAAAGATCTTCAAGAACATCGTTGATTTATCATTAGGATAAAATTCCATCTGATATGCAAATTTGTAACTATAAAATGTCTTTATGCCCCATAAACTAATGAGGCAATTGAAGCTTTTTTCCCAAAAAAAAATTTCACGGCCACAGTTTTTATTCTGTAGTTTAATAAATTAATGTGTGCATAAGTTATAGCCTGCCTGTATTCAAAAATGAACGTGTAGTAACTTCATTTTTACACTGAATTTTCATTTTAGAGAAAGTATGTTTTTTTTTCTTTTAGATTTTATTTATTTATTTGTGAGGGAGAGAGTGAGTGGGAGGGAGAGGGAGGGAGACTCTGAAGCAGACTCCGCACTGAGTACAGAGTCCGACAGGGGGCTTGATCCCACAACTGCGAAAGTGTAACCTGATCTGAAACCGAGAGTCGGGCACTTAACTGACCAAGCCACCAGGTACCCCCAGAAAGTAACTTTGTAAATTCAGTCACTGTAAAGAGAAATGGCCATTGAGGTTTCTTTATTCAGTCGACCTTCCACAAACATTTTTGAGCCCCTGCCTGGTGTGTGTCCAGAGTCTCTCTGAGAACTAGGGACATGGTTGTAAGAGTTGCCGTGTACCTGGGGACCTGGCAATACTTCCTTTTTTAGAGTAGCATTTCTCCTTAGAAGAGTATCAGATATGTCCATTAGCCTTTGGTTAAACTTCTCAGACTTTTTTTTTTTTTAAAGAATTCTATATATATTTTTAACATTATAGGGTAGTTGTTGTTAAGTAAACTCTACCCCCAATGTGGGACTTGAACTCACGACTCTGTGATCAAGAGTCCCATGCGCTATGGACTGAGCCAGCCAGGCACCCCAGATCACAGGGTTTTTTATTTATTTTTTTAACCTTTTTTTCTTTCTTTTGGTAAAGATTTTATTTATTTATTTGACAGAGAGAGACACCGTGAGAGAGGGAACACAAGCAGGGGGAGGGAAGCAGGCTTCCCATGGAGCAAGGAGCCCCAAGTGGGACTCAGTCCCAGGACCCTGGAATCATGACCTGAGCTGAAGGCAGACGCTTAACAACTGAGCCACCCAGGTGCCCACATCACAGGGTTTTTTTAAAAAGCTTCTGCTCCGTGGATAATTGTCTGACTTGCATTTATCTGTTTCAGCAAGTGTATATGCTGTCCATCGAAAGTCTGGCAGAAGTAACAGCACGCTGTATCGAGCAGCTTCATAAAGTAGCAGAATTAATTCTTCATGGGCAAGAAGAGGAAAAACCAGCTCAGGACCAAGCAAGAGTTCTGATAAAGTAAATGTTACTTTTAATTCTTATATTTCCGGTATTATATATATGGGCCATTCACACGCACGCCCCCGAGGCTGCTAAAGATTTTAATTACAAGTCAACTAATTCCATTGTTCTGTGGTCATCTTAAGGAATAGACTCTCTTGGGAGTCACAGGATTCTTAGCTGAATCATGGTAGCAAGAATAATAAATAGGAATTATTTATGAAGAGACTTAAGGAAAGACACACTGAAGCATTCAAGGGTAAGTGTTTATTTTCACAGATCGAAGTCTTAGAAGTACAGACTTTTAAGGGTAATTGCATTTTTAACACACCACGAGAATAGAGAAAGAACATCTTTTCGTGCGACTTCTCAGCCAGCTTTGCAGAGATATTCCAACACACCCCTGCTGTTCCGAGGGACTCTGCGTACTCCGAACGCTGGCAACGATGGTTGGTGATGTAAGCCAGTTCTCTGTGGATTGCATGTGTGTGCATATGTGCTGTCGTATGTTAGATTCTTCAGCAAATAGGAGCCACGATGATTAGCTGATCTAGCAAAATAAAAATGTGTAGCGATGTGGCTTTACATACATGAAAATAGTCGGTACGGAGCCTCTATGAAAACAGTTGGTATGGAGCTAAAAAACAAGCCATTAACTTTACGCACGTGGCTTTATGCATGGTATAGAAAATGAGCACAAATCCAAATACCTTCTCGTTACTACACAGACACAGGAATTAAAATAGAGCCTTCTAAAAATATATGGATACACACACACGCATTGCAACACCCCCATTCACTTTGCTAGCTGACTCGTCTTTGCTTATGACTGCATTTGGCATTGTAGATTGAGGAGCAGATGTTTCATCAAAGAACTTTCCAGAAGGGGCGCCTGGGTCGCTCAGTGGGTTAAAGCCTCTCTGCCTTTGGCTCGGGTCTTGGTCCCAGGGTCCTGGGATCGAGCCCCACATCGGGCTCTCTGCTCAGCAGGGAGCCTGCTTCCTCCTCTCTCTCTCTGCCTGCCTCTCTGCCTGCTTGTGATCTGTCTGTCAAATAAATAGATAAAATCTTAAAAAAAAAAAAAAAGAACTTTCCAGAAAGTCAGTATTAGCATCTCTGTGCTGCTGGTAGATTGCGCCTCACCTGTGAGGTTGTGTCATTGAGTGTAGATTTTCTTACCTAAGCATGTGAAAATGAAAAATATTTGAAGAACTATACAATCCTGCAATTAATAGACTTAAAAAAATATGTACTTACCTTAATGTATAGTAGGAAGAGGAAAGGGAAAATTAGGAGAAGTTTCAAATAGAGAGGAAAACCTCTAAGTGCTCTTTATATGTGTGTGGTACTTGTTTATAAAGGGAGAGTGTTCAGAAGTCCCCACGTATGTATAGTTGGACCTTACTCTTAGCACCTCTGATTTCCAGTCCAGATCATCCCAACCTTGCCAAGCTGTGCCAAGGAACCGCTAACAAGACCTCACATTTGTCTGAGAAGTGCCTTTCCACCTATCTGCCCAAGAACATAGACAAAATGGCTCTAGGCTATCCCTGGACCTTACTCCTGACCCTTTCTGCAGATAAGTTTTGGATGGATAGATGATGGGTGGATGGATGGATGGATGGATGGATGGGATGGTAGACAGATAGAGTTCAACAAACCTAAAAACATAACTTAGAACCCCTATTTATCAAAACAAAGCTTAGCTCTACCAATTTCACTAGATCTTTTAAAATACAAGATTCTTGACTTGGAGTTACTGTTCTTCTAACAGCATTTTAACCACTGTTCATAAAAGTCATATATACGAATTGTAAAAGAAAACAAATATTCACAACATTATGTTAACTGGGTTGTTTTCGGTTTTTGTCATCAAAGCAATATTTGCTAAATATTGCACCTGTCTTGCATTAGTTTCTTGGGGAAAATCCTTATGAGTCAAATGGCTAGAATGAACTTGGGAGTTTTGATATAAGTCTTAAGAACAGATTTTATAGGATCTCTATTATAAGGCATCTAATAAAAAATGTAATCAAGAAATCAAGACACATCTGAATTTGAATCCCAGCTCTATCCCAGCATGTCCTAAGCAAGTTATTTAACCTTCTTAGGGTGCCTGGCTGACTCAGTCCTTACAGCATGTGACTGGATCTCAGGGTCATGAGTTCAAGCCCCATGTTGGGTGCAGGACCTATTTAAAAAAAAAAAAAAAAAAAGTTGCTTAACTTTCTTAAGTGCCAGTTTTATCATCTATAAAATGGGGATATTAATGTAATCCATAAGGTTGCTGTGAGGATTAAATATGATTCCTCATATTAAAGTACTTAATGGGGCACCTGGGTGGCTCAGTCAGTTAAGCATCTGACTTCGGACGTGGGATTGAGCCCTGTGTCCTGCTCCCTGCTCAGTGGAGAGCCTCCTTCTCCCCTCCCTCTGTCAAATAAATCAATAAAATCTTAAAAAAAAAAAAAAAGTACTTGACGTAGTACCTCAGTGAATGCTCATTATTATTTCAAAATGACCAGAAAGCTAGAGAAAATTCACTTGGCAAGAGGCTTACACTGCTAAACATAGGGCGCCCAAGCCTCAAATTTTCCTGCACATGCTTTCGATTCGAAAAAGAGGTAGGGTGAATTGGGCAATTATTCATTAACTACACATGCCGAGGAAACCAGGATTCGATTCAAGGGTGATCGTGAGTCATGGAAGATTGTTGGGGAGCACATTTCCACAGAACACCTTCAAACTTCTGTGTGTTCTTTTAAATGGAATATGGTATCAATACCAGCCATTGTCTTGAGGGTTAAATTATTTTATCTGATGGAAAGTCCCCCAAAACCACTTTTTTTTTCCTTTCAGATTAACTACTGCGATGTGTAAAGAAGTGGCCTCCTTATCAAAGAAGTTTATGAATTTTTTAACCACTGTTGGGGTAAGTTTCTAATACTGATTCTTTCTCCCACCCTTTATGGAAGCTGGGTCTGTGAGGAAGTGTGAGGAGACGTGCAGGAGGCCTTCTCTGATAGCTCCGTATACAGACGCTGCGCCATGATGTCTCCCCGAAACCAGGCCAGGAGCACCTTCTGTCAGGACGGGTAGCCTAGGGCTCTCACCTGACTGGGTTCTAGTCCTGACCCTGCCGTCTCCAGCTTACAAGATATTAGGTGGGCTTTGAAACATCTGTGGGCCTCATTTTCTTTCTTTGTTTAAAAAGAAGTCAAGGGCGCCTGTGTGACTCAGTCAGTTAAGCGTCTACCTTTGGCTCAGGTCATGATCCCGGGGTCCTGGGATCAAGTCCCGAGTCGGGCTCCTGGCTCAGGGGAGAGTCTGCTTCTCTGTCTCCCTCTGCCCTTCCCCGCCGCCCAGCTGGTGCTCTCTCTCAAATAAATAAACAAATAGAAGCCGAATGAAAGTTCCTTTCGTTAATTAATATCTGTGATCTATAATTCAAGAATCTCTACTAGAATAATTTTGAATATTCGCATTCACTGTTGCCCTCAGAACCTGGTGTATGGACGCCACCCAAGGTGAGAGGTTTCTTTACTTTATTATTACACTTCAAGTGGAACCAAAAGAAAAGACTTTTACCGATGCGAGTAGTGTTTCTGTTCCACAGGGAACAACTTTGAAAAGACTCATTGTAACCCATGACATCTGCAATGACCCTGTCTCCCAGGAAGGGCCCGTTCCGACGTCCTGGAGGGCAGGACCGCACTGTATCTCTCTGGGAGGACTCGTTCAGCCTTTAACAGGAAGAAACAGAAATAAGCTCTACATAATCTACCCAGGAAACGGACTTTATTAAAGGCAGTGGAGGAAAGTGAGCCTCTGTGGGGACTCAGTGCCAGAATACATATTCCCTCTCCAAAGTCTCGCCATTCACGTGACTCAGTTGTAGCATTTCCCAGACCCTGTGTCTTTCATTCGTATTCAGGGTTCCCAGCTGAGAAGGCTGCAGGGCTCAGCAGTTTGGGTCACATGTCCTCTTGGTATCGCCTGTCGTGACTGGGGGCAGGATGTTATCATGCAGACCTAGCTGGCTGTTGGGGTTCACTTCCCCACCCCACCCCCACCAAGGCCAACGGCAGTCCTCAAAAGAAGTAGAAATGATTATAGAGATGACTGTCAGCAGAGAAGCAACTCAATTAATTAGGGCTGAATCATCTACTGCCTATTCACTCTGTCGTCAAGGAATCTGGTTTGCTTCTCCTATTTCGCAAAACCTGAGCTTTCGTACTTGTAGAATTTGGGGGCTTCCGCGATGAGAGCTCCACTGTGTGTAGGCAGAGTGACGGGCAGGAGAGAGGAGTTCGTGGATATGATAGGCGTGATCAAGCGCATTCGTGTGCTCAGTGTTGTCTGAGTAACTGGCCCCTGTGGGCTGTGGGGTGAGACTGCCAAGTTTAACAGAAACATGTGAGGTCTTAATCAGGACGAGACGGCCTCAGCCACCTGGTTTCCCAAGGCTCTCTGTAACCTCTGCTCACTCTTCCCCCAGTTCTGGAAGTGGGAAACTGGGGCCCGAAGGGGTGACTGATGCCCCCAGCCCCTCTTTCAACTGATCTCTCACATCCCAGGTGGCCGCCCATCGGACAGGTGGCCAACTGTTGGTTTCTCTTTGGCCATCTAGCAGTGATGTGTGTGTGTGTGTGTGTGTGATATGGTTTCTGTGACTCGTGGTGGACATCCTTTTATTTACAGTCGTGGGTAGTGTTCAGATGTTGCTTCCCATTTCTTTTGACCTGTTGTCTTCCAGAGCAGTGCCCATCACCCAAAGAACTCGCTAAAACACAAGTTCTGAGCCCACGGGCTGAGGATGAGGACTGAGATTCTACATAGTACATTCTGAGTAACAAGGTTCTAGGAAGTGGGTGTGCACTTGCCCTTACACCTGTGTACACACGTACACTGTACATGTGTACTGGTGTTTGTGCGCACAAAATCCAGAAGACACAGGTTACTGCTTTGGAGAAAGAAAAGGTTAGAGCTAAACAGAGTTTACTGAAATACTGTCCCGTCGCCGCAACACCCCGGTCTTGTGCTGGGATGAATCATGGACATCGGGTTTCTGTTCTCTGAAACAGCCATTATTCATGACTTGAAGTTAATGAGTGTGTATCGCTCTCCAGACTCCATTTAAATGGGTTGCACATCTCATTGATTCTGAAAACCAATGTCATTTTATTGCCCTTGTTTTGATTATATTTTAAAGGTTTATTGATAATCAAATAAACATGAAAACAGATACCATAATGGATTTTCTGGTTAGTTACTGAAATGACTGGGTTTTTAAAGAGTGTTTCCCCAAGACTCCATTGTGGTTTCTCCAGTAAGATATTACTTTGCCCTCAGTAGAGCAGTGTTGATGGAAATTTGCTGCTTTGGAAAGATATATTTAATCTATATACTTTTGTTTACCATAAAGTCTCCTGGGTACAGTAAGGAAAACCAGCCTATTAAACTTGGCTTCTCTCTTTCCAGTCTCTTGAATTATTTATTGTCTAAGAGTAGAGTGAACACTTAGAGAAGACTGTTGATTGATAGACTAATAGTGAAAATAATAATAATGATAGTAACTCCAGCTCTCACTTTTTGAACACCTACTTAACATCAGGCTTTACATATATTCATGGTTTGCAAATTGGAATCTGCAGATCTGTCTGGAAGTGATATTGAAGAATGGTTAATTTCAGGGTGCGTGGGTGGCTCATTCAGTTAGGCAGCAGACTCTTGATTTCAGGTCAGATCATGATCTCAGGTCCGGGGATGCAGCCCCATGTAGGCCTCTGCGGGTCAACAGGGAGTCAGTTTGAGGGTTTTCTGTCTTCTGCCCCCTCTGCCCCTCCCCGCTGCTGGTGCCAAGAGAGAGCATGCTCTCTCCCTTTCCCTCTCTCTCTAAAATAAATAAATAAATCTTTTTATTAAAAAAAAAAAGAATTAAGGGGCGCCTGGGTGACTTAGTCATTAAGTGGCTGCCTTTGGCTCAGGTCATGATCCCAGGGTCCTGGGATCAAGACCCACATCGGGCTCCCTACTCAGTGGGAAGCCTGCTTCCCCCTCTCCCACTCCCCTTACTTGTGTTCCCTCTCTCACTGTGTCTCTCTCTGTCAAGTAAATAAATAAAATCTTTAAAAAGAAAAAAAAAGAATTAAGAAAAGGTCATTAAAAAAAGGAATATGTTATTTTTGCTGCTAATCTGGAAAATATGCCCTATAACAAAAGACCCATCTTTGCATTTAAAACAAGAAAGAAAATAAGGCTACGGACTGGGACTGGGACTAGATGGGTCCGTAAGGTACTTAACTCACCTGCAAAATTTAAAAAATTACCCCGCCCCACACAAAGAAACAACACCAGTCATCCAGATAGATATTCTTAAGTAAATTTAAAAAGCGAAAATGAATGCAAAAAGATCATGATAAACAAAACAGCAACATTTTCAGTAGAGACTGTGCTTGTAGGACTCAGCCTCACTCACCCTCTGTAATCCCAGATGGGCTACAAGCTTTCCATAGTTAAAAACATCTGTGTTTAAATTTCTAGCTGTGTGGCCTTAAACAAGTTCCTCAACCTTCCTGATTCCTAGTTTCTCATCTCTAAATTACGGTTATCACGGTACCTCCCTACCTACTGGGATGCCTGTCAAAATTAAATGAGAAGCCTGGTCTGTAATAAGCATCCCGCGTCCCCTCGCCTTCCTCTTTAAGAGATCCCTGACAAAGCCAGCATATGACATTTCGACATTTCACGTAGCACGCCTTACAGCAGGAGCACCTAATCTGTCAATTTCTTCCTTTTGATTCCACAGAGCGACAAGAAGGCTGAGGTCCTTAACCCCATGATCAACAGCGTCTTGTTAGAGGTAAGTGGCCCCCAGAGAGAAAGTGCTTCTGAATCAAAGCAAATGTTACAGCTACTTTTTTTTTTTGTCCTTTTCCCAGGCAGCGAGTGTTATTGCAATCCTAAATCTTAGCATCAACAGCCTTTTTCTGAGTACATGTGTGTAGCCCAACCAGCTGTTAAGCCGTGGGGGGAAACAACAATCCCTAATTTTCAAGAATTCCTGATTATAAAGAGAAAACGCTAAGCTTGCACGTTATTTCTATTCCTGTTTCCTCCGGCAGAAGCACATTTCTGCTACCAAGTTTCACACCAGATTTAACACTGTGATTAGTGGCTGCAATGAGGGCTTCTTGCTCGATGATTTCTGTAAAAATGGGCGTTTTTCTCCATGCATGAGAACTTGTGGTGTAGCTGGGTCTAAGCTTCTGAGTAGCGGGGTCGACCAGTTGACTGGTTAGCGTCTGCTTGTTCAGTGACCAGAGGCTCTGTCCTCAGAGACCACTCGCTCACTCCGTGGCCTGCCGGCTCGCCAGACTGAGTAACACTGCTATGAAGCTGTCCCTAGACCACTGTGGTCTTGCCAGAAGTAGTGACATAAGAAAGAAGAAAATAGGCCTGGGAGGCGTCATTCTTGCTGTGTTCCACTTGTGGCTAATGGAGGAAAACCTTCCATGAAGGGCCTCGCTCTAAGGAACTGGCCCGTCTGTAGCCGCAGGGCACCCGGGTGAAACCGTGGGTGTTAAGGGGTGAAGCTTGAACGTGAGCAAGGCACATCCAGCATTTTTTTTGCATACGTTGAAGTCGCCTGTCAGTTGCAGAGTTTGGAAATTACGAGATGCAAGTCAGGGAATGCTACCTCTATCCTTATAGTGACATCTGTGGGAATTGGCCTTAGTGTTAAGGAAAACTACCAAGACACAAATACAACAAAGCAGTAGCATCAAGTGTCACCATTTGGGACACCGTCATGTGGTGGGGGTGAGGTCATCCAGCAGGAACAGGGAGCCGGAGGGGCAGGCTCTGGGGGACCGAGCTAAGAGGAAAGCCAGGCAGTCAGAGGCAGACTGTGGAACAAGAAAATATCTCCCCCGGCCACCCAGAAGGCATCGGCCAATTAATTTACTATGTCAGTCGTGAAGAATACTCGGTCAAGTGTTGATTCATTTCCCCGGTGGGAGTTTTCTTATGACTTAGTGACCTGAAACGTTAAATGGCCTCTCTGTCCGCTGCTGTACGTTAGGGTACCACCGAACACGAATGGCAACACGAAATATCCAAGCCAAGTAGAAAGGACTGACATGCGCAGGAGGACAGCCTTCAAGGACTGGCCGAGAATAATTGCGCCTTAATATCTCCAGTTCCCTTTATGCAGCCCACGCTCTAGCCCACACTAGGGCTTCCTGCACCCTATGCTTTTGTGTTATTTCAGGACGGTGGGCTTGGACTGGGGGAAGGATGGGCAAGACCAGACATACTGGGTCATGAATGCACACATATTCACGTACCCTCCAAATCTATGGAAATGATTTGCCTCGCATGGAGTAAATTCTCTCTGTTAGAGAGCTGAATCCATTCCATCCAAAGGAGCGGGTTTACATTTGCTTTAAGCACCAACATTAAGGGGAGCATATTATAAGAGATGGTGAGGTTTGAAGAGAGGGACCATTATCAGGCGGGAAGAATTGTCAGGACTGAACCCTGAAGGCAGCCCTTCAAGCACATGTCTCCCTCCTCCCAGGGCTGCAACAGCACCACGTATATCCAGGACGCCCTCCAGCTGCTGCTGCCCGTGCTGCAGGTCTCACACATCCAGACAGCTGGCTCAGAAGCACAGCCTGGACCTGGCCAGACTCCATCCAGTTAAAGAGGGGGGCAGGCCACATGGCTTCAATATGTACCAGATGTTTTCTCCACATCTGGCCCCAGACGCCCCTTGGAGGACTCCACGAGCAATTTTGCACGGACAGTATGGAGAATGCAAGTTGAAAGAAAATATCCTGTCTCTTACTGTATATGGTGGTTTTACAAATAACTGTGTTTTCTTTATGTTAATTTAAATTTACATGGCTTCATATTGATACCTGCCCTTCATTTGAAGTTCATTCACCGGTATTCATTTCCGTTTTCCTGGCCACGCATGCTATTGAGAAATTCACAGGCAGATCCTAGACTTTTTTTTTTTAATCTTTTAATTTCACACCTTTAACTTCCCATTCTTTATGGTATTACTTTAAATCAATTCTTATACTGAACTTAGTTTTGTTATATAAATATCATAGGTAAAGATAACACTATTTACAGATATTACCTATTATGGTAAAAGAGAAACAAGTATCTCTTTATAGTAACTCATTCTGAAAACAAGCTTTCATTGAGCTCTACTGTGTGCTCACAATAGGAACACGATCTCAACCTAGTAAAGACAGACATTCTGAGCAATCTGTACACCCAACGTGAGGCTCAAACTCACAACCCTGAGATCAAGAGTTACATGCTCTACCAACTGAGCCAGCCAGATGCCCTCAGAAGATACTCTAAAAGAGGGTTTATAATTCTTAAAATGCTTAAAAATACTAACAGATTTTCTAAACCTTAAAAAATTTGAAGAGCAAGGTAATTTTTTTTTAATGTTCTGCCCTTTGATGTATTACTGTATTTTTCCACACTCCTTGGACTTTTTGACCCCAAACTTTATGTATGGGGTGAAAATATATTGGGGCACCTGGGTGGCTCGGTGGGTTAAGCTTCTGCCTTCGGCTCAGGTTCCTGGGATCGAGCCCCACATCGGGCTCTCTGCTCAGCAGGGAGCCTGCTTACCCCTCTCTCTGTGCCTGCCTCTCTGCCTACTTGTGATCTCCCTCTGTCAGATAAATAAATAAAATCTTAAAAAAAAGAAAATATATATGAAAAGGGGGTGCTAGAGCTTATTCAGTTTAAACTTGACTCATAACTAAGTACATGACGGCGTACTTACAAAGCTTGGAAACGTTCAAATAGAAAATTAGAGAGATTTCAACACAGCAGACCCTCAAACTGTATCTTTCAATCTGAAGCAAGATAGTCTGTAAATACACAGACCACACTCAGCAATGATCAATACCATCATTGTTTCTAAAGGGCAGAAAATACTGATATGCGGGTTGACTGACTGGTGTACTGATCCACGAGACCCCGCAGCCAAGAGAGACACTGTCAGTGGGCACTTCTCCTGAGCTCGCCAAGTTCATTCCTTCCTTCCAGGTGGGGGTTCATATATAGCTCCCATTTCAGATCCCCGTCAGCATCCCTACAGCCCTCATCACAAGATGGCGCCCCCCACGGCTCTTTCCAAGCAAAGGAAGCTTACACTTTCACAAGGGTAAAAATACTTTGTTGATATTTGCTTTTATCCCTCTGATGGAGTAGACTGCCTTTGTCCCGTACAAGCAAAGTGGGACTATTTTAATATTATCCCATGTCTTGTTAGTCTTTGATTCATTTGCATCCTGTATTTCATTTGTGTATCTCCTAAAACAGCCAAAGAGAAAACATAAGAACAATGATTTACAATCCAGAAAGGAACTCTCTGAGGAAACCATTAAAGTTGCTTTTTTTGTTGTTGTTGTTCCTTCCTGCTTCTCGATTGCCAGAAATGTTTCTGACATTAAGTCTAGGGAACAATTAACTGATAAAAATGTTACATTTACCTCTTCGTAAATTCTGGACATACTATGTCTAGAGCAGAGAAAAGGACTTAGATTTACAATTCCTTCACATCAGATTTTTTAGCATCAGATGGATTTATAGATATTAACTGGAAATGTAATAGGAATGAGTAGTTTCAAAGGAGCTGGATTCCCAGAAATAGACTTTAAGCCCAACTGCACCCATTTAGTTTATAGCAACATTTTTAATCCTAAAATGAAATAGGAATCCCTAGAAGAATAAGAGATAATTATCCTTTAAAAATGTAGTTGACATTATTTACATTGCATTTACATATGTTTTAATGATAGACTATGAAAGATGGCCAGGTAGAAACGTTGGCTGAGAGATGATTCCTGGGGCCTTGCTCAGTGGCCTGTGGATTACATTATTTAAGAGAGAATAATCACTTAAAATATATCCACCCTCCAGGATTGCTCTCTTTCAATGCCAGTTTTCATGTTCACTTTTAAATAATTGCTTCTTTGCTTTGCTTTAAAAGCTAGCAAAGCCCACAATCCTGATATGGGCAAATGTCAATCACTTACTGAATGAATGATTTAGCAGGCTTACTTTGGAAGTTTTGTATTCCTTCAATAATCCTTTCCATAAATTGGGTTCATTCTACTCTATGCAATTACCCTGAACAAGTGTACCAGCTTTTTTTCTTACATCAAGTGCAAAATAAGTTCTAGTCTAAATAATGGATACGGTCCTGTGTCTGTGCCTTATTAAATAAAAAAACATCAAAAGCGTATTTCCAATTCAAAGCAAAATGCGTCCCAGAAAAATTGCTTTGGGGCATTGATACATACAGCTCTACAGGGTAAAATTGGAGCCCCAAATCTTAAAGCAGAGGCCTAAGCTTAAATAGTCTATCCCACTGAGAACAGAATTCTGTCTTCTCTCTGGGTCTCACACTGGGCTGCACGTCAAGGTCATGATTAAATGAGTAGCGGGACCAGGTGACAGGAGCCTTGGCAACACCAGCTAAGGAACCATGGACCCCAGCAGCAGAGCTCAAAGGGGATGGAGAAGCATCAGCTTTGGGTGGGCTAAAGGAAAGGGCTAAGATTAGGGTAGGAGATGGAATGCAGAAATGAGAGCGTTTTCTGTGCTTTGCAGAAGTCAGCTGACCCAGGAGCTCACCCATGGGGAAGTCAGCCTTCACATGCTGGCCAAGCTGCACTTAAGTTAGAAACCAAAGTGGGCAGATTTCAATCAAAGCCATCCCAGAGGTCTTGGAATTATGTCTTAGGGAAGTAATTTAGCAAAAATGTAAAATAAATATATTTGTCTTCTTTCCTAAAAAAAAAAAATATATATATGTATATAAAATATGTATATAGAGAGATGATAGATGGATAGACAGATGATAGACAGATGGATAGACAGATAGATGATAAAGTATGCTGAACAGATGGATTGGATCATAATACATGATTTCAATCCCCGTTTCATTTTACAAGAGCGATTATTCTTTAGCATCAAGCTGATTTTTGTAATGTGAAAAGTGCCCTTTGATCTTTCTCTTAAGCATGCCCTACATTCTGATAATTCAGATCCAGGCTTCAGTTTGGTTTCCTAAATGACTGTGTTTGTGAAGGCACATCAGAAGAGATCATAACTGAAAATCTGTTTCACAACTGCCATTTTGCCTTGTTTTCCTTGTTGATTAGAATTCACAAAGCTATAGGAGTGGATCCAGACCAGCCACCCTTCATTCACACGAAAAGAAAAGAAAAAAAAAATCACGTGGTTCACCATTTGTTTTGTTCTTCTAGATTTCTCATCACTCATTCAGGTTTGTGCTCATTTTCTGTATGTTCACCCATCATTGATCCCGTGGAGCCATATCTGCTATTAAACAAATCTGAGGAAAATACCTCATTCTGTTCCTTTTGTGTTTGCTTAGATCTGAAAATAATGAGTTTTCCCACCCTTTGAGCATCTTACCTTTAGCAATGACTGAATCATTACAACCCATGGTAAGAAGTGCATCGACGGTGTTTCTGTTGTTTCTGGCATCTGGGGTCATCATCAGCGGGGGCTGGAAGATGATTACGGTTAGAATTTTGCTTTGGGATTTAAACCCCATTTCCCTATGCGTGGATCAGAGAATATTTTCCTCTGCATGAGTTGTCAGCCAAAAAGCAATGGGATTATGTCTGCCTGTGGTCACTGCTGACTCACTTGACAGGCCTGTCTCTTCTATTAGTCTCAGGGGAATGCTATACCGGGAAAGAATGATATGTACATTTTTTATATGCCTTCCCTGAGAGCAGAATTTAGGGTGATTTGGAAATGATCTGTCTCCCTGCCCTGGGTTTCACCACTGGGCTTCTGGAGCTGCCTTTTGGAGGAAAAAGCCGGCAGAGACGCCAAGGCCAGATGGATGGAACCTTGGCAAAAAGCAAAGCTAAGCCTCTGCTTTTGAGTCCTTGCCATCCTATCCTTTTTCTCTCTCAGGATATTTTTTTTTTTTTTGACAGCTAGTAAGTGCCTCTCTTCCAGGATCAGACTTTACAGTCCTGCTTCTCCTTTCCATAGCTTTTCTTCCGTTCCCCCTTTCTTTCCAATCATACTACCCTTTCCCCGCTAACTCCTCAGAAAACAATCCATCCAGAAGATTTCAATAATAATAATTAATATGTATTTACTGTGTACCAGACACTGTGCTGAGTGTTTTATAAGCTTTGTCCCCGTTCATGTCCATAATTACGCTATTGGGTAGATATTATTACAATCTCCACCGCCCAAATGAGAACCCTGTGACCCAGAGAAATTATGTAATTCATCCAACGTTATACAACTAGTGAAACGAGCCAGGATTCAAACCCAGGGCAGTCTGGCCTGACCAGCCAGCGTATTTTAAAGTATGATACACAGCCTCCAAACAAAAAAGAGACGTCCCGTGTTATTCTTAGACAACTGAACACTTGTATGTTTCGCTCTCTTTATGCTATGACGTGGATTTGTAGCTGAAAGATTTGGTTGTCAGCTTTGGTTGTTTCCACGCAACTGAGAACAAACTGGGACTAGAGAGACACGGAATGAAGCCATGCAAGGTCACCCCTGGATTATGTTCACCCCAGGCTAGCCACATCTCCTCTTCACAGACATTTACATCAAGCAGCTTCCTGGCTCTCAACCCAGCCTCCCTTCTCACAGGTGCCTTTGATCACGCCTAAAATGGCTCCATTTCCCCTTCTGCCCCGCCCCCTTCCCTGCTGCCAGGGAAACCCATTTGTAAATCACCACCCTTCCTGAAAATCCTTAACCCTCTAGTACCTGCTGGGAGCACAGGCATCTTTTAAAACATTTTCCCTGTCTTGAAGATTACCAACTTACTCTAGGCAGCCATTTAGTTGAATATTGAGTACTGGACATTGTGAGTTACCAATAAATCTTCAAGATGAACTAAATAATGCCTTCTTGTCTCTGACCTTGGTGCTGTTCCCTATGAAAAATAGTGATGACGGTGGTGGTGGCGGCATTCTTATTTATTGAGAAATCATTATGTTCCAAACACTGTACCCCCCTGACCTCATTTAATCCCCAATGTCAATCTTACAAGATAGCTACTGTTATCATACCCATTTTACAGGTGAAAAAATGAAGCTCAGAGAGATTAAGTAATCTCTATGTTTATCCAACAAATAACTGGAAGACCTAGGATTTATGTCCAGGCGGTATATAAAATACCAAACAGAGCCCACGGACAAGCAGATTCCTGGTCATAAAAAGGACATTTTCCCTTGGGTTGAGTCCTCCCCCAGTTAATACGTCGGCTATCCTCTTCCTATCCTGTGGCTTCAGGCAAAGATAAATTGTTCCACAAATCTCCCTGTCAGAAGCCTACCCACATTTTTCCTGCCGATGCTTCTGATCCCAAGAGAAGGGGGGCAACCTAAAATCCCATTCTCCCTCATGCTGAATGACCCATTTCTCACTGAAAACAATGATTGCCTTTTTTGACACTTCTGCAGGAAAGCTCTAGTCTGCTATCTTTGAAAAAAAAAAAATCCCATGGCTAGGAAATGTGATAAAGGACAAGAAACCGGATGATGAACTGCCCGGCAGAAAGACTTTGGCCATTTCTGTCAGAAAGAATTATTTGGTCCTAGAGGGCATCTCCGTCAGGGATGTGTGGGATATTTTTGTTTCTGGCAGACTCACAGCTCCCTCCCTCACTTCTTCCAGGTCTTTATTCAAAAGCCACCTTCTCGATGAGGTCTCTCCAGGTCAAACTGCAACTTTCCCAATATTTCATATTCCCTCTCCCTGCTGTTTTTTCTCCTTAGGATGTATCACTAGCTAACATCCTGTGTATCGTACTTGTCTATTATCTGTCTCTTGCACTAGAATATAAATTCCACAAGTCAGATTTTTTTGTCTGTTACCATATGCTCAGCACCCAATGCTGTTGCTTGGCACATAGTAGGTGCTCAGTGATTATGTGTTGAATGAAAAAATAGATCAAAGTATTAAGTGTACAGTCTGTGAATACTGAGTGAGAGGATGGAAACAGCCATATTATAGGGCAATTAATGAGAAAATGTCTGGTTGAGTTATATTATGAAATGCTAACTATAGAAGTAATTATGTCCATTTTAATGGTATTTGATATTGTAAGACAGATATGATTTGGAGGCTGAGAAATATAGAAACATTTTTTTCCATTAGAATGAATGGAATTACACTTTTTACTTAGAAGAATTGATGAGAGATTTTTCAAGACTCTTCATCAAGCAGGGGTAGAAAGGTGGTGAAAAATTAAAACCACCTAAGTAAGTACTATAGGTATACCAATACTGTGGAATAGTATGCAACAGCTAAAAAGAATAAAAAGAATGTCTTAGTCATTTTGGGGTTGGTGTAACAATATAGTGTAGACTGGGTAGCTTAAAGAACAAACATTTGTTTCTGCAGTCCTGGAAGGTTGGAAGTCCAAGGTCAAGGTCCTGGCAGATCAAGTGTCTGATGAGAGCTGGTAACAGGTTTGCAGATGACTGTCTTCTCACTGCTCTCTTGCATCTCTTCTTATAAGCACATTAATCCCACTCATGAATGTTCCCCTCTTATGACCCAGTTACCTCCAAAGGCCCTATCTCCAGATATCATCACACTGGGGGTTAGGCTGAATTCTGGGGGGCCCAAACATTCAGTCCACAGCAGGATCGAACAGATCTCTGTACTAACAAATCTCCAAGATGTATTATTGAGTGAAAAAAAGAAATTCAAGTATGGTGGTACTTGTAGAATATGTATCTAAAATAACACAGGCATACACACTCAAGATACACTACACACACACACACACACACTAACACACACTACACCCCTAGAAGAAGATCTAGAAAGATACACATGTAACTACCAAAAATGCTATGACCAGGGATGGAAAGTGTGGTGATAAGGTAGAGGATTTGACATAGTAATCAAAGGGACCTTCAGTGTTATTTGTAGTAATTAAACATTTTAATAATGAAATTGTATTAATAGATGACTTATGTAACAAAATTTTAAAAAATCAAAACGAGAAGCAAGGTGCCTGGGTGGCTCAGTTGGTTAAGTGTCCGACTCACTTTTTGGGTCAGGTCATGATCTCAGGGTTGTGAGATCGAGCCCTGCATCGGGCTCTAAGCTGAGCATGGATGGAGCCTGCTTGAGATTCTCTCTCCCCCTCCCGATGCCCCTCCCCACCTCAAGAAAATCAAAACAAGAAGCAAAAGAAAAATGCTTCTGATCAAGGAGATAAAGGGATAGGGACTTACCGGTGACTTAAAGTGTAAAAGACACAAATTATTTTTAAATAGAAGCATCAGAAGGGTGAGTGAGGGCCTCTTCGTGATACGGATTTCTTCAGTATCAATATTCTATAAGGTTCTAAGACAAGTCTGATGACTATACAAATATCTTTTTGCTTTCCTCAGAGAAGCCCAAGCCAAGTATTCCAAATGCATAGTTTGTAAAGACTGTGATGATGTAAACAGAAAAATTTGTCATTTCCATCTCATTGGAGATGGACTCTAACTTTCTTAGCCAGATAGTCTCTGTAATCTTCCTACTAAACCCAAATGGCTCTGAGATACAGAATGGCAACAGAAGCAATTTCAGAAGCTTCTGGAGGGAAACACCACACAAATAAATGAGTCTGTGGTTCAGAGTTATTAGCTTGATGCCCAAATGCATATCATATTTGCGAGAAGCAGTTTACAATCTGCTCTTCTTGACAAATGTAGCACAAGGGGATTTAAATCCCTGCATTTGCAATTTCTGTCTCTCCTCCAAATTTATGGCAAAACTGTAGATACGAATAATGTGTCAGGGTTGAATGAATTGAGGTCTCTGCTCTCCTCCTATAGCTCCATTTCACTCAAAGGAGAGTAATAAACAGAAAGCAAAGGAAACTCTCAGTGGGTAACGAATCTGAGTCCTAATGACCTTCCTGACTACGAAATGGATTTGTAATTTATTTGGCATTGCCCAAACTATATGGTGCCAGTAATGAGGTGTGAAAACATTTTGGCCACTTTGGGCCACAACTGTACATTTTAAGCATTTCCTCAACAATTCATGAAGGCTCAGAACTGCCTTTCCCTAGCAAGGTAAAAATTATCCATCAGTGGTAAAGAAAGACTTGTTTCCACCCTGCCCTGGACATTCATTGCCTTCATGGGATTGTGATTGATTATTAAGGAGTCTTGATTGTCCTGCAGTCCCTGGGACCATAGTATGACCATTTATGTAAGATATGGGTGTTACAAGTCAATGCTTGGTATCCCACATCTCTCTTTCCTTTAAAATCACTTGGTCTTTAGCGAGGAGTGTGAAGACTCAAATTTACTCAAGAAAAGTCATGTGCAAAATAGCAAGTTTGCTTGCTGAGTAGTACTGAGTCTGTCACTTGGCTGGTCATCTCAATCTGGATTTGCTGCGAAGGCAGCAGTTGGTCAGTCATTGCGAGATCACTGATACGTAAAGAGAATAATATACATCACATGGGCTGAAATTAGTTAGTTTAATAAAGTCCTCCATGTTTTGGATCCAAATGTTGCCCATTTGCGTCTTTGAGGCAGTCATTCTTTTTCTTAACCAGAGATAAAACTGAAACAAATCATGAGATAAAGATAATGTCTGTTGGTTTTCAGGCTATAGGTATATAGGAATGGTACAGAGTATAGGAATGAAGGGTATAACTATACCCTTCATTCATTCAATCATCCATCCATCCATCTATCTATCCAGTAGGTCCACATTTATTGTGTGGACCAAATAAAATCAGGTTCAATTTGAAATTCACTCTGCCCTTCTCCCACCCCAAATTAGGTAAATCAGTTTGAGCCAAGAAATCCAGTAGGTATATCCTTGGTTTCTGTACATATTCACCTGTATGCTAATGCCACCCAATTTCTACCTGAAACCCTGACATCACTACTAAATTCTAACCAGAGTTGCCTTCCTGCCAGACATCTGTACATCAGTATTTGAATATACCACTAAATGTAATCTGAACACATCCAAATTGAATTCATCATCTTTCCTTCTCTTCCTACATTCTCTGTTGGATGCACAGTGTTAATTCTGCCAGCAGCCTAGCTGTCACCCCAGGCTGCTGCTTTTCTTTACCATCACTATCGGATTAGTTGCCAAGTGCTATCGCTTACTTCTTTGTATATCTTCCTCCGTCTCATTGCCTCAGTCTTGTTTCACTTTCTTCTTATCCGTTCTATTGACTAGTGTGATAGATATTGAAGGGTAACAGAATATGGTGCCCCCACATATGACTGTAGGAGCTCAGGATGTGCCACGCCAAAATACGCTGCTTTGGAACGTTGATCATTTTGAGCTTTAGGCACTTGAAAAAGAGCAAATGCAGGGAAAGGTGTTCTCTGCACTCCCTTATCTGCCTAAAGACAGAACCCCAAGAAGGAACTCACTTGTCATAAATCCCTTCCCCTGGAATTTCATCAACCAGAGAAGATTGATTCTTATTACTGAAGAGACTAAAAGTGACAGACAAACTTCATCACAACCTATCATTCCTCCCATCTGTTCTTCTCAGGGCCCACTCATCTTTCCTAAAAATCATTTACTTTCCCCTAAGAGGCCTATATCACCTTCCCCTTTCCCTACTAAGATGACATATAAGCCTGAATTCGAAGCCACCTCTTCGAGTTACTCATTTTCCCCCAGCTATCTCTAATATTACATGAGGTAACAAGTTAATAAACTTCCTTTTGTTTTTCTCTTGTTATTCTGACTTTTATTACAAAAGTCTCAGCTAAGAACTCAGAAAGGTAGAGGGCAAATTATTTCTCCTCCTCCATAACACCAACCTGATGTCAGGACAGGTCCCAGCCCCCTCCAAGGAGGTAGTGTCAGCACGGACTCTCTGAGAGTGCAAGTCTGGTTATTGCCCTGATTAAAACCTTCACTGGCTGGCCTCAGCATTCTGGAAAACATCCAAACAAAAACCTTTACAGTCTGATCCTCCATTTTCCAGCACTTTCATCAATTCCTCACCAACTCAAGGGTCAAACTCACAGAGATTCTTGTGTGCTGCTCCTGGCACCATGTTCTCTCTTACCTCTACGTAGCGGCAATTGAACATATGCAACTGCCACTGTGCATTGACTGGAGTCCACGAAGGACCCTCATGGATTGAAGTATTGAACAGTACTGATGACATTATAGAACAATGCATTCCAAAATCAGTCTAGCACCATAGAAAGTGTCCTTTAATGGAATTGCTTTTTGCCTGAATTTTTAAAAATTTGGCTGTAGTATAACCCCAAAAGTGGGATAAAATTCCATAAATCCTCCAGTGTCTCAGCCTTTTCTCACTGCAATGACTCAAAAACTGGAATTTAGGGATAACTGAGAAGGGGAAAAAAAATTTTCCTGCAAGGTGTGTTCGACCATTAATAAGCGCCCCCAACCAAACACACCCAAGCGGTAGGAACTTCCCAAACCTTGTGCACTGGAACTCTCTAAAATGGGATTTATGGTGCAGCTTTTCTCCAGGTTGAACAGGGAAGCCTCGTTCCGGAGCACCAGTTAACAGCACCCTGCAGTGCTGCTCCTCTGATTGCAATCTGTCCTCCCTCTATTCCAATATCCTTTGCTGTAATAAATCATTCTTTCAGTTGTGCAGTAGCATTTACCTACCTGCTTAATCTTTAATTGGTTAAGCAATTACAAGCTCAAATTATATAGTGTTAAAAATATCACAATAGATTACAGTATTGTCAATTTCTCCTGCAGCACTCTGACATTCCGAAGCTTAACAAAGCCCATCTCTGTCACACATTAATTACTGCAATGTCCTTGAAATAGTGAATAGCATAGTTATTACTATTTGCAAAGAAAGCATACTTCTGTCCCCTGCATGTCAGCCTGTGTGTGTGTGTGTGTGTGTGTGTGTGTGTGTGTGTTTGAAGGACACATAGATCTTAAAGTAGGGCCCCCTTTTCTGTACATCATTACCCAAGTGACTTTATATGTGTTCCTTACACCCTGGCCAACTTATCCTTTAAGACTCAGATTGCGTCCCCTCCTCCAGGAAGTCTTCCCTGACTTCTGTCTTCCTTCTTCATTTAGGTGCCCCTAGTCTGAGTTCCCATAGCACTCTATTCATTTAATCCACGAACACTAATTGGCTAATTTCCAGTTCAGGCATCTGGTTTGGTACTGGATTTTCAAAGATGGATGAAACCAGTTCCTCAAGGAGTTAAGCCCCAGCCCAGCCCTTTCCAGCCTGCATTGTAACTGTTTAGGTTACCTGTCTCGGCTATGGGACTGTGTCTGGAATAAAGTAGCTGTTATATTAATAAATGGATGAATAACTAAAAGACCTCCACATCAGCAATATGTTAATAATCAAAAGGGAGCCTGTCCAAAACTTTAATGGGTAATGTACTCCAATTAAATTTCCTTGAAAAAACTGCTGATAAAAATTAAGTCTGGGTGCTGAGATAGTAGGGGAGGTTCCACACCACTCAAATATTGTGGTGGTATTAACTAAACAGGAATTTAATTAGTTAAAGATAGAATGTCAAACACTGGCTTGTTTAGGGCACTGTAGGCCAAGCTGGGTCCCAGGGCTCGTACAACTGGTTTCGCGAGAAGCAGAATACTGCCCCTCTCCTTCTTGTCTGACCTCCCTATTACCCCTCCACCACTATCCATCCCACTCAAATGAGCACATTGTATAGAATATGGTCTATGTGATTTCTGTCTCTGATGGAATTTCTGGCACTAAAACATGCCATTGAAAAAGATCCTTTTTGCTCACATTAATCTAATTGTTCTGTAAAAAAGGCAATAATTACTGAATAATGGAGAACTTCTCTTCTAGCATTAGTCTGTTATTTAGATAGCTATAATAAAATAGAAAGTTTATAAAATTTTCTACTGAATTATTTTTCTATTGAAATTTTTTCTACTGAATTTTTCACTCTGAATAAAGAATAAAATAAGAAAAAAATCTCACTATGATGTAATTATTAAGCACTGTTGGTCTGTTTTGACATAATGAAACTTTGTTATGGTACACTGTTTAAAAATAAAATCTTTATTTTCTGTTTGCCAAAATTGGGAGGGGAATAGAGATGATTTCCGGTCTCTGTATAGCAAATTTCAAGTCAAAAAAATGTGTTTTGGACATCAGTAAGCAGAAAGGGATGGTCCAGGTACTTGATTCACTGCCTTTCTTTATCAATATTTGGGTGTTTTTGCATTGTCTTTACTATCTCTCCCCATAGGGATCATGAGATGAGTGAAAAGATTTTAACTCTTTTAAGTAATTGATGAAAGTTACGTGTTGAGTCTGTTTGATGAAGAGCTGAAAGCTTCTTTCTGTGCAACTCTTCTCACAGCCACCAAATAATTCATTTCTGTGGAAGTACTTTGATACATGGGTAGACAGAGGAGAAGCATTTGCACCATAGCACTTGTTGTGGTAGAGTATTGTTTGTAGTGTACCCTCCAAGCATTGTTGAAACACAGAGATTCATGATACAGATCCCCTGTTAGAAGTGTTTATGAAAGACATTTGTCTGTTTTGGACAACTTTTTTCCTAAGGAAAAGAAACTACTCTTCCCCACATAAAGAGATGATTAAGGTGCAACAGACTAGAGGGTTAAGAGCATTTAGCTTGAAACCTAGACTACCTGGGTTCAAATCTCAACTCTGCCACTTATTTTTATAAAATTTTTTAAAAAGATTTATTTATTTGTTTGTTTGAGAGAGAGAGAGAGAGAATGAGTGGGAGGGAGAAGGAGAGAGAATTTCAAGCAGATTCCATGTTGAGTGTGGAGCCTGAGGCAGGGTTCAATCCCAGAACCCTAAGATCACCACCTGAGCCCAAACCAAGTTGGAGATTTAATCCACCACAGGCTCCCCTCAACTCTGCTACTTAATAGCTGTGTGACCTTGAGTAAGTTCCTTAACCTCTCTTTGCCTTAATTTTTTTTCACTTGTAAATCAGGGTGATTGACTATAGTCCTTACCTCCTGATCCAATACTGGTCTTTAGGAATCATTGGGAAGGAAAAGAATTTTCATGAGAGCTATGTTTAACCATTAGTAAACCATGGACATGGAAAATGTTTTAGTTTGTTACCATGCATTGGATCTCTCCAAAAGGGGACTAAAAGGTACAGCTGTGAGTGTTATGAGACAAAACCAATTAACTAATCCCTGCCAGGTGCTTACAGTAGTTGCTGGCATGTAATTAGTGCTACAGTCGTTCCCCCTTATGCAGGGTTCCACTTTCCTTGGGATCAGTTACCAGTGGCCTGGAGACAGGATCCTCCCGAAGAATCGACAGAAGGTCAAAAGTAACCCAACACTACATCACAAGGCCTAAGTCGTTCATGTCACTTCATCTCATCAAGGAGGCATTTTGTCAACTCACACCACCACAAGAAGAAAGGTAAGGACAGTACGGTAAGTTATTTCAAGAGAGACCATGTTCTCATAACTTTTGTTATAGTTCTATTATAATATAATAATATAACAAATATATAATATAAATATGTAATAACATGATATATAATAATACACTATAATTTTATAGTTATATTATTATCATGTAAGTATCCTCAATGATTAGTTATTGTTGTTAATCTCTTGCTGTGCCTAGTTTAGATACTAAATTTGAGGTATATTTGTGTAGGAAAGAACATAGTATACATAGGATTTGGTACTATCCACAGTTTCAGGCAGCCACTGAGGGTCTTGGAACATATCCCCCACAGATAAGGGGAGACTACGTGTTATTATTAATCTCCTCCCCAACTCCTACCCCAACAGTTGGCCCTTTTGGCGGTGTTTGTATGAGCTATGACTGCCCTAAAGCAACCGAAAAAGATAGGGCAGATATATATATCTTTTAGTGTACGTAAAGAAAAGTTCTCCCCGAATGCACACAGCTAGAAGTCAGACTTGGAAGTGGTAAGTAATCACTTTGAGAACCCCAGTCCATACACTTGCCTAGAGCAAACCACTTCCTTTCCCAACATTATTTTCATGGAAGGGGGAAATAAACATTTAAAGACAGCTGGGAAGAATCAAGGCTCCATATAAGGATATAAACTGATGCCTGTTGTTCCCAGATGCCAAATCCCAGAAAGGACTATCTCTGAAATGAGTTTTTAAACTATACAAAGCAAGTTGTCAGTTGGGGGAGGGAGGAATGAAGATTTTTTAGGCCACATTTTCTATTAAGCATTGCAGAGAGAGAGGGGGAAGAGACAGAGAAGGAGACTGTGGTTTGTACTAAAAAGGAATTAAAATAAAAAGCAGACTCCAGGATCCTGGGCAAAGGAGACCTTGTCTTAATCCCAGTTCTGTCACAGACAGTCTGTGAAACGAACTTGGCTGAAACCACCCACTTCTGGGGCTTCGGTTTCCTCAGCTGTAAAATGAGGGCATTACCCAGATGATCTCTAAGATTTCCTACAGCTCAGACATCCTGACTTTATGAAATAAAATAGATGTTAGGTGTTATATTGGGCAGGCAATAGAAACCAAGTCTGGAAAGTTAAGCAGGAAGAGGATCTTACAAAGATGTTATTGGTAGCTCACAGAATCAAAAAGAAGGCCAGAGAGCCAGGTTCAGAACCAAGGCATTTTGGTGGGAGTTCCGGGTATACTGGGGCATCTAAAAGCAGGAAGGACTCAACTCTGCTGGTGGAACAAATAAGCCCAAGTTGGTATTTTTCCACCCGTACATCACTGCACATATAAATCAAAGTCCTGACATAGAGGGTCAAACTGGTTTAGCTCTGGGCACAGGTCACCCCTTGGCTGATTGGCAAGAAACTCTGATTTACAGTCCCATCAAGACATCGTTCCATGGGTGAGAGGTAATTCGCTAAGAGGAAATTGGCATAAGGTCATGAAAGAAAAATGATGTCTACTATGTGGCTCTTCACTGCGGATGTTGTGCCTGCTTTTGTAATGTCACACACTGATGCCACTTTTCCATGTGAGAACAGATGGGCTATTTTTACAGCCCATCTGAAAATAAACATAACTTTTACAGGGAGATTATGACACCATGACAACTTCGTGTGCACCCATACCAAAAGTTTGGGCAATAAACACATCCTTGAAGAATAGCCTTAGCAGGCTCCAAGAGACTGTTCTGGGGGAGAAACCAAGCCTGGGTTTATTGTCAGCCAGTTTCTCTCTGTACCTCCCCATGGACTTGAGGAGGCACCTGCCGTCTTTCCTCTTCTTCCGTATTGTAATATGGAAGTATTGCAACAGCCGATATTGCAGTGCCCTGTTTTAATTCTGATAGTCAGTTCCTCTCCCCTCCTTAAGAACCAGCAATTATTGGCCCTTCTAAATTTGTCACAACGGTCCCATTCCCTTTATCATTGGTTGGTTTAAGATGGCGTCTGTGATCCAATTCCAGATGCTCTGATGTGAGGAGAAATCTGGGGAGTCTTCTTATAAAGGTTACTTTACTCTTAAAAAGGACATTATGGGCTAAGGATGTGATGACTGCTGGCACTGTGACACCATTTTTCATGTCTTCTTGAAACCGTGAGAGGGAACACCTGAGGACAAAAGCCAGCAAGCCGATGATGGCAGAGAGGAAGGTGGGGGGAAAACTTGGGTGCATTTTGGTGGGAGTTCTTGAATTCACCAATTCTGCAAGCATTCTCTTCAGAATTCCCATTAGGCAAGACAATAAATCTTATCATTTAAGGCATTTAACTTGGGCCTGTTATTATTTACAGATGTAAGGATCTCAACTGATAGTCCGCAAAATTATTGTCTTCCAGTCAGCAGCCATGTTTAATCCATATTCCCTTCTGGCAACAACCTTAACTCTCAAGAAGGAAAATAACACATGCAGAGAATTTTGTGAAGTATATTTTTACCAAAATGTTCTGATTTCCCCTTTCCCATGCACGTGCACTTCATCTTGTCTTTCAAATCACAGAAACATCTAGACTACTTTGTCTTTACTAAAATACATGATTTCCAGTTCACCGAGGAGGTTTTAATATGTCTTTGGTTATCATACCTGTAGGTTAATTGATAACGTATCTTATTTAGATTTTAAAAACTTAAGACCTTCCTTCCACTCATTGTCCTAAGATCACCACCCATCAGGACAACACCAATAGTTAGGGATGGTTGTGAAAGATGTAGACAGAAAAGAGACGCAAAATCAAAAAGAAACAGAGAAGGAAGCAATCAAAGTCAAATTATGAGAATAAATTGTCAGATGATTGAGTCTAAGCCTTTATTCTACCATGTTTTACATGAAGGGAAAGAAATATACTTGGGAGAGCAAAAGAGAGGACAGACAGACAGAAGCCATCTACTGACAGATGGAGAATGGAAAAATGCAATTCATATGATATATCTTTTGTAAAATTTGGCTTTATTAAATAAAGAGTGGGTACAAAGTATATTTTATACACTTCTACCCAGAACCGAATCCACATTACTTCTGAGACCATAGGCAAAATCCTGAGCTTCTTAGACCTCAGTTCTTAGGGACAACAACATCTGTCTCCAGGAGTCATTGTAAGGAAGTGAGACTATACAGGGCACATGCCTGATGTATGGGGAGCTCAGTACATAGTTTCGTATCCACAGATATGTATTAAGAACCTTCTGTGAACCAAGCATCATATCAGCTGCCAGGAATATTATGGTGAACGAAATCAGTCTAGAAAGGGCAACAGAATTAATTAATAACCATGAAAATAAGTGTAAATAACAGATATGAAAAGAACTATGGGCGCTGAGAAAGTGTATACTTGGGAAGTTTGAACTCTTCTGAAAGATCAAGAAAAACCATCTTCAATGCTGCTTACACCCACTTTCTTGAAAAGCCTACTCTGCTTACCCCCAACCGGATATGATTCACTGTACTGTGACTTCTTGGAAAGAAGTGTGAAGCATGTAAATGACATTTATCTTACCCTATTGTGTCTAGCATTACAACTAGTAATATGCAAACTCAGTCTCCCCTACCAGATTATACACGCTTTGTAGGCAGAAAGCAGGCCATCTACATGTTCGAACACTTCATACTATCTATTAAAGTCTATTATTTCAACAAATAAGCGAAATTAGCTTCCAGAAAGCTGCCACAATTTAACAGAATTTGAGGCTTAATTTATGCCTTTTGTAAGTCAAGTTCCCATTGATTTTCAAGTCATTTGTCTGAACATAATAGGCAATGTGCAAGGAAACAATAATTTGGTCTCTCAGAAATTGTGTAACATCCATCCCTCAAGGAGTGTGATAACTCCTCCTGAATAATCCCAGAGCTGAGCCTGACTCACCCATTAATCAAGTTTACAGAGGCAATAAAAAATGAGACTACCAGAAGTCCATTTGCCACATATTCAATCCCTGAATATTATGATTAGGATCTCACTTTGTGATCTAACAGAAAAAAAGAAAAGAAGAAGGAAGGAAGGAAAGGAAGGGAGGGAGGGAGAAAGGGGGGAGAGAAGAAAGAAAAGAAAAATAGTACCGGGGAAAACCTCTGTGTGCTGAATCATTCATTCCTCTTAGGTTGCTTAACATTAAATCTGACCCTGCAGTTAAACTGTAGAAATCTGCTCAGACAAGCAATTGTGATCATATAAAGATGCCAGGAGATTAAATTCCACTGAAACTCTGGAAAGATATTTTTATGTTTTTCAATGTTAAGAGATGCCCTCTTGTCTATATGTGTTTTATTGTAATTAATAGCTATAATTTTTCTTGACATCAGTGATAGCTATGGAAAATATAGAAGAATCAGAAGAAACATTTTGCTATTAGATTTAAATATCCAAGCTTCACTTGGTATTTCACTTAAATTCATTTTATTTTCGTATCTTCGAATTTTTTTAAAACGTCCTCAGTGCCAAAAGGAAGCAGAATTTATAAATCCGAACAAATGTATCAATGAACAACCCAGGCCCTCTTAAGTAATTTGTCAAAAAGAAACAATCCATCTGTATAAGAAAACCCATCAAGCCAGAATGTGCAGTGTGGGCAAATGAGAGAAAAGATTTTCATCCTTGATCCTGGGTTTGGTTCCTTTCAAAATCAAAATCTTGAGGTCACTGTCAGCTATAAAATTAACAGATAAGCAAGGACAGTGAGCATGCCCATGTTGTTTCCACGGGTTTTATCAGCTTGTTTTCCATGACTCATGATGGCTTCCTGGAAAAATTCTTGTTTCTTTGATCTCTTGGGTCAAACGACTGCTCTCAAGCCAGTTTCCATCAACCAGTCAGCATTGCTACTGTTTCCTACTGTGAGTCCTCAGCTGGACACAAATATTTACTAGTTCACTCATTCCCAAAATGAAATTATGAGTATTCTTCAAAAGGGTTCAGTCCAAGTGGTCCAGAGGAATTCAGAAAGATATTCTGAAGATTGAAGGGAAAAAAAAGACAAATATTATTACCACAAAAATGTTAAGTGTTACATGAAAAGAATTAGTGGAGAATAATTTTTAAATCATTTATCAAAGTTGTGTCTTAAAAGAATCACCAAAAAACTTCCCAATGTCCCTTTTTTAAAGATTGTATTTATTTGAGAGCGAGGGAGAGAGAGCGCGCGTGTGTGGAGGGTGGGCAGAAGGAGAAGCCGGGTCCCCACTCACCAGGCAGCCCGATGCAGGCTGGATTCCAGGACCCAGGGCTGGATCCCAGGACCCTGGGATCATGACCCGAGCCAAAGGCAGATGCTTAACCAACTGAGCCACCCAGGCACTCCCCAGTATCAAGAGCTCTTTCCAGTCCTGTGTTAGGCAATGGAGCCTCCATGATAAACCTAGGAAGACTCTGGTTAGTGGTAACAAACTTCTCAGCCTAGGGCTCAGGAGACCTAGAGTCTTCTTGAGCTTGTCACTACAGTATGTTTGGGTTCATTTCCTCTTCTATAAAATGAATATGTAGATGTTCGTGCAAATTTCCTTCATTCAACATATACTTACTGAACACCTACTAAATACTAGACAGCATTTCCTCTGAATGAAGGAGTCTCTCCATTAAGCTCCCTGAGTCCTCTGTGCACATGTCTATCATGTTACTGGAACTCTATTGGAATTAGGATTCCTCAGTCTGATTTCCCCACTGACTGCATGTTATTTTGTCAATGAGTAGCAGACTTCTGGACATGCAGTAGGTCCAGCATCACCAGCATCAGGTGAATGAACAAAGGGGATTGTTTCATATGCATGGTCAAGCACCCCAGAATGAGAGGTTATCAAGCATAATACTTCATTAAAACTTCATTAAAACAATGATGACATTTGTCTACCCAGCAATTTCTGAGCCAAAAGAGGACTCTGATTCCACTAAGACCCAAACACTAAGACCTGCTTCTCTCTAGTTTGACACATTGAGCCCCCTATGCTTGACCCCTCTGGTTGCTTCTCTAGATTGTACTCCATTTTTTTTCCATCCTCTTTGGTACCCTGGGAGACCAGTCCATATGAACTGCCTCAATCCAGCTCTAGCATCCCCCAGCTCTGCTTAGGTTTGACCAATGGTGAGTACTAGCACATCGGGGAAAGGGAACAGCCAAAGTGAAGTACTCTCTTCAGGGCACTCGCAGGCTGTTGTGTCACTTGACTAAAAGTCACAGTCCCTATCAGGTAGCCTCCCCACATATTCCATCAGTGTGTGTGAGTGTGTGTGTGTGTGTGTGTGTGCGCGCCTGCCTCTGTCTCTGTCTCTCTGGGCTCCTTGCCCCTGTAGTCTTAGGGAGAGTAGCAGAGCCCCCCATTACTAATTTTAGGGTGCTGCACTCTCCTTTTGGATTTTTCCACATCCTGACCTAATAGACCTTTTTAAAAACTCACCTCAAATGATTCCCCTTGAGTATACTATTAGTTTCCTGCTAGATTCTTGACTGATAACTACCTGGGTATCATGAAGAGTAAATAGTGGTGTGTACACACACACACACACACACACACACACACACACACAGGAATATTACTCAGCCATAAAAAAAGAATGAAATCTTGCCATTCACAAGAAAGCTCATGGAGCTAGAGAGTATTACATTAAGCAAAATAAGCCAAAGACTTATTTTGCCTTCCAGAGAAAGACAAATAGCATATGATTTCACTCATATGTGAATTTAAGAAACAGAACAAGCAAATGGCAGGGGGGGTGGAGAGAAAAACCAAGAAACGGATTCTTAACTATAGAGAACAAGCATGGTTACGAGAGGGGAGGTGGATGGGGAGTTGGGGGAAATCGGTAATGGGGATTAAGGAGGGCATTTGTTGTGATGAGTCCCAGGTGTTTTACTTAAGATTTGAATCACTAAATTCTACACCTGAAACTGAAAAAAAATAAAGACGAGTAAATGATCTAGCCTATTGCCACAAAGCACAATAAAAGGATACTGATAAATGCTAGTGTCTTCCCTCTTCCCTGCTATAATTTTGATGCCCCCACCATTGCTATCCATAGTGCCTTAACATAACAGCTACTTAATAAATATGTGTTTAATGAAGGAAAAATATTTCTAAGATATTTCTAAGGAAAAATATTTCTGATCACATGAAAATCAATACACATTAATTAGATCATCAGATGTTACATTCAGGGAAGTTCTTAATTTCAGTACTTGAGGGTCAGTGGTTGTGCTTATAAATTCACATTCTCTCTTCTCTCCTGTTCGGACTGCAACAATGATTGGCCTGCTGGCATTATGTACAGCCCAAGCCCAGGAAACAGCCAAGGGATGAGCCGACATCTCAGGGGCACATGCTGTTTAACAGACCAAGAGCTTTGTTTATTGGTCCTTCCTAGACCTTGGAAGAAATCGTGAGTTTATTTCATGTCATCTAATTCATACAAACTGCTTTTGCAGCTCATCACTTTTTGTCTCCGGCACCCAGATAGAAATGAAGGTTGGGATGAACTGTACCTCCTTGGACCTTTCACATTTATAATGAACAAAGGCCAATCATCAGTAAAGCTGAATCATCACTCACCGTGTATACCGATCTTGCGGCTGTACCGTGGAAAAAACTTCTAGTTCCGGTATTGGAGGAAGCCCTTTCTTGACCTGAGTCAAGGGCAGCCTCTGCTTGGTCTCTGTTTGTTAAGAAGGAGAGCTGTTTAGTCAATAGCGATGCAAAACCAGATACAACACTTTCCAGTGTACTAAGAGAACCATGCCCTCCACCTAGCAAGGATATTGGCAAATTCCATCACTCACTAAATTTCCTGCCTACAACTGGGACACTATTAACCCATTTCTCTTGACTCTGTTTCTCTCATTTCTCCTCTCCTCCCCACTTCCCAAGCATGAGACTGAGACCCGATGTATGGTTAAAGGAGGAGCAAAGTAGAGAAAAACATTTTTTACATACAATGCCAAGCAGAAAGAAAAGAACTTTTGTAGGGAAAACGGATTGCAAACATTTCCTTCTTTGCATTTTGTTAAAATTGGTCCCTAAGAACTTTTATTAATACCACCGTTGATTTCAGGGACAATTTTACCAGGAAGCCAAGTCCCAAATCAGATGAATTCTAATCTTTCCTACTTTTCTAGGACTATATGACATCAAATCCTTCTAATATTATCTGCAGCTGACTTCAAGGTAAGAGATAAAATTTCAGGCCCATGGCATATGGTATCTCATTCCTCTGGGATCTGGGGCCTTTCTTTTCTAGTTTTTATATTGAAACTTGAGTTTTACATAATACATGTGGTTTTTGCTTCGCAGATGTCTCTACTTTTTATACAAAGCCCTGGACATGAATGGAAATGAGGTGACCTATAATTTTGAGAGAAGTTTGAGCAGCTGCTTCTTACGCAGACAAATCAAAAGGGAAGATTTAAGTATAATTAAGAATATGATGCTTATCAAAGAAATTTTTTTTAATTTTTTAAAATTTCTACAAGCATAAAAAAAGAATATCATCCTTCTTATTCATGAAGTTGACTAAACACTGGTATAGATTACCAAGGTAGAAATACTGTCAAACCATCTCTCAGAGTTATATTCTTTTAATTAGAAAAAAATTTAATAAGAAAGATTTATTTTTTGGACTTCATTTTCTGAATAAGGGATACATTCACAAGATTAAAATTTTATAAACTATGAAAGGATATTCAGCAAAATGTCTCCCTCTTACCTCATTTTCTACAGACAACTGCTTTCTACACACATCACATAATTCTTTCCCTTCTCTCCTTCTTTTGCTACAGGCAACCAAGGTTTTTAGATTTTTGTGGATAGATATATAGATGATAGATAGATAGATAGATAGATGATAGATTTATATACTTATATGTACATATGCTATTTTTGTTTTTCTTTACACAATTGGTACCATACTATACACACGTATGTATATTTAATGATCTAGGAGAACTTTCCCCACAAATGCTCCCTCATTCTTTTTTACAATTTCCTGGTGTTCTTAGTATGGATGTATCATCCCGTCTTCAAACACCCTCCTATTAGATTGTGTCTAATCCCATATTGCAAACACATTAGCAATAAATATTGCACGCATGTCATTTCTCTCCTATGTAAGTAATCCATAGGAGAAATTCCTAGAAATAGGATTGCTGCCTCACAGGGCTTATGCACGTGTAACTTTGATAGTTATTGCTAAATAACATATCATAGAAATTGTACCACTTCAGCCTCCCAGTTTACCTTAGTAAAGTGCGAGAGTGTGGAGCGCTATCGCCCCTTGCTACAGAATGTGATGTCAAACTTCTGAATTTTTACCAGTCTGGTAGATGAAAACGGCGTTTCAGTGTAGCTTTACTTTGCATTTCTACCTGCATGTGAGCTCAGTGAGAACAGAGGTCTCTGTTTGTCTCATTGCTGTGTCTCCTATACCCAGAAGGCCAATACTATTGGCACATAGTGGGCATCAAAAGAAAAATTCTCTCTGAGAGAATTTATCATGAATGAGACTGAACAAGCTTTCTTATGTCAAAGAGCCATCTGTATTTCCATTTCTATGAACAGTCCATTTATATCCTTTATCCGTTTGTCTACTGGGTTATGGTCTTCTCTCCATCAATTATTAGAACTTCTTTATTTACTAGGAAAGGCTGCTTATCATATGTGATGAATTGTAAACAATGTTTCCTTAATGGTTTTTACTGTGTACATTCTTTTTCACGTAGCCAAATTTATCAGCCTTTTGACGGAGTTTTGTGTCATGGTTAGAAAGCCCAACAGTTATAAATTAATTCTACCATTGTTTCTTCTATTACTTTTATGGTCTCATGTTTATGTTAAAATTACTGATCCATCTGAAATTTACCCTAGTATTGGTGGGAACTCTGGACTAAGGAAATCTTCTTTCCTACATGGTTACTCAATTGTCCTGATACCATTCATTCAGTAATCCTTCTCTTTCCTGCTTAGACACGATACACTCGTCATTTACTCAAGTCCTAAACTTTCTAATTTTTTATTAGATATATATTTTTTATTTATTATATATTTTTAAAGATTTTATTTATTTATTTGACAGAGATCATAATTAGGCAGAGAGGCAGGCAGAGAGAGGCGGGGGGAAGCAGGCTCCCCGCCGAGCAGAGAGCCTGATGTGGGGCTCGATCCCAGGACCCTGAGATCATGACCTGAGCTGAAGGCAGAGGCTTAACCCACTGAGCCACCCAGGCACCCCTTGATATATATATTTTTAAAGATTTATTTATTTATTTATTTATTTATTTATTTGGAAGCACAAGCAGGAGGGACAGAAGGAGAGAGAATCTTTTATTTTTTAATGTTCAGTTAGCCACTGTATAGCCCATCATTAGTTTTTTTTAAGGAGACTCCATGCTGAGCAGAGGAGCTAGACGCAGGACTCAGTCCAGGGCTCAGTCCCACAAGGTCCCTCAAGGTCCCCTTGAGATCATGACCTGAGCCAAAATCCAGAGTTGGACACTTAACTGACAGCACCAGCGAGGCACCTTTCAGTAGATATTTTTATCTACTTAAGTACCTATACCATGGGGGAACAGATACTTCTCCTCTTTATTTTTCTATATCAATTTGTTTCCTGGCTATTACTGACAACTTAGTTTTTCATCGGGATATGAAAATGACTTTGTTTATGATTTAGGAAGAACCGGTAACTTTATACATTCATCTTTCCATTCCAGAGCCGGATACACCATTTTGCTGTTGTTCAAGTCATTTTTATGTCTCTTGGGAACATTTTTCTGAAGTTTCCTTCAGAAAGAGCTTGTACAGTTCTTTATATCAATTTTATTCTGAGTATCTTGCTATGGTTGTTTTGAATGCAGCCATATCTTCTAACTGGTTGTTATTTAAAGGTATGAATGCTATTGATTTTTTTTTTGTCTTAATTTCATACCTTGTCCCTTACTGAATTTTATTTTTAAAGAATTTTTTTAGAGGATTTTCTTAAAATTTCCAGGTGCACCAAAAGTGATCATTTGGCCTTTCCAATGTGTTAACCAGGCATCCCTGTCTCTTACCTAATTGTGTTGACCAGTACTGCTAGGACAATGGTAGATAAAGTGGCAGCTGTAGACATCCTCGAAAGTTCCTGGCTTTACAGACATGCTTTTAGCGTTTCCCTGGTAAGTATGATTCTGGGTCTTTGTTTGAGACAGATGTATTTTATCATGTGAAGGCAGTACCTATTTATCTGATTTTTATTGGGGGTTTTAGGAAGGATGGGCCTTATAGTTTGTCAAATGCATTTTTAGGATGTGTAGAGATAACCAAAGAAATTTTCTCTTTGATCTATTAATATGAGTGACATTAATAAATATCTCCTAATGGTGAACAGTTCTTATATTCTTGGAATAATCTTCTCTTGATCATAGTAGGAGTTGTATGTGTCTGTATATATACATATATTTTTTAAACTCTGCTATTACTGGATTTTTTTGCTAGTATTTGTTCACAATTTTTGCATAGATACGAGTAAGTAAGATCGCTCAGTAATTTCACTTTAGACACAATCATTCTTAGTTTTAAATGTTATTAACGTTTCTTTCATAATAGAATTAGAAAACATCCTTTTTTTCTTCTTTTCTATGGTCAATGACAGTTTAAATACCACCAGAAATAGCAGTTTTTTGGAGATTGGTAAAAATGCCCCTATGAAATGTTCTTTCTGTAACATTTTGAGGGATAACTGACAAATTTTCTATTTCTTCAATGATAATTGTTTTGTTTAGATTTTCTATTTCTTCTGGTATCAGGTTTTGGAAATTTTTCCAGAAAAGTATCGATCTTAATTAGAGATATTAAAAAGTAGCAACTACTCATTAAGGGGCAGGAATAGCTGACTTTTGGGAACCATTTCCGCAGACACCGAGGACCCTTCCGTTCCTACGGAAATGCTAAAATAATCACCAAAGCTAGAATTTTTTCTTACAGAGGATTTAGCCTTCTAAGCTTTCCTGACTGGCTAGGCAATGATGAAAAATGAGACCAGTCTCTACCTAGACGAAAGCTCTCGTCTCCTTTCTTTCCTCCTCACAGACCCATTGTGCTGGATCCCCTCAGCATTCTTTATTTTTACCTTATTGTCAGTAAGTACAAATCATATCTATGAGGCTAGTTCTGTCATCCCTATTTGTCTCACACTGGAAGTTCCTAGGAACCTGTGATTTTTATTCTTCTAAATCTGTGCTTCTCGGAGGGTGGCTGTAGTAGACAGAACTCTAAGATAGCTCCCCATTCCCCCCAAGCTTCCCACACCCTGATGGAATATCCCCTGTAGTCCCCAACCCTTGAGCATGAGCAGGACCATGAATGGGATTTCCTTCCTGTGACTGGGTTACATTATATGGGAAAGATGAGATTTTTGCAGGTATATTTAACATTCCAAATCAGTTGATGTCGAGTCATGGAAAAGAGAGACCATTCAGGGTCTGACCTGATGAGGAAAAAGCCTTTACAAAAAAGACTGGGCCCTCCCAGATGTTAGAGAGGATCTCCTGTGGGGCTTCAAAGAACCAAACTGCCAAGCTACAAATTGTATCTGGAAAAGCCAGGTAGCCAGAGTCCACAGGTGGCCCCCAGGGCCTGCAGCAACTTCTGGCGGACAGCGGGTAAGCTAGGGCCCTTAGCATACAACCTCAAAGCAATTAATTCTGCCAAACCTAGAAAAGCTTAGGAGTAGAGCCTCCAAATGAGAACACAGGCCAGCTCGCATCTTGACTTTAGTCTTGTGAGACCCTGAGATGCGGCAAAGCTTTGCCCAGTTTTCTGACTCACCGAAACTGAAATAACAAGGTGTGTTATTTTAAGCCATGAAATTTGTGGTACTTTGTCACACAATAATAGAAAACAATTAAAGCCTTCAGTGGACCCTTGGACGGCAAACCATAAGAAGCTGAATTTAAAATGTAGGTTCTAGAACCCTGTCCCAAATCTACTAAATTATAATCTCCCTTGAAAATAGTCCAGGAGCCTAAAATTCTATAGATATCCCAGTCCATTCTCATGCACATTAAGCCCTCAGAATGAACTAGCCATGCAGATAATTGCTTAGACAATTTTTGACAACGTGTCTTATCATGTCCAGAATTTGAGATCTGGAGACAGTTCTTTTTAAAGCTAAAATATCAAAAGAACCTATTCATGAAATTAAATAATTACCAAAGAAAATTAGCAGTGCTTTTCTGGTCGGAAGGCTGAACTGCTCATCATTTGCTAATTCATTGGTTTGCTGATGTTGTATAATATGGTATAACCATAATTTACTACAGAAAGCTATTATCTGTCAAAATGATGGTTAGTCCAAAATAACTCTCTAGTGGTACATTATATTCTGCTTCTCCTAGTATCCAAGGACATGTAACTTATATGCTAATAAGAAAACTTCTGAAAAATTGATAAAAAGGCAAAAAGGCAGGATATATGTCATTTTAATGCCTCCTTCAGAATAGCTTAGATGGGTGGGATATTTTTCTAGTTCTACACTGGGAAATAGAATTCGTTTCAAATAATATTAATTCACCAACACTAGCTAAGGCAGCAGAAGCAGTCGGGAATGTTTTAAAACTTCACAGAAGTCTATTCATGAATTTGTCAAAGGTCGGAAAGAAACATTTCTTTGACTTTCTTTCAGGAACCTCAGAAGAGACTAAAAAATTTAAAAAGAACCTCAGGATGAGTTTTGACCTGGCTGAATCTGGTGAACAAAATAAATTTCCAGCAGTAGAAACTTTGATTAAAAATACAACCCCATGCCATATGTCCTTGAATAAACTCCCGTCACAATGCCCATGACATTGTCCAGATTGCCCTCTGATATTTTTCTTCTTCTTCTTCTTCTCTCTTCTTTTCTTCTTTTTGTATCTCTATCACTGTTCAAAAGTGTTTTGTATCTATGACATTTGGCAGCTAACCTCAATTCATCCTTCCAAAGTAATTCTTGATTCCCACTGAGTCACGGAAACTTGAAGGTATTTTCTTCCCTTTGTTCCTGACGATTTTCATGTCAAAGACAAGAGGCATCTTCCACAGTGAAGATACATCTAAAACCTCCTCATCCTGGCCAGGATCTCTTGGTTGCTTGGAGAATTTGCCCCATCAATTTTTTGTATTTGTATTTCCCAAACTGCTTGCTTAGCTCTACTTGGTTATGGAATTGGAAATTCCACCTCCCTGTGTACAAAGACTGTATTTCATGCACATTATATTCCCCAGAACCAACCTCAGAGCGTGACACATAGGTAAAAATACGTGTCGAATGACTGAAAGAACGTCATTTCTTTGTGCCTCATTTTTCTCAACAAAAGTGTGTGGGTACAAGCAGTACAAGGTCAACTCTGGGGTGCCACCTAGGAATTTGGGGATAAGACAGAGAAGATTGCCCCAGAGGGTTAGTCTATAAAACCAACTCATAATCACAACAGAAATGTGCAAAGTTATCTTCAGAAATCATTCCCAGGTCAAAGCCTATTAAGTGTGGAAAGTGCTGTGTTAAATGAGCCAATCAGGCTACCCCTAAAATGGGGAAGAAGGTCTTCCAAGCTGTGTTGGCAAAGAGCTCTGCCTTTAAGACCTCCCCAACAGGCCCCGGCGGTGATTTGACTTCCCACAGGGTTTTGTCGAAGCACATGTGCTAGCTGTCAGAAGTGTTTTGGTCCATATTTTCTCTCAATTATATTGCCTTCTGCTCTTATAAACCTGTCTTGTGAGCTGGATCACACAGTGGATCTTTTTTTGGTGGGCCGCCATTGCTGGAGCCTGAGCCCTCAGGCCTGAAGAAAGGCCGCGAGTGGGGTCTAGTCACCAACAGTTCGCCCTGGTGTTGCCTTGCGGGTGGAGCGGCCAGGCTGCCTCCCCTAGCAGGGCCCTGGCCTCTCTCTAAAGGTCTTTAGAGGTTTTAGGTCTTTAAAGGTTCAGCAGCGACACCTAAACTTCCTCGTGACCTCAGCAAAGCTCTTCAGCAAAGCTCTGGGGCTGCCTCGAAGCTACAAGGAAGAAACTAAAGGAAAGGGTAACTGAGGTAATTAAGGGGTATTTTGATGTACTTTAAAAATAGAAAGCCCTACCAAGTGCAAAACAGCATTTTTCCAAGCACCTTTTTTTTTTTTTTAAAGATTTTATTTATTTATTTGACAGAGAGAAATCACGAGAGAGGCAGGCAGAGAGAGAGGAAGGGCTCTTCATTGAGCAGAGAGCCCGATGCAGGACTCGATCCCAGGACCCTGAGATCATGACCTGAGCCAAAGACAGCACCTTAACCCACTGAGCCGCCCAGGCGCCCGTTTCCAAGCACCTTTTTAACTCCACTTGAGGAGTCTGCTTGAAATTGGGGAGGACCCAAGTATGCACTCAGCAGGGCTGGACTATGGCTGGCTGGCCTCGGAAACGGGGACTTCGGCCATTCCTTCCTCTCCCTGTATTTGGGGAGGTTGAGCCACAACTCCACGGGGACAATGGCGATAATGTCTACACTGTTGCCCACAAAGTACTTGCTTTCCTTATGAGAGCTACTCCAGAAATGAAGGGATTCACGTTAATCTTCACAGATAACTGCAGTCAAGATGGATAAGGACATTTTCAGATGGTTTGGTGATTCTTACTCAGTTCTCTAATTTGGCTCCCCAAAACCCTCCAGTCTTCTTTCTTCTTATTGCCTTAGGAATGCAGAACTTTCACACTGCTAGGCATCGTTCCGACCTTTGCATCGCACCAAAACCTGGGCCCTTCTGTGCAAGCCCAAGATAGCTAGTTGCTTTTCAGGGCTAATAGAACCAATTATGGTAGCTTAAAATAGATTGCCATTATTCAAGGAGCCAACTTTCTACTACGTTGGGAATGCCATCCGTTATTGTTAACAGTGATCCTAAAACACTCAGCTGTTCCAAATCTGGCCAGTGTGAAAATCAAATGAGGATGGGAGAGCACATGACTGCAAAATTGCCTAGAATTAACAACTAAGGAGAAACAACAGCTGCCCGTATTTCGAGTCATTGTTGCAGCGCCCAACACATTCACACTGTGGGGATCCTTAGCACTCCAAGGAATGAAGTTGATGAAGAGTAAAAGTTATAATTTAGCGGGGGAAAGTGTTTTGAAGGGTCTTCGTAAGACAGCAGCGGCCATTCTTTCCACATAGTCAATGTCAAGTTGTATTTACTTCACAAATATTTATTAGATATCTGTTCTGTGCCCTCAAAGGCACGAGGCTACGCGCTGGGGAGGCAGTGATCAATATTACCAGGTAGAGGCCCTGATCTCAAGGAGCTAAGTGGCTCATGGGAGCCACGTCGACCAAATAATAACACACATTGTGCTGCATAAACAATGGATTTTGGAGCACTGAAAAAAAAATTAAATATAAAAAATTTTAAAAAATAAAAAAATAATAACACACATATATAAGCAAAGAGTAGTGACAACCGGCACAGAGAAAGGTGTGTGGTCTTACGAGGATGTGTGAGAAGGGGACTTGACCTAGTCTAGGAAGTCCAATAGGATTTCCCTGAGGAAGGTAATCGAGCTAAGATCAGAAGTGAGGCTCAGGGTGAACTAAACAAAGGCAGGGTGGGAGGAGGAGAGGTCTGCTGGGAGGGGCAAGGCAGGCAGACTGGTCCAGGCAGGGAGAAGATGTCAGTCTGTACGTGCTTTATCATCAAGTTTTCCTGACCTAGCACAAAAAGTTAGCTCATAAAGACATTCAATGGATGAGTTAGAATAAATCGTCCTATTCTGCCTATAAATTCTTCCAACTTAAGAAATTCTTCCTGCACCGAGAGTCACCCTCTGCATTCTGTTCTGTAATCAAGCAGATGGCGCCAACCTTTACTGTTTTATGAACCCAAATCCGTACTCTAAGAGTCATAAATATTATAGTTAAGCAAGTAAAAATTAAATTTCCATGTTACTTTGCTTGGTTGTGGGACATCTGGCACGAGTAATTTATCTTCGCTTCTGTTGGAAATCGAAACCAGCTTAGTCTTTATTATGCTGGCCATAAACATGTTGCAAATTACGATTTTTACTTTGCCATTAGTTATATTTTGGGGTAGGACAAATTACTGGGTCATCTACTTCCTTTCAGCATTTAGTAATTCTCTTTCACAATAAAAATCCATTTCTTTTGCTTCATGGTCCCTAAGAACCCACCCACATTAACTACAAAAAACCATTTCACTACTGCTAAATGTTACTCTGAGGGTGACTCACACTGTCACACACCAGCTCCTACAACCTTCTAGAGCACTGAGAAAATGTTTCATCTCAGTTTCAGTGTTAACTGTAAAAGAACAAAGGTGAGTTTTGATCTGTGGCTTGAGCCACCACGAGTAAACTCCCCGGTTCACCACGGACTGTAAGCCGTGTGCCAGAAAACCTGCTGGACAGAACTAAGTTTGAACCCCCACTCTGCCAGGAACTGGCTGTGGGTCAGTCATTGAAAGTCTCTTAGCCCCAGTTTTTTGCATCAGAAAAAAAGCGAGATTCTTGTGAAAAGAAATAAAATGTCCGTGAAAGTTGCTTAATGAATGCGTATAATTTAATTAGGTTTCCGTTCTCCGAAGGCAATGGGGTGGAGTAGAATGTCCTTAACTAGGACACCAGTTCCATGAAAGCAGAGACCGTGCTGGTCCGGGCCACTGTCTCAACATCAATGCTTAGCACGATGCCTAGTCCTGAGTTGGAGTTAAACTGATTTTGGTTGAGTCATTGAAGGTTGAAGGATTTCAAGCTTTCAAGATTTTTCATTTTCTTTTTTTTTAATAATCTTTTTTTTTTAAGATTTTATTTATTTGTTTGATAGAGAAAGCTCACAAGCAGGCAGAGAGGCAGGGAGAGAGGGCGGGGAAGCAGCCTCCCCGCTGAGCAGAGAGCCTGATGCGGGGCTCGATCTCAGGACCCTGGGATCATGACCTGAGCCGAAGGCAGAGACTTAATCCACTGAGCCACCCAGGCGCCCCAAGATTTTTCATTTTCATGTTCATTTTCCAACCTCTGAATGCTTAACATTCCTGGTGTTTCTAGTTACCTACTGGTTTTCCAATAGGCTTCCTTTTGGCCAAGCCAGCCAAGTTGATTGCTATGGTTTGTATCCAGTGATTGGGTTCCTGGTCCACTGCTCCTGCCCCTGACTTTGGTGTCCCGATATGAATCAACCCTTTAAACACTGTTTCCAGAGATACGTTTCAAATGGACATTTGCATAGTTCTCCAAATCTCTTCTTCAGGATGGTCAATGTGTTCCATGATTCTTTGGCATCCTTGGCAATTCTCTAGAGTTGCGTGGTCTTTAATGACGTCAGATTACATTCCCGCTCCTCACTCTCTGGCTCTTTCCCAAACCCCAAGGTAACTTTCTTGCTCATCTGCTCTTTTTGACTCTACCCTCATTTCCCCTTAGACTTTGTGTGATTTAATAAGCTTTTATTGTGCACAAACTACGAGCCAGGTATAATGGCAGGGACAAGGATCTAAAGCTGAGTGAGAGAGTCATCACCTGCGTGAAGATAACGGTCAATGGAATAAAACGTAAAGTTGATTCACGCCAAGACAGGCAACAGAAGCCATCACACCTCTCAAAGCAAGGAAGGAAATACTAAAGACCTATTACGGCTTTGGGATTTGATGCTTTGTGACATGGCATTCTGCAGCCAAGAGATGCCTTCCTCTGCCCGTGTTCACTGTGCTCCAGGACATGGGGTCAGGGGCTTGCCAAGCTCGCTTTATTTCTCTGTCGTCCTTTTGAGGTTGTGAGTCTATCTACCTCCATGTGTACATGTGTACCAACACTTCTTCTTTTTTTTTTTTTTTCAAGATTTTATTTATTTGACAGACAGAGATCACAAGTAGGCAGAGAGGCAGGGGGAAGCAGGCTCCCCGCTGAGGAGAGAGCCCGACTCGGGGCTCGATCCTAGGATCCTGGGATCATGACCTGAGCCAAAGGCAGAGGCTTTAACCCACTGAGCCTCCCAGGTGCCCCGCCAACACTTCCTTTGTAATACATGAACAACCGGGAAGACCTTCTGGAACGTACAGCTTGAGACAACAGCGAGCTGCCCCACTGAACATGACTGTGGTCACTGCTCCTTTGAACTGTCTTTTTGTACTTGTGTCCCTGCTCCACAGAGAACAACACTGGAACGTTTTATCCCCTTACATTCTCACTGCCGCCTAGAATCCATCATGTCAAAGAGAGGCCTTAAAAATGGCACTCGAGGGAGACATTATTTCCTTCCCATTTCTCTCTCAGAAAGAGCAAGTCATAATACGAGGGTGGGGGGAATTGCATTTAGGTTAAAGGATCGTAAATAACAAGAAAGAATCTGCTTCTTCCCACCCCACCCCACCCCCGAAGATGCTAAGCCTCGAAAGGACTCTTGATTTTTTAAAAAGGGTCACCATCCCCTTGGCTCGCTCTAAACATTAATATTATACACCTGGTAATAAAGCCAGAGGATTTTTAGCGAGAGCTATTATAAGGAGCGGGTGGCCGAGACCGTTTCCTCTGGTGAATGAAAATCAGAGGCTCAGAAATACAACTCGTGAGGTTAGTCTTGTGGTTAGCGAGTACGTTAAATTTGTGATCCCCCTGAGTCTATGAGTTGACAGAGGGACTATCGACTTTTTCTCAGACAAAGCTGCAGTGCTCAAAATTATGACTTGAAAAGAGCAAGGACCAGGAGTCCCGGGGCCATGGAAAAAGCTCAGTAGAACTAGGTTAAACCATTCCCGGTGCATGAATGTCAGGCCCTGGTCCTGCCTAAGAGGGGAGAAAAGGGAAATGCCATTTCCTCCCTCCAAAGATGAATTTTGGCCTTGGAAACAACCTTCTGATTTTAATGTCAATAATCAAACAAAACCTTGCTGACCGCACAATGCTCCCATTTAGCTGGCATCATATACTCCCTTAGCTACTGCTTATTAGTAGCCAGAGGAGAACACTGCTAACACAGAGAACAGAAAGTCTCAATTTATTTATTTATTTTTTTAAATTGAGTTCTAGGATGCCTGGGTGGCTCAGTTGGTTGACACTGCCTTCGGCACAGGTCATGATCCTGGAGTTCAGGGATTGAGTCCCACATCAGGCTCCCAGCTCTGCGGGGAGTCTGCATCTCCCTGTGACCTTCTCCCCTCTCATGTTCTCTCTCTCTCTCTCTCTCTCTAATAAATAAATAAAATCTTTTTAAAAAATTGAGTTCTTTAGGGGTACTCAATCCAATTTGTCCTCAAGCTAGGAGTCTGTGTCCCTGCTCATTTAAATAGCTAAGAAAAGCCTGGGCAACAGAGTTCCCAGTGGAATGGTGTGGTGATCTGCACGTGGTGAGCGCCTCGGGCTTGGTCCACACTGTCCTTGCATTTTTTAGAACCTTTTAGACCCCAGACCTGAGACCTCCTTGTCTGACCTCTCCCCAAGTCTGAAGGAGCCTGCTCACTGGCTGGACGCAAGATGCTGCGGAAATGTCACCCCTCACGCCGCAGTTCGCACACAGTCGAGGAGATGACATGTCCCTGATGAAGAAGAGCACTTTGCCCGTGTCCCAGTCTCCCTCTCTTTGTTTTTAATATGATCTGACAGCTCGAATTCAGAAGGACGCTTTGCAATTAGGAGATGGAATCACAGCGTTTGTGTTAACAGCTCCCTTAGCTGCTCTAATTAGGGTTCCCTCCTTCCATTTCTGTTTCTTGGGAGAGGACAGGGGACTTTTTAATTGGGGCGATTAGAAGTTCTCCTTACACAATAACACCCTCTGCTAAGCGAAAGTTCCAGCAAAAGCCATGCCCACTCTGCAATTACTTCATGCGGTTCTGAGGAATAATGGTATCTTGTCTCATTTAAAAATAAATCTAAGGCTTCTTCCTTATTGCTTTCTCTCCTCTGCCTACTCACATGAATTTCTTCTTGCCAATTAGGCAAACTTTCCATTATTTAAGGAGCTGGTTTTGATCATAACTGTCCCCTGATAATAAGACATATTAAACTAGATTTCATTTGCCCACAACTCCTTTCTCCCAGATACAAGGCTAATTTAAATGAGCTCAGATCATTCGATCTTGGGTGTATAGTGAGATGGTGAAGGGCTGGGAGTCCCAATGCCGTCCTCTGTTGGCACGTCGCAAAAACTCACCTGAAATAACCCGCACATTCAAGGTCCGCAGTTTCTCGGAATCCTGTCCTCTTAGGAGAGCAGAATTAGGTTTGTATTTATGACCTATTCCAAGAAAAGAAATTAAATATTTAAATGATAAACAAGCACATTCTTAATATGTATTCCCCCTGTTGATTCAAAGGATTACCAAGGAAAATGGGCCATTCACAACAGCTCCCGGAGTAATAAGACTTTACAGGCTTTCCTCATTAAGTTATTTTCCATGAGCAAACACAGAATCTTTCTAAAACAAGTGGTTTCTCCACTACCCTAAATGTCATCATGCTGTTTCTAGCGAAAAGCACCAGCTCTTATGTATAGAATATTATATTACTTACATTATTATGTAGACATGTACGGAATATTTGATGCATATTTAATACTTAATAATATTTAATGTCCTAAATGGTGTGACATGTTTCATTACTTTATACACTTGGATTTGGAAGGCAAGCCTTCAAAACCCACCAAGCCTGTCATTTGGTTGGATGTTCATAAAATGTTCTGCTTTCTGCTACTGTTGCTTTCCAGACGCTTTCTCTAACTGGCTTCTGTCTCTATTTCCTAGTATGCAATTATATAGAAAAATGGATCAAGAAACTCAAAATGTGCACTATTTGCAAATAACATGTTTATTTAAAAATAATATAATTTTAAAATTAGAAAGACCTTGGTCTTGACTCTGACCTTTTTTTTTTAAGATTTTATTTATTTATTTGACAGAGATCACAAGTAGGCAGAGAGGCAGGCATAGAGAGAGAGGGGGAAGCAGGCTCCCCGCTAAGCAGAGAGCCTGATGTGGGGCTTGATCCCAGGACCCTGGGATCATGACCTGAGCCGAAGGCAGAGGCTTTAGCCCACTGAGCCACCCAGACGCCCTGACTCTGACCTTTTATTAGCCATATAACTTTGGAAAAACCACTTAATCTCTCTAAGGCTCAGTTTTTTTTTTTTAATCTATAAGTAAAAATAATCATACATGCATGCCCTGTTTAAGTACTTGGATAATCTAGTTAAAAAAGAAAAACAAACTTGTAAAAATGCTCTGCAAATGGTTATTCTACAAATATACAATATCAATGATGTTATTTTATATTAGCCTTATATGCGAAGGTATCAATGGCAAGACTTGACATGAAACTGCTTTCAGAAACACCGGCAACAGGGGCACTTGTGTGGTTTAGTTGCTTAAATGTCTGCGTCTTGATTTTGGCTCAGGTTATGATCTCAGGGTCATGAGATGGAGCTCCACGTGAGGCTCTGTGCTGGGTGTGGAGCCTGCTTGAGATTCTCTCTCTCTCTCCTTCTCCCCCTCCCCCTACCTCTCAGGCCTGATATTCAGCCAGTATATGCATGGGTTACACACGAGAAGGGTTGGTATGTGCATGGGTACATGCTACTAGGGCCATACGTCAATGTCCATCCTGATACGTGGATGCCGGTGTCATATGTGTTAAATATTCTTAATATCATTCTCATTGCCTGATTTCCAATTACACATTATAGCTCTGCTTGGCCAAAAATCTACTAACACCCTTACACCTATTAAAGATTGACTCCCACTCCCACTCATCACTTAGAGCCCCTCTGCTCAAGATCTCCAACTCTGAGATCACCTGTTCTTCCCCCTCTCTTCTGCCTTCCCTTCCACTAAGCCTCTGCTCAACCTCCAGCCCCCGTCAGCTCCTGCCCCCCCTCCCCTCCTTCTCTCTTGTCTAAGTAGACAAAGATGCATGAACCTCCTTGAATGCTAACACTGTGTCTTACTCATGCCTATATTCCCCAGGTTACCTAGAACTGCCACTGACACACAGTAGGTGCTCAATAAATGATAAATTTAACTTTTAAAAGAATGTACATCTATAGAGAAGACCCGAACTGGATTGCTGCAAACAATGGATTTATTCCTCAGTACTTACTCTGCCATTTCCACATTCTTCGGTGGCTTTCAAGTATTTTGTGGAGAGTGAGGATGAGAAAAAATATGAAAACAACTAGAACTAAAACATACCAAGTGATCTTCATGGAACAAGTGAAATCTGCAAAGAAAAAAAATACTGTAAGAATACAATAAAGTGATACAACGGAGAGAAGCCATGGGGTGAGGTGGTTGTGTTCTACTACATTCTCTAGCCTTAACTTAAAAAGCTGCATATATGACCATCCCTATTATAGGGTTATTTGTCCTCCTGATTTCCTCCCTGGTATGTTAAGTGAGTGTATTAAATGAGGAAATTTGACCAGGGAGCTTCCAGGGATCCCTTTGATTCCAAGAGTCTAGGATTGATTTCACTTCCGGGTTATGCTGATTTCACTTCCGGGTTATGCTGGTGTTAGTTTCCTCTGGTTGCTATCCCTAAGCCAAGTTCCAGAATCAACAAGTCGAGTCCCAGAATCAGGACCATTTGTAATTAACAACTGTGTCCCTGGGCCACACAGTCAAAAATTATGTCCTCAAATTGACAAAAGAGATAGTGAGTGTAAGGAAGACGGAGAGGAAAGAAAAAGACAAAGAGGAAGGGCTGGACTGAGGCATGTAAGGGGCCAAGGCTCATGAATAACCAGAACCCCGTTCTGCACGGACTCTCACTGCAAGGATCAGATCAGGGGCACACCTTAATTAAACATAAAGTTAGTTACCCTAGGTAAAAACTAGTTAATTCAAATGACAGGGGGCACATGGAAGGAGAGGTCCCATCCAGCAATATTTTAGCACTGTCTCCTTTGGTCCCATAAAGATACGGTGGCCAGCAGACCTAGGAATCAATGACATAACAGAAGGTGACCTCATCATGTCCAGAACACAACAATCTACTGTCTTCTCCAGCCACCCTGTGTACCCTCTTCCTTGCACACAAAACACAACACTTTCTCAAATTCAGGAGAATATGTAACATGTTTATACCCTTGGATGATTGTCCTTGTGAGGTTCATGATCTGAGTACCCCTTTCACAGGACCCACCCCCATGCGTTTATTTAGAAAAGAGGCAGAAGGCAGGAAAGGTAAAATTTGCCTGGGATGGTAGCACTCAGCCTTCCGCAAATTATCTCATGCTATTCAGCTGCAAACTTGCATCCCTTGCTCAGCAAATTAAAAGTATGCAGTTAGGGGCGCCTGGGTGGCTCAGTGGGTTAAGCCTCTGCCTTCAGCTCAGGTCATGATCTCGGGGTCCTGGGATCGAGCCCCGCATTGGGCTCTCTGCTTGGCGGGGAGCCTGCTTCCCCCTGCCTCTCTGCCTACTTGTGATCTCTCTCTCTGTCAAATAAATAAGTAAAATCTTAAAAAAAAAAAAAAAGAAGTATGCAGTTAGTTAACTGGAATGGAAGACTTAGAGCGCCAGCAAGAACCACGATGGTCCCAATGACCAAGGTGTCACTGGGCACTGATCAAGCTATGAAAAAAGCCCCATGCATTCACTAACTCAGTATAGCAATTGCAGAATGTGCACCACTGGAGTCAGGCCAGCCAGAACACCCATCCAAGCACCAGGGCAAATGCAGATGAGGGTGTGTCGCTACATCCCATGCTGCCCACCTCTCCCCCACCATCCTGGCAGTCATCTTGGAGAGGAGCAAGGGAGAACAGACAGGAATCTGAAAGAATGACCTAAGGAGACAATATAAATTGTTGTTTCAGAGTAAATGTACCAGACTGGACTAAATTTACTTTCACCCCCTGGTGGAGAGGGCTTTTAAGGGAGATCAAATTAGTCTCTGCCCCACAGAGTAAAATATAAACAAATTTTAACTCTTCTACACATGGCAAATGGATAGACATTTTCTAGAATACAAGACTACATATTTGTGTACCACTGTTATCTTTCTAAATTATGGACCCAAGGAAGTTGTTAATAACTACTATTTCACTTTGACTGGCATGTATGGATTTTTTTCCATGAACACAAAAATACTCTCTGAAAATCATAATTATGGAAATGCTTCTTTTTCCTTTATGTTTTAGAAAACAAAAAAGCAATTAGGTGGATGTGTGGAAATAAATTGATTTTAATATTTTTAATCCAGACCACTTTATCTCTCAGACATCATCACTATCATCTTCTCTTCCAAAGCCTTCCAAAGCCTACCTTCCCACCTCACTCCTGAGCCTGAGGGAACTGACCTCTCTGTTCAGATCTTCTCAGATCCTCTCCCATACCTGATTCACACACACACACCTTGAAATAACCCCTAACTGCAGAGGCCATTAAGGGGCACTGAAGGCTGATTCACAAGAGAGATTCTTTTGAAGTGTTCGATTTTACTGTAAAAATGCATACATATTCTATAGTTGTGTTTGCTTGAAAATATAATATTTTTTAAATAATTGCCTCTAAAAAATTAAAGCTTTATAAAAAGGCATTCTGGGGCAAGAGGAAAGGCTTCCCTATGTCTGGAAGATCACAAAGCCCAGCAACTGACTCTACCATCGCATCTGTTAAACTGGATACACTTACTCCGTTGTTTTACATTCACCTATTTTTGTGTTCCTAATGCTAGCACACTGCTTGGCATACAATAGGCATTTATTAAATGGGTGTATCATAAAATACTCTTCCAAATTAGATTTTATAGGTAAAGCGGGGGCACACGGCTTAGTAGAAAGGATCAGTTGTAGTAATTTGGAAGAGGGTGCCGAGGAAGCTATTAAGCTCTAGAAGTAAGATAGGTGTGATTTTAATCTTTTTGATGCCTACCTTTCCCTCAGAGCTATCTGGTAGACCCAAAGTGCCGCATCTGCACCCTGTCTATCTCCATGGCTTTATATCATATATCCCATTTCATGCCGTCCTGGTTCTCGACTCTAGGAGAAGATATACGTCAATTCAAAATATGATTTTAATAGCCCCTCACAATGTATGTAGATATTTATATTTAAAAACAAATTTCACCCTTTAATACCCAGGTGTGGTAGTGATGTTTCAAGCACAGCAAATAGGCATGTCCAAAGTTACTCTGAGGTCTTGCTAGTGCCCCTCAAATCACAACCCACAGATGCCTTCTCTGCTTTTGAGTACAGCCAGACCTCAGGAAAAGCAAATTTTGGAAGAAAATATAAACAAATAAAAGCACTAGCCTTCTTCCTAGTCATATTGTTGCATGAACAAAATTATTCAACTATTTACCTTTATTCAACTTTGTATCCAATTCTTTTTCCTCTAATTTCCTTAAATACTTACTTTTGACATCCATTTCTAGGTACAGAGAAATGTGTGTACAATTATTCAGGAATTCCATAGTCCTACAAGTATGGTTCATAGACTTTTCCCTGAGTGGATCTTCCTCAATGATTGCTGGCCTTCTCGTGTGGGTTTTTAGATTCCAAGTCATGTTATACTCTTTCAAGGGATCAGCTGTAGGAGCTACAGAGAAGTTAAAATGTCGACAAGGTGAACGAACATCATTTGCCTTCACTTCCGTTGATCCTTTCATGATAAAAACTAGAAAGAGATTAAGAAAATGTTATTTGCAAAATAGTAATACATAGTTAAAAAAAAAAACCACACACACACACCCATCAAAACTAAATACCATCCTTCCTCTACAAGAAGAAAGTAGAAATAAGAAGTTCCCTGCACTAAAAATAATGATTAAAGTGCTTATGTTTTTTCTTTTTAAGATTGTGAAAACCAGATGATAGTAGGGTTGAAATAGAATTGGAACGTCTCAAAGAAAATATAGACATTTCCGGGATGACTTGTGGGACAGATTATAATGCTCCAAGCCAAAAAAATTCCCCATTATGCCCATTCTGAATCCCTGGCCAACCAGAGAAGAAGATGGAGAAGGGGGAGGAAGGTGCCATTGTTTTAAGCCACTAAGTTTCAAGGTAGTGTGTTTCACAGGCATAACAACGGACATAATTTATCAGTGCACTGTCTTACATTTCAAGGAGACAGAAAAGTAGCATCTGTGAGTTACCAAGCCTTAATAGGTTTTTCTAATTCTAGTTCTCTGTCACCATAAAGGTATTCACCCAACTTGCTTTCTGGTAAATTTGACCCAGACCCTGCCATAGGTAGCGTTACTTAAGTAAGAACCCAGAAAAAGATAGATCTTTTATACCTCTTTCAAAGTCAATGCCAAGAAATCTCATTCCCATTCTGAAAGAATGGGGAAAGATGCCAGTATAGCGTGATACAGGAAGCAATCTCACTGAATAGGTATAAATAATAAATCTGATGCTTGGGCCTGAGGCCACTGGTATATTTTCTGACTACAAATGAGTTATTTAATTTTTCAGTGATGCAAGTTGATTTGATTCAATTAAATGATATATATTGATCTCAAAATAGATGCAAGATTCAGTTAGATATTACACATAATATATAGTTATTCCTTCATCTGTTTATTCATTAAAAAATATTTATTGAACACTTAATGTCAGGCATTAGGCTAAGACCTGAAATATAGTGAACACAGACAAAGTCTCCAACATTGAACAGACAGACATGTAAAAAGACAATTCATACACAGTGGATAAATGTTAGGCAGGACAAGGTACAAATGTGTCAAGGATTCAATGACTTCTTAGAAAATCCAAGTTTGATTTTACTTTTTTAATATTTAAAAATTCGATACCTTTGGAAAGAACCTGCTAAATACTCTTTTAGCGATCAAAGGTACATAAATTATGGTGTATTTTATTTTTATTATTTATTTATTTATTTATTTTTTCAGTGTTCCAAGATTCATTATTTATACACCACACCCAGTGCTCCACGCAATACGTGCCCTCCATAATACCCACCACCAGGCTCACCCATCTCCTCGCCCCCTCCCCTCCAAAATCCTCAGTTTGTTTCTCAGAGTCCACAGTCTCTCATGGTTCATCTCCCCCTCTGATTTACCCCACTTCACTTTCCCTTTCCTTCTCCTAATGTCCTCCATGTTATTCCTTATGCTCCACAAGTAAGTGGAACCATATGATAACTGACTCATCTGCTTGACTTATTTCACTCAGCACAATCTCCTCCAGTCTTGTCCATGCTGATATAATTGTTGGGTATTCATCCTTTCTGGTGGCTGCGTAATATTCCATTGTATGTATGGACCACATCTTCTTTATCCATTCATCTGTTGAAGGGCATCTTGTCTCTTTCCACAGCTTGGCTATTGTGATGTATTTTAAAAGTAGATATTTTGTTTTTGATAAAGTAAACCAAGAATAAGTAATAACCCAAAGCACTACAGATCACAAGCCACATATCAAAGCCACATTTGCTGAGTGTTCTGATACCATTGGCTTTTAAACTGGAATATATTATTCCTTTTTTAACAGACTAAGATAATTCATTTTTTATAAACTTTATTACCATTTTATATTTACCTTTTGATGTTTGTTCCTGAAAAATAAAATCCATGGTTTTTTTGGACTCACATGCCAAACATGAGCACATATTAAATTCATTTGTGATGTCTTGGCAAATCCTGGTGAAGTTTTGAAAGTTGGAATGATTTATAAAGAGTCCCATAATAGTCTCAGTTTCTCCTACTGGTTTCAGAAAAGTCACAAAAGAAAAATTCAAAGAGCAGAGTGAATAGTTGAAACTAGGTTGTAAACATACTTCCAGACATGATAGCTCCAATACGTTTCCTGTAAAGGAAAAAGAAATTGACTATGAAATTCTCAGGTTTTGTCATTCAAATAAATACACAGTAAGTTCCCAGTTTTTCTTAGATGGAAACAGTATATTTCAGCTTGTTAGTGGCAAGACTGTCTTTATATGAATTAACATTTACTTTATTTAAATATTTCTTTCAAAGATTTGTACACATTCCCTGATAATTTTCATAGAAGAGAACTAGAGACATTCTTGGAAACCCTTAACATTTTAACCATTCTCTCCTGGGAAAGCTCTAGAGGCCAGAAGTTCAACACCAATTTAACTGGTCTGAAACCTACATGTTTGCATGACCACCAACCCTTTGAAGGTTCCAGGGGAGCCTCTGTTCCTTGACCCTCTTCCAACTTTTGGTGGCTGTTGGCATTCCTTGGCTTGTGGCTACCTCACTCCAATCTCTTTCTGGTTAACGTTACCTTCTCTTCTGTGTCTCTGACTTCTACTCTTCTTTCTGTGTCATCTCCCTCTGCCTCTCTCTTATAAGCCTCTTAGACAGGACACTTACAAGTGGATTTAGGTTCCACCTGGGTAATGCAGAAGTCTTTCCCCATCTCAGGATCCTGAAGTGAATCACACCTGTAGAGACCTTTATTTCCTTGTAAGGTAACATGTACAAGTTCCAGGCTTTAGCCCAGGATATCTTTGGGCAGTCGTTATTCAACCTATCTGGTCCTCCAAAGATGAAATTGAACAGGGTAACATCATAATTTTTATTTTTGCCGGAAGACAAACATCAGACATAGAAATGATGATACAAAAGGAAGAACACCACCTTCAAAATAAAAGACAAGGACTGCTGTACCTGTCCTTAGGCAAGACACTTGGATAATTAACTTAATCTCCATTGAGTCTTGTTTTCTCATCAGCAAAATAGAGGCAGTAACTCTAGATCCTGCTACTTCATAGTAGCATCCAGGGGTATTGCACATATGAGAACATATGAGAACACTTCTGAAGTTTGTACAAGTGTATATTATTTAAAATTCAAACCTATAGGGATGTCTGAGTGGCTCAGTCAGTTAAGCAACTGACTCTTGGTTTTGGCTCAGGTCACAATCTCACGGGTCATGAGATCAAGCCCCACTTTGGGCTCCACACTCAGCACAGAGTCTGCTTGAAGGGTCTCTCCCTCTGCCCCTCCCACCGCTCAAGCACACGCTCTCCCTCTCTCAAATAAATAAATAAATAAATCGTTTTTAAAACATTCAAACCAGTATTCTAAAATGAAAATTAAAAATTCAAACTTCATTTAGGGTAGGATTATCTGTGGTTCGATTCACACAAGTAATTAAAGCTCACTGTATAAAAAATCAAGAATCTCTATGTAGCAGTAATGATCATTTAAGGAATAGATAACCTCTTTCAGGTATCCCTAGTCTGACAGTCATTTGCTAGTATGAGAAAATAACTCACATGCTCAACTATACCTTTATGTGGCTTCCTTTACCATTTCTTGTGTAATGATATAGAGCAAAATAATTGCTTTTAATTTTTCTAAATAATGTGGAGCACAATGAAAGAATCACTTTAGTTCTTACAATGATTACTCCTACTCATAGAACTTAGTTCAATCTTAAGAGAAAAAAACAGGCAATTGATTGATATTAAAGAATTTTTTATTTGCAGAATTTGTACTTTAATAGTAATTCTGTAAGTCTCATTGCTGATGATTATATTTTTATTATTTAAGAAAATTAGAGGGTTATTACCAACCTGTACATTTGAAGTTGTTTCTGCAATAATTCACTTGTGATTTCCAGCTATAAACACATTTTATACTTGAGTTGCTATAAAGGTTTTTCAGGGGAGAAAATGGTATTTTATTCAAATCCATAATTTTGTCTTAATATATTTATAAGCAAAGTTGGGACCAAATTGTAATTAACTTTTAAAACAACTATGCTCTGTAAGAAGGTCCCAGGAAGGAGATAGAAATGTACCATCTGATCGAACTCTATAACCTTCGGTTTTTTAATACTACCAAAACATAAAAAAATGCTTCCTGCCATGTTTCTATTTTACTCACTGGCATTTTTCATCTTACAAAATTTTCTATGTCTTGACCTTGTAACCCTATGATACAACCAATATAGGGAAATAGAGAGAGAGAAAAATTTTTGCTATTACCCAATAAGTGACCAGCCAGGCTTTCTAGAATTAATGATATATCCTTTATATTTGACTGCGAGGTCATTTTATGATGGTTTTTAAACCTTGGTTTTAAATAATTCAGTCAGAAAGGAAATAAATAGAAGATATATCCTTCTCTGGTATAATTTTAAGAAATAGTGAATTCTATTCAATCATTTTTGTTATCAGGTGGGCTGTATTCTCATCTCCATAAACAAGGATATATGAGTTTAATTACTGCCATTTTTATTGCTAGGAGTCCAACATCTAAATTCTTACTCCCATAGATAGAAATGCATTCCAGAATTATTCCAGTACTATGACGGCACTCTCTCAGCATAGGTATACAGAATACTAAATAGAATCAGGAAAATATATTACAGTACAGGACAAATGCTCAAGTCAATCTTTTTTTTTTTTTTAAAGAAAACCAGAGAATAAGGCTAAAGAAACAACTATCTTTATTTTCTTTTTTAATTTTTATTATAAAACTTTATCACCAATAAGTATTTGTAAAATGCTGGTGCCAGTTAAAGAATAATAAAGATAGGGATACCCGGGGATGCCTGGGTGGCTCAGTTGGTTAACGGCTGCCTTCAGTTCAGGTCATGATCCCAGCATTCTGGGATCGAGTCCCACATTGGGCTCCTTTCTCAGCAGGGAGCCTGCTTCTCTCTCTGTCTCTACCTGCGACTCTGTCTGCCTATGCTCATGCTCTCTCTCTCTCTCTCTGACAAATAAATAAGTAAATAAAATCTTTAAAAAAAAAAAAAGATAGGGATGCCTGAGTGGCTCAGTTGGTTGAGGGCCTGGCTTTGGCTGGGGTCACAGTGGGGAGTCTGCTTCTCTCTCTCACTCGCTCGCTCTCACTCTCCCTCTTGCTCTCTCTCTCAAGTAAATAAGTAAACTCTTAAAAAATAATAATAATAAACACCATGTATCTATCATACAGATTTAGAATATCAATATTACCAATATTTTTGAAACACCTTATCCCTCCCTATTCCTACATAATCCTTTCCCAGAGATTAACCACTAGTGTGAATTTTGTGTTTATCACTCCTTTGCTTTATCTTAGAGTCTTGGCAAAATGTATATTTTCCTAAATAACATTGTTTCATTTAGCACATTTTAGACATGTGTGTATATATAGACATGTATATAGAGAATACTTTATGTATTCATCTGTAACTTGCCTTTTTAAATATGTTTTAGTCATGTTGCTACATATAGTTATGGTTAATTTTATTGTCTCTGATATTCTTTTGAATGACTATACTACAATTTACTCATTCTTCTGACAGTAAACATTTGGGTTGTTTCTATTTTTGCTATTTTGCAACATGAATAATGCTGCTATGAGCTATAGCCTTCATCCATTGCTGATGGGAACAAAAAACAGAGCAACCACTTTGGAAAACAGATTTGTATCTCTCATATGTTAACTATATGCTTAGTATATGACCCAATAATTCTAAGAATTTACAGAAGAAAAATCAAAATACCTGTACATGAATTTTTACAACAGCTTTTTTATTTGTAATAGCCAAGAACTGGAAACAATCCAAAAGCCCAACAACTAGTGGATATTGAAGCAATTCCTGGGGCGCCTGGGTGGCTCAGTAGGTTAACCAATTGCCTTCAGCTAAGGTCATGATCCCAGGGTCTGAGGATCGAGCCCTGCCTTGGGCTCCCTGCTCAGTGGGGATCCTGCTTCTCCCTCTCCCTCTGGCCCTCACCCTATTCATGCTCTCTTGCATGTGTTCTCTCTCTCTCAAATAAATAATTTTTTAAAAAAATTAAAACAATTCCTGACATATCTATATAATAGCATGCTACTCAGAAAGAAAACACAAGAAAATACTGATCCAAGCAACAACATGTACAGACTGAATCTCAAGTGCAATATGAAAGGGAAAGAAACCAGATACAAGCAATTACACAGTTTCTTATTCCATCTATATGAAATCCTAGGATATATTGACAGCAGGAGAAGCGTTCTTCTGCAGAGGAGAAAGAGGGACCTTTGCGGGGGGTGGGGGTGGTTGGAAGATTGTATATCTTGATTTTGGTACTAATTACATTGGTATCAACATTTGTCAAACCTTGAACTAAACACTTAAAATGAGAGTATTTTATTATATGTAAATTTTATCTCAATAAATTTCATTTTTGAATAATGCTACTATGAATACTCATGAATGTATCTGCTGGCACAAAAATACAGAAGTTTCTCTGGTGTACACACTGAGTAAAATTGCTGGGTATTCAGAATGTGCATCTTTGATTTTTCTAGAAAAATGTCAAATCATTATATGAAGTGACTGTACCAATTAATACTCTAATGTGTGATGTATAAAAGTTCCCACTGACATACATCTTGGCCAAGGCTTTTCAAGTTTTGCCAGTTCAGTGAGCATTAAACAGAATCTTGTCATGGTTTAAAGGTGTATTTTCTTTTTTTTTTTTTTCTACTTTTCCATTTTTTCTGTTAGGTTGTCTTTTTTTAAGATTGTATTTTTTTGAGAGTGAGAGAAGGAGAAGCAGACTCCCCACTGAGCAGAGAGCCAGATGCAGGGCTCGATCCCAGAGCCCCGTGATCATGACCCTAACCAAGGGCAGACGTTTAACCAACTGAGCCACCAAGGAGCCCTGTTCGTCTTTTTCTTATTACAGTTTAGGAGTTCTTTAAGTTTTCTGTTTCAAATTTTAAGAAGTTGGGGCACCTGAGTGGTTCAGTGGTTAAAGCCTCTGCCTTCGGCTCAGGTCATGGTCCCAGGGTTCTGGGATCGAGCCCCGCATCGGGCTCTCTGCTCAGTGGGGAGCCTGCTTCCTCCTCTCTCTCTCTGTCTGCCTCTCTGCCTGCTTGTGATCTCCGTCAAATAAATGAATAAAATCTTTAGAAATAAAATAAAATTTTAAGAAGTTCCTTATTTTCTTAATATTTTAAAAAACATTTTGTTAATTTATTAGAGAGAGAGAGCACGTGCGTGTATGTAAGAGGGGGGAAGGGTAGAGGGGAAGGTGAAGGGAAAAGGAGAGAATCTCAACCAGACTCCAGGGCTGAGCACAGAGGCTGACACAGGGCTTGATCTCATAGCCGTGAGATCATGACCTGAGCTGAAACTGAGAGTCAGGCACTTAATCAACTGAGCCACCTAGGTGCCCCAAGAAATTCTTTTATTATTTTATCAAGATATCTTCTCATAGATTATACTTTCTTTATCAATTCGTTTTCTTTATGATCTCTTAAAAGAAGCCTTAATTTGAATGCAGCAAAGCTATCAGTCATTTCTTTACAATTTGTGTTTTGTGACTTATTTAAGGAATCTGTCTCCCTTAAAGTTAAAAAGATCTTTTAGAAGTTTTAAAGTTTTGCCCTTTACATTTATGTTCTTTTTTTTTCTTTCTTTCTTTTCTTTTCTTTTTTTTTTTTTTTTTTTGAGAGGGAGAAAGAATGTGAGTGGAGAGGGGTAGAGCGAGAGGGAGAGAGACTCTTAAGCAGGCTCCACACCCAGCCCAGAGCTCAACATGGGCTCCATCTCATGACCCTGAGATCATGACCTAAGCCAAAATCAAGAGTCAGATGCTTAACTGACTGAGCCACCCAGACATCCATGTATGTTCTTCATCTATCTGGAACTGGGTACAGTGTGGTACCCGGTTAACTAGGTACAGTTAAGACACAATTTTTCCACATGTGATAATCAATTGCACTAGCATTTATTGGGTAGTCTATCTCTTCCTCACTACTTAGATGCCGCTACCATATATCAAATACCCATAAATATATGAGTGTGTATCTGGGATCTCAGTTTTGTTCCATCAGTCCATTCTTCTATCTTGGCAAAGATATTATACTTACTTAATACTTTTGCTTTGTAAAAGCTTTTATATCTGATAGGAAAATCCCCTCCCCTTATTCATCTCCTTTAGGAGTGTCTTAACTATTCTTGGCCCTTTAATCTTTTTTTTTCTTTTTTTTTTTTAATTTAATTTCTTTTCAGTGTAACAGAATTCATTGTTTATGCACCACATCCAATGCTCCATGCAATATGTGCCCTCCATAATACCCATCATCAGGCTCACCCGACCCCCACACCCCGCCCCTTCAAAACCCTCAGATTGTCATATAGCTTCAGTTAGATTTCCTCTTAGGTACCTTACTTTTGTTGCTAGTGCCAACAGTATCTTTTAAGGAATACGTTTTTGGCTTTTTCGTGGAATATGGAAATACAATTAACTTTTGAATATCAGTTTTATTTTTTACCACTCTATAAATGTCCTTTTTAACTTTTATTTCTTATAAACATTTTGGGCTTTCCATGCAGATATCCAAAGCAAGTCTAAATAATAACAACTTTATTTCTTGACTTCCAATCCTTATACCTTTATTTCTTGTACTTGTTTTCAAGATTTCATTTGTTTGAGAGAGAGAAAGAGCACACATGTGTGCAAGCAGAGGGAGGAATGGCAGGGAGGGAGTAGGAGGGGAAAGAATCTCGAGCAGACTTCCCACTGAGCGCAGAGCCTGAAGTGGGCTTTGATCTCACAACCCTGAGATCAAGACCTAAGCCAAAACCAAGAGTCAGACAACCAACTGACTGAGCCACCCAGGTGTCCCATTTCTTTTACTTTTCTTACTCCACTGCCAGGACCCCCAGTACCTCAATGAATAGACATGTTGAGAGAGGTCACCCTTGCTGGTTCTCAATCTTAAGTGTATTTATAATGTCTCATCACTGAGAATTATAGGTCATATAATCATTTTTGGAAGACCTGTATCACTTTAAGGAAGGTCTCTTCTATTCCTACTTTGCTAAGAGTTTTTCATTATAAGGGCTGCTGAATATAATTGAACATTCATTCAACAACTTTGAGATGATTATGTGGTCTTCTTTTTTAATCTGTTAACACAGTGAATTACATTATTTGATTTTTCTAGTGTTAACTCATCTTGCATTCCAGGTATAAACCTGGTTTGATCATTTTACACATTTTTATATATATTCAATCACCTATATCCAATTAGATTCTTAATGTTTTGTTTAATTTTTTGTTTGCTTGTTTATGTAGGCTCCAACCTTAGCATGGAGCCCAATGCAGAGCTTGAATTGACGATCCTGAGATCAAGAACTGAGCTGAAATCAAGAGTCTGACACTTAACTAACTGAGCTACCCAGGTACTGCCCAATTTTTTTTAAATCTGTTTATAAATGAGATTGATCTGTAAGTTTTTCTTTTTTGTTCCATTTTTGTTAGATTTGGGTACCAAGATAAGCTAGACTTAGAAAATAAACTGGAAAATACTCTCATTTTTTTTTTTAAGGATTTCATTTATTTATTTTAGAGAGACAGAGATAGTGGCAGAGGTAACAAGAGAGAACATAAGCAGGGAGAAAAGAGAGCTAAGCAGGGAGCCTGACAAAGAGCTTGACCTCAAGACTGTGAGATAATGACCTGAGCCAAAGGCAGACACTTAAACAACTGAGCCACCCAGGTGTCCCAATACTCCCATGTTTCTATCTTCTAAAAGGGTTTATTATAAAATTGCATTTATCTGTTTAATCTATTTCTTGAAAGTTTGACAGAACATGCATGTAAAATTATTGAAGCCTCGTGTTTCTTTCAGGGCATATTAAACATGGGCTCAATTTCTTTAATTGTTATACAACTCTTCAGTTTTCCATTTTTTCCTAAGTAGGTTTGGGTAAGTTATATTTTCTTATAAAGATGTCCTTAATGTTTTAGATTTATTGACTTAAAGGTAATTCATAATGATCTCTATTACATTTTAAATTTCTACTATATCGTTTCCCAGTCTTAACATTACTTACTTGTGCCTGCTCATTTTTTGATTATTCGGTTTTAAGAGACAGCATAATGGCCTCCTAAAAATCTCCACATCCTAGTTTCCAAAACCTGTGAATATGTTACATTACACACCAAAGAGAAATTAAGGCAGGAGATGGAATGAAGGGAGACAATACACTTATCTTAAAATAGGGAAATTATCAGGGTGTCTGGAGGGCTCAGTTTGTTAAGTGTTCCACTCTTGATTTCGGCTCAGGTCATGATCTCAGGGTCCTGGGGTCAGGCCCCATGTCAGGTTCCACGCTCACTGGGGAGTCTGTTTGAGGATTTTCTCTCCTTCTCCCTCTGTCCCTCTCTCCTCTCTCTAAAATAAGTAAATAAATCTTTTTTTAAAAAAATTTAAAGAAGGGGGGCACCTGGGTGGCTCAGTGGGTTAAGCCGCTGCCTTCGGCTCAGGTATGATCTCAGGGTCCTGGGATCGAGCCCCACATCGGGCTCTCTGCTCAGCAGGAAGCCTGCTTCCTCCTCTCTCTCTCTGCCTGCCTCTCTGCCTACTTGTGATCTCTCTCTGTGTATCAAATAAATAAATAAAATCTTTAAAAAAAAAAAAAATTTAAAGAAGGAAATTATCTTAGATTGTCCAAGGGCCCATTTTAATCACAAATGTGGAAGAGGGAGGCAAAAGAGTGTGTGTCAGGTAACACAATGTGAAAAACTCAGCAGGCCATCTATGGCTTTGAAGTTGGAAGGAAGACACAAACTGGGGCATGCAGGCAGCTTCCAGAAGCTGGAAACGACAACAAAATGGATTCTCACCTACAACTCCTGAAAGAAATGCTATTTTTATACAGCATTTTAGTTCTCTCTTGTTTTTTCACTGATGCACAAATTAGTAGTTATTTTTATCATATGCAGTTAATATTTTCAAGATTTATTTAGATAAACCCACATGCTTTTAATTATTGAGGGTCTTTTCCCTGCCATTTCTTGCATCTCTGGCCTCCCTCCTAGGATCATAGTTTTTCTCCTGAAGTTAAATCTCTATAAATTCCTTCACTGAAGAAGTGCTGATTGTAATCTCACTGTTTCTGCTCATGCAAAGATGTATACCTCACCATTTCCAGCTTGACATTACTTTTACCTCAGTACTTTGCAGACATTATTCCACTGGCCTCTGAATTTCATTGTTGTTTACAAGAAATGAGCTGCCAGGCTAATTCTTGTTCCACTGAAGACAATCAGTAATTATCTCTGGTTATTCTTTTTTTTTTTTTTAAGATTTTATTTATTTGACAGAGATCACAAGTAGGCAGAGAGGCAGGCAGAGAGAGAGAGAGAAGAAGGGACGCAGGTTCCCCACTGAGCAGAGAGTCCGACATGGGGCTCGATCCCAGGACCCTGGGATCATGACCTGAGCCGAAGGCAGCGGCTTAACCCACTGAGCCACCCAGGCGCCCCATCTCTGGTTATTCTTAAGAGCTCTTTAGTTTTCATGGTCTATGCAATTTCGTATTTATTCTGTTTGGGACTTGTTGGGTTTCCTGAATCTGAAGATTTATGTTTCATCACTTTTGTAGAATTCTCAGTCACATCTCTTCAAACATTGTCTTTTCCCCATTCTGTCTCTTCTTTCCTTTGGTAGCTTCGGTTAGAGATCTCTCCCTTTGTTCTCTCTGTCTCTGAACATCTGTTTCATATTTTCTCTTTCTCTGACTTTCTGTGCTATGTTCTCATTAATTTATTCAGATCTATATTCCCATTCATTAACTCACTTTCAATTGTGTCTGATCTGTTTATTCCATTCCTTGTGTTTCTACTTCATGTTATTATATTTTCATAATTAGAATTTTGAGGGGCACCTGGGTGGCTCCGTGGGTTAAAGCCTCTGCCTTCAGCTCAAGTCATAATCCCAGGGTCCTCGGATCGAGCCCCACATCTGGCTCTCTGCTCAGCAGAAAGGCTGCTTTCCCCTCTCTCTGTCTCTGCCTGCTTCTCTGCCTACTTGTGATCTCTGTCTGTCAAATAAATAAATAAAATATTTTTTAAAAAAATAAAAAAAGAATTTTGAGTTGATTCTTTTTCAAATTTACCTGATTACATATTTTTTGAAAGATTTTATTTATGCATTTGACAGAGGTGAGAGAGCACGAGTCAGGGGTGGGACGTGGCAAGCAGAGGGAAAGGGAGAAGCAGGCTCACAGCTATGCAGGAGGCCCAGTGTGGGGCTCGACCCCAGGACCCTGGGATCATGACCTGAGTTGAAGACAGACACTTAACCAAATGAGCCACCCAGGCATCCCTGCCTGATTATATTTTTTAAATTTAATTTAATTTAATTTTAAATTCCAGTATAGTTAAACACAGTGTTATATTGGTTTCCAGTGCACAATATAGTGATCCATAAATCTGCCTGATTATTTTTAAGTCTTATTTCTTACTCATACTTTTTGATACTAGTTTTATTGAAACAAACTAAATACTTACTTTATATTTTATATCTCATAACCCCTATCTGAATTCTTTAAAGATCTGATTCTGTTTTTTTGTCTCTATTGATTCTTGTCTGTTAAGTCTTTTTGTTTTATGATTTCTGGTAGTAGCTCATGTTCCTTAGAATTTTGTTCAGGAAATTATTTGAGTTCTGGTTTGAAGACATTTTCCCCCAGAGAGGATTGGTGTTTACCTCTGCTTGGTGTCTAATAGCGCATTATCTCAAAACCATTTTAAATTAGATTTCTTGGTGTGGTTAAAAAAAAAAAAAAGGAACCCTTATATACTGTTGGCATGTAAAATTGTGTATCCACTGTGGAAAACAATGTGGAAGATCCCCCAAAAATTAAAAATAGACTATATCATTCAGCAATTCCACTTTAGGGAAGATACACAAAGAGAATGAAAACAGGAACTTGCAGAGATATCCGCACTCCCATGTTTGTCACAGTATTATACACAATAGCCGGGGTATAGACAACCCAAGTGCACATCAATGGGTGAATGAATAAAGAAGATGTGTTACAAATACATGATGGAATATTACTTACTAATGTGAAAGGAGACTATCCTAGAATATCCTGCTATTTGTAACAACATGGATGCACTTGAACACATTATACTAAGCGAGATAAGATAGAGAAAGATAATTACTGTATGATATAATTTATATGTGAAATCTAAAAATGTCAAATGGAAGAGAGGGGAGATGAGTAGGAGGACTTTAGGCTCATCTTATACCATGAACACATTTAGATAAGTATCAAACCATCCTATTACACCAGAAATCAACCTGAAGACTGACAGAACAAACTCCACAATTAAAGGGAGAGAAGAGGCAGAGACATGGCTTAGGGGAGAAATGGATCATGGATGCTGTGGAGGGGTGGAAGTCTTCATCAAGACTCCTCTTAGGGAACAAAGGAGCTGGCTGGTGCCATTTCCCTTCCCAGCCTCTCAGCATAGACATAGAGTCACCAGCAGGATGCAAACACATTACTGACACTAGCTGCCTAACTTGCTTACACCAAGTCCCATGCTCTCTGGCCAGATTGCCCTTCTCAGTCAAGCTTGCCTCAGTTCCAGCTCAGTGAGCAACTTGGGAAGACCAGCACAAACTCCTACTACTCACACCACATCTCCTGACCTGCGAGTTCTGCAGGTTCTCAGTTCCGGTGGAAGTGATATCAGGTCTCATTTCACAAGCAGATCAGAACACTGGCTAAAATTCACCACATTCAGGCCAAGGACAAAACACTGCCCATAGCAGGTAAAGAGAGCCTCTAAAGATGACTTGAAGAATAGAGCAACCAAAACACAACAGCAGGGTGTATGCAGTGCACATCAGAGACACTCCCTGAAGGACCAGGCCCTGGGCACTACATAACCTCTTATTCATATAGCCATTATCTCCAGGAGCAGGAAACATACTGGCTTTTAAAACACAGAAGAAGTCAGAGACTTGGACAAAATGCCTAGATGGAGGAATTTATCCCAAATGAAAGAACAAGATAAGGCCACAACAAGAGAACTAAGTGAAACAGATATGAGTAACATGGCTGATGGAGAATTTAAAGCAACAATCATAAGTATACTCATTGGGCTTGAGAAAAAAATAGAAGGGGCACCTGGGAGGCTCAGAGAGTTAAGCCTCTGCCCTCAGCACATGTCATGATCTCAGGGTCCTGAGATTGAGCCCCACACTGAGCTCTCTGCTCAGCAGGGAGCCTGCTTTCCCCTCTCTCTCTGCCTACATCTCTGCCTGCTTGTGATCTCTCTCTCTCTCTTTCTCTGTCAAATAAATAAATAAAATCTTAAAAAAAAATAGAAGACATCAGTGAGACCCTTGCCACAGAGATGAAAGAATTAAGAAAGAATTAATCAGAGGGGCACCTGGGTGGCTCAGTGGGTTGGGCCTCTGCCTTCAGCTCAGGTCATGATCTCAGGGTCCTGGGATTGAGCCCTGCATCAGGCTCTCTGCTCAACAGGGAGCCTGCTTCCCTTCCTCTCTCTCTGCCTGCCTCTCTGTCTACTTGTGATCTCTGTCTGTCAAATAAATAAATAAAATTTTTTAAAAAAAAAAAAAGAAAGAATCAATCAGAGATGAAGAATGCAATAAACAAGATTGGAAACAGGCTTGATGCAATGAACAGCAGGCTGGAGGAAACAGGGGAATGAATTAGTGACCTAGAAGACAAAATAATGGAAAATAATGAAGTTGAACAAAAGAGAAAAAGACAACTTATGCAATAAAGAATAGACTTAGAGAACTCAATGACTCCATCAAACATAATAACATTCATAGTATAGGAGTTGCAAGAGAAAAAGGGGGGGGGGGCAGAAAATTTATTGGAGGAAATAATAGCTGAAAATTTCCCTAATCTAGAGAAGGAAACAGACATCCAGATCCAAGGGCACAGAGAACTCCCATCAGAATCGACAAAAGAGGGGCACCTAAGGGGCTCAGTTGACTAAGCATCTGTCTTTGGCTCAGGCCATAATCTCAGGGTCCTGGAATTGAGCCCCATGAGTCTGCTTTTCCTTCTTTTGCTGGCCCCTCCCCACTTCGACTCATGCATGCACACACTCTCTCTCTCTCAAATAAATAAATAAAAATTTTAAAACTAACAAGAGCAGGCCAACACCAAGACATATTATAATTAAATTTTCAAAATATAGTAATAAAGAATCAATCTTAAAAGCAGCAAGACAGGGCACCTGGGTGGCTTACTGGGTTAAGCCTCCGCCTTCTCCTCAAGTCATGATCTCAGGGTCCTGGAATTGAGGCCCGCATCGGGCTCTCTACTCACTAGGGAGCCTGCTTCCCCCCTTCTCTCTTCCTGCCTCTCTGCCTACTTGTGATCTCCCCCTCTCTGTCAAATAAATAAATAAAATCTTTAAAAAAAAAAAAAGCAACAAGACAGAAGGAGTCCTTAATTTACAAGAGAAGATCCATAAGGCTAGCTGGGGATTTCTCAACATAAACCTGGCAAGCCAGAGGGGAGTGGCATCTACTCAAAGTGCTGGATGGGAAAAACCTGCGGCCAAGAACACTCTAGCCCGCTAAGCTCTCATTCAGAATAAAAGGGAGAGATAGTTTCCCAGATAGAAAAAGCTAAGGGAGTTTGTGCCCACTAAACCAGCCCTGCAAGAGACATTAAAGAAGACTCTTGGAGTGCAAAGGAGAGATGAAAAGTGACAAGAAAGGATCAGAGAAAATCTCCAGTATCAACAACAAAACAAGTAATAAAATGGCAATAAATACATATCTATCAATAATTACTTTGAATGTAAATGGACTAAAGGCTCCAATCAAAAGACAGGCTGTCAGAATGAATAAACAAACAAAAAGACCCATCTATATGCTGCCCATAAGAGATTCATTTTATTTATTTATTTTATTTATTTATTTAAGAAAGAGAGAGTGAGAAGGAGCAGCAGACTCCCCACTGAGCAGGGAGCCCTATGCAGGGCTCGATCTCAGGACCTGGGACCGTGACCCGAGCTGAAGGCAGGTGCTTAACAACCGAACTACCCATGAGACTTATTTTAGACCTCAGGACACCTACAGATTGAAAATGAGGGGGATGGAGAAACATTCATCATGCAAATAAATGTCAAACACTCCTGTCAAAAGACATACGGTGTCAGAATGGACTAAAAAAAAACCCAAGACCCATCTATATGGTGCCTACAAGAGACTCATTTTAGACCGAAAGACACTTGCAGATTGCAAGTAAGGGATATGGAGACACATTTCTTATGCAAATGGATGTCAAAAGAAAGCTGGAGTAGCAATACTTATATTGGACAAACTAGACTTTAAAGCAAAGTCTTGTAACAAGAGTAAAGAAGAGCACTATATTGTAATGAAGGGGACAATCCAACAAAAAGATCTAACAATAGTGAATATGCATGCAACATGGGAGTAACCAAATACATAAAACAGTTAATAACAAACTTAAAGGAATAATCAGTAATAATACAGTAATGGCAGTGAATGTTAATGCCCCACTTACATCAATGGACAGATCATCTAAACAGAAAATGGACAAAGAAACAATGGCTTTAAATGACACACTGGACCAGATGGATTGGACGGATATATTCAGAGCATTCCATCCTAAAAAGAAGAGCGTACATTCTTTTCAAGTGCACATGGAACATTCTCCGGAATAGATCACATATTGGGTCACAAAACAAACATCAACAAAGACAAAACGACTGAAATCATACCAGGCATCTTTTCTCATCACAATGGTATGAAACTAGAAGTCGATCAAAAGAAAAAACTTGGAAAGACCACGAATACATGGAGGTTAAGCAAAATGGTATTGAACAATGAATGGGTCAACCAGGAAATCAAAGAAGAAATCTATTAATGAACACTGGGTGTTGTATGTAAGTGATGAATTACTGAATTCTACTCCAGCAACTAATATTGCACTGTAAGTTAATTAGCCAAAATTTAAATTAAAAAAAGAAAACAAAGAATAAATTTTCAAAAGACACAAAAACAAATGAAAATAAATGGTCCAAAACCTTTGGGATGCACAAACAGTCTTAAGAGGGAAGTATAGAGCAATACGGGTTTATTTCAGGAAGCAAGAAAAATCTCGAATAAACAACTTAACCTTATACCTAACGAAGCTAGAAAAAGAACAACAAACAAAGCCTAAGGCCAGGTGTAGGGAAATAGTAAAGATTAGGACAGAGATAAATGATCTAGAAATTAAAAAACAATAGAACAGATTGTTGTTCTGTTCTTATCCAAGCCAGACTTATCAAAAAGAAAAGAGAAAGGACCCAAATAAAACATCACAGATGATGGGTGCCTGGGTGGTTCAGTTGTTAAGCATTTGCCCTTGGCTCAGGTCATGATCCCAGGGTCCTGGGATTGAGCCCTGCATTGGGCTCCTTGCTTAGCAGGGAGCCTGCTTCTCCCTCTCCCAATCCCCCTGCTTGTGTTCCTTCTCTTGCTGTGTCTCTCTCTGTCAAATAAATAAACAAAATCTTTTAAAAATAAAATCACAAATAAGAGAGGAAAAATAACAACCAGCATCACAGAAATACAAACAATTATAAGCGAATATTATGAAAAACTATATGCCAACAAATCGGACAACCTGGAAGAAATTAATAAATTCCAGGAAACACATAAATTACCAAAACTGAAACAGGAAGAAATAGAAAAACTTGAACTGATTGATAACGAGTAAAGAAGCTGAATCAGTAATCAAAAAATTCCAACAAATAAAAGTCCAGGGCCAGCTGGCTTCACAGGTGAATTCTACCAAACATTTAAGGAAAAGTTAATATCCATTCTTCTCCAACTATTCCAGAAAATAGAAAAGGAAGGAAAGCTTCCAAATTCATTCTACGGGGCCAGCATTACCCTGATACCCTAACCAGATTAAGACTCCTCTAAAAAAGACCACTATAAGCCATTATCCCTGATGAATGTGGAGGCAAAACTTCTCAATAAAACACTAACAAACTACATTCAATAGTACATTTTTAAAACTCACCATGATCAAGTGGGATTATTCCTGGGTTGCAAGGGTGGTTCGATATTCTCAAATTAATCAATGTGATATATCTCAACAATAAGAGAAAGGATAAGAACCACATGATCATTTCAATAGATGCAGAAAAAGCATCTGACAAAGTACAATACCTATTCATGGTAAAAACCCTCCACAAAGTAGGTTTAGAGGGAACATACCTCAATATAATAAAGGCATATACAAAAGAACCCACAGCTAACATCATCCTTTATGGAGGAAACCTGAGAGGCTTTTAGGAACCTGAGAAAGATGTCCACTGTCCCACTTCTATTCAACATACTGCGGAAAGTCCTAGCCTCAGCCATCGGACAACAAAAAGAAATAAAAGCCACTCACATTAATAAAAAAATAAAATAAAATTTCCACTATTTACAGAGGACACAATACTATGTATAAAAAACCTGAAAGACTCCAAAAAAACTGCTGGAACAGTTCAACAAATTGAGTTGAAATAAAATATCAGCTCAATAAAATTGAGTTGAAATAAAATAAAGTTGCAGGATATACACCAATTAAGCAGCAGAAAGAGAAATTAAGGAATCAATCCCACTTACAATTGCACCAAAAACAGTAAGATACCTAGGAATAAACCTAACCCAAGAGGTGTAAGAGCTGTACTCTGAAAACTGATGAAAGAAATCGAAGATGACACCAAGAAATGACACACAAGACATTACATGTTCATGGATTAGAAGAACAAATATTGCTAACATGTCTGTCCTACCCAAAGTAATCTACACATGTAATGCAGTCCCTACTAAAATGCCCACAGCATTTTTGACAGAATTAGAACAAACAATTCTAAAATTTATAGACCCCAAAATAAAGACCCCAAATAACCAAAGCAACCTTGAAAAAGGAAAACAAAGCTGGGGGCATCACAATTCCAGACTTCAAGTCATATTACAAAATAAGTTGTAGTGATCAAAACAGTATGATACTGGCACAAAAACAGACCCATAGATCCATGGAACAGAATAGAAAACCCAGAAATGAACCCACAACTATACAGTCAGTTTTTCTTTGACAAAGCAGGAAGAAATATCCAATGGGAAAAAGGCTCTTCAACAAGTGGTGCTGGGAAAACTGGATGGTGACATACAAAAAGTGAAGATGGACCACTTTCTTATACCATACACAAAATGGATTAAAGACCTAAGTGTGGGGCATGAGACCGTAAAAGTCCTAGAGGCAATAACCTCTTTGACATCAGTCATAGCAGTTTCTTTCTAGATGTGTCTCCCGAGGCAAGGGAAACAAAAGCAAAAAGAAATTTTGGGGACTTCATCCAAATATAAATCTTCTGCCAAGTCAAGAAAACATTTAATGAAATTAAAATTCAACACCCCCAAAATGAATAATCCAATAAAAAAGTAGGCAGAAGGGGCACCTGGGTGACTCAGTGGGTTAAGACTCTGCCTTTGGCCCAGGTCATGATCTCAGGGTCTTGGGATCGAGCCCCAAGTCGAGCTCTCTGCTCAGCGGGGAACCTGCTTCTCCTTCTCCCTCTGACTGCCTCTCTGCCTGCTTGTGATCTCTTTCTCTCTCTCTCTCTCTAGCTCCATATCAAATAAATAAATAAAATCTTTTTTAAAAAAAGTAAAAAGTCATATGTCAAATTTATCCAAGAAAACAAAAACAAAAATTAATTCTTGGATTGGGTTTGTCACATGTCATAGGCCAGAAGCATTAATAGCCAAGTTATGGCCTAGTTCATGTTCACAAACTCTCAATTAGCAATAATCGCGCCTCGGATAAACCTCATTGGCTACGATACTGCCACTGCGCAAAGCTCATGTTCACAAACTCTCAAGGGCAATTTTTTCCTGGCTCTCTCTCTCCAGGGCCCGGATGGAGACAGACAAACTTCCTCACAGCCAGGCAAGTTTTTCCCCAGATTACTCATTACTCCCTCACAGAGCATGTCACATTTTGTGTCCTAGCCTTAAGCTTCAGCTTCTGTCCCCCAATGTGTGACCCATGAAACAGAGACTCTAGGCCACCAGGAATTGGTAGATGTTCCTCAGGTCACCAACCTGTTCACTCTTGCTTACCGATCTGGATTCATAATTTCTAATCATTTTCCTCCTTTGAGGAGTTTTCTTACTTTCTCAGTACTTCAACTATGTATTTTGTTGTTGTTGTCTTAATGTTTTATCACACATTTTTAGATGTTTCGTGCCAAAAGTGTTTTTCAAGATATGACCTCAAGAACAGAAGTTTCAACTCTCTGTTGACCTTCAAAAATAAGGGAGAATTTACAATAAAACCTTCATTTTTTGACAGGCACTAGGCGTTCCAGAAACTACAGTATGTCTAGTCATATTTTCCCAATACCTAGGCTATTTCTCTGTTAATGAGTTGTCAAGGAACTTTGGGAAGAAGCATGGATTATTTCAGACATTACATATTCTAAGTGTTACTGCTTAAGTATATGAAATGTAAACTGAAGAAAATGAGAAATTTTTACCACTAGAAACAAGTACTTTGGCGATGCATTTGGTGGTTTCTTATAAAATTAAGCTATTTTACTACACGATAGTTACCGTGTAGAAATGAAAAACATATTTTCACACAAAGAGTTGTACAAGAATGTTTTAGCAGCATATTTATAATGACCAAAATCTGGAAACAACCTACTGGCCAAAGGGACAAATGTGACATATTTGTATAAGGGACCATTTAGCGATAAATAGAAAGTATACTTCATAACATGGACGAATCCCAAAAACATTATGCTAAAAAGCTAGACCAAAAATAGACACTGTGTGATGATTCCATCCATATGAAAAATAAGAAGGGATAAAACAAAACTATGGTGACATAGGTCAGAAAGTTGCCTTGGGGAGAGGAGGAGATTTGACAGAAAAGAGCAAAAGGAATCTTCTGGGAGTGAGGAAAATCTGTATTTTGTATGGCGCTGTAATTACAGAGGTGCGGACAATTGTCAAACTTTATAAAATCAAACACTTAAGATCTTTGTATTTTATTGTAAGTTGTGCCTTTAAAAAAATAACCAAACTAAACACAACATAGCCAATGGTTTCTGAGTATCTTTCATCATTATTGGGTATTTTGTATCATAATTCAGCAATTTAAAAAGATCAGCTGCCAGGAGAGAAAAAAGCCTATGGCTTAGGTGCCTAATTTACAGAGATATTTGTTAGCATACATTGTTTTCCTTTGGTCAAAGTCTCCTCTTTAGCAGCAAGCATAGACTCACGAAGTATCAATTTCAATAGCAAAAACAAATAATTTTATTTCTATTTGGGGTTCAGTAATTGAAGTATATCATGTTGCAAATAAAAGTATATCATGTTGCAAATGAATGATATATCCATGATGTTAACCAGATAAGGAATACGGGAGTCTGGACAGGATATGGATTTATTCACAGAACATGTGGAAAAGACAAATTTTTTAAAAAAGATTTTGTTTATTTACCTGGGTCAGAGAGAAAGAGAGAGAGAGAGCACGAGCAGGGGAGAGGCAGAGAGATAAGCAGGCTCCCCATTGAGCAAGGAGCTAGAGGAAGGGCTCAATCCCAGGACCCTAAAAATTCTCAGTGTGCGGTAGAATTTTGTTTCAAAAATATAAGGTGGGGATGACAATGCTTGGTCAGCCTAAATCAGAAGGCAGTTATAAGGGTCAGCTAAGAAGTGTTTCCTTTGAGAGTGTTTCCTTTTTGTTTCCTTTACAATATGACTCAGAAAATTCTCTCAATCAACAAATACTCAGTGAGTGCCTCCTCATGCGACAACTTCTGTCCTAAGTGCTTAAAACAGGACCAGCATAAACAAAAACCTCATTTTCATTGCGCTTACATTCTACTTGGAGAAATCAGACAACAAAAAGTATACACAATAAATAAGCAAGCTATATAGGGTATAAGTACTATGGAAGAAAGAAGTATATATGGAAAAAGAGAAGCATAGAGGGGTAAGATATATTACCACATTACTGTTTTAAAGAAAGTTGTTTTTTCTATAAAAACAGAAAAGAGATACAGAGAGAGCATTTATCTACCAATGCAATGAGACAAGCTGATAGAAAGCATCCCAAGCTAGAGCGGGTATAGAACCTAATAGAGAAGAGAAGAAAACTAGTTCAGTCAAACAGTGGAAAATAGTATGGTCAGCAGTATCTTTTTTTTATTCTTTTTTTGCCAACACCTAATGTATGAATTATACATGTTAACATACTGTGTCCATTAGTAGCCATTTTCATGCTACAAAGATTCAGAAAATCCCATAAAAAATAAAACGTTACAACGAAGTAAATCTATCCATCTAGTTTTATTCCTTCTCTGAATATTTTCCGGAAAGTCTCTCTTGAGAATGATGCTTCACCATGAAGGGGTTGACATATTTAATGTGTCAAAATGAGCGGTATGTCAAAGCACTTGGCATAGTACTTCGTACATGTATAAGTGCTTTAAAAAAAATTTTAGGAGCACCTGGGTGGCCCAATTGGTTAAACACCTGACTCCTGATTTTGGCTCAGGTCAGGATCGTGGGGTCATGATATCGAGCCCCGCAGCAGGCTCCACACTCGGCAGGGAGTCTGCTTAAGATTCTCTCTCTCTCTCTGCCCGTATGTGCGCTCTCCCTCTCTCTCCCTCCCCACCGCCAAATAAATAAATAAATAAATAAATCTCTTTTAAAACATTTAATACCCGTTAATCTCTTTCCCAGACCTTATTGGGGATTACTGATTAACTTGCTTTTTTTTTTCTCAATTGGACTCATTTTAATATTTAAATGCAAAAAGTGAGCACTTACTTTTTTTCTTTTTTAGACAGACACACAGGTCTCTCATAGCCAAAATGGGCAGCGGGAATGAGCTCCTCTTCTGTCCTCCACAGTCCCCATCCCATGGCTGAAACCACTGCCCGGCCCTCCCTCCTTTCTGGCATAGGAGTTCACAGTGGCTGCTTTACACCCCAGCTGCAATGCATTACTATTTCATATTGTGGGCATGTCCCTTCTCCCCATCAGGTTTAAATAGATGAATTTAAGTTTAAAAAAAACACAACAAATAATTAGTTCCAACGCTACTGAATTTTCAAACTTGTCCCACTAAGCCCAGTCATAGAGTCGCCATCTAGATCTTTCCAGGAAGTGAAGGGAGAGCCCTGGCATTCTTCCTGAGAGCCCTGGATTAGGCCCTAGAAGTATCTGCTGCTGTCGCAGTTCTTGCTGCTGTTGCCCTTGTAGCTTCTCAGTCTCAAAGAAAACAGAAGAAGCAGGAGTGTGAAGGAAGTGGTCCCAACCCACATGGCTGCCCTGAAAAACCTGCACATTTTCTGAGCCACAAAGAGGGAAAGATCCAAAGTGGCTCCAGCTGTGGACGGGACTCTCTCTGGGACCATCTCTGTCAGCACCCCCCAGTCTCTCGGACAGGGTCTCATCTAGTTCCTCCTCCTCCTCCTCCAGCTCCTCCTCAGTCTTCTCAGAATGGCCTTTCGGAAGCCATTGGTCCAGGGACAGGGGCACCTCAAGGCCGCCAGCAGAGGCGGCCATCACTGATGGACTTTCTAATGAGCCAGTCAATAAGACGGAAATAACATGCCATTTTTAAGAAGTAAGATAACACTTTCAGGCAAATGAGTTGCAGCGATCCTTGATAACACTGTTCTTTATCATACAGACGTAAGTTGAGGCTTACAGAGCTTAATATACTTCAGTGTTTATCCTATAGCCCATAAGTCAAGTTCCTTTATCCATTGTTTTCTTAAAGTTCACTGCCCATCATACTACCATTTCCCTCAGAAAGTGTGCAATGCAAAAGGGAAATGAAAGCTGGTAAACACAGTTTATGTTAGTTTGGTTCTTAAATATAAGTGAGGAAGTCAAAGAGCTAGATAAAATTAGGTTTCAGGTGTTTTTATGGCTGCTACCCCTGTCTCGCATTGCCACGGAGGATCAGTAAGACACTTGTACAACTCACTACAGTTTCTGGTTTCAAGAATGTCTGAGATATTGAGATGAGCACTTTTTTTGTTTTGTTTTGTTTTTTAAGATTTTACTTATTTATTTGACAGAGAGAGACACAGATCACAGGTAGGCAGGGAGGCAGACAGAGAGAGGAGGAAGCAGGATCTCCGAGGAGCAGAGAGCCAGATGTGGGGCTCGATCCCAGGACCCTGGGATCATGACCTGACCGAAGGCAGAGGCTTTAACCCACTGAGCCACCCAGGCGCCCCAAGATGAGCACATTTTATCTGCAAATTAGTAATAATCGCTTCTCTTAGAAAGTGCTTCTGCAAGCAGGTTAAGGAGGAATATTAGTTGACAGAACTCTGACAGTGATTCCTCTTTGAAACAAAAAAGGGAAGGAACATCCACCCCAGACAGGCCTAGAAGCAACTTTTATGTCCCCATCACACCTCTTTTACATTGCTGTTTTAGTAATGATTTTAATTATTTACCAGTCAGGCATCCGCTTGACTGAAAACTTGAAGGAAGACTTGACTTTCGTTTTTTGTAGCCCCGGGTTCCTGGCTACTCATTCCAATTTCAGGACACTTGCCGAAGCGAGCACAGGTAGATGTTACTCATAAGTAAAATAAATAAATAATCCATGAGAGCCCCCCCTTTTTAAAAAATTTTATTTATTTATTTGACACACAGAGAGAGACAGCAAGAGAGGGAACGCAAGCAGGCAGAGTGGGAGACAGAGAAGACAGCTTCCTGCTGAGCAGAGAGCCCGATGAGGGGCTCGATCCCAGGACCCTAGGATCATGACCTGAGCCAAAAGCAGATGCTTAATAATCACTGAGCCACCCAGGCACCCCGGATTTCTATTTGTTAACCAGGTCTCGCTCTCTTCACACTGCAAGTCCAAGAAAAGTTTGGTGAGGTCTTTTGCTTGGGGGCAACCCAGGCTCCCTTAATTGCAAGGAGCTCTGAATCAAAATATATCCATTCCTTTTTCTATCTCCATTATCTACATGCAACATAAGTGTATCAGTTCATGACACCAACTATTGGCTCTCAGTAGAAACTGCCTTTCAAGTAAACTGAAAGTATTAAAATAGTTTCTCTTGCCGGTATATGCGCTCAGTGCAAACTCATTAAAAGTCCAAAACACCGCTGAAGAAGTTCCTCTTCCTCAGTAAAGTTAGACTAGACAGCTTATACTGTGTAATTATGATAATTGAATATTCTGAGTAATGATTATTCAGAGACTCGGATACATTCTTGATGAAAAAAAGGATCAAACACGGTTCTCTATTTTTAACTTGGGCCTTCAGAGGGTTTATTATTTTGAAATCAAATCTATTAAACTTCGTGAATACATTATTCCTCATTAAGATTCCTTCTGAATTCATTTGATGTCTGAACGACATGGTATCAGTGAATAATTTATAAGTAAAAATCATTTTACAATATTTATCTTAGAAATTTAAGTGAATAGAATATAAGGAAAAAATGGAAAAAAAAAAAACCCCAAGTAACTGATGGGGAGAGTAAAACTATACAGGAGAGTCTCAAGGTTAATTTTAGTACTTCCTGAACACTCTTAGCTTATCATCAAAATAATTTACAAGGTATTTTATGAAATATGCTAGTTGACAAGTCAACACATTTCATGAGGCAACTGTAATTGTGATTAAAAAATTACTGGAAAAAGTGAAGCAATTACGTGACCTTAGTTGAGTCTATATTAGACTATACAAAATGAGGCTATATGAACTTGTTCCTGGTGACCCACAAGCCATTATAAAATTTAAAGCATTATTATTGCATTATTGCATGTGTAAAATATTTTGCCCAATAATCGACGTTTCCTTAATGATGGCTCTGTGCAAAATTCCTCCTACCACAAAATGACATTGGGATTAAGATGTTGTTTTTTTTTTTGTTTGTTTGTTTGCTGGCCCCAAGGAGGGTTCCTTTGAAACAAAATTCCCAAATAAATCCATCCCCCTCAAAGAGTCCAAGAAAATATCTATGCTGTTCTTGGACCAGGAAAAGACAAATGGCTTTTTTCTTTTTGAGGAGGCAATATAGGGAGTCTTGAGAGCTGATGTAATCAGTCTTGAAAGTAAGAAGATGAAAATCATTGATGGCTGATTACCGTCAAGGCATCCGCTCAAAAAAGAAAAACAGGGGTGCCTGGGTGGCTCAGTGGTTTAAGCCGGTGCCTTTGGCTCAGGTCATGATCTCAGGGTCCTGGGATCGAGTCCCGCATTGGGCTCTCTGCTCCGCAGGGAGCCTGCTTCCCTCTCATTCTCTCTCTGCCTGCCTCTCTGCCTACTTGTGATCTCTCTCTGTCAAATAAATAAATAAAATCTTAAGAAAAAAAGAAAAACATTCTCCAGTTCTCGTAAAACACTAACCAATAGTTAGCAGTTTAAGAAATCTTTTTTAGGCTGATTACTTGGTTTTCATTAGCTGAACCTAGTTTTTTGGAGGTCAAGGTCGACTTTTATGGCCTACGTAACTATTAAATGAGCTTACTCCCCACCACAAAAAGCTTAAAGATCGAAATATGTTATCGCCATTCCAATTCTAACTCTTCTCTTTCTATTTTCACTATGTGGAATCAAGAATTAAAAAATACATGTTACAATTGTTTCACTTAAGCAACATAACTCCAGAAAACCAAGAAAAATGTGAAAAATTCAATTATTCACAAAATCGCACTTGATGTTTATTTAACAAAATATTGTTATCTGGCCACTTAGCGTCACGTATATGCAACAATAATCATCACAGCCAGTCATCAAATCGAAGCTTTTCACTGATCTTAAACAAATTCATATAACTTTGATGACAGAATACAGTATTTTCTTTTTTTCTCCTTATTAAATATTGGGGAGCACATTTACCATCGAAACAGTCACATTAATATATTTTCAAATCTTTTACTGACCTATAAAAACAGCTGAAATTTATATTTATTTATTTCCTTATCCTAGGTTTCAACATACAGAAGACCCTGAATTATCCACAGAGTTTATTTTGTTCCTTTTTACTCTAGTAACAAATCCACAAACGTGCACACCTTTTGAAATTTTCACCCATCTCATTTTAATTCTATTTTGAATACTCTTATTTTTCAAAAGGCAGCAGTGAGTTATTTGTGTGAAATGGCTGTGATGGATGGAAATCAAGCATTTTTAACATAATAAATATCACTTGCTTTATAAAAATCATTCCAGAAGCTAAAAGCATACTTAGAACTGTTTTGAAGGAAATGACTTCAAAGAGCAAAATCATGTGAGAAGATTAATGTAAACTCAATGTTTAAAATCTAGACTCCAGATATTAAAGACGTCTCTTCATTTTTCATCTCATGATCGTGTGCCACAATAATTTAGTGCTGGGAATAAGGTTACTGTGCTCTGTAAGAATCGATTAATATTACAATTTCATTTTTGTAACTTTTTAGACGTAGACCCTCAGCCCATGCAGTGTGTATTTAAAAAGACCTTTCCTGTGACCATTAGCTATCATGATTTTTAAAAAATTAGAAAAAGAAAAAATAGATTATAATGATATACTCACCTTTCGGTGTCTTAAAATATTCGGGCAAAAGTAAAATGAACGCGATCACTATTGCCAAAAGTAATTTAAAGAGGGCTGTTTTTGTCATGTCTCTTCACATGACACGGTGTGTTCCTGTCCAGGACATGGGTGGCATGTCTCTTCCTGCTTCGGGTTTCATCTCTGCACTACTTTAAGATTATGCAATTTACTTCATACTCACTTCCTTTTGGGTAAGACTTTAAAAAAAAAAAAAAAGAGGGCTTGAACAGAGACATCTTCATTTTGAGTCACTTTCCATTATGAAAACTACTATCTAAGAAGTAAGACACTTTAAAACTATCTTCTAAACAAGAAATATTAAAAAAAAAAAAAAGATCTCAAGAAGCAAAGGCGTCTTGTCCTCATCCAGAATTGAAGCTATTTTCTCACACTTAACTGTCTGTAGGAGTAAATATCAACCTACAGTATATACGCCAAAAACAAAACGATGAAGGTCAGTCATGTTCAGTTACTCATTTACTCGTTAAGTGATTGTTGGCCCCTTTTAAATGCCAGGCTGAACTGGATTCTGGTGTTCAGAAAGGAGTGTGTCTATTAGACTGTAAACAGTACAAATGTAAGGATAAATGTGAGGATAAACCAAAATTTCAATTCTACTTTGCTCTGAGGATGTGGGGGAGTCAGGATCTCACACCTGGCCTATAATCCACTTGCTGGACACCAGTGTGTCATGTCTGATTGAGCAAATTATGAGAAATATGACACGCCCTGAGATATTTCAGGAATATTCTCCCCTTCCATCAGTGTTCTCCTTCCTTTCATTCTTCTTTTAATTGTACCATCCCCTTTCAATCAACTGAACATGAAACCTCTGCAGAATAACTTATTTCTAAAGACTTCAGTAGATTTTTTAATGGTCCTTAGATAATTCATTTAATGGTACTCCAATTGTGTCCTTTAAAAATATTTGTCATGTAGCACTACAACGTGAATATTCATTTATATAAATCTTTGTGTGAGTCTGATTTATGGCATGGAATTACTAAGACAAACAGTGTAAAGATTTTTGAAGTTCTTAATTCATATAAACAGCCATCTCCCAGAAGAAGTGAGTCAATATGGACTCAACCAAGTTGAGTCTCAACTATAGTGAGTCTCAACCAAGTGAGTCTCAATATAGACTCAGCTCACATCGAGTATGAGAGTGCCCATGTCACAAATGTCAACATCGGCCATTTTATTCTCTCAACTTTTGTCCATTTGAAAAGGAAGGGGAAACACTTGTTTTAATACTCATTTCTGTGATTGCTGGCAAGTCTAAAGATTTTTCACATTTGCTGGCAATTTGAATTTCTTATAAACTGGCTGTTCATGTCTCTTGCTGGAACATTTGTATCCTTGTTGTTGCTTCATAGGTCTTTTTCTCTACGGGGAATATGTAGCCCTTGCCACATCTGTTGCAAACATTTCCCTCAGGTTGTCATGTTCCATTTCTTTTTGTATAGGGTAGGGTTTTTTCTCCCTATTTGTGACAGAATATAAAATTTGGTGGATTATGGACTTAAAAGTTTTATGTTAAGAAACACAATTATTCCTCATTGTATTTGTAATATTAAATATAAATATAATATTTACAATAATATAATTATAATTATAATATTAAACACAATTCTTCCTCATTGTAGTCATAATAATTTATATCTTACCAAGGAGTTTACTTTTTTTACTTTTTTACAAGGAGTTTATTTTTTTTTTTTTAAGATTTTATTTATCTATTTGACAGAGAGAGAGAGCCAGTGAGAGAGGGAACAGAAGTGGGGGAGTGGGAGAGGGAGAATCAGGCTTCCTGCTGAGCAGGCAGGCAGATGCAGGGCTCAATCCCTGGGATCATAGCCTGAGCCGAAGGCAGACACTTAACAGAAACCACCCAGGTGCCCCCAAGCAGTTTACTCTTAAATACAAAATTTACTTGCAGCCTAATTTTGGCTGCCTGGAATGCATAATAACAAACTAAGAAGGCTGGTCATCTTTTTAACAGTGGAAACATCTGACCTTCTAATAAATTGTTAGAGAGTTAATAATAATGATAAAGGACCACAGTTCCATAGTTTTGTTTTATAATTTCCAAAGCTCCTTCATAGGTATTAGATTATAAATGGAAAATCTAAGAACATGAGCACAAATCTGCTATTACCCAGGCATTGTGGGCTTCTCTCTCCTACCTCAATGAAGAAGTAAAAAATTAATACATCTAAAACACAAAAGGATATTATTACATTAGTGTTTAACTTCCCTAAGTCTTATACTTCATATCATAGACTCAGGTTCTCAAAGTACTTTAATGTGATCATACCTCTAATGAAGGCTAAAATTCTGATAATAATTGTACCCTGTGTGCTAGATACAATTATTTAACAATTTATTTATTTATTTGAGAGAGAGCGAGCAAGGGAGGGAGGAACCGAATCTCACAATCCTGAGATCACGACCTGAGCAGAAACCAAGAGTCAGACGCTTAACCAACTGTGCCATCAGGGCACCCCTATACCCAAATTTTTTAAATGACAGAATTCTTTATTTCCAGGAGCTTCTCTACCCAAGGAAGCAAGAACAACATACTTTTTTTTTTTTTAATATTTTATTTATTTATTTGAGAGAGAGAGCATGAGAGGGGAGAGGTCAGCGGGAGAAGCAAGACTCCCTCCCAAGCAGGGAGACCGATGTGGGACTCGATCCCAGGAATCCAGGATCATGACCCGAGCTGAAGACAGTCGCTTAACCAACTGAGCCACACAGGCACCCCATGAACAATATACTTAAAAAAAAAATAACAGCCTTAAAAAGGATGATTCAGATTAACTTCTATGTAGTCATCTATTATTATGTACATACTTGTACATACTTTATGTGAGCAATACATTTTTTATTTCTTTTTTCATTGAAATTACCCTTAATCCTTTCACAATATTGTGTAGAGAGATCTTTTGGAGTCAACAAAAACAATAGCCATGATCAATGACGTTTATTGGACATTTATCATATGTTCCTGCACAGTACTGAATGTCGTATATGGATTCTTTTACGCACTCCCCCAGCACATCTCTGAGGGAGTTACTACTGTCATTCTGATTTTACAAGCAAAGACTGTTAGGTATTGAAAAATCAAGAAAGTGGACGCCTGGGTGGTTCAGTCGGTTAAGCGTCTGCTTTTGGCTGGGGTCATGATCCTGGAGTCTTTGGATCGAGTCCCACATCGGGCTCCCTGCTTATTAAAAAGAGAAGAAAAAGAAAAGTCAAGAAAGTTCTCGAAATCACATTGTTAACATAAAGTAAAGCTCTGCCTTCAAACCCAGAGAGTCCCCCTGCAGAATTCATGCTTTCAACCCCTGTGCATCCCCCCACCCTCAGACTGTGTTAGAACACTTGTCAGGAAGTGTCACTTATAAAACAATAATGATAATAATAAAAACAAACACAGCCCTTACCATGTGCCCGGATTTCTCACGGGGAGCACTACCGACATTCCGGGCTGGATAAGTCTGTTTGTAAGGGGGCTGTCCTGTTCTTTGTTGGACACTTACCAGCAGATGCCTACTCCCTAGCACGGTTTTGACAACAACAACAACAAAATATCTCCAGACCTTACCAGCTGTTTCCGTGGGGACCAATTAGCTTCCCCCTGAGAACCATTGCGCCTAACGCCTCACTTCCATCAAGTCATTTCATCCCCCTGAAAACCCTATGAAATCATTATTTCCGTTTTACTCACTTCAGATGAGCTCTATTCCAGGTAATCTCATCACCCAGAAAGTGCATTTAAAAGACAATTCATAATCGGGATCAGCCAAATGACTTCTGGTTGTGTTGCTTGCGGATAAACTACTTTGGCAACACAGGGACGCTGGGATTAACACATTTTGTGGGAGGAGAGAATCTCTTACTAACGAAGTCGGCCTCCGTCTGGAGAGGGTTTGGGAAGTTCTAACGTCCTCATGCATTTTGCGGTTCATTCTACAAATATTTACCGAACGTCTCCACGCTGTCAGGCAGCGTCCTGAGCCTTGGAGATGAAGTAGCAAATGAAGACAAGGTCTTTACACTCACATTCTGGTGGGAGTGTCCATCCCAGTGACAGACAATAATCAAATAATGACAACAGTTTATTTTCAGATAGTGTTAACTGTTCTGGGGTGGGGGGGGAGATAAAATATAATGTGCTGACAGAGTCCGGTAGGGCATAGACTGCTTTAAATCAGAATTTGAAAGAAGGTCTTGTACGATCCATTTATATGACACTAGGGAAAAGGCCAAACCACAGGGACAGAAAATACACCAGTGGTTGCCACAAGAGGCTGCAGGTGGAGGAAGTTTGACAAGGAAGGTGCCTGAGGGAATTTCTAGGTGATGGAAATGTTCTATATATGGATTAGAGCTTGACGATGTATGCCTTAGTCAAAGCTCTAGAACTATACAGTCCCAGGTGTGGATTTTGCTATACGTAAATTATAACCCAATAAATATTTTCTCTGTCTTTCTCTCCTGATGGGGATAAAGACAGACTGCCCCAAAATATACCACTTTGTTATATTGGTTATTTTCAATTAAAATTACTTAAGGGCTAGAAGGACACTCTGACCCTCCTTTGCCCTGTTGAAGGCACGAAATAAATTCACCACATGAAGGATACAATCTTCGCACCTAGAGTGGTAGAAGGCATCGTTATTGCCGGATATGGGGAACACAGGGCCAAGAAGGCTGTATAAACAAACCTTGCTATTTATTGATTGATTTGCTACCCCACACCCAAACTCCTTGTCCAATCTTCACAAATAATTGTTTCTTTGTCTAAAAGATATCAAAGCTGCCGGCTTTGGTTTCTTCTTTGAGCCTCATACTTCTATGAGCTCCAATATATATAAAATTTAATTTGTTTGTCTCCCATTCATCTGTCTTGTGTCAATTTAAATATTAGGCCAGCCAAAGATCCAGAAGGGAGGAAAGGAATCGTTTTCCTCCCCTCAGTCGACACAGGTTTTTTTTTTCCTGTTTTAGAATCGGAGGTCATTGAGAAAGGGGCTGGGAGTCAGGGCCGGGGCTGGGAGTCAGGGCCAGAGCTGGAAATTCAGACAAAACCCCGGTTCAGGCTGGAGGACACCCCAGGCCCGTCCCTGCTTGCTTTCAGCGGGTGCAGTGAGGCTGTTGCGAAGAACCCCAGGGCATGAGGGTACCCAGGAGGTCACCCCTTCAGCGGCCAGGTCGGCCAGGCCACCCTAGGAAGTGCAGCCAGAACGTCAGAGAAGCAGAAAAGGGGTTCAGCATTGCTCGGACTACGTACGGGCTGCGGTTCATGGTGCTGCCTTCTCTTTGTTCTCCTCCCCTCTGCGGAGCATCTGGTTTGAGCTACCGCCACTGGGTTCAGAACCTACCTGAGGCCTCCACACGCAGGCCTCCTCAGAGATGTCTGGCCTTCTGCACCCGGCCCATTCATGGTTGCTTTGCTTCCACTGTCCCCACCGCCAGTCACCCGTGGCCAGGAAAACAGAGTCTGTGTTCACTAACAAAACCCACCACACGTAGATATCAGTCTGTGTGGGACAGAATCTGGTGGGGCCACTTTCCTTCAAAGGAATATGAAGCAGGCTTGTGTGCCCAGGTAGTATATTCAGAAAGGGGAAGCAAGAAGGGAAAACCAGGGGCATCTGGGTGGCTCAGTCACTCAAACAGCTGACTCTAGGTTTTGGGTCAGGTCATGATCTCAGGGTCCTGATCTCAGGTCCTGAGATGGAGCCCCCATGGCAGGCTCTGATTGAGGCTCTCTTCCTCTCCCTCTGCACCCCCCACACATATACTCTTTCCCTTTCAATTAAATAAATAAATCTAAAAAGAAAAAAAGAAGGAGGAGGAGGAGGAGGAGGAGGAAATGAGAATGAAACCAGCCTGGAATGGATTCCTAGAACTGAGTAGGAAGAGGAGGGAGAGGAGACAGGGGAGAGTTGAGGGAGAGGAGGGGAGGTAGAGGAGAGGGGCAGGGAGTGAGGAAAAGAAAATGAGGATGAAGTCAGCCTGGAATTGATCCCTAGAACTGCTGCAGTATTTCAGTCTTTGGGAACAAAGTTTCTGGCAAGTCGTTTGACATTGAATGCACTCCTTGTTAATTAATGTATAAAGAGACAGAAAAGCACAAATCGAAACATTCTTCACGACACTAGAATACAACAATCCTTGATTCTCCAGGAAATAGAGTAAAATCAATTGTTCAGAGTCTGAAAGTATCAGGTCCAATAGGTCCAGTCAGAGGGAAAAAGAGCTGACTATAACAAGAAGGCATTTCAATGTCAAATTATGAATGCATGTCATTTTCTTCCCCTCCATTCACCAAGAAAATCAAGAAATAGTATTACTTAGATTCAGAAGGGCCTTCTTGTTACAGCCAGTTGTTTTTATCTCAGGCTGGACCTATTAGACCTAATACTAATAGAGCAATTACTATGACTCTGTTTTGTGAAGAGTCAAGGTTGTTTTATTGTAGCATCATGAAGAATATCTCGATTGTGTTCTCTTTTTTAACGGGGACTCGGTATGTAATGCTATTTCTTGATTTTCTTAGGAGAGGAGAGTGAAATGCTTTTCTCCCCTCTTTGTGTTGTTTGGACCGCTGACGCGGAGTGTCTTCTGATATGCGTAGTGCATCCTACCATCTTTTCACCCACTCTTTCCAGTCTCAGGTCAGCTGCTTGTTACTCAGCCAGGATCTCTCCCCGAGAATTCTGTGCTAAGTATAGTCACTGAATATAGAATGTAAGTGTGAACACAGAGGCATGTGTGCTTTTAAAAAGATGAACAAAATGGAGGAGGAAGGGGAAGCATAATGACTGATAAGGACTTTTCGGTTTACTTATCTGTCTGATTCATCTTGGTTTGTTCTCGCCCCCGTAACAAGCAACACAGCGTCTCCTATGCTGTGGGCCTCTCCTTCGCAGCTGGTGAGTGTTGCTGAATAAATGTTCCATAAGTATGCTATCAGCACAGTGACAAACCTTGTCTAGTGGTTATGAACTTGTGCTCCAAGAACATTACAATGGAAGCCAGATTGAGTGGTTCCTGTCTGTTGGTGAATCAGGAAGTCATATATCAAATATGAAGATACACCCTGGAACGGGTTTTTAACTCATAAATCGACATCCATTTGTAGCCTTGCAACTGTTATTTTTTTAAAAGTAAAAGCAATAAAACTGTTATTTTCTAAAAGTGAAGTACATTGAAATGCTGAAATAATTTTTTAATGCAAAAAAATAAATATAAGTTCTTTGTGTTCATTCCCTTTCATTTGAAAGGGAAATTCCATTTCATATGGAATCCTAAATTAAGGACCTTCTAAATTTTCATGAATCTGGTAGTCTAATGCTATAAATTAGAGGAAAGTTCCTGCTTGTGTATGTTATAGTGATCAGAGGGAAAAATGGCCATCTCTAATAAATTTTTCTTTTCAAGGCTTCATAGGCAAGGGGTATTTTTTCATTCATTCATCCATCCATCCATCCATCCATTTATCCATTCAACAAATCTTTATGAGCATCTGTGGTCATAGACCTCTTCAGTAATAAGGAAGAAAAACAAGTTAGCCAGTGTTCACAGCCCATCAAGAAACTGCTACCCAACCCACCAACTCGGCATTAACATCTCTTGTCTTTGGCTGGAGATGGTCTTTAAGGTAGTGGCTTGGGTGATGTGGGTGAATTACTCAGTTTTCCTGGGCATTTCCCATGTATACAGGAGGTATACATATTAGTTTGTTTTTCTCCTATTAATCTTTTATTAAAGGGAGTGTCTCAGCCAAGAACCTTAGAAGGGTAGAGGGGAAATTATTTTCCTCCCCTACAGTATTATGTGAGTACAGTGGAGGAACACCCTCAACCTGGTGAGATGAGGATAAAGATTGGCAGAGGAGGTGACCCTTAAGCTGAATCTGGAAGGACCTAAACAAGCAGGGATTGGAAAGGTAGGGCAGTCCAGATGGAAGAAACATACTTAAAAATAATAATTGTGAAAGAAACAACACATACCAGACATGGCCATGGGCACAGGCCTGAGGAGACAGAGAAGAGTTAGATTATGAGGGATCTTACAACCATGCTAAGATGTTTGACCTTTACCTTGAAGACAATGAAGAGTCACCAAAGTGTGTTAATCAGGGTCCTGGTGAATGAACAGAACGAGGTTTGTGATTTTTACAAAGATTGAGGGGACTGGCAGGAAGTGCTTAAAGCTGTTTTACAAAAACCTTTTCTCCAGTCAGAGAATGTGGCCTGATTAATTGTAGGAGGGCTACTTACGTATGGGTGGATGGAAATATGTGCATGAAAGAATGCACATTCCTTCCCCTTGTGCCCAGCACCAGAGCCATTCTGGGGAATGATGGGCGTGGCCTGACAGTAGGCTGGTATGACCTTTGCCACCTGAGGAAGGAGCTGATATATTAGTGTCAGCCCCCAAGTCTTGTGAATGGACTGGGACCATGCTGTATCCCTGGGAACCACAGGTAGGAATTGAACAGTACAAATTAGGCTTTTACCTTGACTCTGAGACAGGCTTGATGGCCCCCACCGGAAAGATAGAAAAGTGACCTAACGTGTGGAGAAATAAAGGGAGCCAAGAGGGGATGAAACTAGGGAGAATGCCTGCAAACTTATACCTGCCCTTTGAGGACAGATATTTGTTCCTAGAAGAATGGAAACTGGCAAAGAGCCACTTAACAATTGAATGGAATTATGTATGTTGCTTCACTTTCCTAACAGTTTCATTTTCCTTCTCCTTTAAATTCTAGGAAAGTTCATGGTAAACATTCTAGATTGGCTTGACTCTGGTAAAGGAAGCTGAGGAGGCTTTTCTTTTTTTCCCCTTTTTCTTTCTTTCATCCTTTCTCTGCGCTCCCCATCCCACTCCACACCACCCTCCCCATCATTTTTGTGGTTTAAATTACACTAAAAGGGGAATGAATTACCCTGGGGAACCAAGAGAAACCAGAGTGAAAATCTGAGGTGAACTTTAAGGGGACAAAGTTTGAGTTGGGTTTACTTGGCCACTTATCCCTGTCAACACAGACATTCTTCTTCCGGGGGTATGATCTGCCTCTGCCTTTTAAAGCTCCATATTTTCATAGTAGGCTGTTTCACCCCACAACATGGACAGCAGCGGTACTTTTAAAGGGACTGGGAGGGAGACAAACCGAAAGAGACTCTTAATCTCACAAAACAAACTGAGGGTTGCGGTGGGGGGTGGGGGGTAGGGAGAGGGTGGTTGGGTGATGGACATTGGGGAGGGTATGAGCTATGGTGAGTGCTGTGAAGTGTGTAAGCCTGACGATTCACAGACCAGCACCCCTGGGCTAATAATACATTATATGTTAATAAAAAAAATTAAAAAAAGAAATCCTAAATCCTCTAAAAGACATCCCATCCCTGGGATCCAGATTTTGAACACAGACACTGTATTTAATGATACTTAAACCTCTAATCCCCTTCCCACACCCACACTAACTGGTAATCAGGGCAGAATATATAATGACACTCCATTTCTTTATTAAAGGTGTCTACACATTACGGTTAAATTCTGTTTGCTATCTATCAGAACTGCTGTTTAACCAGATTAAAACATTGTTAACTTCAACAACACGATTATCAATTAAAATTATTACAGTACTGACCAGGGAACATTAATACCATCTATCAAGTTATCAGTAATCAAATTTAAGTCCAATTATTCCACTTCTGATCCTGCTATATTGTTTCATCTCAGGGAAAAACATTAAGCCTTTGACAGGATTTACTGAACCATCATTACTCTCTGATTCCATGGATCCATTTATGGGCCAAGTTGTTAAGTGTCAGCATGAATTCTTAACTGTGAACGTTTTTTTCAAATTCTGTTCCTTGGTATAATGCCAGAATAAGAGATTTAAAAAACAGCTATTTTAAATACTAATTTTAAGTAGGGTGAAACGGCTTTATTTTCAACCTTATTAATACATCTAAGGCCTATGACTCAGTTATGAGGTAAATTGCATGAAAGCCCTTTGGCCATTACAAAAAGGAACACAGACTATCTTTCCTATGTGAAGCTGTTCATTCATTCATAAATATTTGTGAGTATGTACTATGTGACAGACAGAGAAGTAATAGACATGAGATGTGCCACTGAACCAAGGAGACAGGATTCTGTTCCTACGGAGTTCACATTCTAGAGGGAATAGAGACAGATACACATGTCAGGCGGTGCTACCTGCTGAGAAATGAGTAGCCAGAGAGTGGGGGGAAGGCACAGTTTGCAGGTTTACGTAGGACAGTCAGGAAAGGTGACAGGAAGGAAAAGAGAGGCAGTCACGTGATTAGCTGAGAGCCTTCCAGACCAGGAAGAGCAAAAGCTTCACTAGTAAGTACTTGGAATGTTGGCAGAAGTCAGTGTGGGGAACAGCGGGGACAGGGAACAGCCGGTAAAGCCTGAGAAAGCAAGGTGGGTGCGGAGGTCAGCAGCAGGGGGCCGAGTCATGGGGAATGTTTTATTCCATTTGCTTTTATAGGGGTGGTAGAGCAAATAAGCTGAAAATACAGATGAGTAAATCAAAGAGAAGAGATTTCAAGACAAACTAACCATTTATTTGATGTGAAAAAAAAAGAAAGGGTTTATAGGAATTCCTGTCTTAAATTAGGATTCAATTTTTTTTTTTTTTTTACTGCAAAGGTAATCTGAACTGAATGCAATGTTTTTCTAATCTTTCTCACTATAAAGCCCAAAGAGAAAGGCTGAATTAAAATTCCAAAACTGAATAACAAATGAGAGGGGGGACAAAATAACTATGAGAAGAATGTCATTTGCTGTTACTGGGCACAAACGCTAACACTGAAAAAAATCAAATAAGGGCAGAAAACCGGAACCAAATCTCCAAAATTCAGGGCAAGGGTTTACACAACTGTCTTCTGTATTTAAAAGCCATGGCACTGAAGTAATTTTTGTTTGTGCGTGGAGGTGTGGTTGCAAAGGGGATGGGGTTGGGTGGGGTGGAAGTTACAACCACAAGGTTCTCTAAAAAATATATCCTGTGCTTCCTGACCCGAGCCCTTGGTGGTAGGTTCTGTGATGTTTCTTTTCCTGATTGTAACAGTTCTAAGTAGGCCCATCCGCTTCCCTTTAAGCTGGCAGTCCATGTCAATGCTTCACTGTTTTATATGTTGCCTTTTGTTAACCACTTCCTCAAGCCGGAGGTTACAAAATAGATCCCTAAAGAGATCTCCCACCCAGCCCAGACAGGTACCATAATTGTCCTAAGTTGTTCTGTTAATGATTTGATCCATCAGTTTCTGGACCACTTGCTTACGCTGGGCTTTTATTGTGGAGACATACTGAAAATCTAAGCAAATTCTCCCCCATTTTGTGGGGGGAGAACGACCACATTCCATCCTCAAGGACAGCATACCGCTAGCTCAAAATAGCAAACACGGAATCTGCCAATAATGAACACAGGCATCACTCTAAGAACCTAAAGCAGGTAGACATTTCTTTTACACATCACTGAGACAAACTAAGGAAACTCCTTCCCTCCTTTTTCCACCATGAGCTCCACGGTGGCGGGAGGGGGGGCGGGGGGCGGAATGACGGGGCAGAGACCTTAGCTGTTTCGCCCAGGACTGATTATTTGTAAAGCCCTTTAAATTTGTGTTTGGTATACAGGCGCTGAGTAAATTCTCATTATTCTCAGCACCTAGCACACACAGTTGTTGCTTAATATACGTTGGCGATTGGAATGAACAGAGAACCTACTTCTCTTGCGTCCCTATTATTCCACCACTGGAAAACAAGGATTATGGTCCCAGAGTTGAGGATCATAACTGCTTTGGCACAAACCCACTACCTGGCACACAATAATTACCATCCTGTTGAAGAGGAAGAGTTGTAGGGGTTGGAGAAGAAAGGCAACTCTTGGTGAGTTCCCTCAAAGCCTCAAAGCTCTAGGCCGCGGTTCTCTAAGGAATCAAAATCCACAGGCCCGGTGTCTTCCTGTCCTGAAGAGGGGCCTCCTCCTAAACTTTCAGCCCCAGGAATTCCCCTCATCCCCGCTGCGAGGGGCGGGAACGACCGGAATTTTTGGCAGGTCCGCCGCGCCCCGCCCCCTGCCCCGGAGCCCCGCCCAGCCTGGCGTCTACCACCCCCCTCTCCCAAAGAGCTCCCCTCCCCCAGGAGCTCCCCCGGCCGCAGCCCGCGCCTCGCCCTTCCTTCCCATCCCCTGTCCTCCCCTCCCCTCGCCCCTCCCTCTCCCTCCGCCTCCCCCCACCTACTCCCTCCCCGGCCCAGGCGGACCGCGCGCGCCGCGCTTCGGGGGTGGAGAGAAAGCGCCCAGTTAGCGGCGGCGGCGGCGGCGGTCTCCCGGGCGGAGGGGGCGGGGCCTGACGGGAGTGGGCGGGGCAGGCAGCCGCTCGCGCCGCTCCGAGACTGACGGGCGAGCCGGCCCGACCCCCGCCAGCTCGCCCGCCCCCTCCAGGGCTGCCCGACGGGTTCGTGCCCCCTCGGCCTGGTGCGGCCTGACGGAGGGGGAGTGGCCGGCTCCGGGCCGGCCGGCGTGCGGGGTGAGGCTGCCGGAGAGGGGTTGGGGGCGCCCGAGGGGCCGAGCATCCCTGCCCCCGGCCCACTGGCCCCCGCCCCCCGCCTGCCCCTCGCCTCACGCTTGGCCGCCCCGCCCCGCCGTGACCCCCGGCCGCCTCCGGAGCCCGACGCGGTAAGTGAGCCTTCCTGCTCGACGTCGGGGAGGGGGCCGAGGCGAGCCGGCCGCGCGACGAGGCCCACTCCCCGCCCCCACGCGACCCTCCCGCGGGGCCTCGACGGCCGGGGTCCCGCGGGGCCCTCCGGGACGCCTCCGAGCGGAGGGGTGGGCCGGGCGGGAACCTACCCCAGCCGCGCCCGGGGCTCGAACCCCGGCCCGGCTCCCCGCCGCGCACCGGGGGTCCGGAGCGGCGTGTGGGCCGCGCTCGGACTTGCCTCGGACTTGGGCAAAGTTCTGGACGCGGTGGTGCGGCCGGCCGGTCGAGGCGTGCACTGCGTTGCTTCCTCCCCGCACTCTTCCACTAATAAAACCAACTGGAAACCATTTCGGATTTTTTTTTTTTCATTGTTATCCTCAGGCTATCACAACTTCAGTTTTTATTTTAAGTAATTGCCTCATCCAAAAGAGTGGAGAATCAGAAAGGGACTGTATTTACATAAAAACTGACGTGCCTACTTGAAACTCCGTTGGGCATTTCAGTGCGTATTCAGGGATCCAAAACTGATGAAAAAAGTTTATGGTGGCAGAGTAAAGCATAACTGCCATCTTTACTATCGTCCCATTTGATTTTTACAAATATTTTGGAATAGTTGATACATTAACAAAATGCAAAAGTTAGAAAAGGGAAATATGTACAGAGTCTTCCCCGGTCTACCCCTGCTCCCCCAGCCGACCAATAATACCAGTTTCTTCATCTTCTTCTTCCTTTTTTTTTTCCCCCAATATTACCAGTTTCAGGTTCATCCTTTCAGAGATTGTGTATATGCAGATGCCCTTGCTTATCCTTCAAAAAGTGGAACTGTTGTATATTAGGTGCCTGGCAGTTAGTGGTACACAATAAATGGTAATTCTCCTTCCGTTCAGAACACAGATTTAACAAGTTGTTTTGGTTATTAGACCATTACAAGAACAATAATGTCTAATTTTCTGGTTTTAAGCATCTGCGGATTTGATTATATTGTGAATGTGTATGTTCCATTGGTATCATAATTATACTTTTACACAAAGGTGAATACACTGATATTTTTGGGTAATGGGGCAGGTAGGGAAAAATAAATATGAAACTAGTAAGAAGATAAGAGTAATGCATACAGCATAGAGTTCCAAAAATGATTTGAAGTGTCCGTATGGTACGAAGGGATCAAACAAAACTGAATGATAAAATTGAGGCAGAGCAGGAAGAAAAGGAAACAGAGTCAAGGGATAAGATAACCCCAAGTGCATACTGTAAGATCCTGTACTAAAAGTGAGTCACAGTTCTGGCTCTGGGCTTCACAGCAGCAGGAAAAAGGGGGGAAGGGGATAAAGAAAGTTTCAGTGTGTTTTTGCTTAAAATATAAAAACAAACCAGTTCTGCCTAAGGAGAGCATTTTCTGGTGATGAGGCCTGAGAAGAGTATTATCTAATGGGCCCTAATAAAAAGGGAGATTAGATTGTATGATGCAGTTGGCAACATCTTTAAAAAATCCCTACAGGGGTGCCTGGGTGGTTCAGTAGGCTAAGCATCTGCCTTTGCCTCAGATCATGATCCTAGGATCCTGGGATTTAGCCCCCACTTCAGCTGTCTGCTGTGCTGGGAGCCTGCTTCTCCCTCTCCCACTCCTCTTGCTTGTGCTTGCTCTTGCACTCTTGCTCTCTGTGTCAAATAAATAAAATCTTAAAAAAAAAAAAAATCCCTACAGGAAATAATGAATTTTAGACAGTGTTCATCAGTGTAGGGCAGGAATAATACTCTAGAGATAAGTTCCCTGAAGGCTTAACTTGATCCAGTCATAACATTCAGAATTAACTAGAACAGTATTTCTCAAACTGTTCTAAGAAGTGACAATCAATAGTTTATTTCTTGAAATAAGAGTCTGAACTCATGTAACTTTGAAAGAGCTGGGTTAGACAAATTTCAGTAGTTTTTTACTCAATTTCTTGACTAAAGTGAAAGATGACTCTTTTAAAGGAGGCTATATTCGGTGACCTTTTCCAAATTTATTTGACTGTTGAGAACCACTGAACCTATAGAAATGGATGGACAGGCAATCCCTCACAGGTATTTCTTAAACTGAGGTTTGATAAAAATTGGGAGAGCAAAGAGTTTTAGGTTAGCTGATGTGGTAAGAACCAAAGTGAAGATAATCTAAAAGTCAGAATTTTAAGTAGACTGTATGTCAAAAGAAAAGGCTACCTTCCCCCTGAATTCTTTCCTAGTTCTTCATTGTTCTGCAAATTGCCTCTAGGACCAAGTGATCTCTAGGATTTCTTCCTGTTCTGTGCTTCAGAGCACTCAGAATTCTGAATTAGACTATGTTCAGCCAAGAAGAATTGCTTAAAGAATGACCTTAATTATTCTTGGGTGTAAATATGTGATTAGCATGGTTTTCTAAAAAATCACAACACTATTGATACTATTAATTTAGTATCAAATCCTGGAATTCTGTAGCTGTGAGAGACCTTAGAAAGCGTGGTACATAGTGGAAATGGAAAGAGCAAGGGATTTGAAGCCTGAAAATCTGGGATTGTGCCGCTCATGTGTAAGGGTCCCAGCAAGTTTATGAACCTCCCTGAATCTTTTCCTTTTTCCTGTTTGTAAAATTAGAATGACAGCACACAGCTCATTCAACAGACATGGAGGGTCTAAGAGGTATTGTAGTAGCAAAACAGCTTTAAGGGAACCAATAAAATAATGATCAAGCATCCTTTAATGTCTAATTTTTTTTTTCACTCCTGAGTTCAGATGACAAGGGTTTTGAAAGGCAAGGAATAGCACCTCCTCCAAATATATTTGGTCCCTGAGTTTCCGATAGCAGGTAGTGGGAATTGAGAGAAGGAGGGATTGCTCCAAAAATGGGTCTGACTCCAGTCAGTTTCTGTGTTTGGATTTTGAGAGTCTGGAAGATGAGGTGCACTGCTCTAAGAAAGCATTCTATAAATGTTGCAGTGCCATACAGAATGTTACTATTCTGAAGGCAAATTAAAGGCCAGAGCTAGTCCTTGTTTTTACTCCATGTATGAGAGAAGTGTTTGCTGAATATGCCGGGTAGGGTGAATTAGTCTACTGTAACAAAAGACCTACACATCTCAGTGGTTTAGAAAAAGGTTTGTTAGCTACAGGACGTGTGCAGTTAGTGTCAACATGAGAACCCGGTTCCAGGTAGTCATTTCGAGCCCCAGTTTAGCAGAGGCTCGGTCTCAACACAGGCTTCCACAATTTTTAGGGCGGAGGGGTGGCAGGAGGTGACGAATTGCACATTGGCTCTTAAAGGCTTCTACCTGGAAGGGACATGTGTAACTTCCACTGCTATTTTTTTTTTTAATTTTTAATTTTTAAAAAGATTTTATTTATTTATTTGACAGAGATCACAAATAGGCAGAGAGGCAGGCAGAGAGAGAGAAAGAGAGAGAAGCAGGCTCCCCACTGAGCAGAGAGGCTGATGTGGGACTCGATTCCAGGACCCTGAGATCTTGACCCGAGCCAAAGGCAGCAGCGCAGCTTAACCCACTGAACCATGCAGGCGCTCTCCACTGCCATTTTAATGGCCAAAGAAGTCATGGCTACATCCAACTTCAAGGAGGTTGAGAAATGCAGTTCTATCCTGTACCCAGAAGGAGGAGAACTGGAAGAGTCTGCCGGTAGTCTTTTTATTTATTTATTTATTTATTTGTTTGTTTGTTTGTTTGACAGAGAGAGAGAGAGATCACAAGTAGGCAGAGAGGCAAGCAGAAGGGGTAAGCAGGCTCCCTGCTAAGCAGAGAACCCTATGCGGGGCTCGATTCCAGGACCTGGAGATCATGCTCTCAGCGGAAGGCAGAGGCTTAACCCACTGCGCCACCCAGGCGCCCCTGCTGGTAGTCTCAATATCCTTAGCAGGCTTTACAGTCCCATGAGTTAACAAAATCTGAATAAATGAAATCCAAATTATGCTTTTAGTATTTAGAGCACAGAATACAGCATTTTTGGTCTGTATGTATGTGTGTTTAATCATAGAATTATGCTAATGAGAATTGCAAAGAATATTTTTTATTAATTAGAGATGAAATGCTTTTGAAGACTCCATAATTAGGCAAACTATTTTGACCAAGTAGATTTCATTCTTTTCTAATTATAGGTTTTTTCAATAAACATTTATTTTTTCATTCTATAAACATTTAAATGTGTTAAATGTGGTGTGTATAAGGCACTGTGTTAGATCCTGTGAGAAAAAAAAGATGAATAGGAAATTAACAGCCCCAAATAAAATAGCTATAATTGAGTTCTCTCTCTCTTTCTCTTTAAAACAACATTAACAGAATCTTTCGATATGTTAAAACCTGATTATGTATATACTTTGCCCCAATCACTGTTTCTGGGTTAGAGACTTTTTGGTGACAAATTAAACTAGCTTAACCAAAAGAGTGTTTTGTTAAAAGAAAAATACAGCTTTATGTCACAGAGTCCAAAAGCAGGGAATACAGCTCAGTCTCATCGCCAACTGACATCAATAACAGAAAATTGGGAGCTGGAGGGGCGCCTCGGTGGCTCAGTTGGTTAAGGGGCTGCTTTTAGCTCAGGTCATGATCCCAGGGTCCTGGGGTCAAGCCAGATTGGGCCCTGCTCAGCGGGGAGTCTGCTTCTCCCTCTGCCCCTTCCCCTCTACCTCCTCCTCCCCCCTCCCCCTGTGCTATTTCTCACTTTCTCTCTCACTCAAATAAATAAATAAAATCTTCAAAAAAAAAAAAAAGCTGGAGCTGCTTTCCTTCTCTATATTTCTATGATATCTTGTTAATGTCTCTCTGCGAGTGTACTTCATTCCTCTTTTTTTCTGTTGACTGATTTTCTTTATTTTGCTTTCAAATGGGTGTTTTAACCTAAGAATTCACACACTTCAAGAAAACCTACTAGAGGGGCACCTGGGTGGCTCAGTGGGTTAAGCCTCTGCCTTCAGCTCAGGTCATGATCTCAGGGTCCTGGGATGGAGCCCCGAATCATGTTCTCTGCTCAGCAGGGAGCCAGCTTTCCCCGTCCCTGCCCAGCCCCACCGCCCCCCCCCCCCCCCCCCCGCTTCTCTGCCTACTTGTGATTTCTGTCTGTCAAATAAATAAATAAAATCTTAAAAAAAAACAAACAAAACCTACTAGAGCCTTTAGCAAGTCCAGAAGAACTGATGTTTTTGTCGAAGTGCCACATCTTGATTAGATCTTAAGTTAACCACAAGCAGAGTTCGGAAATAATGGAGTTGACCCTAACGTATGAAAAGTTAGGGTATTCGGCAACTTTGTAATAAAGGAGGCGGTTCTAATAGTTTGGCATTAAAGAAAGCTGTGATGCTAATGAAAGTTCTATGACACATTTAACATCAGCTTGCAAATTCTACCGGGCAGGCTGATGAGGATAATGGGGTTAAGAAGGTGGAGTTGGAGCACTTGTATCAGCACTGTGCCTCACCTGAACTTCTGTTGAACGCCATCTCCTTTGTAATCCTTTCCTCCATCCCTTCTCCCTCTCCAAGGATTACTGAGTCATCTAACTCTTACAAGTCACCTGCTTTTGATGCCCATCCGGGGCTCCCTGGTTTCTCCCCATGGCTAATAATGTGGGAAAAAAGGGAGCATTCGATATGCTGCCTTGCTCTGCTCTTTTCTACAATTGGTCTTGATAACTCTCTCTGGACATTTTACAATTCAGCATGCTCTTGCCATATCTCTCCACCAACTTCAACCTATTTTTTATTCTCAGTGAATTTCCATTCTTTTTCTGTAAGTGTATACACTTAGCTTCTCTTAGCAAAGTTCCCTTGCATTTTTTTTTTACCTACCCAGGATCTCCTTTCTCTCTGGTTGTGAATACCCATAGCTTCATCTCAGCAAATGGCTGAAGGAATGGACTAAAGGGAGGTAGTATATGTGCCCCGAAACACAGGCTCCCCAGAAAAGGAATAACAACAGAGAGAGTAAAGGCTGTGTATTTGATTTGTCAGGGATATACAAAATCTAAAAGAGCAGACAGACAGGGAGGAGTTTGGGTACAGATTGTAGAACATCTGGAACGCCGTTTTAAGGCGTTCTTTTACTCTTCTTGTTACACAAATGGACGGGTCTTTCCAGGTTCAGCTCAACGGAAAACTACCATAGGCTTATTTACTTAGAAGGGTAGCAGGCAGGAACCACAGCTTGCCAGGAAGGCAGCATCAGATGTTCCTCCTCAGTGGTTAGGATTCTCACAGCAGTCCGGGGAAGCAGTTCCTAAAGCTATCTGGGAGTCCTTGCTCCGAGGGAAAGCTCGGCTGAAGGAGAGAAACCTCACACAAGGTAGATGCAGGAGCTCTCTTGGTTTAAAAAAAAAAATCTCATGTCTCCCAGGAGACTATATACCATACAGCTCCCATCGACTTAACTTCCAGGGGCCCCATAAGGGATATGACAATCATGAGAGCTGTCACACTCAGGGAAGACAAAGCTGTGGCTTCCTATGAGGTATTTATAGTTTATTGATAGTTCCTCTGAGTCCAGGTGCAAATTTACTAATCATTTTGACTATAAGCAATGTTGCCTGGTAACGTAGTTGGCCTAACTTACTTCTATCAGATCACCAGGGAGCAGGGATAAGAGAGTTAACTGAAGGTTAAATGCAGAAGGGAATGAGATTTAACTCCACTCACACTCATATTATCCATAGTATCTTCCATAGCCCTTTTCATTTGGGAAGTCTTCAGTAATATTCATTTGCTTCCTTTGATGTGGTGTGTTTTAACTCTATGAGAGAAAGAAACACGTGACATCGGAAGAGAAGCTGAGAGGAAAGCAAGGCTGGAAAGGTAGCAAGAACCCTAGATGGTTAGAAACACTGATTTCCATCCCACAGATCTTGGCTTTTATTGAGCTTGTCGGTGATTGAAAACAAAAGCTTTAAGTAAAAGTAATACGGTCATGAATTGGACTTCGGGACTTTCCTTTGGCTATAGTGTGCAGAGTGGAGAAGAGATTTAGACTGAGGCTGGTTGGTTCACTTTTTTTTTCTTTAAAGATTTTACTTATTTATTTATTTGTCAGAGAGAAAGAGCACAAGCAGGCAAAGCGGCAGGCAGAGGCAGAGAGAGAAGCAGGCTCCCCGCTGATCAAGGAGCCCGATGTGGGACTCGATCCCAGGACCCTGGGATCACGATCTGAGCCGAAGGCAGTGGCTTAACCAACTGAGCCACCCAGGTGTCCCTGGTTGGTTCACTTTTACTTAATATTTGCCTCTCTTTGGGGAGATATTTCTGTGATAAGCAGAAAGAAGGAATACCCAATGCTCCTGCTCCACAGGAGTTTAGAATTGCCGGACAAATTCAGCATGGTGCTTTGGAGGGGCCTGACCCATTCGTCCTAAATTTGTCACATTCCCCTCCCCCCCAGGGATGGGGGGTTTGGGAGGCCTGCTCTGATCTGCCTCATAACAACACTGAATTAACACTGAGAAATAAATTTAGCCTCCACTGGTCCACTGATGGCCGTTTGACTCACTGACATAACTCATTTTGCTTTTTGCTGGAGTCAAATTATAGAATGAATTGGTGGCTTTTTTTTTTTTTTAAATGTCTAGCTGTAGGGCAAGCCAGGGAATTTCTTTATCATGGTTAACTGGTGTAACATTTGTATTGATGAACTGTTTCTAATTACAGGCAGCTGAGAAACAGTGCTTCACATTTTTCTCTATTGCTTACATTGCCCTTTACTACCCTTACCCAAATTTTGCTCTTCCAGATAATAGACCACATATAAAATCTGATTGGTTCTGCAGCAGACTCAACTTGATCTGTGATTGGCTCATTATGTGTACAGAGAACCCAGCTAATTTGCCTTGATTATATTTGTGTCTCGAGAGTACTGACTGATTCCTGTATTTCCCTCCATCACCATAAAGCTACACAGAAGATCGAAATACTGGGTTTGGTTCAGGTCAGTAAAAGACAAACTGATGGTTATCCAGATTATTACTTTTTATGGCACATAAGACAGTTGGGTGTCACAGCACATGCCAGCCGTAAAGGATCAGTAGGACTGTGTGGTTTGCCATTATCTCGATGGCATGACAGTCTTCATCCTTGTGCCACAGCAAATATATCCCAAAATTCACAAAATCTAAGAGTGGATGGCAAGAAAATCTTTCTTTCTTTTTTTTTTTTTTAACCTATCACCAAGTGAAAGGGCTTTTTAAAAAGTAAACCTTTTGTTATAATTATTCTGTTGTCTTCATAGCATCAACTGTGATAATTGTTACAGATGAGTTCAGGGATTTAAAAGGCCATATAATATTAGTTTAACTTATTTTTTATTTTTATTTTTTATTTTATTTTATTTTAAAAAAAAATTTATTTATTTGACAGAGAGAGATCACAAATAGGCAGAGAGGCAGGCAGAGAGAGAGAGGGGGGAAGCAGGCTTCCCGCTGAGCAGAGAGCCCGATGTGGGGCCCGATCCCAGGACCCCGGGATCATGACCTGAGCTGAAGGCAGAGGCTTCAACCCGCTGAGCCACCCAGGTGCCCCTTAACTTATTTTTTAAATATTGCTTGCTCTACTGCCAGATATTAGTACCAATAAGAAGTTGAGGGATGAAAAGATACTTTCGATAGATATTACTGTGGATCCGCACTTTGCCCTATAAGAATTAGTGACAAATTGGGAAGGAGTCAAGTGGGGAGAAATCCGGGAGGCTCTTGTACTTCAGAAATAAAGACCACTTTGGCATTTAATGGCAATTATGACGAACTTAGTATTTTGCTAAATTAGGAGTGATGTGTTCTTTAAGGACTGTTTTTTCTCTCTCTCTTAGTGCCTTATTTGCTTTTATTTTGGTCAGATGTTTTTGGTAAAGAATTTAAGTCTGCCCTACTACTCCTTGATGTAACCTCGTACAAGTCAGCCATATTGGGAATCTGCTTCCCATTTCGAACAGTGGGGATAAGTGCGTACTCTACCTTCTCACACTGTAGTTATGAGTTCCAAATGAGAATATTTTATAAGCATGAAGCCATGTGTTATCCTTGAAAGTGTGTGGCCTTTAGAGTTAATCCCAGCTTCACACTGAGCCCTGCTCCTCAGCAGATATCTGCAACCTCACTTGACTTCAGTGCCTCATATGGGAGGGGAGAGAGGAATGACCCCTGTTTGCCAGAGTGTGTGAGACGACAAAGGACCCATTCAGTATAGAGACTTGATGTATTCTCATGCACATTTATGCACTTAGGAAATAATAGCTGCTATTAGAAATCCAAATCCTTAATAGTTGCCTGTGCTATTTGCTTAATCCCATTTAACCGAAAAGAAAACTGAAAACCCAAGAGGTGATTTGCCCAAATTATACAGCTAGCTGGTGAGTGGCTTAGTACTGACTCCAACTTTCTGCTCTATCACTTAGGCCATTAATAAGTAATAATGTGGGAAAATAACAGCAGAAGCACCCTCAACTGGCTTCCTCTGAACTGATTCATAGCTGTAACCTCATGCTCTCTCTTCTCTCTGTAAATTGTCCTTACTGATCCCCAGGGCCAACTAAGTGCTCACAGCTAAGTAGGGTGCCCAGTGCTGGGGCACAACTCTATTCACCTAATGATTTGGGTTCTCACCGAAAATTGGTTGTGTTTATTTACAAACCCATTTTTTTAATAGTTTTTTTTTTTAAGAGTTTATTTATTTATTTCACAGACCGAGATCACAAGTAGGCAGAGAGGCAGGCAGAGAGAGAGATGGGGAAGCAGGCTCCCTGCTGAGCAGAGAACCCAATGCGGGGGCTTGATCCCAGGACCCTGAGATCATGACCTGAGCCGAAGGCAGAGGTTTTAACCCACTGAGTCACCCAGGCACCCCTACAAACCTGTTTTTAACAGTTGTGCTTCTAAAAATTATGAAACATTCATAAACATGTTAATTAATGAATATAACAAAAAATCATTCTTTGAAAATTAAGTCGAATGCTCCAGGACATCTCAATAAATTCGCTCTCCAGTTTGAGGAAGGCTGGGTAACTGTGAAGGCCGGGATGGGGGCAGGGTTAGGGGTGGGTGTGCGTTGGAGATCATCAAAGTCCAAAGCAGTGCAAGTTCCTGGGCCAGCTATTAGTCGTTCTCGAGGAAGTGAGCTCACACTGAAATGTAAATTAGCCACATCGCAGAAGCACACTGTTTTGTTCAGGGGACTTTTTTTTTTTCATGGTAACACTTTGTCCTTGAAAGAAGTGCATTAATTTACATTCTGGCACAAGCTTTTTATGTCATGGTGGACAGACCAGTGATCTAATACCTTCCGTAGTCATATTATGTTTGAAGTCCTTTTAAGTTCTCTCTCCATTAATAGAAACTATAAATGGAAATCATGGATGTTGGGTTGTGGTGGGCCGGGCTTCTACAAGAAAGAGGACCCCAACTCAGTAGGGGGCCCACGTAAAATGTATGGCATTAGCCCTGTATGAAAAGGTTTGTGAATGAATGTATATGTACGTGTTTCAGTTAAAATCTTTAAGGATATGTGACTATAATTTTTACAATTACTGACTTTTCCATTTAATGGACCAACTATGAGGTTTCATCTGTCAAGGAGCTTTTACAGAGGTCCGGCTAGACTGGAAATATATGCTTTGACCTCCATCCTCTGTATATAGAGGTAGATAGAATATAAAGCTCTATATTCTGTATATCTTTACCATGCTGTATTGCAATTTTTAAATTGAATGTCAGTTCCTGTATTTTAAGAATCTCAAAAGCCATGGTTCTTTCTATCACCTTCATAGACTTTCCAGTCTAGGAAAGAAGGCAGACATTAATAAATAATTTCAATGAGATTATTGAGTAAATCTGAGGAAGTAGTTTGGGATGCTGTCTGATCATGTGGTAAGGAGAGGTGATTGAGTTTAGAGGTTAAAATTTACCTCACTCATTTTTTTTCACCTTGATCTTATATAAGTATATGTCACAGTGCTTTTGGGGGTACACAAAGAAAGATAGCTTTTACCCTGAAACAACTTCAATTTTCAGTGTATGTCAGAGTTCTCAACTGAGCTTTTAATCCATCATGTAGTTTACAAAGCTAAATAGTATGTTACAACTGAATTTAAATTCAATATTTATTTTTAATTTTCATTTATGGATTGAATCAGAGGTGTTTCCCAATTATTTTTAACAAAGTGAAAGATGTAGCATTGGGCTAGAATCCTTATTTTGTATTTCAGATTCTATTCTAAGGTATATTATTATTATTATTATTACAAAAGAAATGTTGATGCCATGTGTTGTAACCAGTGGAAAGAATGGAAAGATAATGAGTGTTAAGAGTCCAGGGTCCATCTAAATTTCTGATTTCTTAAATAGATTGATATTTAACTATAAGGTAGGTAAGACACCAGCCTCTTATTCCTCTATTTGGTTGTTAGATTATGTAATTAAAATGAAATTTATTTAGAGCTACACTCAACCCTTGTGAAACTGTAACCTTCTTACTTCCTTCTTTATGTTGATGTTACCATTCTTCCAATCACCCAGGTTTGAAAATGCTGTCATCTTTGACTGCTTCATGTCCATTTGCCACAAACATTCTGTAAGTTCTGTCTCTATAGTATCTTTAATGCTCATCTCCCTTTCAGATCTTGTTGCCTCTAACTAAGGTTAAACTATACCTCTTACCTTGAAGCGTTTTTTTTAAAGATTTTATTTATTTATTAGACAGAGAGAGAGCACAAGTGTGTGTGGGGAGAGGCAGAGGGAGAGGGGGAAGCAGGCTCCCTGCTGAGCAGTGAGCCCCATATGGGACTCAATCCCAGGACCCTGAGATCATGACCTGAGCGAAAGGCAGTTGCTTAACCGACTGAGCCACCCAGGTGTTCACCTTGCAGAGCTTTCTAACTGGCTTCCCTACTGATGGTCTCTTCTTTCACAAATCCATTCTTCACTGTTGCCAATTTTTTAAAAAATATGTAGCTATATATTTTATTTGTCAGGAGTAAATGCCAAATTTTTTGGAAATATACCTCTAAACTGACGCAAGAACCTCATCCTCTCCCAGATAAAGGACCCACTTCCTCCTTGATAATTCATCAAGGGATTCATTCAAAACCCCTCTGTTACATTTTAAGATCTTTCAAATCAAGATCCGTGTTGTTCATTTATTCATTTATTCTTTGATTTAAATGTGGTAAATATTTGAATGCCGTGCTTGATACGAATTCTTAGGGATATAGTGGTCCCTGCCCTAATCAATTTTATTGTCTGTTTTCTCACCTTTAAGTTCTTTCTGCATATAGCACAAAGATGTGTTAAATTTACATAAACAGGATTTTTTGTTTTACGTTTATAACATGTGCTTTTTATGGAGTTGGAGAAGAGGTATAGGCTATCCGATAATATTTCTGAAGTGAAAGTTTAAATTTTCCATCTTTTCTAATCCGTGTGAATAACTATTTTCTGCCATCATTTTTAAATGTTACTGGAATTTAAGTGTTAGTGGAATTATATTAGTTTCCTAGTGTTTAAGCCAAATTCTGGTAAAACACCTGTCTTGACTAAGTTTTGAGAGTATCCCGGAACATCACACTTTAAAGGATTCTTTGAAATCATGTGTCGTAACTCCTTCTCATAGTCAAGGGAAGAATTAATTCTTGAAGTGTTTTACGTGATCTGTATTACACACTTGAAAGTACAGGAATAGATTCATTAGGAATGATTACTCCATAAAACAAATACTGTTGTCTTAAAAACGCTATGTGAAGAGAGGTTTGTAAAATAATGATTACCCATATAACCCCGTTCCTCTGTAGCCTTGATTTTTATTGTTGAGTGAAGCTGTGCCTTCCAGAATCACATTGTTGAAGTGAGCTTGTCTGCAGTCTGTCTTCATGACATTTCACTGTTGCTGTTACAATAATGAGCAGAGTCATCTTGTAAATTTACAAATGAATATTTGAGCAGATTTGCAGCAGAAATTGTGTGTGAACTCCTTAAGTACATTTTGAAAAATGTATTCAGAATTGGAGCTTTCCTATTTTAAATAGTTTTTGAGCTGTATCTCAGGTTTAAGTAAACCCCACTTATTAAAATAGAAGAGAGGTATGGAATATAATTGGATAATCAGTTTAAAGAAAATGTTGGTCAGTCTGAAAAGATATCTGCTGTTTAGTCATTAGATCTCAAAGTGACAAAAATTTCATGCCTGAAGAATGAAATAGGAAAAGGAAATTCTGGGGCACCTGGGTGGCTCAATCAATTAGGCGTCTGCCTTCGGCTCGGGTCTTGGTCCCGGGGTCCTGGGATTGAGCCCTTCATAGGGCTCCCCGATCAGTGGGGAGCCTGCTTCTCCCTCTCACTCTGTCTGCTGCTCTGCCTACTTGTGCTCTCTCTCCATCTCTCTAATAAATAAATAAAATCTTAAAAAAAAAAAAGAAAAAGAAAAAGAAAATTCTTAGAGTAACATATTGTGGTTTTTCTCTTAAGTTGAAAAAATACTGAAAAGGGTTTGTTATCAGAAGTACATGTTTCCTAATATTTTAAAAATTAGATTATATTACAATTTCACAGTGTCTGTTTTTTATTATTGCTCTTATAATTGTTGGATATATTCATTCATTAGAGAAATATTTATTGATCACCTACTGTCTGCCAGGTACCATGCTAAGTACTAAGGCAACAGTGATTAACAAAAGCTCTGTCGAAGCTTACTTTGTAGTAAGGATAAAGACTGTAAATAAGGGAATAAACATCGAGTATGCTAGGCAATGGTAAGTGCTATGAAAGAATTTCAAGAGTTGGGGGGATAGGGAACAGGGAGGGATCTAATTTATATGGAATAGTCTGTGCATATCATTTTAATAATTTAACAGTGTAATGATTTTTAATATGTATTGATCTTGTAAAAATAATTACTGTAAGGTGTTCTCATCAGAACTGGCTTAATTTTTGAGCAAAACAATTTTATATTGTTTGGCAAAGGTAGATGAGACAAGAAAAAATGTTACTTAAATATATGCTGAGGGGCACCTCAGTAGCTCAGTCAGTTAAGCAACCGACTCTTGATTTCTGCTCAGGTCATGATCTCAGGGTCCTGGGATCAAGCCATGCGATGGGCTCTGTGCTCGGTGTGGGTCTGCTTGTCCTTATCCCTCTGCTCCTCCCCATGCACACTCTCTCTACCCCTCATAAATAAATAAAATCTTTTTAAAAATGCTGAATTTCGTGACATGAAAGCATTAATTCTTAAGCTTACTACGTATTTTTCACAAAGAAAGGATGGCCCAAGAATTGAGTTAAAGCTGGGAAATAATTTTTGTAAAGCTCTTTCTAACATGGGGGCTATAACAAGCTACTGTATCAATAGATAATTTTTGAACTTTCTGGTCAGAATGAAGATTTTTCCCCAAAGTATCCATGCTTAGACAAGCTTAACCTTAGGCAAAACCATTAAATAGAGGTCTCCTGTAAACGATTTTGAGAAAATTCTGTCTTTGAAGACTGTTTTCCAACTTCACTTGCCTAAATTCTCTTCATTTGTCAGCATTTTCCCTTATTCAATTTGACATTAAAATTTTTTGTAGCCTTATTAGTCTTTTATTTTTTAACTCTTTTATTTATTCTATTTTATTATAACTGTTATTTTATCCTCTAAGTTCTAATTTGTTTTTTCTTTGATTGTATTTACTAGAGGGTAAGAGAATACACTGGCAAATTTTTTTAAGAGCTGGATCTTTATTAATTCTGTCATTTTATTTCTTAGTTCTTTAGTTTCTCCTCTGATCTTTATTATTTCATGACTCCTTTTAGAGGGCTGATTTGATTTTCATCTTGAGTAGATTGCTTAATGTATGCCTTTCCTTTTAAATAATCAATGCATTTAGAAAGTTACAAAATCTTACAACAGAAGAAGCATCCCTCCCCCTATAACTATCGAAGCCATCCACTGCACTCAGGTGCCATTCCTTCCCTTTTATCAAAGTCTTCACTGTTTTCTGCTTCAATGCTTCTCCCTTCTCCCTGCAGTCATCAATCTCATCTTCCAGCTGGATCATTCTCATCATTCTGGTGTGTTCCATATTTTTAAAAAAATCAACAAATAAGCAAGTAAGCAAATCTATTGCCTTGATCCCTCCCCTCTTCTAGCTATAATCCCATTCTGCAGCCTCTCTGTTCAGATTTTCTCCCATCCAAGTACTAACCAGGCCCGACCCTGCTTAGCTTCCGAGATCAGATGAGATCGGGCGCGTTCAGGGTGGTATGGCCATAGACTCTGTTCAGATTTTCTGAACAAGTTCTGAACATGTCCTTTCTTACTCTTCTCCTACCCCATTAACTCTTAAACCCACCTCAGGCTGGGTTTGTCCCCACCCCTTTACTGAAACAGCTCCTATCTCATTTGGCAAAATCTTTATGTTGACAATTCCCATGGACATTTTTCTTTGTAGGTGGCAGTCACCCTCTTATTTGACATTGTGGCCATGCCTTTGGCCATGAAACACCTTTATCCTTTGACTTGCCTGACACCAGACCTTGAGGATTTTACTCTACTGCATGGGTTATTCCTTTCCAGTCTCCTTTGGCGGCTTCTCCACCATTAGACTTCTGTTAGAGTTTTTTGGAGCTTGGATCTGAGTTCCAGGAACATTTATCCCAGCTATCTGACACCTCCACTTAGGAGTCTCAAAGGTACCTGTAACTTAACATAATGAGAAATGAGCACCAATGCAAAAACTGTAACTAATGAGGAAGTGTGATAAAATGACTGGATATAAGAAATGTACTCAATGCTTTCATTATAATAGAAATAACCATGGGGAAATGAAACTAGAAAAAAATTACTTTATTTACTACAGTGACAAAAAAAAAAGAAAGGAAAAGAACTTGATAACAAAAATTTAGTAAGAAAAGCACAGAACCTATAGTCAAAAGATTTTAAAATTTTATTGGTGAGCATGAGAGCTGAACGAACTAAACAACAAATATGCCTAGATGCAAGCCTTAATATCATAAAATGCCAATCATTTCAATTCATATGTAGATTTAAGGCAATTCCAATTAGAATCTCAATAGGGCCGGGTCTTTTGTTGAGGAGAGGATTGGGTAATACTACTTTAAAGTGTATACAAGGGTTAATATCTAAAATTAACTTTAAAAAGTATTTTTTTAAAAGATTTACTTATTTATTTTAGGTGCGGAGGGGCAGAGGGAGAGGGAAAGAGAAAATCCCAAGCAGACTCCCTGCTGAGCACAGAGCTGACAGGGGGCTCATTCCCAGAACCCTGAGATCATGACCTAAGCTGAAATCAAGTCAGATCTTAACGACTGAGCCCCAGGGTGTCCCAGATGTTTAAAAAAGGATATATATGGAGATGGGAACTGGTTAAACAAATATTAAACATCTTATGATAGATTGTAATTAAAACACTGTACTATTGGCTTAAAAAGACAAATAGTAGAACAGTAGACAAATAGAATTAGTACCCCCAAATTGATCTCTGAATATATGAGATGCTACTTAATACCAAAAGCAATACCTCAATTCAGTGGGAAAACGGTAGTTTACATTAAAATTGTATTAATAGATGACTCCTATTAGAAATAAAAAGGGCTCCAACAAATCAAAAAGATATAGATAACTTAATATGAAAAAAATGAAGAAAACTAAGCAAAGACCCTTTCACCAAGAGGATATCCAGATGCCCAGTAAACATGAAAAGTTGCCCAACAATATTAATAGCCAGAGAAATGTAAAGTAAAAATCAAATGGGATTCCACTGTGCACCTATATCAACGAGACTAAAATTAAAGACTGATAGTATCGGTGTTGGCTGCATGTGGAGTAACTGGAATTCTCATACGGTTATAGGAGTATAAATCAGTAAGAACAGCCGAAGTTGAACATATGCATACCTTATAATCTAGCAGTTTTGTTTCTGTGTGTGTGTGTGTGTGTATGTATATACACACACACATATGTACACATATATACATACACACACAATAGGAATGCATATACATGTGCATCCGATAATACAGACAAGAGCGTTCGCAGAAGCATTACTTGCAAAAGTCTAAAACAAGAAACAACTAAAGTGGGCAATAGAACATATTTTGATGGTTGTATATTTATATAGTGGAATACCATATAGCCATAAAAACCAAATATCAGCGTCTACAGACAACAACACAGATGAATTTCCAAACACCGGTGAGATGAAAATTCTTTATGTAAAATTGAATGACGACGATGACAAGATGCTGAAGATTTACCACAGGGACATCTCTCCATGACGTGGGTCCATACCATGCACTGCACATTTGTCATTTCTGGGCTCCGCCCACTCAATGCCCATGGCACTCTCTGGTCATCCAGCAACTACAAGTTCTTTCCTCCCCCCACCCACTCATGACTTCCAGAAGCCATTCTGGGGGGCAGGAGCAGAGGCTCTACCCCTGTTGAGAATCACAAGGCTAGAGGAATGGGAGGAGCCTCTCTGCGGGCAGAGGTACCTGTGCTGAACTTGAAGGATCAGAAAGATCTTAAACCCAGAGACCTTGGGACACAAATAGCATATAAAAGCGGGAGTAACAAAATGTAGACTCTATCCCAACTGATGAAGCGGCGGGTCCTTGTTGGAAAACAGAAATAAAGTTGGATAGAGTGGAGTTGGAATTGTTGATAGGAAGGAGTGTGACAGGTGAGCAGACAGGGAGAATGCCATTTTCCTCTTGAATGGCTCCTGCAGAATGCTGCCAAATTAATTTTCTAAAACATTGCCCTGTTCAATGGTCCACTTAATATTGCCTGTGAGTCTTTACACCTTTGCTTTATGCCCAAGGCATTTTATCTTATCATATTCATTCCAGTTTATGTCTTATTACTCCTTAAAATTAATTAGGTATGTCTGGCTGGCTGATCAAACTGTTAGCCGCACCCCCCCCCGCCCTGCTTTCTTTGTCAATATGCTCACTTCTTGCTTTTTTATTAATATCTTTCTTCCTTTATAAAATATCCTCGTTCTTTCTATACAGCTTACTATTCCCAGAGACCTTCTTTCTAATGAAACTGGCACATACCACCCCACACCATCTCTATATCTGTTTCCTCTTTCTTACAGTATTTATGGTTTGTTCTACGATATTGGCCACAAAATTGTAGATGGTTTTTCATGCCTCTTGTTCTTTTTTCTCTGAGTAATTTTTGTTCTTCTGAAGAGCTGTGTGAGGCTAAGATCTATGCCTCCCAATATTTTTATAAGCCCAAAATAGCCTTTTTTGGGTCCGTTGATGAATAGACATTGTCTTTCAAGCGAAACAGCATTAGACATTGAACACCCTGAAAACTTCAATTCAGTATTTGTAGATCACAGTATACTAATATTGCAGCTTTATAATGTGTCTTCTATTTAAATTACCAAGTGCTTTTTGTTTCAGTAATTCGATTTAATTCTTTTTGAAAGTAGGAACCAACAGGTTATATGACCGTGTCCCCCTCAAGGCCTGCCTGGGTGTCTGGCTCACAGTGACTACTCAGTATTTTAAATTTTGATTGATTTTTTAAAATTTGCTTTATCAATTTGCCTTAATTGTAACTATGTTCAGACCTTTGTTTTGTTTTGCTAACAATAGAGGGCACCATTAAAATACTTGTACACCCAAGAAATAATCCCGTCCCAGTCCTTGGTAGCTTTCTTGAGCCACACTTTCCTCTTTCTAAACCGTGTCATACAAAATCAGAAATTACACTAAATCAAAGCAGCCCAATCCTAACTATAGAGCAATACTGGCTTCCAGTTATTTCTTTGAGAAAATAGTAAGTACTGTCATATTTTGATCCTTTGTAGTTTTCAGACTTTTTCTTTCTCCCTCTTTCTAATCTTTGCCCAAATGAAATCTTACCCCAGATCTTACTCTATTAATTAAATACATTCCTTTCCTGAAGGAAGAAGATAGAAGCGGAGAGCAAGGAACAGGAGCCCCACCTTTGTCTCCCTCCCCCTCCTCCTGCCATCTACTGAGCACAGCTTGGAAGTCACTGTAACTCATCTGATGAAAACATGCTTTTTTTAAAAAAAAAATGATGATTTTGTGATATCTCCTCTGGGAATTTAGTCTGAAACCAGAAACATTTTCGTTTCCCAGTGATTTTTATGTACAAAGGAAAATGTTCTGGAATAAATTCCTGGTTTCAGCAATGGAAGAGTTAATCCACTAAGCAGCCCCAGACTGAGATATTGCCACGGGATAGTGCTTTCTGTTTCTGTCATTTGTGGTTTAAGAAAAGAGGGTGGTGTTCTGCATTTGAAAGGACTTTAATGAATGCTGTCAGTGTTTGTGAGAGCTAATGGTCAGTATGGGAAAAGAGAGGGGGGGAAAGTGGTCGAGCTGCTTCAGGATAGGTGGATGAGAGTTTGCTCTGATTGAACGGAATGTTCCACTGTGTTGCATCGCTATTCATTCTCCTTTGTTCTTTATCATCTGCTCTCTTGGTATAAAAGTTAATGCAGATATATATGTGAACGTGATTTATTGCCTTTCAATCTGTTTGTTGTGTACAGGAGGGCATAGACTTCTCTTGTCTTGGTCGGATGCACAAAATCTGGGTGCAGTGCTTTCTGCCCGTTGCCTAGACGATCACTTGGTTTCTCTGAGGATGTCTGGTTCTCGTAAAGAGTTTGATGTGAAGCAGATTTTGAAAATCAGATGGAGGTGGTTTAGCCATCAAGCATCATCTCATTCTACAGTTGACAGCCAGCAGGGAGAATTTTGGAATCGAGGACAGACTGGCGCAAACGGTGGGAGAAAGTTTTTAGATCCATGTAGCCTCCAGTTGCCTTTGGCTTCAATTGGTTACCGAAGGTCCAGCCAACTGGATTTTCAGAATTCACCTTCTTGGCCAATGGCATCCACCTCTGAAGTCCCTGCGCTTGAGTTTACAGCGGAAGATTGTGGCGGTGCCCATTGGCTGGATAGACCAGAAGTGGATGATGGCACTAGTGAAGAAGAAAATGAATCTGATTCCAGTTCGTGCAGGTTGATTATTTTCTTACTGATAGAAATGGGGTGTGGGGGCTTATGCTCTATAGTGTTAATAATTCAGTATATATGTGTGTGTGTGTATATATATATGTAGACCTCTACATGCATACCCACATATAACATCTGGGTATGCATATATGGTACTTTTGCTAGGGTTTTACTAAAATGGTCTAATATTAATTTTAATTCTGTAAAATTATGAAGACAGCAAGTTGCAATCATTCTGAAATATCTTGTGTTCCATATATAGATGTGGCTCTGCCTCGAAAATAATATATAGTAGCAATTTTATGCATCATTGTGCAGTTTGCTTCATTCATTTACCTTCTGGAGTCAGAGCAGAACTATAGAAGAGATCACATTTTACTTTGCCACAGATTACGGAGTCATTTTTTAATTTTAATGAAAATGATAGGTTTTGCAAGGAGATGCACGTTGTAGTTGTCAATCATTTTTTTTTTACACCACTGTAGTTAAAATAGTATTTTTTCTTACGGTTATCTCTCTTTGTCCTGTATGTTGCAGCCCTCCAGACTAACACAGGAAATACAGTAGCGTGTCTCTTTCTGAGATGACAGCTACTAATTCCTGTTACCTTCACTTCACTGAAAATTGTGCTATTTAGGGAAGTGAAGGACATTCCTTTAGGAGAATATCAGGGAACACAGAGGAGCTAGATGTAGTCAGCTACTGAAAGCAGGAAGAGAAGAAGCGAGAGTGAGTTTGAGGAGAGAACATAAAGAAAAAATTGGTTGATTTCTCAATGACTTTATCTGTCTTCCCCCTTGGAACCCGGCTTTATCTTTGAAATGAATTTTCTTCTCAATCAGTTTAAACTACTATAGCATATTATGTAACAAGTCACAGCATGAAAATCATCTTTCTGGTTCATCTTCATACAAAGATATTTCTCAATATTTAAAGGCTATTGTTTGTCCAATTTGATTACTGGTTTCTTTTTTTTTTAAATTTCTTGGCAGGTTTTGATAACACTTGTAATTTGTATGTTGGTTCTTAATTATAGGCATCATAAGAGATGAAGACAAAATGAGTTCATAGATTCAAGTATCTCTTACTTGGGGATATTTATTGCCTTCTCCTTTTCTAACCTTCAGAACATGGAATTCTGAACTATGGTGTTGGAATAATAATAAATATAGACCAGTCGTCTATAATCATTTGTATAACGGAGAGAGGGGCATATCTTTACATAGGTAACTAACTAGTGTATTTAATTTTAAATATTTTAAATTAGTTTGTGATTTAGCATTAAGTGAATAAGAACCACAAATAATTTTAATATGGAGATCAGTTGAGTAAGTATGGTTTCATTACTTAGTATTTTCTTTGGAGACTTGTTGCCATAAAGAGAATGCTGATGTATACAGTAAAAGGGTCAGGGTTTATCATTTTTATGAAAATCCAAAAAGTAATCATCTTCCCATTTGAAAATCAATGCAATATATCAAGACTATTATAACAAAATCAGAAAAAAAACATTCATTTATCATCATAAGTTATAAAAATCTTATTTATTTATTTTTTTAAAGATTTTATTTATTTATTTGACAGATAGAGATCACAAGTAGGGAGAGAGGCAGGCAGAGAGAGAGAGAGGAGGAAGCAGGCTCCCTGCCAAGCAGAGAGCTCGATGCGGGGCTCGATCCCAGGACCCTGGGATCATGACCTGAGCGAAAGGCAGAGGCTTTAACCCACTGAGCCACCCAGGCACCCCCATAAGTTATAAAAATCTTAACATGTATCTACTACCTGGAGAGATCAGACATATGTGAGTATAAAATCTATATACAATGTATAAAGTTGGAAAGGTTATGACACATTGGTTGCTATTATTTACTTCCTATGGCAAAGGTAATATGCATAGCTAATGATTTTGAAATCAAGTTAATGTATTCTTTAGTATACATATGAAAATATCATCTTAGTGGGATATTTATTATGAAAGAAAAAACTGTCCTTTTCTTTTTTAAGCGAGAGATTGCTGTATGTGTACTTTAAGAACATAAAATTGACGTTCTTATAGGAGATATAAAAGTAAGACAATGATCTTTTTAAAAAATCTAAATGTTGTTTTAAAAATGCTAATCAAAAAGCTTGAGAAAGTAAATAATAAGATGGGAGTAAATAGTTTACATCTGCAATGACCAAACTATTCCTAAAATAATATTTCAAAAATGAAATGGACTTTTAAAAAGTCTTTGAAAATGTGTCAAGGCAACTTACTATTTGCAAAGGTTTGAAATTTCTATCCTAACATCTCATTGCAAAAAAGCGAAAACAACCATTCTAGATTTAGAAATGTCATTTGTGTGTACCCTACTACTCCTCTGGTTTTTTCTAGATTAAATATATCTGATTCTCACATCTTCCTTCAGCTGAGTATTTGATCTTTGTCATAAGGATACATTTATTTGCCCCTAGCTTTTTTTTTTTTTTAAGACTTTATTTATTTATCTGACAGACAGAAATCACAAGTAGGCAGAGAAGCAGGCAGAGAGAGAGGGGGAAGCAGGCTCCCTGCTGAGCAGAGAGCCCTATGCGGGGCTCTATCCCAGGACTCCAGGATCATGACCACAGCCGAAGACAGAGACGCAACCTACTGAGCCACCCAGGTGCCCCTGCCCCTAGCTTTTTGATTAAGTGAGCAGTCTCCTTAGATGGTGGCCCTTCTACTGTAAGCAAATCAGAAGCTGTCACTGTTAATGTCAAAAGAAGCCACACTGATATTCATCAAATTTTTGTATAAGTCTTGGGAATAAGTTTTTTTCTTTTTCTTACATAATATTTACAAAAGATAAAATATAGTAAACATTTGAGTATGTTAAAAATTGGTATCTTAAAATATTTAAGACAACAGAAATATACTGATATATGGAGAATTTCTTATGTAAGCACTCATAATAGTTAATCTAGGTAGATCTCAGAACTTAGACTGAAATTTTGAATTATTAGAAAAAAGGGAAAACAGTGGAGTGGTTTTACCTGCATAAAATCCTAGCACCCACAGTGGGTCTGCACAATTTCAGACAGAACTTAAAGGGCATCGTATGTTGCTTATATGTTTGATTAATTGCACTCTAACTAGAAGACATGTCAGCCTCAGCCCGTGGACTTCTGCTAATTTCTCTTGCCACACATCTAAGTGATTTAAGTGTTCATCATGGGGCACCTGGGTGGCTTGGTGGGTTAAAGCCTCTGCCTTTGGCTCAGGTCATGATCTCAGGGTCCTGGGATGGAGCCCCACATCAGGCCCTCTGCTCAGCAGGGAGCCTGCTTCCTCCTCTGTCTCTGCCTGTCTCTCTGCCTCCTTGTTATCTCTCTGTCAAAAAAATAAATAAAATCTTTAAAAAAATAAATAAAAGTGTTCATTATTTGGGGGCACTTGGGTGGCTCAGTCAGTTGAGCATCCAGCTCTTGATTTCGGCTCAGGTCATGATCTCAGGGTTGGGAGATCGAACCCCACATTGGGTTCTATAATGAGCATGAAGTCTGCTTGGGATTCTCTCTCCCCTCTCTCTGCCCCACCATGCTTATGCTCTCTCTAAATAAATAAAATCTTTAATAAAAGTTTTCCTATTTTAACTTTGATCTTAGGTCTGTACCCTAGCCAACATTTTCTCGATGGGAATCATCTAAGTCATTACCTTGATGTTGAAATACAACCCTTATTTTTCACACTGTGAGGAATTTTAGGCCCTAAGTCAGGGTTGTCAGTGTGCAGTAGTTACTAAGACCATAATTCAGGATGAATTCTTTTTTTTTTTTAAGATTTTATTTATTTATTTGACAGAGACACAGCAAGAGAGGGAACACAAGCAGGGGGAGTCGGAGAGTGAGAAGCAGGCTTCCCACTGAGCAGAGAGCCCGATGTGGGGCTTGATCTCAGGACTCTGGGATCATGACCCAAGCAGCAGAAGGCAGACACTTGATGAATGAGCCACCCAGGTGCCCCATTCAGGATGAATTCTTATGAAGGCCAGCGGAGTTTCCATTATGACCCACCATGTGACCATAGATGGTATGAACACAGTTTACATTTCACTAGACTTGCCAGCTTTGAAATTTGAAATTATGTAATTCTTTTTTTTTTTTTTAAGATTTTGTTTCTTTATTTGACAGAGATCACAGATAGGCAGAGAGGCAGGCAGAGAGAGAGGGGGAAGCAGACTCCCCGCTGAGCAGAGAGCCCGATGTAGGGCTCGATCCCAGGACCCTGAGATCATGACCTGAGCCGAAGGCAAAGGCTTGAACCCACTGAGCCACCCAGGCTCCCATTCTTGACCTATTGAGGGAAATTTCATTATTTCAAGTTTTGTTCACAAATTTAGAGTTTAATATTTTATATGTCAGATTTGTATGTCACATTTTAGTCAATATGTGTAAATATTACTGTACTTTATAAATATTCAAAAATGGTAACAGCTAATATTAGCTGGGTGCTTAGTATCTGTTTTAAGCATTTTAGTATGAATTCATTTAGTCTACACAACAAATTTCTGAGATAGCCACTGTTGTTATTCTAATTTTATAGATGAGCCAATGTGGCACAGAAAGGCTAAGTAATTTACTCAGGGTTAATAAGTGAAATAACACTGCATTTTGAAAAATAAACTTTGTATTTTTACAACTGTTTAGATTGATAAGAAAATTGAAAAATAGTATAGTGAATTCCTTTATACCCCAAACCCAGTTTCTCCTATTTTTAATATATTAGTATGACATATGTGTTACTATTAATAAAAATATTGATACATTATTATTAACTAAAGTCCATACTTTATTCAGATTTTCTGAATTTCTGCCTAATGTCCTTTTTTTTCTTTCTTAATTTTTTAAAAGATTTTATTAATTGACAGAGACACAGCAAGAGAGAGAACAGAAGTTGGGGGATTGAGAGAGGGAGAAGCAGGCTTCCCACCCAATAGGGAGCCTAATGCGGACTCAATCCCAGGACCCTGGGATCATGACCTGAGCTGAAGGCAGGCACTTAAGGACTGAGCCACCCAGGCACCCATAAATGCCTTTTCTCTGTTGTAGGATCCCATGTTACATTTAGTTATCATGTCTCCTCCGGCTCGTCTGGGTTGTGACAGTTTCTCAGACTTTCCTTGTTTGTGATGACCTTGGCAGTTGGGGGAGTAGGGTCAGATGTTTTGTAGAATGTCTTACTCAGCTGAGATTCATCTGATGTTTTTCTCATGATTAGGCTGGGGTTAAGACCGCAAAGGTAAAGTGCATTTTCATCACATTGTATCAAGGCTCTGTACTATCAACCTGAATGATCGCTGTTGATATTAACCTTGGTCACTTGGAAGTAGCCGCATTTTGAGCCCAAACAATTAAGATGTAGATTTCGTGTTCACAGGCCAGTCTGCGTGTGACTATTTCAGCTGTCCGTGACTCTTTCATCTCTAGGTTCAACTTGGGTTAACCTAATAGTTAATGATTCATTCTAACCACTTTCACCTTCTCTCCTCAGCTGATTTTCTTAGCCTGGCTCTTGAAAATGCCAACCCTGGCCGGTTTACAGGTATAGCCTCTTAACAGGGTCACAACGCTTCACCCACAGTCATCTATCTGACCCGTGTTAATCAGTTCCTTGTTCCTCTGTTTCACTTGCAGATGTAGACACTATTCCTTGACTCCTCTTGAAGGCACTGAGGTCCTCCTCTTCTCCAAACGAGGAGTTATCTTCCCCTTTTCTCAAGTCCTACCTCCTTTCTCTTGCCCCTCGTTACGTTGTCTCTACCTCTCCTAGTTTGAACCAGTGTATTAATTCTGGTGCAGTCTGAAATTAAATCCTCAACATTTCCACAAATTCTGTTTGCAGAGATGGCAGAGAAGTTCAACTGTACCATACTTGCATCTGGGGAGGGTCTATTTCAGGTCCTCCCTGACACATGTATGCCCAAGTCAGAGCATGAATTCCTTTGACATAAGCTATAGAACTTCTTCTCACAAGACACTTTGTGCACGCATGTGCAGGTGTGTGCATGAATGTGTGTGCACGTGTGAGTGTTACGTTTTTCTGTACAGAGTTCAAGGAGCTCATGAACCCTCTGTCTGCTGTACCGTTCTGCCTTCTGGGCTTTAAGCAACTGAAATTGACTGGCTGATTGAAACAGAATAGGCATGCCTGGGAATCCTGTTAGTTCTCAGAACTGCCAGGAAAGCTGCAGGATCAGCCTAGGACAAAGGATAGGCACTTCAGTTGCACAACTGGCCTTTGCAACTCCAGATTTGCAAGGCAGATGAACCTGCCTTTATGCCATTTACTGCTTCTATTTCATTTTCATCCATTTGGAACTAGAATGTGAGGCTTTATATTTTTAATATTAGATATATTAGGCATGAAAACAATCAACACACACACCCCCATGTGCACATAGCCATAGGATTTGGTCATTTTACTTTAGGGAGCTGATCCCTAAGGAATAGGCTAAGATGATAGAGTAAGAGATTCCGAAATACAGTGGCTCAAATAAAATAGAAGTTTATTTCTCTGTCTCCTAACAGATGGAAGGTGGCTCAGAGCAGATAGGTAGCGCCACTTCTCAAGTTCACTCAGTGACCCAGATTTCTTCCATACCATTTCTCCATCCTGTAGGGTATTATCACTTTTTTTTATGTTCAAAGCCAGCTTACTCATCTCCCCCCCCTGCATTCTAGCCCCCGGGAGGGACTTGCAAAAGAAAAGGGAGGACGTTAAGCCAACAACACAAGTTGCATGTATCATTTCTGCTGATAACACCATTCTGTTGTTGCAGACCGAGACAGATGGCCACAACTAGTTGGAAGGGAGGCTCCGAACTGTTATCTTTCTCTGGGTGTAGCCATGTGTCCAGCAAAACTCCTTATTGCAGTAGATGGAAAGAATGATTTAGGAGTTAGAATCAACAGGTGCAAAGGTGAAGATGGCTGAACAGAATTCTTCATATCGAATTTTTTAATTAGCTTTTTCCCACATTATGTAATATTTTTACCATAGAAACATTGGAAAATAGAGATAAGTAAAAAGAGAAATATTAAAAAAATCACTAATTATGCTCCTACCCCAAAATAACAGCCAATAACAATTTGGAGAAGTATAGAAAATATGTATATTTTCTATACATATGTAAAAAAATATGTATTTTGAGAGTGAAAATATGAACCTTCCTGTAGATACTATTTTGTAAACCACCTTTTTTTTTTTTTAAAGATTTTATTTATTTCTTTGACAGAGAGAGAGACAGCGAGAGAGGGAACTCAAGCCAGGGGAAAGGGAGGAGAAGCAGGCTTCCTGCTGAGGAGCCCGATGTGGGCCTCCATCCAAGGACCCTGGGATCATGACCCGAGCTGAAGGCAGACACGTAATGATTGAGCCACCCTGGCATCACTTTTTTGCCCTAATATAAATACTAAAATTAGGACTCATTTTGTCACAAAAGACAGGAGCCCAACTCAAACAGACTTAAGCAAAAACTAGAATTTTTTTGGTTTGTATAAATAAATAAAGCACCCAAGGAGAGAACTTAGCTTTATTCATGGCTGAAACCAGATACTCAAACAACACCAGAAATTGATCATTCTCCCTATCTAGATTCTGTTTTCCTTTGTGATGGCATTTTCTCGGGCAGGTTCTCAGTGTGGTTGCAAAATCCACTTAGATTTACTTTTTAGCAGCTTAGCAACCCCAGTGGAAAGAGAGTGACTTAGGAGTGCCCACCGCCGTCTTGAAATTGACTCTGACCGGCCTTGTTTGCATCATGGGTTCACTCAAACCAGTCGAGCTTCTTCATTTTTGCCTGGGGGAGATTCATCTCTGCCCACACCATGTGGACTGAGCTGGGGAATGTGTGGTTTCCCAAAGTGTAGAAATGGGTCTGGATAGGCAAAAACAGTGTCCACTAAAACTGTTCTGTCTTTTTAGACGGCTGCATCATCCAACCTTCGCCCCCACCGCCCCCGACCCATGCACAGAAAAACCTTCTGTTTAACCAATATTCTTTTTCCTTTTGGAATTTAGATTATTTCCAATATTTTCCTGTTAGAAACAATCTGCAATAAACCCTCATGTGGTAAGGCCTATATATCACAGATGATTGTTCCCTTTGGATAAAGTCCCAAGGGTGTGTGCATTTTTAGGGTGTTTGATTTGTATTCTCAAAGTCACTTTAGGAACATTACTATTATTTTAATTCTCAGCACCACTGTATGAAAGTGTCCGCTGGCCCTTCCCATTCATACTGGTTATTATTTAATAAAATTTGACTCTTATAAACATTTAATTGTCTTCACTGTAGATATTCTGATCAAGGTGCCAGGAAAAAGCCTTTAAATTCTGAAATCAAAAAATCTATGTCTTGAAAGGGAGGAGGTGAAGGTATTCTTTTTCCTTTCTTCTTGTCATTTCTCCTTATATACCTGACTTGTCCCTCCTTTAAAGGAGACACCCCGAATTCTTCCTCAACCACTTAATTCCAAGGCACATTTCAGATCTCACGTGCTACTTGTCGCCTTTCCAAACAATAGTTGATATTGATCTTCGCCTTCTCTGTATTCCATTAGCAATTACTCTCCAGTTGGGGATGTACACAGTGATCAGCTGGAGAGATGGTAAAAATAGAGTTCCTATTTACATTTTGTCTTATGCTTTTTTATTGCGAGGTAGTTCGCACGCCATGTTAGTTTCAGGTATACAACTGCGATCATTTACATACATTATGAAGTAATCACCATGATAAATTTCGCTACCATCTGTCACCGAACAAAGTTGTTACCATATTATTGACTATATTCCTTTATCTTATCGTTTCAAGCTCTGTTTTTTTCTGTGTTTTAGAATATAAATAATAACTGTGCGATGGTGTCTGTATATCCTCTATAAATTAGTAAATATCCATGCATTTGGGCACGTGCTTAAAAAGATACCGGAAAGGATATGCATAAAAAAGATTGAGACTGCTAGCCGTATTATACCGAGCAATTTGCATTCTTTTTTTACATTTGTGGTTTTGAATATATGTAGAGGATGCCAAAAGATTCATGATCCAGTAACTTGCACTTTTGCAAAAGCATGAATTCTGAAGGCCAGAAGCTCTGAGGCAGGTAGCTGGGAATAAATCACTTACGGAGGGAGCCAGCCACACAGACCAGTTAGCCTTTCAATGCAGCTTTGTTTTTGTCGCAAATCTACATATAGTGTAATTCTTAGGAAGTGATTTTTAGAACTTATTTTGAAAAATCACTCCATGAAGAAAGCCTAATGCAAATTCTGATGACAAAAGGGAAGACTCTAAGTGGTTTTGACCACTTAGTGGTACCAGTGGTCCTGGGACATATTTTGTATGTGCATTCGCTAGTGTGCACATGTGTGAAGTCTGAGGAATTGCGGGGGCGGGGCAGTGTTGCTATTTAATTATTTTTTTCCAGTTCATGAAACTTGACTCTTTACATTCCTTCCCTGAAGGATCCTCTCTTTCTTTGTGTCCCCCGGTTTCTAACAACTGGGGCAATACTACATGTTAGGAGTTATTCTGTAAATAGTTGATGACTTGATTCTGTTTGATACTTGTGTCTTTTCTATGTTTAGGCATTTTTCTGACTTACAAGTTCATTGCCTACTGCCGAGGAACAGTGGGCTAAAAATTAAATGTTTCTTTGTAGCCCAGAAATAGCCAGCCATGCATAGTTCTCTACAGTGAACATCTGTTATGAATGGTTTTAATGATTTGCCATCCTAGTTACCTCATATAAATAAAATGAAGCAGAGATGTTGTAGTTCCTCTGTTATCATGTAAAAGATCGAGTAGGATCTCTGGGAAATAATATATTAAATGCTCTGTAAATGGCCTATTCCCAAATATCTCTATTATGGGTTTAGAGGCTACCAAGTTTACTAAAGACTATTTTAATTAGGAAATAAGAGATTTAGTTATAAAATTGATAATGCTGGGAATTGTTTTTTTTTAAAAGACAGCCCACCAGCCAGCCAAACAACATTATATAAAGACAAGAGACCGGCCTTTCCATTTGCCACTTAAACCAGAGGTTCTATGAACAGTAGCTTACCTTGATTCTGTACTTCTTCTGTGCTAGGACTATCCATTCATCATTTCATTTAATGGTCTCCCATGAGGGATCCTTTAAAGAAAATACTGTGTATTACTTATTCCTGTTTTGCTATTGAAAAAGTTAATAGAACTTTCTGCATTGACGATAATGTCCTATATCTACACCATTCTTTTTTTTTTTTAAGTTTTTTTATTTTAAGATTTTATTTATTTATTTGACAGAGAGAGATACAGTGAAAGTAGGAACACAAGCAGGGGGAGTGGGAGAGGGCTTCCCGCCAAGCAGGGAGCGCGATGTGGGGCTCTGTCCCAGGACCCTGGGATCGTGATCTGAACTGAAGGCAGATGCTTAATGACTAAGCCACCCAGGTGCCCATGCACCATTCATTTTGGCAGCGATTATCCCCCTGAAGTTATTGACTTTTTGAAATATGACCATTCTAACTAAAGAACTGAATTTTTCATTTAATCATAATTAACCTAAAATAGCACCATGAGGCTAGTGGCTATTGTACTGGACAGCACAGCTCTAGAATTTTCCTGAAATAGTCTTGATCACAACACTGTACCTCTCCAATTCAACTCTCCAAACCAAAGTACATGATAGGAAAAGAAAGAATTAGAAAATAGTAGCATTGTAAAGGAGTCATAGTATTAAAAGCATTCCGATTAGCCAGGGATAGAGATGTGATCTCTGTCCCATGGAAACTGAAAAGATTCTTGCTCTCTTATACCCAGCAAAGGGGCAGCCACACAGCAGGAGACATTTGTCTAGAATTTCTTTTTTTAAAGATTTTATTTATTTATTTGACAGAGATCACAAGTAGGTGGAGAGGCAGGCAGAGAGAGAGAAAGAGGGGAAGGGAAGCAGGCTCCCCACTGAGCAGAGAGCCTGATGTGGGGCTCGATCCCAGAACCCTGGGATCATGACCTGAGCCGAAGGCAGAGGCTTTAACCCACTGAGCCACCCAGGTGCCCCTACAATTCTTAATTCTATGATATTTTCTTTCTGTGAAATTACCCTCATTCATATTCTAGCATCCTTCTCCTTTCGTACCCTTAGTCCTTGAGTCCTCATACCCTGAGTCCTTGAGTCCTTGTTCACTGTAGTCCTTTCATACCCTTAGTCCTTCTCCTTTCATACCCTTACCTGAGGGTAAGGGGATGCAAGAATTCCCATTTCTCTCTGTGAGTGGTTTGGCGAACACTCTGGATGCTTCCTGATCCTGGCTTTGTAACTGGCTGGCTGTTGTCTCTGATTACTCTGCTTGGGCCTCGGATTTTCTCATATCAAAATAAGGGAATTGAATTTGGGGCGCCTGGGTGGCTCAGTGGGTTAAGCCGCTGCCTTTGGCTCAGGTCATGATCTCAGGGTCCTGGGATTGAGTCCCGCATTGGGCTCTCTACTCAGCAGGGAGCCTGCTTCCCTCTCTCTTTCTCTCTGTCTGCCTCTCTACTTGTGATCTCTCTCTGTCAAATAACAAAAAAAAAAAAAAAAGGAATTCAATTAAATACATAGGTTCCTCCTAGATGTAAAAATTCCATATATAATTCTTCTGATGGTCAAGATCCTCTAACTGTATGGAGATACAGTAATTTTTTTAGTAAATTCTTGTATTATTAAAATTATGTATGTAAACCCCCAGATTTCTTAAAAACAAAACAATAAACTCTAGAAGGCTGTGCAGCTCTTCAAGTCTTTTGAATAGCTCTGTTTTCTCCTCTTTCATGCTCCTTTTGTGAACGGGTGACTTCACTTTTCCATTGGCTACCAATCAGAAACCTGCATTCCTTAAGATCCCTCATTTGTAGCCATGGGTGGAAGTGATTTCTATACCCAGCAATCTCAGTAAATTGATTGTCCCATTGAAATAATATGTTTATTTAACATGTGATGGCAGTGGAAGCCTTGAAAGCAAATAACAAAGTTTGAAATGTTAATTTAGAAATATGTTATTGTTTGTTAATATGTATATGCATATATGATTCTCATGATTTACCTTTGTGCTCATTTAAAAAATAACAAATATTCTATTAAGTTCAGCTAGTTCATTTAAAATATTTTAGGCAAAGAAATTCAGTTTACACATATTTGAAGTCTCTATTGTGTAAAACTATGTTTTGAACCTGTACGTTCATCACATGCTGATTTGTATCATGTCTCTGTCTCTCCCTGAAGTGCACACCACACTGCTCTTCAGCCTGTGATGTGTGTTCGAAACACCTTTCGAAAAAAATGTGAAGTTCAAGTCCTACCTCAGACCTAGTCAATCAGTCTTAGGGAATGAGGCTCTGAATGCAGATGCTGAAAGGCTCCCCAGGCTATTCTTATGCATTCCAGAAGTTAAAGAACCATTCTGAAAATTCTTGACAAGAAAAGAGATGGCCTTTACCAACATCAAAACTAGCCTTATATGGGGCACCTGGGTGGCTCAGTGGATTAAGCCGCTGCCTTTGGCTCAGGTCATGATCTCAGGGTCCTGGGATCGAGCCCCGCATCGGGCTCTCTGCTCCGCAGGGAGCCTGCTTCCTCCTCTCTCTCTGCCTGCCTCTCTGCCTACTTGTGATCTCTGTCAAATAAATAAATAAAATCTTTTAAAAAAAAAAAACTAGCCTTATAATCATATTATAAATTGCTTTTGTTTTTTCAAAAGTTAATGTTGATTGTCACTCAGAAACATTCAACTACCTCACTCTCCTGCCCTTACTAAGAATTTAATATAAGGAATGTGATACAGGAGCTCCTGGGTGGCTCAGTCTGTTAAAGGTTTGCCATCGTCTCAGGTCAGGATCCCAGGGTGCTGGGATGCAGTCCCGTATCAGGCTCCTTGCTCAGCAGAGATCCTGCTTCTCCCTCTCCCCGCTACTTATGTTCTCTCTCTCTTTCTGTCTCTCAAATAAATAAATAAAATCTTGAAAAAAAAAAAAAGAAAGAAAGAAAGAAATGTGATACAACATCTCGGAACCCTAAGAAGTACTTAATTTCCTTACTTAATCTTGTTCTTAAAAGAATTTGTGGTTCATGAAAGTTAAATGTTCTAATTTTCTTTCCTTCTTAGATCAGTAAAACTCATAATCATTTGTCAGTATTTTGACAATATAAAACTTCATTTTACTGAAAAATGTTTTAAATCTTCAAATTGTTATCCACCAAAGTTACCGTCATGCATTATTGCTCATGTTATGTTTTCTTCTAGATTTTAAAATAGTTTTAAATTCTCATTCATTTGCATAAGCAAAATATAATTTACATTACTCAATATATTTTTATGATAATTACCTTAAATGTAAATTTGAGTTTATTATCCTGGGTTTTCCAAGTCATTACACCAGTAATGTTCATAGTGTATGACACATGCATTCTAGATACTGTGTATTTTGGTTCTTTTATTATTGTTATTGGTTCTATTACATTTATCCTCCAAGAACATTTTTTAGGGCCCCTATTTGTATGTGTTAAAAATGGGTCGGGCTGGGAGAGTTTAGGTAGGGACACTGCTACCTTCTAAAACTGATAAACCTCCATACAATGTGAGAATTCTTGTGAGTGTAGCCTATGAATGTTCTTACCTGAGTGACCTTCAATGTGTGTGTTTTATTTTATTTTATTTATTTATTTTAAAGATAGTATAACTTGAGCTCAGGTAAATGCTTTCTTTCAGTCATTCATTGCCACATACATTTTTTTTTTAAAGATTTTATTTATTTATTTGAGAGAGGGAGAGAGTGAGAGAGAGCATGAGTGGGGAGAAGGTCAGAGGGAGAAGCAGACTCTCCATGGAGCTGGGAGCCCAATGTGGGACTTGATCCCGAGACTCCGGAATCATGACCTGAGCGGAAGGCAGTTGCGCAACCAACTGAGCCACCCAGGCGCCCCCTACGTGTGTATTTTACCTGTTCCTTCCTCTAAACCCTTGGTCCTCTCCATTCAGCTCCTGTAAAGAGAAAAAAAACGAGACAGGAACACCTGCTCTTAGCCACGTTAGCCTAGAGGTGACGTAGTTCATTTCCATCATAGGACCACGCCTGTCTTTGAGAGAGTCTGGGAAATGCAGCCTAGCTATATTCTTTGAAGAAAAAGAGAAAGGGTCTTAAAAGTGGTCTCTGTGACAGACCTGTCTCTGTCAGGCACAAGCTGTAGGACTCTCGACAGGCACCTCCTTTCCTTCGCTTCAGTTCTCTTGACTCTAGAAGATTCAGTGACTTTTTCTTTTTGGGGGAAGTTTATTAGATGTTTATATTAAAAATATTCTCTTAAGATGCAGTGAGGATTGAATCAACAAAGCCTTTGCCAGAATGAGAATATTCCTAAAAGTAATTGTGACCAGAATTGAGAACCAAGTTATGACCTTGTCGGTAGTTTATTGCATACCCAATGGATGTTGATTACGCTGTTCGAGTGATCTTGGTGGAACCTAGGACTTAGTTCCTAGTTGTAACCTTTTTACTTTTTCACCATTTCCATCAGTAAATTGTATGAAAATATAGAACTCATAGCTGTCAAATTCTGATTTGGAAATTTCAAATAATTTCTAGATACCTAGGTTAGGGCATCACATTTATTTTACCTATAACATAAGTTATAGGTTAACTGGGCTTTTCAAGACTGACTAGAGAATCAAATGAATTATTTATACCATTGTTTTTATGTCGGTGTACAATTGACCCTTGAACAATGCAGGAATTAGGGATACCAGACCCCACACAGTCCAAAACCCACATATTATTTTTGACTCCCTGCAAACTTAACTAGTAATAGCCTGCCCTTGACTGGAAAGCTTACAAATAACATGTACAGTCAATGAACACATTTTGTGTATTTTATGTACTCTATACTACATTCTTAAAGTAAGCTAGAATAAGGAAAATGTTGTAAAGACTAATATGAGGAAGAAAAAATCCATGTATAAGTGGACCCCCATAATTCAAGCCCATGTTGGTCATAGGTCAACTGTGTTTAATATCCTAAACCATTACCCTGTTCATGAACTATGGACTGTCACTCATTTTTAAGTAAAGGATGGCTTGGATTTATGTCACTAAAACAGTTTCAAAGAATGATCTCTTATACCCTTAAATATAATGTTAGAAGATATGCTATCGTTATGAATATAGCTTGGCTCTTTTTCAACAGGGAAGATATGTTGACCAACAAAAAGATCTCAAAAACAGACACCTCAAAGAGTATGTATGGTTATTAACTACCAGTTGTCACATTCACTCACAGTGTGAGTGACACGCGTATGATTTGAGCCATCGTTGAATTTAAAAGACAGAAATTGATGACGATTACACATTACTATTGACAATACTATACACAATACTATATTACTATTACTATTGAGTGGTAGCATTGGTGACTTCTATTACACTTAAAGGTTTTTAAAGAACTTGACAGAGAAGATCTCTTCAGTGTCATAGTAACATTTCAAAAGGTGTGTTCTCTTTCTTTTCAGGACTTCCAACAGTAGTCAGACGTTATCATCCTGCCATACTATGGAGCCATGTTCATCAGATGAATTTTTCCAAGCCCTTAATCATGCTGAGCAAACATTTAAAAAGATGGAAAACTATTTGAGACATAAACAGTTGTGTGATGTAATCCTAATTGCTGGTGATCGCAGAATTCCAGCTCATAGGTAATTGTTTTCTAAATCTGTAGGTGTGAAATATTTCCTTACTAGTTTAGTTATGCATGTTGAGATCATTTGTTCCAACTAACTTTTGGGAAGGGGCATCTTTCATGGGATTTCTGCAAAGAAAACAGTGCATGTGAAATTATTATTATTTTTTAAAGATTTTATTTATTCATCTGACAGAGATCCCAAGTAGGCAGAGAGGCAGGCAGGGAGAGAGGAAGAGAAGCAGGCTTCCTGCTGAGCAGAGAGCCCGATGCCATGCGGGGCTCCATCCCAGGACGCTGGGATCATGACCTGAGCCAAAGACGAGGCTTTAACCCACTGAGTAACCCATTAAGTAACCCCCAAGGGTCACTTTGCTTCTGCAGAAACAGAAACAAAACACACTAGCCTTAGATCGGTCAGTATTGTTTGACAAAGATTTCAGCTCCTATGAGCAGCTTTTCTCCTAAATTCTACCTATTAAATAAGTAAACTCAACGGAAATTAAAGCTCTGAATATTTAGAAGCAAAAAAGCCAGTGGAATGAAATAGCAAAAACAGAGGAGTCTTAAAATAGCAGCATCTATCCCAACTTCTATTTGCTGACCTCCAAGAAATATGAAAAGCAGTGATGTTAGGGAACAAAAATCTTTGACACAAATGAAGTTCTGTTTTTGAAATAAGAGAGATGTTTAATAAAGAACAATTCATTATGTTTCCTTTGATAATCCCATGTTCAGTTGTTCCATGTTAATCACTGTTATGACTTTCCTTCATGCTTTTAAAAGCTAATTAAGACTCTGTCTCAAAGGTTTTCTTAAGCCTTCCAAAGTGGAAGTGAAATCGTTAGGAAAAATGGGCTTGGTTTTAGTTTCCAGTGATTCAATGGGCATATGTTTATTGAGATGCTACTAGATACTGTAACAAAAAGTCTGTATTATGAGCATGGGTTTACTAGAAAAGATACTTCAACCTGTGCACCACAGAGATAGCTAAAATTCCATTTTTCCAAAACAGAGCTCATTAGCTTCCCTTCCATGCATGTGTAAATTCTCACCATCTCAGTCAGTGCCAGAAACTGCCAACTGGTCTCCCTGCTTTCACTCTTTCCCACTACATTCTGTTTGCAGCACAGCTACCTGAGGGATCCTTTAAAATGGAACTCCGATCCAGTCACTCCTGTGATCTAACTTTTCAGTGACTCCTCATATCACTGTGAAAGCCCAGTGGGCCATGTGGTGGCCATTGCCTTCTGACGTTCTGTCCTTGTGTACTTTACTTGAGCTGCACAGCCCCCATGATCCTCGTATGTGCCAGGCCTGCTGCTCCCGCCTTTGGGTTTTTGCACTGGCTGTTCCTTCTGCCAAAATGCTGTTCCCACATACCTGTATGACTAATTCTTTGCCCAAATGCCACTTTCCAGTCAGACCACTTATTTAAATTCCTTGCCTACTCCCCATTTGCCCTTATCCTTCTTTTTTCTCTTAGCAGTCCCCACTCTTTAATGTACTCTAGAATTTACTTCTGCTGTTAATTGTTTATCTCCCTTCCCTCCAGAATATAAGACTCCCTGAGAGAAGGGATCTTTCATCTCTTATTTATACCAATGACTCAAGTGCCCGGTCCTTATTAGGTGTAAATGTCTTTAGTAAGTGAATAAATGGGCAATTCTCAGAAGAAGAAACCTGAATGGCTAATAACCGTTTGAAAAGATCTTCAGTCTCACTAGCAATCAGGGGAATGAAAATTAAAACAACAATGAGATCCCATTTAACACCTTGCCGATGGCCAGAAACTTTAACATCTGATGCTGTTGTGGGAAAATGTTCTCTCTGTGGGGGTCTAACTTGGCACAGCACTTGGGAGAGCTGTCTGGCAAACCTAGGACAGTGCTGTGCACTCCTGGTGGGGAGAGGAGAATGAAAGCAGAGGAGAACCCTGAGGAACCTTCAGTGATGATCTGTTTCTATTTCTTAAAAAAAGAAATAAGGTGAAATCAATATAAATGTGCTGACATCGGTAGATCTCCAAGATGTCAAATAAAAAAAATGCACATTTCAAAATACATATTTATAACCTATTTTTGTTCATATCTGGCTATCAAAAATCTGGTCAGAGATGAACCTAATATACAATAATGTACTATTACAAAAATAGTTTGTAGTGTTATAACAAAATCTTATCATTTGATAATAAAATGTGAGCATTACAATAATAATAATAAATCACTAAAGTTATAAAAACAACGTGCTGAAACCATTCTCAAATTCTCCCATATATCTGCTACTTCTACAATTAAATTTAAAAAGAAAAGCACTTAGGTTATTTCCAAAAGTGATAAACAGAAAGTAACCTTTATATATTTTTTCCTTTTTTTTTTAATATAGTCAGTTTCATGCTGTGGCCTTTAGCTTTTTGTCTGAATGTTATGAAGTGATATTTGAGTAATGAATGGGTAAATCATTTACCTCAGCAGAAAGTGTTCAATAATGGTAATTTATTATTCTAAGGAAAGAGCTAGAGCATAAAGCAATTTGTCAAATTTAAAAGGCATTTCCCGGTACTGCGCACTTTTCTGTGGGTAACAAATTAAAAAAAAAAAAGAAAGAAAGAGAGAGAGAAAGCAGCAGCATTTATTAATGACCATCAACTTTAATGTGGTCACTGATTTTTTTTTTTTCTTCTGGTATGTTCTCAGATTGGTGCTCTCCTCTGTCTCAGATTATTTTGCTGCCATGTTTACTAATGATGTCAGGGAAGCAAGACAAGAAGAAATAAAAATGGAAGGTGTTGAACCGAATTCACTATGGTCCTTGATTCAGTATGCATATACAGGTAATAAAACTGAAAATGTAAATCTAAAATTATAATAATCTTAAAATTATGTTGCACTGTGAGATTTCAGATTTCTGCTTTTAGGAAAGCCTGCCACAGCTAACAGTGAATCCTGCTGTTGGAATCACCACTGCTGATGATACCTTTATAAAAGGTTAAAATCTCTATATTAGAATCTTTAAAATGGTGTTCATAATGAAGCCTGTGATTGGTATTTTTAATTGTTAGTATATGTGTAATGATGGTGAGTGCTGTGAAATGTGTAAGCCTGATGACTCACAGACCTGTACCCGTGGGGCAAATAATACATTGTATGTTAACAAAAAAAAAATTACTTTTTTTTTTACAAAAAAAGCACAATAATTAGATGAATAATATAATGTTTTTAAGTTATTGCATTTAAAATTTGAGCATTATATTTAATAGGTATGCTACTTAAAGTATCATTTAAAAATTCTGAAAAGAAGCCATTTATTTTTTATTTTAATAGAAGTCACAAAGAGCTAAAGGGTTTTTTCATAGTTAGTACTTTTCTTTTTTCTCTTTGGACTATCTAAAACCATCTAGAATTCATATACGGAGCTCTTGTTTAGAATTATTACTGTTAACACTGATTGTTTTATAAATTAAAGTTAATACAGTTCTGTGGTTAATGGAATTTCTCTTCATCATTCAGGCCGCCTTGAATTAAAAGAAGATAATATTGAGTGCCTGCTGTCTACAGCTTGCCTCCTTCAGCTTTCACAAGTTGTGGAAGCTTGCTGTAAGTTTTTAATGAAGCAGCTTCACCCATCCAACTGTCTTGGAATCCGTTCTTTTGCCGATGCCCAGGGTTGTACAGATTTGCATAAAGTGGCTCACAATTACACCATGGTATGTACTTCCTGAGACGCAGAAAGGCATGTGCTCTTTACCTCATCGCTTCTTGTTGCAGACTTACCTACATGGTGCTGTTTTCCCCTGGCTCTGCCACAGGTCCTGAGGTTCAGGTTCACGGTCTACTCCATGATATTGTCGTTCAGTTACAAGGGGAAACACCAGGTCCTATTTCTCCTGGATCTGTGAGTCAAGCCTGAAGTTATTACAGTTGCTAAGAAACAGAGCAGTGGCCTAGGACTGTTCTAATCAAGATTTTCAGATCTGCTGCTCTTTAAAGCAGTATTTCCCCGATATTTTCCTCTGTAGCAGTTGGATGAATTTTAGAATTGCCCACATACTCACAGATGGAAATTGGTGACTGCGATGGGGTGGGGGGTAATTGGTGCAGTACAGATGATGGCACAGATGGCTTTTTATTAAAGGTAGATCTGATTATATGTAAGAAGCATTTTTAGCTGTGTAGAAAAATGTGGGTATGAATTGTAGCAAATCGTGTGCTCAAAATAAATTACAGAGGAGGCTCTCGTTCAGACACTGGAGGATAATGGATACAGACTGATCTAGGACAGCAAGAAAGGAAGGACATGTTGAGGGCATATTGTTAGGACCAGGCCCCACAGTCTTCATAGTACAGGGATTTGGGGAAGGGAGGATATTTGGATTTTTTTTTTTTTAAGATTTTATTTATTTATTTGACAGAGAGAAATCACAAGAGAGGCAGGCAGAGAGAGAGGAAGGGAAGCAGGCTCTCTGCTGAGCAGAGAGCCCGATGTGGGACTCGATCCCAGGACCCTGAGATCATGACCTGAGCTGAAGGCAGCAGCTTAACCCACTGAGCTACCCAGGCGCCCCGGATATTTGGATTTTTAAGGAATGACCGTCTTGTCCCACTGTGTTGTTAAGCCTTCATATCTGGGCCAAGACTAAGAACTATTGCTTTGTCTCCTGCAATTAGGCCAGTACACATTCTAAGAGAAGAAAGAATATGAACGTTCACACACACTAGTTACCATATTACTGATTTTTATCAACCTGAAGAAGATGTTTTGTCTACTTTCTCCATCCTTCCATGGAGTTGGTTTGTCTATGAAGGGATTGACAAAAACTTTAGGAATCTTTCACTACCGAAATAGAAATTTTGGAACAATTACAAGGACAGAGGTTTATGACTATTGGGAAGAATAATTCTACCTACTTCATAAGCTCACTGCGAGGATTAAATGAGTTCATGGGAGTGTAGCACTTAAAATAGTGATTGACCCATAGCGTATCCAATCAATAAATGATCTCCTTAACATCGTCACCATCACTGCATGGATTTACTCTGTTCAACACAACAGGGATTGATGGGAGTGAGCAAAAGCACTCATAACAAAGGGCGACATTTACGATTCATACTCCCCCCTGCAGTATCGTCACTTCTCAGGAATGTTTCTTGTTCATTTTTATTTTTAAGATTTTTATTTATTTATTTGACAGAGAGAGAGATCACAAGTAGGCAGAGAGGCAGGCAGAGAGAGAGGAGGAAGCAGGCTCCCCGCTAAGCAGAGAGCCCAATGTGGGGTTCGATCTCAGAACCCTGAGATCATGACCTGAGCCGAAGGCAGTGGCTTAATCCACTGAGCCACCCAGGCGCCCCACATTAAAACACTCTTGAAGGCCAATCAGAGCAGAATAGCCCTAAGGATATGTAGTCTGCTCTGGGCAGTCTGAGAAGGCTTCTGTGAGCCAGGATGGTCTTGGGAAACCTAGCCACCTGGCAGCCATTTCTGGATAAGAGAAAGAACTTCCCAGCTCATCCAGGGAACTGGCTGGATGTAGCCAAATTCCTCTACAACCACAAATGTAACCTAACTTGGATGTTAGACTATCCTGCATCTCAGAGGCTCATGCATTTTTTCTACCCTCTACCTCTCGAAAGACTTACCAGAACTATTCCCTATCTCGAGTTAAGCAAAGCCTAAGAATCCCAGGTCCATGTTTAAAGTGTAGCAAAGGGTAGAGTCCCCTGCGTGGCTCAGTCAGTTAAGCAACCGGTTCTCAATATTGGCTCAGGTCACGATCTCAGGGTCCTGGGATCGAGCCCCACATCAGGCTCTATGCTCAGCCCGGAGTCTGCTTAAGGATTCACTCCCTCTCCCTCTGCCACTTCCCCTACCCCTACTCGCGTGTTCTCCCTCTCGCTCTCTCTCAAATAAATAAATAAACCTTTTTAAAAAAATAAAATGTACCAAATGGTAAAATTTAATTCTACCGATATGGAGACTTCCAGTGTAACAACATGATAGCAGCTTAAATGTTATTTTATACTGTGCTTCTTTCCTGGTAATGCTATTGTAGGGAAGCTTTCAATTATAAACTGTTTTGGCATCTAATCCAAAAATGTTTATTTTCTCTTAAACAAACTGATGGACAGAAGGAGCAATATTGTTGAAATGTGCAATTTTTTCCCCTCTAGGAACATTTCATGGAAGTAATTCGAAACCAGGAATTTGTATTATTACCAGCCAGTGAAATCGCAAAGCTCTTGGCGAGTGATGACATGAACATTCCTAACGAGGAGACAATACTGAATGCTCTTCTTACTTGGGTCCGTCATGATTTGGAACAGAGACGGAAAGATCTCAGTAAACTGCTGGCTTATATTAGGCTACCTCTTCTTGCACCGCAGGTAAACTGTTTTTGATTATTTAAAATCAGTATCTTAATTTAAACAACGTTTGGGTATTGATTTTATACTAACCATGTTAATATTACATGTCTATAGGTTTTTTTCCTTTTTTTCCCTTTGACTCTTCTACCAAATAAGGTTCTTTTACATATCCTATGAAGTGTGTAAGTGAAAAGATACTTAACTAGAAAATATTTCTGCTTGTGTTTTTGACCCAGAAGTTCTGGCTGCCTAAATTGCATTATAATGTGATCGCTTAGGTGTTCGTAATTTTATTTGATTCAGTTTACAAACCTATCCTAGCAATTGAAGAATTAGTAAAGCCTTGGGTGAAAGTAGCAGTGGACAGAAAATTTAAATTAATTTAGATTAATTCATTTGCTACATGTTTATTAAGTACCCACTGAATGCTAGATTCTGGTGATTTATAAACTGAGGCATGGTAAGTGTTCCAGCTCTGACATCTTAAAACTCTGTGTCTTGACATATTCATAAACCCCAGGCTCTTCATCTGTCAGGTGGAGATAATACCCTCTTTGACCATCTCACAGGATTATTACGACGATGAGAAAAGTGCTCTGTACCATCAAACGTGCTACAAATAATCATGGTAGGATTATCAGCATTGTTTTAGAATTGAAAGCTGCCTGGTTAGTGTATTCAAGCAGTCAGTCTGAACACATTTGCATGCATAATTTCCCCTTTGTACAGTTCTAACTGGGCTGTACAGCAGTCCTCCCTTCTCTGCAGTTTTGCCTTCCATGGTGTCCATTATTCCATGGTGTCCGTTATCCCATGGTCGGCCAAGGTCAGGAAGCCGATGGTCCTCCCGACCTCTTTTCAGGAGGTCAGTAGGATCCTTGCATACATCACAGGCCTATGTCACTTGCCTCACTTTATCTCATCCCGTAGGCCTTTTACCGTCTCAGGTCATCCCAAGAGGAAGGAAAGCGCATACCGTACCATTAGATATTTAGAGAGACTGCATTCTCGTAACTTCCATTAGCTTCACTATCCTGTTATTATCTGCTGTTCTCTTACTGTGCCTGACTTTTAACTTAAACTTGATCATAGGGACGTATGTAGAGGGAACAAAAACATGGTCTATATAGGGTTCAGTGCTATTTATGGTTTCAGGCATCCATGGAGGGTCGGGAAACATATCCCAGTGGTTCAGGGAGACTGCTGATGGATAATTAACTCTGCTGCTTAGCTCGAAGCCTCGAATAGAGCAAGAGGCCTTGAAAGTGAAGAAAGAATGAGCTGTGACTGCTCAGGGAAGATGTTCATTGTTCAAGTGCCATAAATTTTATCTGCTTTGTATTTATCTTGAGGATTATGTATTATTTCCAGTGGTTGTTAGCAGAAGCTACTGTGCATTCTCTACCTTACAGAGACAAAGAGTAGTGCTGAGCTTTAGAAGAAAGACGTCCTCTTCAGAGGTAGAATGTTATGTGAGTTCATAGAAGTGAAACTGCGTGAACCGATGACAATTCAGGAAGAATAATGCTGTAAAATGTTTCCCTTGAAATCAGATTTAAAGAAGAAGGTCACGTTTTACGGGTACTTGGCAGAAGTTTCTTTCTTGTCCTTTTCTAGGTTAAAGCAAATAAAATCTGAAAAATCCTCGTAGACTCTGAAAAGAATCTGTGCGATTAAGTAACGTGATGACTGACTTCAGTCCTGCAGTTTCAAATATTTATGATACTGTATTTGCATGGTTCCGAGAGATGCTCAGCATTTCTGTTATCCAGGAGACAGCTGATGATCACAACCATAAGATCTTAGAGTTGAAAGGCGATCATTTAGCCTAACCCCTGTTGTACAAAGGAAGTAACAGACCAGAAAAGTAAAACCATATACTCAAGATCCAAAAGTGATTGTCTAAATTTCTCCCCTTCTGCACTGCAGTTTTATTTACCTTTGTTTCTTGGCTAACCTCAGAGAGCTAATAAGAGACAGAGGGAGAACTTGAACCCAAGTTCAGTTCTTTGCCTTTTTCACTGAACCAGTCAGCCTCCTGAACATACTCTGTGTAAAATTGCTGGGTCAGGGGAGGTATATCAAGTGCAGGAAGAAATAAATTAAAAAATAAATTTGTGATGGCAATATAATGAGAGGAAGGCTGTGATAGGTATAAGAACATGACATGAAAGTAACTGGAGTAGCCTGCCCGGGCTCATGGTGGGGAAGCTGGGAGAACTTTCTCAAGTATCCCTTGGTCTGCATCCTGAGTAGCTACCCAGCAGAGGGGCCATGAGAGCCCAGGAGAGAAAGGAGATTTTATCTGGTTATAGAGTCTTGAGCAAATACGTCATACTCTGGAATTCGAAGAGAGCTTGCCTGGGTCAAGTGTAGCAAACATGGGCAGTGTGGAGAGACAAAGAATCTCTAGTGACACCAGGAGTTTGCATTTTATCCCAAAAGCAGTGAGGAAACACTAAAGGATTTTAAGCAGGGATTTTAAGCATAATTATCCTTTTATTTAGGAAGATTCTCTGCGTTGTGGAGATTGGATTGGCGCGGTCCAAGTAGAAATCCATTTGGAAGACTGTTGGATTCAGACAAGTGAATTAGGCACTCTTGGGCAGTGAGAAATTGCCAGGCTCAAGAGCTATTTAGGACGTAGAAGTGATGCACCGTCATGACCAATTGGAAGGTGTGGGGTACCCAAAAAAGAGGGATCCTGAATGATTCTGATTTGTGCTGTCAAATAAGGCAAAGAATACAGGAGGAAGAGCTCGGTTTCAAGAGGGGAAGAAAATGGAAGAATCATGTGTCCAGAGCTTCTTGGTATCTTAAATCCTCTCTGAGCCTAGGAAGAAGTTTTGAAAATTTCTTGTTTAGGTTGTCACAGCCAAAAGGAAGAGAATGACATGGCCCAAAGAGAGCACAAGGGCACCACGGGTAGTAGTAATGAGTGGTAGTTAACCCTGCCTAAATAACTCGGGTGCTCTTAAAAAAAAGATTGCACGTTCAAGGAGGAGGAAATTCTAACAGCAGCAGATATGACAGAGAAGACAGTTAAGGACAGAAGATCCCCTGGATTAGAAGTGTGGTCCCCAACTATAGGATTTGCACCACCTGGAAAGTTATTTAAAATACAGATTCTACAGCTGTAGGATCCGAGCCTCTGGTGGTGGGGCCTAGCAGATTGGGCTTTAATATGCCTGCAAGTGGGGCACCTGGGTGGCTCAGTGGTTTAAGCTGCTACCTTCGGCTCAGGTCATGATCCCAGGGTCCTGGGATCGAGTCCCGCATCAGGCTCTCTGCTTGGCGGGGAGCCTGCTTCCCTCTCACTCTTTCTGCCTGCCTCTCTGCCTACTTGTGATCTCTCTCTGTCAAATAAATAAATAAATCTTTAAAAAAAAAGTTTAATATGCCTGCAAGTGCAGTGAACTTGAACACTGAAAAAATAAACTGAAATTTAAAAAAAATAATGTGCCTGTAAGTGGATTTGAAGCACACCCAAGTTTGAGTAGTGGGAACTGATGTCACGTGACCGATGTCACATTCCCTATATGATTCAAATAAGTTAATTAACCTCTCTGAGCCATGTTTTTCTTTTCTGCAAAGATAATACCATGTTGCACTACTGTGACACTTAGAGATACTAGTAGGAGTGTTTTTTTTTTCTTTCCTTGCTAAAAGTGAAAGGCAAGTTTGCAAAATGATAGTTATCAAGTGATGAAGTGTTGAAGTAGATCCAAATCATCAAGAAAACATTGGATTGTATTCTGGACATTTTTATTATAAAAGGTAGGAAGATGTGACAATTATTTAAATTGTCCAGTGGGTATAAAATAATAATAAGTGACTAATATGAACTGGCCATCAGGTCCGGTTACCTAAAGAACTTACATTTGTAAGTAGGTGAAGGGGATTAGGAATACACTTATTGTCATGATGAGCACTGAGTACTGTACAGAATTGTCAAATCACTGTATTGTACACCTGAAACTAACATAACACTGAATGTTAAAATTCTTAAAAATAATAAATAAAAATTGTAAAAAGAATACACTTTTGTGAAATAGTTCCTTCCTCAGTGAACTTTTACTCTTCTCTATTAATATGAAACACCATGCAGTCAAGCTATAAAGGATGCAACTTAAATATATAATAAATTTATTATAGTGTCTCCCACAGTAGATCCTTGAAAGGCCTGAGAAATAATATATGTAATTATCATCCTCTACTAACTGATCATTTAGTGTGGTTGGTTGTGGTGGCTTTTTTTTTTTTTACTCTGAATAATCCAGAAGATACGTGTTTGTGGTTTTTGTTTTACCTTTGAATGCATTACAGGCTTTACTATTCGATCGAATGTTAAATGTGGATAGGACAGATGTACATTACTTAAAATATTTTGCCACCTAAATTCTTTTTTTTTTTTAAATAAAGATTTTATTTATTTGACAGACAGATCACAAGTAGGCAGAGACGCAGGCAGAAAGAGAGGGAAGCAGGATCCCTGCTGAGCAGAGAGCCCGACTCGGGGCTGAGTCCCAGGACCCTGAGATCAGGACCTGAGCCAAAAGCAGAGGCTTTAAGCCACTGAGTCACCCAGGCACCCTGCCACCTAAATTCTTAAAGGTCCCAGTGGTTAGCTTGTATTTTACGTATCTTGGTCTTCACTATTTTGTGCTCAATTCCCATTACTGTTTTCTACGGAAAGTCAAAAATATAAAATGAGCCAGGATTTACCTTTACTGTTCTTTTAATGTGCATGTTTTTGATACCAAAATGTTTTTAAAGCCTATAGAATTCAGAAATTATTCACATTCTTTTACTTTTTAAAGATTTTTTTTTTTTTTATTTGACAGAGAGAGATCACAAGTAGACAGAGAGGCAGGCAGAGAGAGAGAGAGAGAGAGGGAAGCAGGCTCTCTGCTGAGCAGAGAACCCGATGCGGGACTCGATCCCAGGACCCTGAGATCATGACCTGAGCCGAAGGCAGCGGCTTAACCCACTGAGCCACCCAGGTGCCCCCACATTCTTTTACTTTAAGTAGTATTGGAGGGGGCAGTTTTAGAGAAATAGTCATATGGAGATTACGTATGTGAGTGAAGGTAAAAATGTACACATTGAAAATGTTTCTTCTTTTTTCTAAATGCCTTCATTTAAGTAATTTGTCATTATCTAATGGCAGAGAAGACATACAGTGTTCACCTAAAAGGCAGAGTATTCAAGAGTCTATAATTTTTAGTTCTCTTTCATTGCCTTCTGAATGATTTTCTGAATTATTTCTGGTACTTTCTATTTGATTAATCTGATATGGATTAATGGCTTTATATTCCCTTCTATTACTATCATCTCTCTACTTAATTATGATTAATCTCATTTATTCATAATATATAGAGACTGTTAACATGTTTAAGAATATCCTTTACTTCAGGGTGCCTGGGTGGCTCAGTCAGTTAATCAAAGGCTGAGCCTTTGGCTCAGGTCAGGATCCCGGGCTCCTGGGATCGAGTCCTCCATCAGGCTCCTGCTCACCGGGGAGTCTGTTTCTCCTTCTGCTCCTCCTCCCACTCATTCTCTTAATCTCTCTCTCTCTCTCAAATAAATAAAATTTTTTTAAAAAAAGAATCTATTTTACTTCAAATTGCAATAACTATTAAGTCTCCCAAGACTTTAGTTTCTATAATTTTTCACATTTATTTTTATTTAGAAAGGACTAAAGTAATTATATATAATGGAAGTAATATAAACATTAAGATCAATTGTAATGAGCCAACTCAGTGCATTATTCAGTTACGGTTTCTGTAACAAGTATAACTATACTTTGTGTGCACAGAAAAAATATGGAATAATTAATATCATAATTTATACTCTGGCATAGGTCCTGAGACTTATGTCTTAATTTGGCCTTTTTGCTGTTAGCATAGTGCTCTTAGTTTCCAAATGCCACAAACCCTTTCTTTCTTTCTTTCTTTCTTTTTTAAATATTTATTTGACAGAGAGAAATCACAACTAGGCAGAGAGGCAGGCAGAGAGGAGGAAGTAGGCTCCCTGCTGAGCAGAGAGCCCGATGCGGGGCTCGATCCCAGGACCCTGGGATCATGACCTGAGCCGAAGGCAGAGGCTTTAACCCACTGAGCCACCCAGGCGCCCCCACAAACCCTTTTTTTACAGTGACTTTTGTTTAGAGACTCTTCCATTGTCAAAATGTGAACATATTCTCAAAATTATTACTCATTTGCATTTGCCAAATAAAACTGCATTCCCCACTCATTCAAATGGCTAAAATAGAAGGAGATCATAACAATTGTTCTTGAGAATGTGGGGGAACAGGAACCCTCATATGTTGCCGGTGGGAACATTAAACGATGCAGCTACTTGGGAAACAGTTTGGCAGTTGCTTAAAAAGTTAACATGTATTTACCATATGACCCAGCAATTCTATTTCTAGGTATCTACCCAAGAGAAGTGAAAACATTTATCGACATAAAGACTTGCATGCAAATGTTCTTAGCAGCTTTATTCGTAACAGCCAAAACCTGGAAATAATCTGTGTCCATCAACTGTGAACAGATAGACCAAATGTGGTGTATCCATAAAAGGAATATTATTTAGCAATAAAAAGAAATGAATTTGTAAGGAACCCTTGTGCATTGTGGGAATATAACTTGGCATAGCCGCTGTGGGAAATAGTATGGAGGTTCTTCAAAACATTAAAAATAGAAGTACCATATGATCCAATAATTCCACTACTGGGTATTTACCCAAAGAAAACCAACACTGATTCAAAAAGATACATACACCTGTTTTTCTTGCAGCATTGCTTACAATAACTAAGATAAGGATGCAACCCGTGTCTCCATCAGTAATGAGTGGATAAAGAATATGTGGTGTACACACACACACATACACACACACACACAGGAATATTATTCAGCCATAAAAATGGATGAGATCTTGCCATTTGTGCCAACATGGATAGTCCTAAAAGGTATTATGCTAAGTGAAAGAAGTCAGACAGAAAAAGACAAATACCGTTGATTTAACTTACATATTGAGTCTAAAAACAAAACAAAAAGAAACAGCCATAAGCACAGAGAACAGACTGGTGGTTGCCAGAGCAGTGGGGTGAGGGATGGGCAAAATGGATGAAGGGGAGTGGGAGAGACAGGCTTGCGGAATGGGATAAATAAATCGTGAGTGAAGAAGCATACGTGACGGCGTAGGGAATATAGTCAGTGTTGTTGTAATAGTGTTGTACAGTGACAGATGGTGTGTGTCCACTCGTGGCAAGCATAGCATAACCTGTAATTGTCGAATCACTATCTCGTACACCTGAAACTAATGGAACCTGTGTGCCAACTACAACAAAAAAACATTTTATAAGAGAAATGGGTCCTGGGTACTGTAGGTACTGAAGTACTGATACATGTACACATGGATGAACCTCATAAAACACACTAAAGGAAAAAAGCAAGACACAAAAGACCACATGTTGTATGACTTTATAGGAAACATCAAAAAAAAAAAGGCTAATGAATCTGTAGAGACAGATAAGCCCATGGGACAGGAGATGGGAACAGAGATCAGACAGCAAACTGCACGTGAGATCTAGGTGGGCTGATGAAAGTGTCCCAAAGCTTTTTATGGTAATGGTTGCACAACTTGGCGAATTTGCTAAAAACAAATGAATTGTATACTTCAAATGGCGAATTGGATGATATGTAAAATATACCTTATATTATCAAATAGGATCCTTCAATGTATCAAAAGAATGGTTCAGGGCACCTGGGTGGCTCAGTGGCTTAAGCCGCTGCCTTCGGCTCAGGTCATGATCCCGGGGTCCTGGGATCGAGTCCCATGTCGGGCTCTCTGCTCAGCAGGGAGCCTGCTTCCCTCTCTCTCTCTCTCTGCCTGCCTCTCTATCTACTTGTGATCTCTCTCTGTCAAATAAATAAAATCTTTAAAAAATAAAAAAATAAATAAAAAAAAAGAATGGTTCACTATGACCAGGAACTTTTTTTTTCCAGGAAGAATGATTATCAAGAAATCTGTCGAGATAATTATTATATCAGTAACTTAAAGGAAAAAAAGCCATGTGATCATATCACGAGGTGTATAAAAGGCATTTGGGAAAAATGTTTTTTTCACCATTCTTAGTTTTAAAACTCTGAAGTAAAATAGGGAGAAAAGAAAAGAGCCCAAATATAATAAAGATGGGTTATTAAATGCTATAGCAGCTTTCATCCTAGTTGGACACTAAAACCATATCAGTTCAAACCAGAAACAGGTACTCTGTATCATCCTAATTATTTACCATTGCTTTGAATGTTACAGCAATTGTAATAATAAAATAAAAATGAAGCAATTGACATAAACATTAGAAAGAGTTGTCTACTGTCCCTGTTTGGTTGTGATTAAGATTGTGTGCCTAATAACTATAGTTTTATAAGGGAGTATAGTAAAATAGTAGATTATAAGTACACAATAATCAAAAGATTTTTCTCTCCAGTAAAATATATGCAAAAGGAAAATAAAGATCCATTTCCAACAGCAACAAAATAATAAATGTATAATATCTGTATTAAATGTGTATATTTAATTTAAAAAGAGGCATATCACCTATATGAAAAAGGTATACAATAAATAGAAAGACTTCCTGAAAAAACTTAATATCATAAAATGTAAATTCTTCCAATAATGCAGTTCATATTAACATTCCAATAGGATCAAGTTGGTGAAGGGGAATTAGATAAATTTATCTTTATTTTGTATGCGAACTAAAGATTCAAAAATAGCCAAGAAATCTATGAAAATGAACAGTAAGGGTAGATTTCTATTAAAAAATCAGAATATTCTGGGATGCCTGGGTGGCTCAATTGGTTAAGCATCTGCCTTCAGGTCACGTCATGGTACCAAGATTCTGGGATCGAGTCTTACACTGGGCTCCTTGCTCAACGGGGAGTCTGCTTCTCGCTCTGCCTGCTGCTCTCCCTGCTTGTGCTCGTTCTCTCACTCTCTCTGACAAATCTTTTTTAAAACCAGAATATGCTATCAAGACACTAAAAAAATGTGGTATTAGAATAAGAATAGACAAAAAGTTGATAGAAAAGAAGAGTCAGAAAACAGATCTCATATATCCTGAGGTGTATTTATGAGAATAATATAACCAAGGTTTGATTCACTTGGAAATGGAGGAGATTGTTTAATAAACGGTGCTGGTACAGAATTGGCCATCTGCCTTGAAGGAAATTAAAATATTCCTCAGCTCAGGTGCCTGGGTGGCTCAGTTGGTTGAGTATCTGCCTTGGGCTCAGGTCATGATCTCCCGATCCTGGGACTGAGCCCTTCATAGGGCTCCCTGCTGAGCAGGAAGCCTGCTTCTCTCTCTCCCCTGTTTGTGCTCTCTCTCTCTCTTGCTCACTCTCTAGTAAATAAATAAAATCTTTAAAAAAATAAAATATTCCTCAGCTCATACTCTATTTAAAAATTAATTTCACATAGATCAATAGGCTGCATAAAAGAAATATAGCAAAAAGAGGTAGGGAGGGGGATAGAGAAACAAGCACAAAAGGAAAAGAAATTCATTTTTTAATTTTTTTGCTATTTTTAATTTAAAGTCAGTTAATTAACATAATGTATTATTAGTTTCAGAGCTAGAGTTCAGTGATTCATCAGTCTTATTTAATACCCAGTGTTTATTACATCATATGCCCTCCTTAATGTCCATTACCCAGTTACCCCACCCCCCCCACCCCTTTCCCCTCCAGGAACCCTAGGTTTGTTTCCTATCATTAAGAGTTGCTTATGGTTTGTCTCCCTCTCTGATTTTGTCTTGTTTTATTTTTCCCTCTCTTCTCCTATGATTCTCTGTTTTGTTTCTTAAATTGCTCATATGAAGGAGATCATATAATAATAGTCTTTCTCTGATTGACTTATTTCTCTTAGCATAACACTCTCTAATTCCATCCGCATCATTGCAGAAGATAAGACTTCATTTTTTGATGGCTGAGTAGTATTCCATTGTGTGTGTGTGTGTGTGTGTGTGTATCTCACCTCTTCTTTATGCATTCATTTGTTGATGGACATCTGGGCTCTTTCCAGTGTTTGGCTATTGTGGACACTGTTGCTATAAACATTGGAGTGCAGGTTCCCCTTCAGATCACCACATTTGTAGAGGTAAATATCTAGTAGTGTAATTGCTGGGTCAGAGGGTAGCTCTATTTTCAAATTTTGAGGAACCTCCATACTGTTTTCCTGAGTGACTGCACCAACTTGCATTCCCACCAGCTGCATAGGAGGGTTCCCCTTTCTCAGCATCCTCACCAACATCTGTCGTTTCCTGACTTGTTAATTTTAGCCATGTTAACCAGTGTGTGAAGTGGTATCTTACTGTGGTTTTGCTTTATATTTCCCTGATACGAGTGATGTTGAGCATTTTTTCATGTGTCTGTTGCCTGTTTGTATGTCTTCTTTGGAGAAATGTCTGTTCATGTCTTCTGCCCATTTCTTATTTTTTGTATACATATAAGTTTTTCTTTCTTTAAAATTTTGGGATACAGTTTCTTCTAACAGACCAAAATATACCCTAAATCTAGTGTATGGCTTTGTTCTAGTCTCCAGCCTGATCACATTCTCTCCTTTTTTTTTTTTCAGCCAACTTCTTATCAGATTCCTTTTTTGCCCATTTCTTGATTAGATTATTTGTTCTTTGGATGCTGAGTTTGTGAAGTTCTCTATAGATTTCGGATACCAGCCCTTTATCTGATAAGACAAGAAAATCATCTTTTAAAACGCAGGGTGGAACCGTATCTATTCATTTGCATAAAATTATATAAATTTTAAAAATGGGATTCAGTGAAGCACAAGGTATATAAATTCTCATAGGATAATCACTATTTAGAGTTCTTTGCCCCTTGAGAAACTGGTAAGTTGTTTTTGCTGGTTTTGGGGGTTTTTTTGTTTTTTTTTTAAGATGTGGGAAGGGCCAGGGGAGAGGGAGAGAGAGAACCTCAAGCAGACTCCCTACCAAGCGCAGAGCCCATCTCAGGGCTCCATCTCATGACTCTGAGATCATGACCTGAGCCAAAATTAAGAGTTGGATGCTTAACCACGGGGTCACCCAGGTGACCCTGCTATTGTTCTTTGAGCCCCATTTAGAGAGGTGGGGTAAACGCAGTCTAATTACTCAACTTCTACTTACAATTACTCTTCTTCAGTTAAAATAATTTCTAGTTTATAAGGTTAAAATGACTTATTTTAGAAAACCTAGACAATATAGAAAAGCAGTAAAAAGATTATTTAAGAAGCACCATTTCTCCACTATCCAGAGATAAACACTACTCAGGTTTCAGAGCATACCACCAGTTTATATTTTTCAATGAAATTTAAAATGTAAATCTTGTACATTGTAAATATTGCATATTTTAGTTAAAAATAGGTGTTCAGTCTTGGATTTTTTTTTCCTAAAGGAGAGCCTTTCCATTTGTGAACTCTATATTCTTTTAATTACTATTTTCTTGCTCATTCAGCATACATACTCATTATTCTTTTCTAGTTCCTGGCAGACATGGAAAATAATGCACTTTTTCGGGATGATATAGAATGTCAGAAACTTATTATGGAAGCGATGAAGTACCATTTATTACCAGAGAGACGACCCATGTTACAAAGCCCTCGGACAAAACCTAGAAAGTCAACAGTTGGAACATTATTTGCAGTTGGAGGAATGGATTCAACGAAAGGTATTAAATAATCTTTTTTGGGAGGGAACGTGGGGGTTGGTGGGAGGAATTTTAATTAGTAACACACATGGCCAGAAAGCTCGTTAGAGAAATGGCTGGTTCCAGGACTGGAAAAATACAAGGTAGATCCAGAACATTTTGTAGTGCCAGAAAGAAAGGGAGCGCTCAAAGAATAATGGAGACCGTTCAAGGGACAGAGGAGGCCATTTATAGAGGCCCCTAATGTCCAAATCTGGGATAATTTCAACACCAAAATAGATAGTGATGATAAAAGATGATCATTTCTTAAATCAGTAAGTATTCATGAGTCCATACTGATACAAATAAAGACAGGGCAATGCATCATCTTGAATTTCTTCTGCTGTAAGGGACATAATTGGAACAAACGATAAGATCCAAAATAAAGTCTGTAGATTAGATAACAGCACTGTATAAATGTTAGTTTCCAGATTTTGATGACTGTAGTGTGGTTTCTTGTTTTGGGAACGATATGCTGAAGTATTTAGGGTACAAAGGGCATGGTGGTGGGTTCAGGGAAGTATACATACCATATACATTGAAAGCAAATGTAAAACACCCACATTTGGAAAATCTTGGCCATGGGTCCCTGGAAATTCTTTGTACTGTTCTTGGAACAGCTGTTACTAATGGCAACAATAAGAGTAATAAACACCGTATATAGTTCCTACTCAGTGCCAGATAGGGTGCTAGAAGCTTTCTGTGCGTTATCTCCTAGTGTACATTGATCTCCCTTCCCTCTGAATTCCTAGTACTAACAGCCTTCCAGCCCCTGACAGCACCTCTCTGAGTTGGGACTACATCTCTGAGCTCAACTCATTCTACTTCTCCCCTCACCCTTTCTGTTCTAGCCCCACTGGCCTCCTTGTTCATGTAACAAGCCAAACATTATCTCCCATTGGGGAAATTACATTAGCTGTCCCTTCTCGCTGGAATGCTCTGTGCCCTAATGTTGGAATGCCTAGCAGAACTTATTCACTCGGATCTCCAAACATCAGTCTGACAAAAAAGGCTTCCGTTGGCCAATCATGAGCTGTCCATCACTTTCTAATCTTGTGCATACCTCTTTGTATCTCATTCCTCTGCTTATGTTTCTTCATAGCACCTGATCTGTCTACTTCTTCCCTCCCTCCCAGGTAAGCTCTGGAAAGCAAGAAACTTGTTTTTTTCAACAGTACACCACAGAGCCTAGAACACTGCCATGGACATAGACGGCATCAATAAATATTTGCCATATGAATGGAGGCTGTCCTTTGCCATCTCTTGAATTGTTTGTAGGACTGAAACCCTCGATGCATTATTCACATCTGAAGATTTCTTTTCCGTGTGTTATCCTTAAAGAACACAAAAATAGGTGCTCTCATCAATAGAGTTATTGTAATTTAACTTTTAGCCTCATGGTAACAAAGGTATAGTTGTAACTATTATCCCGTATAACATAATATGGTACTATATATTTTTAGTAACTTAAGTTCTAAATATAGGCTTGATCACTGAATGGTAGAGAAATATGTAAAGTTAAATAGCTGGTGAGAGTTATAGTATAAATATTTCAAATGTCTGGAGAGCCCCACAGTCCAGGTAATCAATCTGCAAATACTAAGTACTTCCTATTTGCCTCGAACTGGAGTTCAGCTTGGTAGTCCTTACCAGCATTTCTTCCTCTCCATCTTTCCCTTTCTTTTTTAAGGCTGTAATTGTTATTTTTGTATTGCTTGTACTCTCGTGTTGCTTTTATTCTCACATTTTCAGCTTGCATGAAAGATCTAGTCGTTGTTCAGCTTTCATCTCAAACTCTGTGTGTTCAGGTCTTCTCTGACCGTGTCTCCCAGACTTGGGGGCTTGGAACTGAAATTCATCATTTTTCAGTGGCATCAGTGGACACCAACCCCAGCTCATTTAGGCCGAGAAGGAAGGCCATGGAGAAATGGGCAGGAACTATGTCCACTGCACCTTCTTTGAAAGCCTGCCTTGGATTTTAAATTCTAGATTCAAGTATCTATTTTACTAGTTGCAGGCCGATCCTAGGCCCTAAACTTCCAAGGAGAGTGAGGATGAGTATCTGTCTTCAGCTTTATGGGAGATGGGGTTCCTGACTCTCAACAAAGCTCTTTGGTTCCATGGGAAATTCCCCATGCATGAGAAGGGGTACCTGAAGTAAATAATACATTTTCTTTCAAATTTTATCTTCTGACAATCACCCAGTCTTCTTTCAAATGGGTCTCTTTGGTTTTGTTTTTTAAAGATTTTATTTATTTATTTGACAGAGAGAGATCACAAGTAGGCAGAGAGGCAGGCAGAGAGATGGGGAGGGGGTGCAGGCTTCCTGCTGAGCAGAGAGCTGTATGTGGGGCTCTATCCCAGGACCCTGGGATCATGGTCTGAGCCAAAAGCAGAGGCTTAACCCACTGAGCCACCCAGGCGCCCCTCAAATGGGTCTTATTCTTCTAAATTTCCATTGCTACTTTCCAGTTCCTTGTAGCCTCCTATCAGCCTACATCTTTCAATCACGTCCATTGAGTACAAATAGCATTCCTTGTGTTGCTACTCTGGTCCAGGCATGATGTTAAGTGCTTCCCCTATCATTTTTAATCTCATGTTCATAATATCTCTAAGAGCTGAATGTTGTTATTGCCCTAGGATACCTGTGCTTAGAAAAGTTCACTGTCTTCCCCAGGAGTACACAGCTAATTAGTGATGGAATCAGGATTCAAAGCAGGCATTCACTCAGGAGACTACACCCTCTGCTTCATTACCTCTTCTTTAACATGCACTACTCTGCTCAAAAAGGATAGCGTTCTTCATTTCTTACCACCTAAGATGCCAGTTCCTTTTCCTAGTTCCCAAGACTTTCTGTGATCTGGCCATTGTCACTTGACCAACTTTTATTTCTGAGCCTTTCCTAGATGTCGGTTTCTCTCGCCTGTCCGATTCAAGCTATCTTGCCTGGCCTTAACTTACTTTGTACCCAAAGTCTTTGTCATGAAGAGCAATTTGCATTCATCGGATGGCAGTCTGATCATTGGGTTCTTGGTCCCTGCATATGTCTTAGTAGAGGGCGCAAAAATAAGCTGCAGATGTTTCTTAATAGCCATGAAGGAAAAGAATATATTTCTGCCTACTTTTACAGAGAGAGAGAGAGATCACAAGTAGGCAGAGAGGCAGGCAGAGAGAGGAGGAAGCAGGCTCCCCGCTGAGCAGAGAGCCAGACACAGTGTTCAATTCTAGGACCCTGGGATCTTGACCTGAGCCAAAGGCAGAGGCTTTAACCCTCTGAGCCAGGCGCCCCTCTCCGGAGATATATATATTTTTTAAGAATTATGTTTGATGGGATGCCTGAGTGGCTCAGGCAGTTAAGCATCTCTCTTCCACTCAGGTCATGATGCCAGGGTCCTGGGATCAAGTCCTGCATTGGGCTCCTTGCTCAGCGGACACCCTCCTTCTCCCTCTGCCTGCCATTCCCCCTGCTTGTACACTCTCCCCCAACTCTTTCTGACAAATAAATACATAACATCCTTAAAAAAAAAAAAGAATTATGTTTGGTCACACCAACATACTTTTCTATAACTTGTTTCCATCTTAACTAACTCCCAAACTAATTACATCTACAAAACCCCATTTTCAAAATAGTTTATATTCTGAGGTTCTGAGTAAACATGGATTTGTGGGAGGCATTATTCAATAGCCTTGATAACAATATTACCTCCTTTAAAGTTAAATATTATAGGGATGCCTGGGTAGCTCATTCGGTTAAGTGTCTGACTTTTGATTTTGGCTCAGGTCATGATCTCAGGGTTGTGAGATCAAGCCCTGAGTGGGGCTCAACTGGGAGTCTGCTTGGTATTATTCTCTCTCTCCCTCTCCCTCTGCCTCCCTCAAAATAAATAAATAAATCTTTTTACAAATTAAAATTAAATTAAACACTATATAAAGTACTCCATAAAAATATCAGGTTTTTTGCAAAAATGTCACAAGAGATTATGCTTTGACATTTGTTCAGTAATATCATTGTGTTATAGTTATTTATACCATGTCTATTGTCTAAATCATCTTTCTAGTAATGTATTTGCATTCTCATGCAGATATTCAATGGTTATGAATAAAATGTGAAAAGTGATTGTTAAAAAGTAAAATTATATTTGGTGTTAGCAAAGGAAATTTTACTCACCAATTCATAGAACTATGATACTGCTCAGTGAACTGGAAATAAAATAACTTTGAATGAAAAAAATATATTCCTTAAACTCATTAGTGAGGAAAGTTGATTACCATTGGCTTTTTATTTAACAGAATGAAGAAATTTTTAAAGATCAAATTTAGATTGATGAGTAAAGTATACTATTACATAAAATAATCTGAGTTTATGAATAAAATTTCATTATACCTAAAAATTATGAAAAAAGATTATTCAAGCTCAAAAAATACTTTTGAACAGCTACTTCATACAAGGAACTCTATTTGTGGCTGTGAAGAATACAGAGATGGTGGGGTGCCTGGCTGACTTGGTCCTTGGAGAGTCTGGCTATTGATGTCAGGGCTGCGAGTTCAAGCCCCATGATGGGTGTAGAGATGACTTAAAAATAAAATCTTAAAAAAAAAGAACACAGAGATGGAAAAAGACTTGCAATCTATCCCAAATAACCTAAGAATTTTGTAGGGTAAATTAAAAAAATAAAAACTGTAACATATGAGAAAAAAAATATATATATATGTACATACATATATATATCACAAAACTTTCTGAATTTTAGGAGATTATTAATAGTATTAGTGCTCTGATGAACTAATTATAACAAATACTTTAGAATAAATATTTGTCCTGATTTTAATTCTATGAAGATAGCTCTGATTACACGTTGTATTAGAAACATAGAATGAGAGACATAAAATAGATTCTAATTGAACACTTCATAAATGGAGGTTGGGTTCTTTTAGAGGGGTGGGAGTTTTACACTTCTTTTTCATTTCATAAAACAGAGTTCCTGGAATCCTTTAATTCTTTTTTTTTTTTTAATTTTCTTTATTTATTTGAAAGAGAGAGTGGGAGGGAGAAGGAGAGAGAATCTGAAGTAGACTCCATACTGAGTGCAGAGCGCAATGTGGAGCTGGATCCGACTGTGAGATCATGACCTGACCTGAAACCAAGAGTTGGGCGTTTGACTGACTGAGCCACCCGCCTGCCCCTGGAATCTCCTAATTCTTAAAAAAATGTAGACAAGGGAGGGGGGTAGGAAGAGGGTGGGGGGGTTATGGACTTTGTGGGGGGAGTGTGCTATGGTGAGTGCTGTGAAGTGTGTAAACCTGGCTATTCACAGACCTGTACCCCTGGGGTTAAAAATACATTATATGTTCATAAAAAATTTTTTTAAAAATGTAGACATGGACCAGACTATTACTCCCAAACTTTCCACACTCATAATTTCCAAAGTTCATGATCTGCACTTACACTCTTGTCCTTCCAGGTTGCAATAGAATGTGTATCCCCTCCCTCCTCCTAGGAAAGCTAGCCCCACACCTGTGTTCTGACACAGCTGTCTCCTCCCTTCTCAGGAACCTCGCTGTTAAGTAGAACCCCTTCAGCTTCTTTCCTCACAACTAGATCCTCCCCATTAGCATGTGAGCAAACTCAAGTTTATCCAGTTTTTTGTTTTTTTTTTTAAGATTTTATTTATTTATTTGACAGAGATCACAAGTAGGCAGAATGGCGGGCGGGGGGGGGGTGGGGGGGAAGCAGACTCCCCACTGAGCAGAGAGCCCGATGCGGGGCTCTATCCCAGGACCCTGGGATCATGACCTGAGTTGAAGGCAGACACTTAACAACTGAGCCACCCAGGCGCCCCTTTATCCAGTTTTAAAGCAAAAAGAGCAAAACCTCTCTCAGCCACTTAGTATCTGCTATCTCTCTCCTCCCTTAGAGCCGACTTTCATAGAATCATCTTTGCTCATTGTCTCTTATCTCCTCACCTCTTCCTCATGTCTTAACCACTCAGACAAGGGACTCTCCACAAAGTTATTAATGACCTCCGTGATGATGAATCTAGTAATATTTTGTGGTCTTCATCTTACTTGGTCCTCTTGGTAGCATTTGATAGTGTTAGTAGTTTTACTTGCTACAAAATTTTCTTCAAGTTTTTATTTAAAAAAATTTTTCCCCTCTATTCAGTTAATTTTCTTAAAGATCTAATTTATTTATTTGGAAGACAGAAAGAGAGAGCGAGAGAGAGCACAAGCAAGGTGGAGGGAACAGGGAGCAGAGAGGAGCAGGCTCCCTGCTGATGTGGGCTTTTCCCAGGACCCCAGGATCATGACCTGAGTTAAGTTTTTATTTTAATCGCCCAGTGCTCATCATGGCAAGTGCACTCCTTAATCCCCATCACCTATTTCACCCATCCCCCACCCACCTCCCCTCTGGTACCCATCCATTTGTTCTCTCTAGTTAAGAGTCTGATTCTTGGTTCTCCTCTCCTCTTTTCCCTCATTATGTTCATTTGTTTTGTTTTTATTAAATTCCGCATATGAGTGAAATCATATGGTATTTGTCTTTCTCTGACTTATTTCACTTAGCATTATACTCTCTAGCTCTGTCCATGTCATTGCAATGGCAAGATTTCATTCTTTTTCATGGCTGAACAGTATTTCATTGTGTATATATACACCACAGCTTCTTTATCCATTCATCAATCCATGGGCATTTGAGTTGCTTCCATATCTTGGCTATCATAAATAATGCTGCTAAAAACATAGGTGTGCATGTATCCCTTTGACTTAGTTCCTTTTTTTTTAAAGTAGGCTTCATGGGGGGGTTGGGGGGTGGGGTTATGTACATTGAGGAGGGTATGAGCTATGGTGAGTGCTGTGAAGTGTGTAAACCTGGCAATTCACAGACCTGTACCCCTGAGGATAAAAATACATTATATGTTTATTAATAAATAAATAAATAAATAAATAATTTAAAAAAAAAAAAAAAAGGTAAGCTTCATGCTCAGCATGGAGCCCAATATGGGGCTTGAACTCGTGACCTCGAGATCAAACCCTGAGCTAAGATCAGGAGTCAGTCGCTTAACTAACTGAGCCACTCAGGCACCCCTGAATTAGTGCTTTTGTGTTCTTTGGGTAAATACCCAATACTGCGATTGTTGGATCATAAGGTAGTTCTATTTTTAACCTTCTGAGGAACCTTCATACTGTTTTCCAGAGTGGCCGCACCTGTTTGCATTCCCACCAAGAGTGCCACAGGGTTCTCCTTTCTCCACATCCTCGCCAACGCATGTTAATTTCTTCTTTTGTTGATTTCAGCCATTCTGACAGGTGTGAGGTGATACCTCGTAGTTTGGATTTGCATTTCCCTGATGATAAGTGATGATGAGCATCTTTTCATATGTCAATTGTCCATCTCTATGTCTTCTTTGGAGAAATGTCTGTTCATGTTTTCTGTCCGTTTTTTAATTGGACTATTTGGTTTTGTGGTGTTGAGTTACATAAATTATTTATATTTTGGATACTCACTCTTTGTCGGATATATCTTTACAAATATCTATTTCCACTCCATAGGCTGCCTTTTAGTTTTGTTATTGTTTCCTTTGCTGGGCAGAAGCTTTTTATTTTGATGTAGCCCCAGTAGTTTATTTCTGTTTTTGTTTCCCTTGCTTCAGGGAACCTATCTAGAAAAAAAGTTGCTATGGCCAATGCCAGAGAAATTACCACCTGTGTTCTCTTCTAGGATTTTTATGGTTTCAGGTCTCACATTGAGGCCTTTCATCCATTTTGAATTTATTTTTGTGTATGGTATAAGAAAGTGGCCCAGTTTTACTCTCTTCAATTTTGCTGTCCAGCTTTCCCCACACCGTTTGTTGAAGACACTGCTTATTTCCCATTGGATATTCTTGTCTGCTTTGTCAAGATTAATTTGCCATGTAACTGTGAGGTTCTTTCTGGGTTTTCTATTCTGTTCCATGGATCTATGTGTCTGTTTTCCTGCCAGTACCATATTGTTTTGATTCCTATAACTTGTTTTGTAATACAACTTGAAGTCTGCAATTGTGATGCCTCCAGCTTTGCTTTTCTTTTTCAAGGTTGCTTTGGCTCTTTGGAGTCTCCGGTGGTTCCATACAAATTTTAGGATTGTTTGTTCCACTTCTGTGAAAAATGCTGTTGGTATTTTGAGAGGAATTGCAGTAAGTGTATACATTGCTGGGGTGCCTGGCTGGCTCAGAAAGTAGAGCATATTACTCTTGATCTTGGGGTTGTAAGTTCAAGCCCTACATTGGACATAGAACTTACTTTAAAATAGCTAGCTAGAGGGGCACCGCCATAGCTCAGTCAGTGAAGTGTCCAACTCTTGCTCTGAGCTCAAAGTCTTGATTTCAGGGTCATGAATTCAAGCCCCACGTTGGGCTCCACACTGGGTGTGAAGCCTACTTAAAAAATAAAAAACAGATGGATTAGATAGATAGATAGATAGATAGATGTGTAGCTTGCTTCAGGTAGTGTGGAGATTTTACAATATTTGGTCTTCCAATCTATAAGCATGGAATGTCTCCATTTCTTTGTGTCATCTTCAGTTTCTCTGAGCAGTGTTTCAGTTTTCAGAGTACAGGTCTTTCACCTCTTTGGTTAGGATTATTCCTAGGTATCTCAATATTTTTGGTGTAATTGTAATAGGATTGTTTTCTTAATTTCTTTTTCTGTACTTCATTATTGTGTCTAGAAATGCAATAGATTTCTGTACATTGATTTTATATCCTGTTACTAAATATGTTTATCACTTCTAACAGTTTTTTTTTGGTTCAATCTTTTGGGTTTTCTATATATAGTACCATGTCATTTGCAAATAGTGGAACATTTGCTTCTCCTTTACCAATTTGTATCCCTTTTATTTCTTTTTGTTGTCTGATAGCTGCGGCTAGGACTTGCAGCTTTATGTTGAATAAAAGTGGTAAGAGTGGGGCGCCTGGGTGGCTCAGTGGGTTAAGCCACTGCCTTCGGCTCAGGTCATGATCTCAGGGTCCTGGGATCGAGTCCCGCATCGGCTCTCTGCTCAGCAGAGAGCCTGCATCCCTCTCTCTATCTCTGCCTGCCTCTCTATCTACTTGTGATCTCTCTATGTCAAATAAATAAATAAATCTTTAAAAAAAAAAAAAAGTGGTGAGAGTGGACATCCTTGTATTTTCCCTGACCTTTGGACAAAGGCTCTCAGTTTTTCTCCATGAAGGATGATGATAGCCTTGGCCTTTATTATGTTGAAGTATGTTCCCTCTAAATCTACTCTGTTGAGTGTTTTTATCATGAATGAATGTTGTACTTTGTCAAATGCTTTTTCTCTGTCAGTTGAGTCTTCTTCAGTTTCTTTTATGAGTTCTGTAGTTCTTTGTGTACAGATCCTTTACTTCTTTGCTTAGGTTTATTCCCAGGTATCTTATGGTTCTTGATGCTATATTAAATGGAATCGATTCTCTATGTCAATTGAAATGATCATGGGCCATCTGGGTGGCTCAGTCAGTTAAGTGTCTGTCAATTAAGTGTCTGACTCTTGACTTTGGCTCAGGTCATGGTCTCATTGAGCTGTACATCAGGCTGCACTCTGTACATGGAGCCTACATGAGATTCTCTCCCTCGTCCCCTACTCACTCATGCACATGATATGTCTCTCTCTCTTAAAAAAGAGAAAGAAAGAGAGAGAGAGAGAGAGAAAGAAAGAAAAGAAAAGAGCATATGGTTCTTATCCTTTCTCTTACTGGTGCAGTGTATCATGTTGGTTGATCTGAGACTATTGAACTGCTCTTACAACCCAGGAATAGATCCCACTTGATCATGGTGAATGATTTTTTTTTAATGTATTGTTGGATTCAATTTGCTAGTATTTTTTTTTAAGATTTTACTTATTTATTTATTTATTTGACAGACGGAGATCACAAGTAGAGAGGCAGGCAGAGAGAGAGGGGGAAGCAGGCTCCCCACTGAGCAGAGATCCTCTATCCTCTATCCCAGGATCCCGAGATCATGACCCGCGCCGAAGGCAGAGGCTTAAACCACTGAGCCACCCAGGTGCCCCCAATTTGCTAGTATTTTGTTGAGAATTTTTGCATCTATCTTCATCGGGGATATTGGGATATTTTTTTGTGTATGTGTGGTGGTGGTGGCTTTATCTGGTTTTGGTATCAGGAGAATGCTAGCCTCATAGAATAAATTTGGAGGTTTTCCTTGTTTTTTCTATTTCTTTGAATAGTTTGAGAAAATGTTTGGTAGAATTCTCCCATGAAGCCATCTGGTCCAGGACTTTCGTTTGTTAGTTCTTTGCTGATTCAGTTTCTTTGCTGGTTATCAGTCTATTCAAATTTTCTATTCCTTCCTGTTACAGTTTTGGTGGTTTATATGTTTCTAGGAATTTATCCATTTCTTCTAGGTTGTCCAATTTTTTTCCTATATAGTTTTTCATAATATTCTCTTATAATTGCTTGTGTTTCTGTGGTGTTGGTTGCTATTTCTACATTCTTATTTGTGATTTTACTTATTTGGGTCCTCTCTCTTTTCTATTTGGTAAGTCTAGCTAGAGAGTTGTCAATTTTATTGTTTTTTTTCTCCGAAGAACAAGCTCCTGGTTTTATTGATCTATTCTTTTTTTTTTTTTAGCTTCTATATCATTTATTTCTGCGCTAATCTTTATTATTTCCTTCCTTCTGCTGATTTTAGGTTTTCTTTGTTGTTCTTTTTCTAGCTTCTTTCAGTGTAAGGTTAGGTGTTTATTTGAGATTTTCCTTATAGGCTTACATTGCTCTGCACTACCCTCTTAGAATCACTTTTGCTGTGTCCCAGAATTTTAAAACATTCTGTTTTCATTTTCATTTGTTTCCATGTATTTTTAAGTTTCTTCCTTTATTTCCTGGTTGACCCATTCATTGTTTAGTTAGCATGTTATTTAACTTCCATGTATTTGTGGTCTTTCCAGATTTTTTTCTCTTGTGATTGACTTCTAGTTTCAAAGCATTGTGGTCAGAAAAGATTCATGGCATGACTTCAGTCTTTTTAAATTTTTGAGACTTGTTTTATGGCCTAACATGTGATCTGTTCTGGAGAATGTTCCATGTGCACTTGAAAAGAATATATATTCTATTGTTTTAGGATGAAATGTTCCGAGTATCACTGTTAAATCCATCTAGTCCAGTATGTCATCCAAAGCCATTGTTTCCTTGTTCATTTTCTGTTCAGATGATCTGTCCATTGATGTAAGTTGGGTATTAAAGTACCCTCTATTATTGTATTATTATCAATTAGGTCTTTTATGTTTGTTATTAATTGTTTGATGTATTTAGGTACTCCCAAGTTGTGTGCATAAATATTTACAATTGTTACATTTTTTGTTGGATTGTCCCCTTTGTTATTATATAATGTCGTTCTTTATCTCTTCTTATAATCTTTGTTTTAAAGTCTGTTTTTTCTGATATAAGTATTGCTGCTCCAGCTTGATTTGACACCCATTTGCATGATAAATGTTTCCCCATCCCCTCACTTTTAATCTGCAGGTGTCTTTAGGTCAAAAGTGAGTCTCTTGTAGGCAGCATACAGATGGGTCTTGGTTTTTGGGGTTTTTTTTGTTTTTTTATTTGTTTATTTACAGCATAACAGTGTTCATTGTTTTGGCATCACACCCAGTGCTCCATGCAGTACGTGCCCTCCCTATTACCCACCACCTAGTTCCTCAACCTCCCACCCCCCCGCCCCTTCAAAACCCTCTGGTTGTTTTTCAGAGTCCATAGTCTCTCAGGTTCATCTCCCCTTCCAGTTTCCCTCAACTCCCTCTCCTCTCCATCTCCCCATGTCCTCCATGTTATTTGTTATGCTCCACAAATAAGTGAGACCATATGATACTTGACTCTCTCTGCTTGACTTATTTCGCTCAGCATAATCTCTTCCAGTCCCGTCCATGTTGCTACAAAAGTTGGGTATTCGTCCTTTCTGATGGAGGCATAATACTCCATAGTGTATATGGACCACATCTTCCTTATCCATTCATCCGTTGAAGGGCATCTTGGTTCTTTCCACAGTTTGGCGACCGTAGCCATTGCTGCAATAAACATTGGGGTACAGATGGCCCTTCTTTTCACTACATCTGTATCTTTGGGGTAAATACCCAGCAGTGCAATTGCAGGGTCATAGGGAAGCTCTATTCTTAATTTCTTCAGGAATCTCCACACTGTTCTCCAAAGTGGCTGCACTAACTTGCATTCCCACCAACAGTGTAAGAGGGTTCCCCTTTCTCCACATCCTCTCCAACACACGTTGTTTCCTGTCTTGCTAATTTTGGCCATTCTAACTGGTATCAGGTGGTATCTCAATGTGGTTTTAATTTGAATCTCCCTGATGGCTAGTGATGATGAGCATTTTTTCATGTGTCTGATAGCCATTTGTATGTCTTCATTGGAGAAGTGTCCGTTCATATCTTCTGCCCATTTTTTGATATGATTATCTGTTTTGTGTGTGTTGAGTTTGAGAAGTTCTTTATAGATCCTGGATATCAACCTTTTGTCTGTACTGTCATTTGCAAATATCTTCTCCCATTCCGTGGGTTGCCTCTTTGTTTTGTTGACTGTTTCCTTTGCTGTGCAGAAGCTTTTGATCTTGATGAAGTCCCAAAAGTTCATTTTTGCTTTTGTTTCCTTGGCCTTTGGAGACATATCTTGAAAGAAGTTGCTGTGGCTGATATCGAAGAGGTTACTGCCTATGTTCTCTAGGATTCTGATAGATTCCTGTCTCACGTTGAAGTCTGTTATCCATTTCGAGTTTATCTTTGTGTACGGTGTAAGAGAATGGTCGAGTTTCATTCTTCTACATATCGCTGTCCAGTTTTCCCAGCACCATTTATTGAAGAGACTGTCTTTTTTCCATTGAATATTTTTTCCTGTTTTGTCGAAGATTATTTCACCCTAGAGTTGAGGGTCCATATCTGGGCTCTCCACTCTGTTCCACTGGTCTATGTGTCTGTTTTTATGCCAGTACCACGCTGTCTTGGTGATCACAGCTTTGTAGTAAAGCTTGAAATCGGGTAACGTGATGCCACGAGTTTTGTTTTTGTTTTTCAACATTTCCTTAGCAATTCGGGGTCTCTTCTGATTCCATACAAATTTTAGGATTATTTGCTCCAGCTCTTTGAAAAATATCATTGGAATTTTGATCGGAATGGCATTAAAAGTATAGATTGCTCTAGGCAATATAGACATTTTAACAATGTTTATTCTTCCAATCCAAGAGCATGGAACAGTCTTCCATCTTTTTGTGTCTTCTTCAATTTCTTTCATGAGTGTTCTGTAGTTCCTCGAGTACAGGTCCTTTACCTCTTTGGTTAGGTTTATTCCCAGGTATCTTATGGTTCTTGGTGCTATAGTAAATAGAATCGATTCTCTAATTTCCCTTTCTGTATTTTCATTGTTAGTGTATAAGAAAGCCACTGATTTCTGTACATTGACTTTGTATCCTGCCACGTTACTGAATTGCTGTATGAGTTCTAGTAGTTTGGGGGTGGAGTCTTTGGGGTTTTCCATATAAAGAATCATGTCATCTGCGAAGAGAGAGAGTTTGACTTCTTCCTTGCCAATTTGGATACCTTTTATTCCTCTTTGTTGTCTGATTGCCGTTGCTAGAACTTCTAATACTATGTTGAACAAGAGTGGTGAGAGTGGGCATCCTTGTCGTGTTCCTGATCTCAACGGGAAGGCTGCAAGCTTTTTCCCATTGAGGATGATATTTGCTGTGGGTCTTTCATAGATAGATTTTATGAAGTTCAGGAATGTTCCCTCTATCCCTGAATAGCTAGGTTGGAGAAAGCCATGGAAGACCAAACAGAATTGATTAGGGCAGAACTGAAAGCCACCAGGGATGGTGTTCACAATGTTAGGGCAGAACTGAAAGCCACCAGGGATGATGTTCAAAATGCTCTCAATGAGTTCCAATCTAATCTAAATTCTCTAAAAGCTAGGGTAACTGAGACAGAAGATAGAATTAGTGATCTGGAGGACAAACAGATAGAAAGTATCAGAAGGAAGCCTGGAACAAACAGCTCAGAAGCCACGAAAACAGAATCAGGGAAATAAACGATGCCATGAAACGTTCCAACGTCAGAATTATTGGAATCCCTGAAGGGGAGGAAAAAGAAAGAAGTCTAGAAGATATAGTGGAAGAAGTTGTCTATGAAAATTTTCCCAGTCTCACGAATGGAAACAACGTTCATGTACTAGAGGCAGAAAGATCTCCTCCCAAGATTTTAGATTCTCAAAGTCCTCACGACACCTTATAGTTAGAATGAGGAATTATGTTTCAAGAGAGACCCTCTTAAAAGCAGCTAGGACAAAGAGGCTCCTTACATACAGAGGAAAACCCATTAGAATAACGTCAGACCTATCCACAGAGACCTGGCAAGCCAGGAAGGGCTGGCAAAATATATTCAGAGTACTAAATGAGAAGAACATGCAACCAAGAATACTCTATCCAGCAAGACTGACATTTAAAATGGATGGGGAGATAAAGAGTTTCCAAGACCGGCAAGGCTTAAAAGACTATGCAACCACCAAGCCGACACTGCAGGAAATATTAAGGGGGATCCTATAAAAGAGAAAAAATCCTAAGAATATCATTGAACAGAAATATAGAAACAATCTACAGACAGAAAGACTTCAAAGGCAACACGATGTCAATAAAAACCTATCTCTCAATAATCACTCTCAATGTGAATGGCCTAAATGCGCCCATAAAACGACACAGGGTTGCAGATTGGATAAAACGACAGGACCCATCCATATGTTGTCTACAAGAGACCCATTTTGAACCTAAGGATACACCCAGACTGAAAGTGAAGGGATGGAGAAACATCTTTCATGCCAATGGGCCTCAAAAGAAGACCGGGGTAGCAATTCTCATATCAGATAAATTAGATTTTAAACTAAAGACTGTAGTCAGAGATACAGAAGGACACTACATAATTCTTAAAGGGACTATCCGCCAAGACGATCTAACAATTGTGAATATCTATGCCCCCAATATGGGAGCACCCAATTACATAAGAAAACTATTAATCAAGATAAAGACTCATATTGATATGAATACAATAATAGTAGGAGATCTTAATACGCCTCTCTCAGAAATAGATCATTGAAGCAGAAAATTAATAAAGAAATAAGAGCATTGAATGAAACATTGGACCAGATGGACCTCATAGACATATACAGAACATTCCACCCTAAAACAACAGAATATTCATTCTTCTCAAGTGCACATGGAACCTTCTCCAGAATAGACCACATACTGGGTCACAAAGCAGGACTCAACCGATACCAAAAGACTGACATTATTCCCTGCATATTCTCCGATCACAATGCTTTGAAACTGGAACTCAATCACAAGGAAAAGTTCAGAAGGAACTCAAACACCTGGAAGCTAAAGACCACCTTGCTTAAGAATGCTTGGATCAACCAGGAGATCAAAGATGAACTTAAACAATTCATGGAAACCAATGAGAATGAAGACACTTCGGTCCAAAACCTATGGGATACAGCAAAGGCGGTTCTAAGGGGGAAATACATAGCCATCCAAGCCTCCCTCAAAAACATTGAAAAATCCAGAATACACCAGCTGTCTCTACACCTTAAAGAACTGGAGAATCAACAACAAATCAAACCAACTCCACACGCAAGAAGGGAAATAATCAAGATTAGAGCAGAGATCAATGAGGTAGAAACGAGAGATACAGTAGAACATATCAATGAAACTAGAAGCTGGTTTTTTGAAAGAATCAATAAGATCGATAAACCATTGGCCACACTAATCCAAAAGAAAAGAGAGAAAGCCCAAATTAATAAAATTATGAATGAAAAGGGAGAGATCACAACTAACACCAAGGAAATAGAAACAATCATCAGAAATTATTACCAACAGTTATATGCCAATAAGCTAAGCAACCTAGATGAAATGAATGCATTCCTGGAAAGCTACAAACTCCCAAAATTGAACCAGGAAGAAATTGACAACCTGAATAGACGGATATCTAGTAACGAGATTGAAGCAGTGATCAAAAACCTCCCAAAAAACAAAAGCCCGGGACCTGACGGATTCCCTGGGGAATTCTACCAAACTTTCAAAGAAGAAATAACACCAATTCTCCTGAAGCTGTTCCAAAAAATTGAAGCAGAAGGAAAACTTCCAGACTCTTTTTATGAAGCCAGCATTACCCTGATCCCCAAACCAGGCAAAGACCCTACCAAAAAGGTCTTGGTTTTTGTTTTTGTTTTTTTTTTTAATTTTTTTTTAAAGATTTTATTTATTTATTTGACAGAGAGAGATCACAAGTGGTTTTTGTTAATCCATTCTGTCACACTATGTCTTTTGATTGTCTTTTGATTTAGTCCATTTACATTCAAAGTAATAATTGATAGATATGTATTTACTGCCATTTTAATACTTGTTTTGTGATCATTTCTAAAGATTTTCTATGAACCCTTCTTGTCTTTCTTTCATGATTTACTGGTTTTCTTTAGTGATATATTTGGATTTCTTTCTCTTTATTTTTTGCATATTTATTCGTGTTTTTTGTTTTGTTTTGTTTTGTTTTGGTTACCATTAGGTTTGTATATAACCTCTTCTGGATACAGCAATCTGTATTAAGCTGATGGTCATTTAAGTTTGAACCCATTCTTTTCTTCTCTCCTCCCCACATTTTAGGTATATGGTGTCCTATTTTACATCCTTTTATTTTGTGAGTTCCTTGACTGACTTTTTACGGAAATATTCTTTTTCCTGCTTTTGTGTTTCCTACCTTCATATTGTCTTTTGGTCATTCTTTTCTACCAAATACTCCCCTTTAAAGACTTCTCACAGGGCTGGGTTTAGTGGTCATGAACTCCTTTAGTTTTTGTTTGTCTAGGAAACTCTTTATCTCTCCTTCTATTCTGTATGATAGCCTTGCTGTATAGAGTATTGTTGGTTGCAGATTTTTCCCATTCGGCACTCCTTTCTGGTGGTGTAAGTTTCTACTGAAAAATCTGCTGCTATCCTTATGGTGTTTCTTTGTATGTAACCATCTTTTGTCTTTCTGCTTTTAATATCTTTTCTTTATCACTATGTTTTGCCATTTTCTTAAGATTGCATTTATGTATTTGACAGAGAGCACAAACAGGGGGAGCAGAAGGCAGAAGAAGAGGGAGAAACAAGCTCCCTGGAGAGCAGGGAGTCCAATGTGGGGCTCAATCCCAGGACCCTGGGGTCATGACCTGAGCTGAAAGCAGATCCCCAACCTACTAAGCCACCCAGGTGCCCCTATTCTGCCATTTTAATTACAGTATGTTTTAGTGTGGATCTGCTTTTATTGCTTTTGTTGGTGGGGGGGGGTCTCTGTGTTTCTGGATCTGGATATCTGTTTCTTTGCCAGATTAGGGAGGTTTTCAGCTATTGTTTCTTCAAATAAGTTATCTGCCAGCTTTCTGTCCCTTCTTCTGGGCCTTCTATAATACAAATGTTAATTATGTTTGATGGAATTACTGTGTTCCCTTAAGTTTATTCTCAGTCTCACTGATGTCCTCCACACCTTTCTCAAGAGTATCCTTTCCAGTGAGTATCCTTATGATCATTGCTTTAAATTCTCCATTAGGCATGTTACTTATATCTGCTTTGCTTAGATTCTCCAGCTGTGGCCTTGTCCTGTTCTTTCTTTTGGGTCATATTCCTCTGTCTTCTCATTTTGTTTAAGTCTCCATGTTTTGTCTAAGTCTCCCTGTTTTTCTATGTTAGGAAAACCAGCTATGTCTCCTGTCACGACTTGAGGGTAATGACTCTATGGAGAAGAAGTCTTATGGTGCCCTGCAGTGTAGTGTCCCCTATTCCCTCAGGCCTGGTGCTTCCAGGAGTGTCTCCAGTGTATGCTGTGTGTGCTCTGCTATTGTGACCTGACCACTTTATCCTTCAGAACAGTTGCCTGCAGGGGCTCTCTTTGCTTGTTGTGGTCAGTGTTTGGTTCCTGGCCTGAATGTGGTGCATTTTTAACTAGGTATACTCTGGTCTCCTTGTGAAATGAGACCTGCCACCACCACCACTGGAAGTGAGACCTCACAAAACTCATTTGGCAGGGGTTTGGGCTGGTCTTCTGAGAAGGGGCCTGCTGTCCTGGGACTAAGGCAAGTGTGACTGGAAAGGACAGTTCCACTGGAGTTTGGGGGAACAGGGCTTGGTGTAAGCAAGGTAGGTGGTGAGTGTTAGCACTGCACTGGTTCCTACAGCTGGTCCTGTGCTTATGCTGAGGAGCAGGAGGAAACCCTGAGTTCCCGGAGGGGTTTCTATGAATGCTGCCTCCCTGGGATACACTCTGATAGCAACTAACTTCCTCACTGTGTGCCCAGATGCTCTTCAGGTTACTGCTTCCATACTGTGTGTCCACAGTCATCTTCAGGAGCAGCTGCAGTGTCCTCCAAGCTCTCTAAGAGCAAAACATGCTGACTGCATGCTGACTTTTAACACCCCAGGCTTTAAGTCCCACTGGTTGCAAGAACTCATGAAATGCAGGCCCTCTCACTTGCTAAGCCAATTGCTAAGGAGATTCATTTTCCCCATGCATTCTCCTGTGTGCTAATTTGTCTCTTGCCCTTCTCTGAGACCATGGCTCCCTCCTCACCACATTGGCCATGATCTGTTTCTCTCCCAAGCGGTGTCTCCAGACTTCCTACATCTTCAGTGTGGCCTCTTCCTTACCTTTAGTTGTGGAGTTTGTTCTCCCAGTCTTCAGATTCATTCCTGGGGGATGTAGGATTTGATTGTTATCTAGCTGTATTCGTGGGACTCTGCCACCATCTTCCTTTAAAGCTACCTGCTAATTTTTTTTTTTTACTTTGGCTTCCAAGACACTAATCTACCTTGCTTTTCCTCCCATTTCTGGCTGTTATAAAAAATCCTTTCTCACTTGACCTTTTAATATAGAGCCTTATGTATGCCCTAGAGAATACTAGGAGATGATGTCAGGGATAGAAGCAGGGGCCTGGCCATGCAGGAGCTCATTGAAATATAATGAAAGGATTATTGTCAATGCTAATAAAATTATACTTTTATATGTATAAATTCATAAAATACTCAAACACAGTAAAGTTTTTATTTACGTAACTTCTATGTATTACTGTTAAGGAGCAACAAGCATTGAGAAGTATGATCTTCGTACAAATATGTGGACTCCTGTAGCAAATATGAATGGGAGAAGGCTACAGTTTGGTGTCGCTGTGTTAGATGACAAACTGTATGTGGTTGGAGGAAGAGATGGACTGAAGACTTTGAACACTGTAGAATGCTACAATCCCAAAACAAAAACTTGGAGTGTGATGCCCCCTATGTCCACCCACAGGCATGGCCTTGGTGAGTATAACTATGCAGGTTTGTTCATGATACCGTACATTAAGTTTCCACAGCATTTTTACATTCTGTACCAGGCAGAAGACCACTGTGACAGCGGCTGAGTCAGCAGCAATCAGTCACCAAGCATTCCTTCGCACGCTCCTTAACCCGGAAGCAGCATCAGGACAAACAAGCGTATACATAAATGTAACAGCAACCAGCACAAGTAAAAACGTGGATATTTCAGGATTTTAGCGTAGCATGAGGGAGTGATAAGCCACCTTTTTAAATATGTGTTCTGGGTTGGCAATCAGTGTTAATCTAACCTAAATGAAATGCTTATTTAAAAATCTTTAGCTTTATTGTTTTTCATCGATAGCCCCTGGTTTTTAAGCAGAGGGTAAAAACCCAGAGAAATCCTGAGGTGGCACAGAGAATATAATGATAGAGTTTTTTCATTCTTTCATTCAATAATTCACTGAACTGACATTGATTAACGTATACTGTGTGCCGTGCTCTTTGCTCCGTGGGTCTCCAAGACGAGGAAGACACCGTCTTTACTCTGAAGGAACTGATGTCTCACTCTGAGAGGACAGAAGATAATTTAGGGTCTTGTGTCACAGGACCCATCTTTTTTGATAGGAGAAAGAATAGGTGAAGTAGAAAGAATTCTTCGATGAGAAGGAAGCAGCTGGAAATAGAATGAGATGCGGCTTGACATGTATCTGTTTCACCCTAGCTTTTGCTGCATAACAAGTCAGAAAGTCAGACATTTACAAGAACCACCATTTATTTGGCTCAAGGATCTGTGGGGTCAGCTGAAACATTCTTCTGGTCCAGGCTGCCTTGAGTGATTTCTGCTGGGTTTTCTCATGGATCTCCAGTGGGCCGGCAGGTCAGCTAGGTGATCGCGTATGGCCTCATTCACATGTGTAGTGGTGTGCAGGTTGTTGTCCTGGGCAACAGGGACAGTTGGGCTACATGCCTCTAACCATTCAGCCGGCTAGGCGGGCTTCTTCACATGGGGGCCGTCACAGGGTTTCAAAAGCAGCAAGAGAAGGCAAGCCACAGGGCAAGCCACAGGGCACAGACTTTTCAAGCTTCTGCTTGCATCATGTTTGCTCATGTTGCACTGGTCACAATAAGTCCCATGGGCAAGCCCAGGTTCAAAGAGGAGAGAAAAAGAGTATTCTTCTTATCTCTCTCTATATATTTATTTATGTTTATATTCATGTGTATATTTGAGTCTAGTTGATGCACAATGTTACATTGGTTTCAGGTGTACGTCCTAGTGATTTGACAAGTTTATACAGTATGCTATATTTACCACAAGTATAGTTACCATCTGTCCCATTGTACATCCCTATTTCATCATCTTGACTATATTCAAGGCTCTGCCTCTTCTTCCCGTGGCCTACTCATTAGCTGGAAGCCTGTATCTCCCTCTCCACTCATTTTGCCCAGCCTTCCATCTCCCTCCCATCCTCTGGCAACCATCTGTTTATTCTCTGTATCTGTAGTTCTGATTCTGTCCTTTATTTGTTTTTTCATTTTTTTATTTTATATTTTAAAAGATTTCCTTTCTATTTATTTGAGATAGAGAGCGAGAGAGCACAAGCAGGGGGCAGGGGAAGAAGCAGGCTCCCCACCAAGCAGGGAGCCCAACACAGAGCTTGATCCCAGCACCCTGGGGTCATGACCTGAGCTAAAGGCAGATGCTTAACCGACTGAGCCACCAAGGCACCCGTGTTTATTCATTTTTTAGACGCCATCTATGAACGGAATCATATGGCATTTGGCTTTCTCGGTTTGCCTTATTTTACTTAGCATGATACCCTCTAGGTCCATTCATGTTGTCTCAAATGGCATGATCTCATCATTTTTATCATGCAATATTCCTCTGTGTGTGTGTGTGTGTGAGAGAGAGAGAAAGAAAGATACCACTTCTTTCTTATCCATTCATCTATTGATGGACAACTCTTCTTGGTGGAAGGAGCTACAGATTCACATTGAAAGTAGGCAAGCATTCAGCGAGAATAATTTGTGGCCATATTGTCAATGTATCACCATTTGGAAAAGGTTTAAATTAGTAGCAATAAAGAATTTGATAGGTCATCTTAAAAGATGAATTAAAAGATGGATGAGTAGCAATGAAGTCATAGTTCAGTTTTGATAGCATTTCTTTGTACTACATTCGATTTATTAATGCTGAGCACCAGAGTAGAGGCTGCCAAGAAAAAGTCAATAGCCAGTAATGAAAATTATCTAGGCATGAAGATTGGGCTGATAGTGGGTATGGTAAAAAAATCAGAGAAACAAGTGATTCTACTATTTGCAATTAGGTTTCAGTTCAAGGTGATCTTAAGTTTCAAACTTGGTAAGGAAGTAAAACCAGAAGGTTAGGGGTAAAGTACTGAGAAAGAGAGCTTAAAATTAACTATGTGAGAGCTAACAAAACTACAAGATAATAATCTTGAGTCCGTAAAATAAATTTATTACTTAGGCACAGAATGGGAATATATCTTAAAAGCAGCATGAATGAGATTTAAAAACAGGTTGATCATAAAATCCAGGGTCAGCAGTGTGATTCACCTGCATACTTTCTCCCATCGTGGAGAAAAGAAATTTAATTTTAACTTAAGGTAAATTCTTATGGTATGTAGAATAAGAATGCCCATACTCCAGCTATGTTTTGTGCAGATCAGATTGTTCATAGAATACTGTCATTACTTCTAGTTACCATACAAAATGCTTTATTGAAGCAAGTTCAAAGGAGAATAATCACGTAATTCTTTTTTCCAGATTGTTCTGTCATTCTTGTTCGTACTTATTTACCGGATAATAAGTCAATGTTATAAATTTGAACATAAAAACCCAACTGAAGTTAAAAAAGAAACTCTTACATAGGAAACACTCCTTTTATCTCTTTTAAAAATGTGAGAATTAAATAAATTCTAAATCATTAAAGATTTCATAATTAAAAAGAGATTTCATTTTGAAGAAGTGGTTCTACTGCTAAAATTTATTTTTGAAGATATTGTTTAAGGAGTTGAACTAGATGCACCCATTAATTTTTCTTCCAGCTCTTTAATTAATTACATGCACATATACACAGATAATTGGATATATTTTTATGTATTTGGAACTATATACATGGGTGTATACGTGTGGTTTGTACATATTATTCCCTTTACCTTACCTTCTCTTCTCTTAGATATCTCCATGTCTGATTTCATCCACATTTTTGTTCAAATGTCACTTTGTCCAAATGTCACTTTGTCCAAGAGGTCTCCTGTGACCCTCCCTACCCTTCTACTCAGTTCCATTTTTCTTATCAGCATTTATCAATACCTGAAATATATTTTGCCTGTTTGCTGACTAAAATATTAGGCCCATGATGGTAGAGCCCTTATTTGTTACCTTGTATTAAACATTTGGCACTTAATAAACACTAAATAGATGTTTGTTGAATAAGGAAATAAATGAATCTGGCTTGGTTCCCTGGTGATGAATCATACCAATAGATTGTGGTCTAACTACAGTGAAAGGAATAAAAATGATTTCTCAAATATATCTTAAATCTGAATTACTGAAAAACTTTTATTATGGCAATGTGTACATATTGTATGGTTTTAAATAACTTACCACTGTTGGACCTCAAGAATCGGCCTTTAAAACTTATTAGACCAGAGCTGTAGAGCTACTTAGCCCCCTTATCCCCCCACCTACCAGCAAGAAGAGCTAGAGAGAAACCAGGTATCTTTACCATAAATGTTTCCTTAATTAAATTTGGATGTTTAAGATTCATTGGGGCGCCTGGGTGGCTCAGTGGGTTAAAGCCTCTGCCTTCGGCTCAGGTCATGATCCCAAGGTCCTGGGATCAAGCCCCGCATCAGGCTCTCTGCTCAGCAGGGACCCTGCTTCCCTTCCTCTCTCTCTGGCTGCCTCTCTGCCTATCTGTGATCTCTGTCTGTCAAATAAACAAATTAAAAAAAAAAAAAATTGCTGATCCTCTCATTTAAAAAAAAAAAAAAAGATTCATTGTACTACCCAAAGCAATCTACCGATTCAGTACATTCCCAGTCAAAATTCCAGTGACATTTTTCAAAGAAAAAGAACAAATAATCCTAAAATTTGAATAAGGCCACAAAAAAATGAATTAATAAAAACAAAACAAAAATAGCAAAGCAAACTTGAGAAAGGCTGGAGGCATCATACTTCTTGATTTCAAACTATACTACGCAACACATTATGGTATTTGGCTTAAAAACAGACACATAGATAGATGGAACAAAATAGAGAGTCCAGAAATAAACCCATGCATATGTGGTCAACTAATTCACAGAGGAGCCAGGAACATACAATGGGGAAAGGACTGTCTTCAATAAACGGTGCTGGGAAAACTGCACAGTCACAGGCAAAAGAATGAAAGTAGACTTTTATCCTACAGCAGACACAAAAATAAACTCAAAATGGGTTAAAGTATTGAACATAAGACCTGGAACCATAAAACCATAGATAAAAACATAGGTGGTAAACTGTGTATTGAGATTTCAATTAAAATGTGATCTTTAAGACGTAGCAGCAAATCTGAAGTTGTTGCTTCTTTTTTTTTTTTAAAGATTTTATTTATTTATTTGACAGCGAGAGAGGGAACACAAGCAGAGGGAGTGGGAGAGGGAGAAGCAGGCTTCCTGCTAGCAGGAAGCCCGATGTAGGGCTGATCCCAGGACCCTGCGATCATGACCTGAGCCAAAGGCAGACGCCTAACAACTGAGCCACCCAAGTGCCCCTGAAGTCATTGTTTCTTTCCTGTCTCCTTACAGGTGTGGCTGTTTTGGAAGGTCCCATGTATGCCGTAGGTGGACATGATGGCTGGAGTTATCTGAACACAGTGGAAAGATGGGACCCTCAGGCTCGCCAGTGGAACTTTGTGGCCACTATGTCCACCCCCAGGAGCACAGTAGGTGTGGCAGTACTAAGTGGAAAGTAAGGAAGTATTTAAAATTCCATTTAAAACACAATAAGCTAAATTTATTGAGGTATATCATCTAAGTTAAAAATATACATTAAAAAATACACATAGTCTCTTTTTATTGTAGTTGTAAATATAAAGAACTCACCATGTTAGGTTTTCATTCTAATATACTGATTTTATATATATATAATATACTGATTATATATGTGTGTATATATATATAATTCTATATGTTATAATAATAATATATTATAAATTTCAAGTTATTTTGTATGGAGAAGTTTTATATAAATATGCAATAGAGTACAAGTCTGGCGGTTTATAAAGCTTTAAAAGTATATAGTATTTTAAATGTAATATATGCCCTCTAAGTGTTTCCCTAAATAATTCCTTCCATCTCGTCTACTGACTTATCTTTACTTTTACTTCTTTCTTATCTTGGTAAACTGCTGAAAACTAAAATGCACTTAGAAAGGTGCTCTCTTGGCTTTTGTCTTCTCTAACTGGAGTTAACGGATTTGGACAAAACCATCACCAGTAATTCTTGGTCACTCAGAGTTTAAATACATATCAAAGGCCTTTCTTCCATAAAATGAAGCCTTATGTGGTTATTAAATAAATGTTGTTTACTCACTTAAATGTTTACTCACTTAAAAGGCTTTATCATCATTTACAGAAAGGGGAAGGAACCAAAGTTAAAAGAGACTAAAAATTATTTGTAGAATTGTATTGATTGATTACTGAAAGAAAAATGAGAAAATATTAGTAAAATTTTTTTACTTTATGACCTAAGGTCTTGGTTCCTCAGGACCTATTAGTTATGTCCTACATTTTCTTAGTTTTTAGCAGTATTACAAGTGATAAGATAGAGAAATAGAAACCTACTTTTTAAATGTACCTGATCTCCACACCCCTCCCTTCATGTGTTTTTTTTTTTTTTTTAATATTTTATTTATCTGACAGAGAGAAATCACAACTAGGCAGAGAGGCAGGCAGAGAGAGAGGAGGAAGCAGGCTCCCCACGGAGCAGAGAGCTCGATGTGGAGCTCTATCCCAGGACCCTGGGATCATGACCTGAGCGGAAGGCAGAGGCTTTAACCCACTGAGCCACCCAGGTGCCCCCCTTCATGTGTTTTAAATGAAGAAAGAACTTCAAATTTATCACTACCTATCCTTCTTCATTCTTTGGTAGCAGAGTCAGCCACCAAAGAATCTAGTAAATGAGAAAAAAGAGAGAAAACAAACAGTATCTTTTCCGTTTTAACCCTTCAGTTAAAATTTCTGGGAGTAGTTCATTGATCTAATTCTTGTTCACCGGCATATTTCCTAGCCTAGAAATAAATGTTTCGAAGAGCACAAAAAGGATAGCTGCCTTCTGTAAAATCTAATTGCTAGAACTACAGCAGCTTTAACTTCGAGGAGTGGAAATAATCTTACTTTCTCACCTTCTCTTGCTCTCTTACGAGAAATAAATATTTCAGTCTTTAGTTCATCTAAGGTACAATTTATTCGATATTGACACTGAGACCATCAAAGAATCAGAGCAGAAGCTGAAGATCTCTCATCTACTAACTATTAAGACATTGATTTTGAAATTTCAGGAGCTTACAGGACTAAGCCTCCTTTATGGTCTCACCTCTGTCCACATCTCTCCACTCCTTCTCACCTTCCCTCCACTCCCCTGTGCATATTACAGTCCAGCAGAACTAACCTATTTGCGGGGCACCTGGGTGGCTCAGTCGGTTAAGCATCTGCTTTCACCACAGGTCATGATCCCGGGGCCCTGGGATTGAGCCCCACATTGGACTCCCTGCTCAGTGGGGAGTCTGCTTTTCCTTCTCCCTCTCCCCCTGCTCATGTGCTCTCTCTCTCAAATAAACGAATAAAATCTTTTATTTAAAAAACCTAGCCTATTCGTGGAAAATACATTTTGTTTCACACTCCCATTATCTTTTAACTCATTACCTCTGTCTTTGAGTGTTGTTTCCCCACTTTTGTGCCTGGAAAATTCAGCATCCTTGAAATTTACTCAGAAGTCGTCTCTGGAACACTTTCCCATTTCCACTCCCATCTCATCATCACCTCCTATACGAACTGTCTCTTCCACCCTCAACATTTTCACTGTGCATAATTTGTATATGATCGTGTTAAAACAGGAACCACTCTATTGTTGTTGCTATTTACTGGTCCATGTAGATCATGGTCTTGAACGAACTGATCTTTTCCTTCTTACAAGTAACATAACCTGACGTGTACAATCTTATTGAAGAATGTTCCAGTACCATTAGATGCAGTGGTGCTTGTAATCAACCCCAAGAAGAGGATGTGTTAACCTATCAACTAGCACTTTTCTAAGCTTGCTTTGTTTTTGGTTTTTTTTAAGATTTATTTATTTGTCAGTGAGAGAGAGAAGGAGGGAGCACAAGCAGGGGGAGCAGCAGGCAGAGGCAGAAGTAGGCTCCCTGTGGAGCAAGGAGCCTAAACACAGGACTTGATCCCAGGACACCAGGATCATGACCTGAGTCAAAGGCAGATGCTTAACTGAGCCACCCAGGCGCCCCTCTAAGCGTGCTTTAAAACAAAGTAGCAGTATTTTAAAATATTTTGTTTGTTTCCATTTTGAGGTGTGCATATCCAGAATCTGAAAAAATAGAAATCATGTTACTGGTTTTTTTTTTAAGTATACAGTTGATTGAAAAAAAAAATAACTTTGCATCTTTTCTCTACTACTCCTTATGACTTAGAATAAATCATTTCCCTGTGCCTCAGTTTTTTAACCTATAAAATGAAAGGCCTAGATTAACTACAGTTTTTGTTATATTATTTTATAATGCTTCCTAATGCAAAATGTAATTGTTTCTTTAGAGAAGAACTGTTTGAATGTTTTATGAGTTACATCTTGTATCTTGAAAATTTCAAAGTGTTAAAATTTTTCTTTCTACCATGTTTGATAGAAACTTTATTTAGAATTCCAGTTGCTTGGGCTACTTTTAAGCCCCTGGCTGGCAAATATTTTTGGCAGTAGACTCTCTCTATCAAATGCAACCTTATAAAAACCCCAATACTTAAGACAAATGGAAACTCAAGATTATTATAAACTTACCTTAAATTTATTTTAAGTTCAAGTTTATAGCATGTATTTACTATAAAAAATCAATATAGAAGAACAAGTCTATTTTGGAGAACACCCGGATTATTTCTATGTTTTGTTTTTTGTTGTTCAATATAAAGAAAAATCTGATTCACAGATAAGTAGTTGAGAATGATAATAGTTATTTTAACTACTAGAGCAATTTAACTGGACTCTTAGGAAACTTTTCAGTTAAATTGTTGATGTAGTTTGAGAGTAGTAGAAATTTTTTTTCCTAAGTTAAATCTCAATATCCACCAACCCCTTGCATTCTTAATCATAATTTTAAATGTCAGGCATGATGAAGTCTTATTTTAAAGTCTGTAGTACAATGCAATTTGACACAATTTCACAATTTGACATGCTTCTCTTTTTACTTGTAATAGATACTGTTTTGTGGGAAAGAGATGAGTTCTGAATCTTGTATGGCATTTAATCGAGCCAGATGATATTTTGAAAATTATTAAAACTTGGATTTCAGGGTCACCTTGAGTGGCTCAGTCAGTTGGGTTTTGGACTCTTGATTTCTGTTTGAGTTGTGGACTCAGGATGGTGGGTTGGGGCCCTGCGTGGGACTCACACTGAGCGTAGAGCCTACTTGAGATTCTCTCTCTCCCCCTCTGCCTGCCCCCCAACTCCACCACCCCATTTGCACAGGAGAGCACACGCACGTGCATACTCTCTCTCTCTAAAAACAAAACAAAACTTGAATTTCAAATGCACCACTTTGGGGACCTCCGCAAGTACTCCACAGAATCCTATTCTTAGAAAACAATTTGAAAACCATTGCTTGAGATAATGTTTCTTTAGAAAGTGTTATTGTACACTTTAGCCCTTAACATTAGCTCAGTGTAAATGTTGCTTGTACACGTAAGACCTAAAAATGCCATTTTCTAGAAGAATATAAATAGAGACAGAATTCATTTTCCCCCGAAACACTTAGACCATATTTGCCCTGTGTAAGGCACTGTTCAAAGTATTTTAAATTTGGTCATCAATAATCCTACGAGGCAGGGCTTAGAGATGTTTTGGATGATGATATTCAGGCAGGTGGAGGTGAAGTAACTTGTCCACAGTCTGAGCTCGTAAGTGTGAGAACCACAGTTCAAATCCAGAGCCCAGCTCCAGAGTTCACCTCTTAATCCCTGTACTGCACCACTTTTCACAGTCAAGACCCATGAGTTCACCCCATGAAGAGGGGACGGTGCCTTGAATTTGTGTGTGCGCACGCATGCATACATACATAATGCACGCATGTGTGTCCACGTTTTTTAAATTATGGATGTTTTCTAATTCCTTTTTTTTTTTTTAAGATTTTATTTATTTATTTGACAGACAGAGATCATAGGTAGGCAGAGAGGCAGCCAGAGGGAGAGAGGAGGGGAAGCAGGCTCCCTGCTGAGCAGAGAGCCCGACGCGGGGCTCGATCCCAGGACCCTGGGACCATGACCTGGGCCGAAGGCAGAGGCTTTAACCCACTGAGCCACCCAGGTGCCCCATGTTTTCTAATTCTTGATGTCTTCTGGTAGTCTGTGATCCATATTCACACAATCATTCTACCAAGTATTAGTTAAAAATGAGAACAGTTTAAGAACAATAACACAAAGTAGTTTTTGACAGATAAAAACTTCTAACAAAGTTTCAAATGAATTTCAGTTTAAATTTTAAGTTTAAAACATATTGCTACACCCATATATTACTGTCTAAGGTATGGTCATCTCACTAAAGAACCAGTTTTAGTGGTTTAGTGAACTTGATATTATGAATTAAAATGAATAAATGTCTTTAAAATATATATATTTACCCAAATATAAATACTTAGAGTTTTAATTGGCAGATATTTGGCATAGCTCAAATATTATTTCCTGAGCTAAAAAATTAGTTAAATATTAACTAAAGCATCTGTAAATTCAAAATGTGAGAATTTTTATATAAGCAATGATCTGAATTTATTACTCTTGAAAAAACTATTATAAAAATATATTTTATATATATTTAAGGTCAGAGTAAAAGACTTTTAAATTAATGCAGTATATTGATGGGTAATGAATTAAAATTTATCTACTATGCAACATTTAGGACATTAGCATACCGTATTCATTTTAGATAACTTACAGTATCCTTCTCTGCAGTAATTTAAATTAATGGAAGATCACAGTTCATATGTAATAAATATTAATTTATATACCACTGTTTCAGGCAATCCTTTTATTCTCCTATTTCACTACTGCAAGAACATCCCAGGTGACTGCTCGCAGTACAGCTGCTCATTACTCTAACTGTGTCCTGGTTCTGCTTCTGACCGTGTATAAGCCTCTTAATCTCCATGAGCCTGTTTCTTCACCCATGAAACAGGAATATAAATGGTTTCCCGTAGCATTACTGAGATGATTAAGTTAATACAGGTAAAATATCTAGCCTGTGGTGGGTGCAGAGAAGGTTCATTTCTTTCCTTTATAACCTAGTCCTGTCTTAGCTATTTAAGAAAGAAGTCATGGTATATTTATACACCGCATTTTATCTATTGTAAGACACATTTTATGCCTCTAAAATTGTGATATGTCTTATAATCCATGGTGACTTATCAGAAATAGTTGTCATTGCTTTCAGTTGAGTTTGTTCTTTTTATATATATAGAGAGAGTAATAGCTGGTATATATACATACACACATATACGTACGATATATACATATACGTAGTTACATATGATGTATACATATGTCATAATTGGTAGCATATCTTCTTTCTTGATGGCACATAAACTGAGAGTGTGTCTTATCATCTATGGCATCTTAATTTCAATGAAATACCATAAGAATAATCTCTTTGCCTTCATCATAATGATGGCACTCTTTTTTATTTATTACTCTATTTGTTCTTATAGACTTTATGCAGTTGGTGGTCGTGATGGAAGTTCCTGCCTCAAATCAGTAGAATGTTTCGATCCTCACACTAATAAATGGACACTCTGTGCCCAAATGTCAAAAAGGAGAGGGGGAGTGGGAGTAACTACCTGGAATGGATTGCTGTATGCGATTGGAGGACATGATGCCCCTGCGTCCAACTTGACTTCCAGACTCTCAGACTGTGTGGAGAGGTAATTTCTTGTGAAGGAAAACTTTGTCTGACGCTTCCAGACAAATCATTGACTCCTTATTGAACATCTAGCACATGCAAGGCGGTTTCTTCCCAGCTTTGTGAACACTGGGTCGTCTGCTCTGGCTGTCTCCTGGTCTCTTTCGTAACAGCTTTTCTCAGATTTTTCTCTCACTATATTACTGCCTACTGAAGATTTACCTTAGAGTTGATTATGTAATTTATTAATTCAGTCATATGACATTTATTGTGTACGTACTTCATATTGGATACTATGCCTGACAAGAAAAGGAAAAGAGCTTGATGAATTTCAGAGAGAAGTAGTAGGGACTGGAGGCTAAGGAAGAAGTGAAAAGGAGAGGAGCATTTCTAACACATTTTGATATAAGGAAATACTATGAAATAGTAAAATTAAAAAAAAACTAATACGGCTTAAAAGTTACACAGGTCATCCAAATTGGCCTCATGAAACTCACGTATGGGGCCAGGTAAAGAACCTAATCACATCAGTGGACAATTTGGACAACAGTTCAGGCTTCCATCTGTTATTTTTAGTCTGGTTCAAGGAATGGAGAGGATTGAGTGGATTTAGGACGGAGAGTCCATGGAGCATGTATGAACACTCCAAAGCAGAAGGGGATATGGTTCATTCAGAAAACTGAAAGGAGGCTACTCTGTGTCTGGGGGAAAAGAGAGGGAGGGAGACAGTGGCAGGAAAGGAGGCAGACTAGGGTGGAGACGGGGGCAGATCACATAGAATCTTCAGGATTCTGGATTTTAAAGAGCAATGGGAAGTTGATAAGTGTGTGTGTGTGTGTGTGTGTGTGTTACTTAATCATACATGATTGGAAGAAAGTTAAAAAGTGAAATGCGGGTTTGATGACAATGAGTGCTTTCTGTGAAATAATGAGGAGGATTGGTTTGTTGTCTTTTGAGAAAGCAGGAGAGTTATACTTGCATTTGCCCTGTGTTAGGGAGAAAGTGATTCAGACTATGCTTCCTGTGTGTAACACTAGAGAAAAGGAATATGGAAGTCTTTGTATACTTTACCCCATAAGTTATAAGCTCACCGCAGTACTGCACCCAGTGAAAAATTGTTCATTGTGCAAGAGGTATTAGCATTTTAGCATGATGTATCTGCTCTTAGACAACTCTGGGCTGTTCTAATTAATATATTTCATGAATAGAACAAGAAGTTTCCAAAAGCGGACAGCTTTCATGATTGCATCTGTAAGCCGTCTCACCTAGCCCTTCATGTATTGATTTCCTCAGATTTTCAGTAGACGATCGCAAATCTTACAGCAGTTTTCAGTATTTACTTTAGCACTTTTGGATCGGTAAGTGTTATGGATTTACCAAATGAATCTGTAATGTTGTAAATTAAAAGTTTTCAGGAAAATATTGATTTTTTTCTAAAATATGTTCAAATGTACTTTAAATAGCAGTGATAAGATAAAGGTAGGCATAAAGAACTAAACCATTTCTATTTTCTTGAAAGAAAAAAAATGTTAGCGTTTTACATGGAAAGAAAAAGTAAATTGAATAAAAAGCATGTTCTGAAATTGGCATCTCAAGCCCTAAGAATAAAAAGTGAAATATTTAGAAGATCAAATACAAACCAAACTGTTAATAGGGGTTACCACTTGACACTGTAATTAAAATTGGAAGGAAATGAAGCTAATTATTGTGTTCTTTATATATTTTTGTAATCTTTGAATTTTTGTTATAAGAATGTATTCTTTGCTAATAGGAAAAAATTGTAACAAATGAACCAACTCATCTTTAAGATGACATTTATCAAATGCTTACTGTGCATTTTCATTTAACCCTCAATGCTACCTGGTGAGCAGTATTTTCACCAATAAACAGACCAAGATGTAAAGATTTTAAGTAACTTTACGATACCACAGAACCAGTGATTGGAAGGATAAGGACTCGAGATTCTTCAGCCCAAATCCAAAGCCCATTCTCTAACCACTTTGCTATACAACTCTCCCAGGTGTTTCTGGATGTGTAGATATTCATTTATTAAGGTGTAATTGACATACAACATTTTACTAGTCTCAGGTATATAACGTAATGATTTGACATTTGTATATATTGAGAAATGATCACAGTAAGTCTAGTTAACATCTATCACCATATATAGTTACAATTCTTTTCTTGTGATGAGATGAGAACCTTGAAGATCTACTCTCTTAGCAACTTCCACATATACAGTACAGTATCATTAACTACATCGCCATGCTGTACGTGACATCCTCAAAACTCATGTATTTTATAACTAGAAATTTGTCCCTTTTGACCCTCTTCCTCCATTTTACCCACCCCCTCCATGCCCCACCTCTGGCAACCACCAATCTATGAACTTAGTTTTTGTTCTGTTTTAGAATCCACTTATAAGTGAGACCATAGGTATTTGTTTTCTCTGGCTTATTTCACTTGGGATCATGCCCGCAAGGTCCATCCATGTTGTCAAAATGGCAAGATTTCATTCTTTTTTCTGGCCAAATAATGTTCCGTGTGTGCATGCATATGTGTGTAGTCTGCGTGTACCACATTTTCTTTATCCATTCAGCCATTGATGAACACTTAGGTTGTTTCCGTGCCTTGGCTACTGTACATGATGCTGCAGTGGACATGGGGGGTACATGTGTCTTTTCAAATTAGCGTTCTCATTTCCTTTGGATAAATACCCAGAAGTAGAATTACTAGATCATATGGTAGTTCCCTTATTAATTTTGGGGGGAATCTCCATAGAGTTTTCTGTAGCAGTGGCTCTAATTCACATTCCCACCCACAGTACACAAGGGTTCCCTTTTCTCCATATCCTCACCAACACTTGTTATTATCTTTCCAACAGGCATTGTGGTTTTGATTTACATTTCCCTGATGATTAGTGATGTTAAGCACCTTTTTGTGTACCTATTAGCCATCTATATGTCTTCTTTAGAAAATGTCAACTGAGACCCTCTGCCCATTTAAGTGGTTTATTTGTTGGGTTGTTGTTTTGTTTTTGTTTTTGTTTTTTTACATTGAATTCTATAATTCTTTATATCTCCTAGATATTAACCCCTTATCAGATATATGATTTGGAAATATTTTTCCCATTCCATAGGTTGCCTTTTCATTTTGTTGATGGTTTCCTTTACTATGCGGAGGTTTTTAGTTTGGTGTGGTCCCATTTGTTTATTTTTACCTTGGTTGCCTTTGCTTTTTGGTGTCAGATCCAAAAAAATCATTGCCAAGACCTATGTCAAGGAGCTTACCCCCTATGTTTTCTTCTAGAACGTCTATGGTATCAGGTCCAACATCCTAGTCTTTCATCCATAAACTGTTTTTACATAAAAATATTGTGAGAACGGGGCGCCTGGGTCGCTTAGTCATTGGGCGTCTGCCTTCCGCTCAGGTCATGATCCTAGGGTTCTGGGATCGAGCCCGGCATCGGGTGCCCTGCTGAGCTTCTCCCTCTCCCACTCCCTCTGCTTGTTTTCCCCCTCTCGCTGTGTCTCTATCAAATAAATAAAACCTTTTAAAAAAATATTGTGAGAACAATGTCAGCTCCAGATCTACACTTTTCTTTCAGATATGATCCCAAGACGGATATGTGGACTGCAGTGGCATCTATGAGCATCAGCAGAGACGCAGTGGGGGTCTGTTTACTTGGTGATAAATTATATGCTGTTGGAGGGTATGACGGACAGACTTATCTTAATACAGTGGAGGCTTATGATCCCCAGACAAATGAATGGACCCAGGTATGGCATTTCATTTTTCATTATTACACTTCTCTCTTTTTATTAAAATAATTCATTAAATAAAAATGATCTCCATTTGTCCATTACCAAAATATATAGCATAAGCATGATAAAGTCTTCTCTTTGATTAAATATATGAAGACAAGAAGGAATGTTTAATTTTATGATATAATTAAAATCCAAAATTATTTTTAAAGAATAAATTAATACTCAGAGAAATTATTAATAGTTTTGATCTGCCACCATTTGCTTACTGGGAACTGATGAGATGTTCTAGTCTTGATAGGCCAGGTAGGACCACAAGAGAGCTGCAGCAGAGGGAGGGGAGATGGTGGAAAATAAGAAACAAAGAGAAATCAGAAAAATGTGAACCACTTAGGCAGACATAAGAAATAATTTTTAAATACTTAAGCCACTGATATCTGAGAGCAGATGAAATGTCTGGTCATCACCTAATAAAGATGGCAACCTTAAATTACATTAACAAGTAAGAAACTTGACCTGGCAAGTTTATTAACAAAAGGAATTCCAGCCATGTCTATTTCTGGAGGGGCTAGTACATCTAAGAATGATCTTTTGAGATCTTTGTTTCCATCATTACCGAGAACAGAATTAGGAATTTTGTGTCCCAGTTCAGAATCTGGTACCTGAAAGACCCTCAGATATTTAATTGACCCAAGGTTTTTTTTTACATACAAGGAGCAATGGTAAGTACTGTCAAGAAAACAAAACTTAAAAGAATCCCCACTGCCATAGAACTGAACGACTTAAGTAGGTATAATCTGGGGGTGTGAGGGGAGAACCCGCAGTGTAGAACAGTTGGTAGCAAGTGTCTCATTGTGTAGGCATTGAGTGGTGTAGGAAATCAAAGAGAAAAAATAAATTGGTTTTTGAGAATGCTTTAGTGAGAAGAAGTTGGACTTAAGCTAAGCTTTCAATTGATCCAATGCAAAAAAGTAGAAAGAAATGGGAAATTATATGAGAAAACATGAAAGAAATGTCAATGAAGAAGAAATACGCAAGATATACTGAGAAAGCATGGCTGGTTCTAAGGATCCGTGTTTAGTAAGAGTAGGATGTCTTTCCCTCCACCTTTTTAATTTAATTTCAATTAATTAACATATAATGTATTATTTGTTTTGGAGGCACAAGTCTGTTACTCATCACTCTTATATAATACCCAGTGCTCATTACAACACATACCCTCCCCAGTGTCCATCACCCAGTTACCCCATCCCTCCACCCCTCTCCACTCCAGCAACCCTCAGTTTGTTTCCTGTGATTAAGAGTCTCTCATGGTTTGTCTCCCTCTCTGGTTTCATCTTGTTTCATTTTTTTCCTCTTGTCCCCTATGATCCTCTGCCTTGTTTCTTAAATTCCACATATCTGTGGTGATATGAGTGATATGGAGATGTGATCATTGCCTTTCTCTGATTGACTTATTTCACTTAGCTTAATACCCTCTAGTTCCATCCACGTTGTTGCAAATGGCAAGATTTCGTTTTTGACGGCTCTATAATATTCCATTGTATACATATACATCTCCTCTATCCATTCATCTGTTGATGGACATCTAGGCTCTTTCTGTAGTTTGGCTGTTGTGGACATTCTGATTGGAGAGCAAGGTTGGGGTCAGGATAGAAGTTGGCAAAGGCCATGCTTCAAGAGTTTGGTAGTGGGAAGCCGGTGGAGACTTAACCAGGAGAGTGATACAGTAACAGAAATTTCATGTGGTGGTTGGGGACAGGGGCTAGGGGCAAGAGAAGCAAAGGCTGGATAAAAATAAAACATGTAGAAGGTTGCTTCACTTTAAGGCTTGAGGTGTCAACTCTAGAAATGGATTCAAGAGATATTACCAAGTCCTATCTGTTCTTTCTTTCTACACTTGCAGGGTTGAATTAAAGATTCAAGTTCTGAAGAAAATAGCAAATGAATGACCAGAGGGTGTCTTAGATAAGACAATAAGGTAGAGCATTAGAGAGAGGAGACAGGCTTTCAACAAGATAAGGATGAATGAAGATAATTTATTATTTGTGAAGTTGTAAGAACCTTTGAGAATGTGATAGAAGCAAAAGACACTCACAGTGTAAAAAGTAAAGAGAAAAATAAGTAAATGCAGGAGCTAGAGGAGCATACAGTTTTCAAACGATGATAATAGAAAGTTAACATTTATTGAACACATTTTATGTACCAGGCTCTATTGGATGAGGAATCTGAGACACAGAGTTTAAATAGTTGACCCAAGCCACACAGTAAATCAGTGGTAGAGTTAGAATTTGAGCCAATGGTCTTTTTCACAATAAAGGTAAAAGTAAAAGAGTAGAGATTCCAGATGCTAGAAAGAGCAACATTGAAGGGCAAGAAAGAAGGGCAAGATACAGAATTGAAAGCAAAGACTGGTCTTCTGCAGACTGGAGGAAAGATCTCTTCCAAGGCTGGGAAAGAAGATGAGAATATGAAAGGGGCAGGGAATTTTTAAATGAAGAGGATAGACTATAAAAAGGGACTTAGTATGTGACCTTGATCTTGTTTCTTTTTTTTTATTTTAATTTTTATTTTTTTAAAGATTTTATTTATTTATTTGACAGAGAGAGAGATCACAAGTAGGCAGAAAGTCAGGCAGAGAGGGGGAAGCAGGCTCCCTGCTGAGTCCCAAATGATCTTTTCTTTTTTTGGAGGTACCTTTAAAAAGAAGGACATACTGCTTAGTACTGTGACGTGACCTAAGCAGTTGAGTCTGTGACACTTGGACTTCCACAAGGGGCTTGGAGGACGGGCTGGCCCTGCAGAAAGGCTGGGGCGGCAGAGTTTGGGAGCCGCTCTTTGATGAGTACATTCGGTTTCAGTATTTTACCAACTATGTGGTTTTATCAACAGTTGTACCTACACACCCAACAAATATGTCTTTTTGTGTTTGTGTTTGTGTTTGTCATTGTTTTTGTTTTTGTTTTTAGGTTGCTCCACTATGCCTAGGAAGAGCTGGGGCTTGCGTCGTAACTGTCAAACTATAACACAGTGCTGTGTTTTCTAAATGAAGATATCGTCTTCCTCACAAATTTACTAAAATTATTCTCCAACCAAGGGATACATTTTTAGCCAATTTGCAATGCCGCATTCCTGGGCACAGAGTGCCCAGTCTCAAAGTGAAGACAGTCAAATAAGGTAGCCACGAGGGGAAGACACGGGATTAAATCCTGCATTTCTCCATAAGTCATTTCTCAGTCAATCAAAACTACAGCCGAGGGACTGACACCACGTGTGAGGACAAATTCACCGCTCTCAAACAGAAGCCAATGCTGGCTGGGGATGTCATTTATTAATAATCAATCACATTTTACTAACATTACCCAGATTCCTTTTACTACAGTGCACATATACCAGAGAACACTTTGAACGTTTGCTTTGTAACTTTATCATACGTTGGTTGCAGTAATTTTTATCCGTTTGTTTAACCACAACTGCTGCTTTCATGACATATTACACACTATGCTAATCTTCAGGTTTTTTCAGAAATAGCTGCATTATATAGGCTTTGACTTGTGGACTTTTACTTCTCAATTGGCTTAGTCTCATGAATAAAGAAAAACGAGAGTCAAAACAATAATGACCAAATGCAAACGAAATGATCTTTGGGTTCTTTTAAAATAGTCTTCCTATTGTTAGATTCACTAACAATACGGGGTATGATATCCTCAAATTGGAACTGAAAGATGGTGTTTTGCAGTAAATTGAAGAGAGGCACATTTATGTCGAGGAAAGAAATGTCACATACCCTAACATGTTCTTTCACCTAAGTAAGACTTAATTATATGGATTTGTTTTCTTTTATATTATGAAAGCTGTTTTGATTTTTGTCTTTTGATATTGACAAAACTGTTCGGATATTCTTACGTCCTCAAGTCTGGATTTGCCTCCTTTGCTTTGTTTCTCACATTTTGCTGCAGTTAGTAACCCTTTGTGTTTCTTTGTAATCAAACAGTTTGAGGGGAATGGGCTTATTGAATGTCTGAAAAATAAGTTTAAAGTGTTTATTACCCGAAGTTTTGTACATTTGTAAACTCCAATTACACATGTGAATGTTAATACTCTCAGCGAATTGTTTATTGTCTGCAAAAATGCACTGGGCAGCAACATTTTATGATAAATCCTTTAAGATATAAAAGTCATTAACTTATGTCTTAATATAAAAATGAGTATAAATGAAATTCCCATCTTTTAAAATACAATGCCGTGGTTAATGTGCTTTTACATTTTATATCAAGGTAGACTTCATTCTAATTGCTTTCTTTAAAAAATTAAACCACGCTCTTTTTTTTTTTTTTACTGGGAGTGGGGGCAGGGTGGGGTGGGAGGGAGCCAATTTTGAATGCTCTTGAAAGGTTTCTTTGGAAACCAAGAAACTGAATGCTTCCATTCCCAAAGCAAGTCTTGTGGTCATCGTATCAGTGCGGCCACAAAGAAAATACTGGTAATTATGAAAAATACATTAAAGTTTTCTATATTCATTATATTATGGATATAAATTCAATTCTTTTCATGACAAGGAGGGATCAGCCTTAGAGTATATTTATGTATTTAGGGGAAGAGAGCGGAAAAGAAGAGGAAAGTTTTAAAAAACAAAACAAAAATCAAAAGCAGAAACGTGTGAGCACATCATCACCTTCTCGGGGAGGCTTAGGCTGCGATTTGAAAGGCATCTATGCTTGTACAAGCACAAGGATTTATACTTGCGATTATTCCTTTGAACACTCACCACCCACTCTCTGACTTCCTGTGGCCCACAGTGGAGGCCAGACTCGTGTCAGCGTAAAAGACCTGATTCTCCTCTCTGAGGACCTTCCTTTTCTTCATGGGATTCATGAACCGTGCCTTTGATTTTCCTACCCTGAGAGAGGCCCTTTTTTATGCAGTTGAGTACAGTTGGTGTTTGAACAACACAGGGGTTCGGGATGCCAACCCTCTGCACAGCAAAAAACCTGCGTATAACTTTTAACCCCCTCAGAACTCAACCCCTGATAGCCTCCTGTTGACCAGAAGCCTCACCAGTAATGTAAACAGTTGATTAACGCATATTTTGTATATTGTATGTATTAAGTACTGTATTCCTACAAAAAAGTAAGCTACAGGAAAGAAAATGTTATTTAAAAAATCACAAGAAAGAAAATATCTGTTATTTTAAAAATCACAAGAAAGAAAATATCTGTACAGTATTGTACGATACCAAAAAAAATCCTCATATAAGCGGACTTGTACTGTTCAAACCCGTGTTGTTCAAAGGTCAGCTGTGGTCCAGAGGACCAGCTTTCCTGAATAGGAATAAAGAGAACCAATTCTTTCTAGTGACAGAATGCTCACCGAAACACTCATTCCTCTGCTCCTCTGGGGTATTCTGACTCTGGAGGAAAATATGACTCTTAGTATCCATCATCCAACAGTAGCTGCCTTGACTTTTATTTGCTGGTTCATTGATGATGATGTCTACATGCTCTTTATTTTAACCTCAATTAGTGATGCCTTGCAAAAATATTTGTTAGTAATTATTGAATGCTTATTATGAATTAAGAATCAGGTTTTTTGCATGCATTAACACATTTAATCCTCACAACAACTTCATGAGGTAGGTTCCGTTATTCTCATTTTTACAGTGAGGAGATGGGGGCACAGAGAAGTTAAGCCCAAGATCATCTATAGCAAGTAAGTGGTAGGACAAGAAATTTGAATGCACATACTTTGCACTTGAGAGTCCATACTCTTATTTCTTTCTCTAGGTAGAAAAAGAGAGGTTTCATTTTAATAAATGAGGAATCATTTATTTTAATAAGAAGAAAATGAAGAAGGTTTATGATTTTTAGAATCACAATTTATACCAGTCATACCCCTCTCAGAAAATTTTTGTTCTTTAGTCTCATTAGGGAAATTTTGTTTAAATCTCTTACAGAATTTTACATATAAATGTGCTTTATTTAGAAAAGTACATGCAAGAAAACACAATGTATACTTCACATTTTATAAACAATAGATAAATTACATGGTATTTTGGATGACTGAACCATAAACAGATTTATTGGTCAAAAAGGCTTTATTGCCAAAAAATATTAGATGGTATAGATGAAATGGAAAGATTCCTAGAAACATACAAATTACCAAAATGGACTCAAGAAGACAAAAAAATCTGAACAGACCTATATCAAGTAAAGAGATTGAATCAATGGTGAAGAACCCCCAACAAAGAAAGTACTGCAGCAAATGGGTTCACCAGTGAATTCTACCAAACATTTAAAGAGACATTAACAGCAATTCTTCTTAACATGGCACCAGAAGTTCTAGCAAGAACAATTAGGCACGAAAAAGATAAAAAAGGAATCCCAATTACAAAGGAAGAAGTAAGATGACAATATTTGCAGCTGACATGTTCCTGTATCTTAAAAATTCTAACAAATACACACACACACACACACACACACACCCTAAAACTTGAGAGCAAATAAATTCAGAAGTGTTGCAGGATACAAGATCAATACACAAATGTCAGGTGATTTCTATACATTGGCAAAAAAAAAAAATCCAAGAAGGAAATTTTAAAAACAGTTCTATTTATAGTAGTATCACAGAGAATTAAATACTTGGCAATAAACTTAACCAAGGAAGTGCATGGCTTGCACACTGAAAAATACAAAACACTGATGAAATAAAGCTCTAAATAAATGGAAAGACATCCCACATTCATGGATTAAAAGAGGTACTGTTAAAATGGCAATAGTCTCCAAATTAGTCTGCAGATTCAATGTAATCCCTATCAAACCCCCAATGGCCCTTTATTGCAGAAATGGAAAAGCTGATCCTAAAATTCATATGGGATTGTAAGTCAAAACAATCTTTAAAAAGAACAAAGCTAAAGGACTCACATTTCCCAATTTCAAAATCTATCATGAAATAGAAAGTCCAGAAATAAACTATGGTCAACTGATTTTCAACAAGGGTGCCACTTCTCATTCAATAGAGAAAGACTAGTCTCTTCACAAATGGTGCTGAAACAATATTCATGTGGAAAAGAATGAAATGGGACACAATAAATATTAACATAAGTCGAAGACCTTAAATAGAAGGCTAAAACCATAAAACTCTAAGAAGAAAACATAGGCACAAATCTTCATGACCTTGGATTTGGCAATGGTTTCATATATATATGACATCAAAAGCACAAGGCAACAAAAGATAAATTGGATTTCTTCAGAATTAAAAGCTTCTGTGCATCACAGGACACTAGGAAGAAAGTGAAAAGACAGCCCACAGAATGTGAGAAAATGTTAGCAAATCATATAAGGTTCTATCCGGGATACATAAGGAACTCCTACACTCAACAACAAAAAGATAGACAACCTATTTAAAAATGGGCAAAGGACTTGAATAGACATTTCTCCAATGTAGGTCTGAATCACATGAAGAGATGCTCAACATCATTAGTCATTGGGGAAGGGTAATAAAAACCATAATTAGATACCATTTCAAATCCACTAGGTTGACTATAATTTTAAAAACAGAAAATAAGTATTGGAGATGTGGGAGGCTGCGATAAGGCTTGAGATGAGGACCAAAGCAGACCCTGACTTGTGTCTCCTTTAAAGTCCGAATAGCCTAACCAAAGATTTAGGATGGAAAATTTGAGTAGCACTGAGAAAGGGTCTGTGCTATGTGTTGTGCACTCGCCAACGTGACTTCCCACATGTTTAATAGTTTTTTTTTTTTTTTAATTTTACTTATTTTTTTGGCAGACAGAGATCACGAGTAGGCAGAGAGGCCGGCAAGAGAGAGGAAGGGAAGCAGGATCCCTGCTGAGCAGAGAGCCCGATTCGGGGCTTGATCCCAGGGCCCTGGGATCATGACCTGAGCTGAAGGCAGAGGCTTTAACCCACTGAGCCACCCAGGCACCCCCCACATGTTTGCTAGTTAGATGAGAGCCAATTGGTTGGGGTCATAAGCTCTTAACTGGTCCTTGCTCTTCCAGCACAGCTCCTAAATCACTCTCAGGTTTTACTTCTTATGAGACAATTGTACTAACATCAGCCATTGCCTGTCAACAGGTGTTGATCTGAAGTGGGCAAAACAGGCCTGGTCTGGAGGGTTTTTGTGCACGTAGCAAAGTCTTTTGTAACCAGCTGAAGATAGTTACTGTTGGCTATAGAATGCCTCACTGCCCTGAATAAAGTCGGCACTGTTGGACATCCTCCTCAGTGCTCCTCCTGCCCCCATCTCTTTGTCTCTTTAACTTCTTTTCACCATCCTCTTACCCTCACGTTTCCTGGTCGATTTGTCGCGCCGGCCGCGACATGGAGAGGATGTGGGGAAATTGGAACCTTCTTACATTGCTGGTGGGATGGTTAAATGGTATAGATATAGTGGAAAAGAGTTTGGTGGTTCCTCAATAACTTAAACGTAGAATTACCATGTGACCAAGCAGTTCTGCTCCTGGGTATATATCCACCCCCAACCAAAATAAGAAACCCTGAGAACAGGTGTTTAAACAAAAATTTGCACATAAATATTCATAGCAACATTCATAGTAGCCAAAAGGTAAAAACAACCCAAATGTCCATCAGCCAATGAACCGATACATTTTGGTACATAATACAATAGAATACTTTTCAGTCTTAAAAGGAAATGAAGTACAGATACATACTGCAACATGGATGAACCTTGAAAACATTATGTTTTCATAAGCCAGACACAAAGACCACGTATTATATGATTCCATTTATATGAAATATACAAGATAGGCAATTTCGTGGAGGCAACCAGAGTCTGAGAGGAAGAGGGAGTGGGGAATGACTGCTTAATGAGTAAGGAGTTTCCTTTCAGGGTGATAAAAATGTTCTGGAACTAATTAGTGGAGGTTACACAACAGGGTGAAGGTACTAAATGTCACTTATGACAAATTTTATGTATATTTTACAACAATAAAAAGTAGGTACATTACAAATTGTCATTTAAATGTCATAACAATAGACATTCTCTCTATATTGCTAGGATTAAAACTCTGCATTTATATTCATCCCAAAGAGATTATTTTCTAAATGTAATCTGCAAGTAAACAGATTTTTAAAAGTCTGACAGAATATCTCTTTAGAATGTAATTCTAGTCTAAGAGTGAGAAACAATGACAGAGGAAATTTTGGTTGGAAGCTCTTTTCCAATGCCTACTACCCAAAAGCATCCCATAAATGTTAAAAGTCAAAGTATCTTTTCCTAAAATAATACTTAAAATTGTAATTTCTTAACTGTTATGGAACAAATATTCAGTAAAATGACATTTTATTGTGACTGGATTATAAATTCCCATGTAATATTTTCATTCTATTTCATTTTTTAGTTGGAGTAAAAAAAAATCAAATGCCATGAAAAATGAAAACCTACTTTGGGCATTTTCATCCTTCTCAATCTCAGATACCTTCCATGATTTATAAAAATGGACCAACTCCCCCATCAGAGACTCTATCCTTACTCCCAAGAAAACACCATGTTGGGGTCCCTGGGTGGCTCAGCGGGTTGATCCTTTGCCTTCGGCTCAGGTCATGATCTTAGGGTCCTGGGATCGAGCCCCCCATCGGGCTCTCTGCTTGGCGGGGAACTGCTTCCCTCTCTCTCTCTACCTGCCTCTCTGCCTACTTGTGATATCTCTCTCTCTCTCTCTCTCTCTCTCTGTCAAATAAATAAATAAATAAATAAATAAATAATCTTTTAAAAAAAGGAAAGAAAGAAAATACCGTGTTTACTTTGTATCTTTTCCTGGGTGTGAGCAACTCTGGTATCTTGGGAATCTCTTGAAGAAATACAATATTGATTGATGTAGGGGTTAACATCATATGTAGCGTTTACTGCCCCTTATTTCCCCCTTCCCTGGGTAATTATTTCATTTAGCTAATGAGCTGCCTCCAGAGGGTGAAGCCAAGGAAGCTTGGAAACCATGTTCAGTGTCCTCCAACTTTGCCCAAGCCAAAGTTGGTTCCATTTGGTGACATTTCTTTGTGGATAATAAACATATTTAATCGAGGTATCTGTAAATACATCAGCATACAGATATATTATTGAATGAAAACTACTTGTGTAATATGTGCCTAGAGGATAACTAATAGAAGTTGGGAAGGCAAACAATGACTCGGTTACCCTTTTGTTATACTGGGAGTGGTGGCATGCTCAAGGTATTAAAATGATCATAGCTACACTAGTTTCAAAACTAGTCATATTGCTTATTTATATTTTTCTGAGTGAATTCTATCCAGAAAGTCTGTTGTCACTTTTTAAGAGAGCACAGACACGCTACTTGAAATTGAGAAGAAGAATGCACACTACATTTTTAAAATCGCTTTCTTTGAAGTTCGCATCTTTGCAAATCTAAAATACATGATAAGCTGAGCAGTCCCAAAGAGACCCAGATGGAGAAAAATTTCGTGGAAGGAAAGAGGTCCTTGCGTCGTGGTGGTCGGTGCAATGAGGTTAGAGAGAAGCTGTCATTCAAAGAGCTGCCCGTCAGGGACAAGATTAGCTGGGCTGTGTGAGGACTTCAGAGAAAGAAAATGCCAGGTAGCAAGTCTGGCAAAAGCTGACCTACTTACCTGACTGATTCTGTATCACAAACTCAGTAGCGGAGCTGCAGAGAAGGACTGGGAGTGGGGGCGGGGGAAGTTAATCCAATTGAGAATTCATTTATCTCAGAAACTTTCTGATCAATAAGGCACCGAGCAAAGCCGTAAGGAGAGTAAGATCTTACACGCAATCAATCGCTGATCATGACACAAAGAAGGGGAAAGAAGGCTAATTCCTTAAGGGCACGTACTGGGGTATCTTTTTGTACCCAGGATAGCACTTAGCATTTTCCTCACTGTTGACACCTTCACCCAATAGGCTCTTGCTAATTACCGGTTGATGTAAATATGGGGTCGACTTGGTCTTTGAGGTCAGTCCCTGCAGATGTATTGAAATGCGGGTCGATGGTAACACAGATTCTGAAAGACAGAACAAAACGAATTTAGGAGATTTCCTTGTTCACATTTTGGAAGAGGGTTATGACATGAGGAGAGGGGTGTAGAAAGCATGAGCACGGGAGTGAGGAAACTAGAATATGTTCAGGAAGGAAGGGGCCGCCCAGGCTGACTGCCCAGGCATCGGATACATGCAGGGCGATGGAGGGAAACGTTGGCTAAATTTTGTTTTATTCAAGGACAGTCATCGTTTCTATCTGCACATGACTCCAAGATACTATGCAGAACTTCTAGAAGGATATAAATAATGCCAGGGATGCAGTCTACAGGTAGGTCCCCATTATGCTCTGTCTACCTGCTCTTCCCCTCTGACCTCATTTAAGTAGCCATATGGACCATGTGCAGCTACAATATATCAACTAAATGGTCTGTTTTCTCTTCTCCCAGCAATATTACAACAATAACGATTTTCAAGTGTCATGACCATTGAACTCAATATTTGGGCAGTTGGGAAAATCTGTATTGTCCGTTACTTAAACCTTTCACAGTAAGAACTAGTCTTTGCAAAGATTGTCCTAGATGACTGACTGCTCAGGTCCCTTCCAGCTCCAGTACTCAGTAAGGTAGGTTGACTATCATCTGACTATCTGTGGGCATTGATACCCACCAGCCATGACAGCTGGGGCTACCATCCCCGCCAGAACCCAGAATGCTACGTAGTTATCACCGCACTGCAGGCATTGCCAGGGATTCCCAGCCATGGCATCCCATCAGGATTACTTGACAGACTTTAAAAAGTCAGGACCCGTGGCTCCTGGGGTCTACCCCATATATGCCATCTCAGGATGTCAGTCCCAGCCAGAACCCAGGTGATTCAAATGTGCAGCCGCAGCAGAGAACCATCAACCCAGGCCACTGTGTGGCTTCCGCCCCCCTCAGACTACGTCACCGCTTGCCAACCTTCAAATCAGGCCCTCTGTGCTTGGTATAGTCTGAGTGTTTGTGTCCCCTCAAGAGTCATGCGTTAAGATCCTCTTCCCCACAAGTTATGCTATTTGTAGGTGAAGACTTTGGAAAGTGCTTCTAAGTCATGAGGGAAGAAACCCTCTTGGATGGGATTCATGCCTTCATAAAAGAGGCTCCACAGAGATCCTTAGATCCTTCTGCCTTGAGAAAATATCCGGGAAGTCTGCGACCAGAAAAGGGGCCTCGTTCAACCACGTGGCACCCTGATTTTGGACTTCTAGCCTCCGGACCTGTAAGCAATAAATTTCTACTGTTGATAAGCCATCTGGTCATTGACTTTTTTTAAATAGTAGCTGGACAGACTACCACAGTGTTACACCAAGAGGGAACTTTCTAACCATTTTAGGAGAGCCATTTAGTCACATAATTATGAGCTTGCAAATCAGTCTTTTCTGCTCACATTCCCCCAAGGACCACTATGAGATGATATCTTGCTAGTTTTATTTAGCATGTGCAAAGTATACAATTTATTTTAAAATAGCATACCATTGAGAGGTTTTCGCAATTTAGATGAGCTTTTCCCAAATTATACCAAATCAGGGAGCCTATATAGTATTTTTGTAGAAGAAATGGAATATTTTTAACAAACTCATTTAACAAAGATATTGTGATGGTCTAAAATGAAAAGCAGCTTTGAAAAACACGAACAACTCAGAGCAGACTTCCTTCGTTTCTGGGAATGTGGTTGTGTAGAGAATTTAGATGAATCATCCTGCTTAAAACAACCAAAAATTCTGAATAAAATGCATTTTCTTCAAAACACTGAAGAACAAACAAAATATTAATGATTATGAAGACAAAAGGCTAAGTGAAAGGAAAGACCCAGAAAGATGACCTGAGAGCACTGAACCTCTTTTGCCCCAAAGGCATTCCCCAAACTGAGGAACTTTTCCTCTGGTTTTGTTGGCCTCCTACTGTGTGGGCTAGAAAAGTCAAATCCCAAGATGTGCCCAAAGGGAAAAGACTACCTCTATAAAGCTGAGATCTCAAAGTGCTACAGCCCAAGGGAAATGGCAAACCAAAATAATACCTACTTCATTCTCCATTATCAGGAGACTGTAAAAGAAAGAAAAAGGAAAAAAAGAAAAAGAAAGGGAAGGGAGGGAGGGAAGAAGTAAGGAAAAGAGAAAAGAAAATGCCTTAGGATCTCTTCAGAACAGGTGATCACAAGACACACACACACACACACACACACACACACACACACACACACACACCCCTGCCATAAAGTTGCCCCAGATTTACATTACAGGAGACATAGAGAATCTGAATAGTCCTATAATCATTTAAAGAAAATCTTCTCACAGAGAAAACTCCAGGCCCAGATATTTTCAGACAATTTCTACCAGTCAAGGAAGCCTATCTTTCTAAAAAGTATTTAAACAGAATAATATATGCTCAGGAAATTAATTTCAGAAAAATGACATCAAAGAAATGCGCTATCTACACAATTTCAATAAAATATTTCTCTCACTCATATGACCTTCAACAATGCTAAAATTTGTTCATTAAACTAACTCTATAATTATTCAAAATATGGTGAAATGTTACTTCTCTAATTCAATCTAGTCTTCTATGTTGTTCACTACAAGATTGCCATTAGTATAAGCATGTTATATAATGTTTGAGCATTCAGAAAGAGTTGCAAAAACCTACAAAAGATCAACTGACAGTTTGGTTAAGAGAACCAAAATCCCAGTACATCCATGACTGCATAATAATAAGTTCTTTGACCATAATAAAACAATAACTTAATTAATATTAAACATTTTTTAAGATTTTATTTATTTCTTTGATAGAGAGGGTGAGTATGAAAGGAGTGGGAGAGGGAAAAGCAGGCTTCCTGCCAAGCAGGGAGCCCAGTGGGGGGCTCAATCCCAAGACCCTGGGATCAGGACCTGAGCCGAAGGCAGACACTTAACGACTGAGCCATCCAGGTGCCCAATATTAAACATTTTAATAGTCATTATTTTGAAATTACTCTCTTGTTGATAATAAAAATTATTCAGTTCCATTTTTCTTTGTCTTACTTAGTCGACATTTTAGACTATGGGCTTTCTAATATTACATCAAAGTGCAAAAATTATGCTGATTCGTTAATCTGGGATGATCATTGATACTGTATAGTTAATACTATTCAGCACATTTTTTTCAGTAATTACATAGTGCTTTAAGATTCGAGCTAAAGGTATTTTTGTATCTAATCATCTACATACATATAATAAATAGCCTATGACTATAGAATCTCTGGAAGCCAGATAGAACCATTCAATGAAGGCCCATGATAAAATATAGTAAGTACTACCAGAATAGGGAACATGTTTAAAACAAAGATTTTACCTGTGGCGAGGCAAAGTTCCACAAACAAGTTCCTCTTCTGAAGACCAAACACAGAGGAAAATGGGCAACTCAAAATTATACTTCAGCTCTCTAGGTCCAAAGACTAAATAGAAGCAGAGAAACTACAGGTAAGAGGTCAACAAACCATAGCCCACAGGGCAAATCTGTCTGCCATTTGTTTGTGTCAGTAAAGTTTTATTGGAACACAGATGTGCCTGTTTGTTTACAGATAGCCTTTGGCTACTTTGGTGTGTGACCACAAAGTTAAGTTGTGACAGAAACCGTAGCTTTTTCTTGACATTTACAGCAAAAGTTTGCCAACCTGTACAGGGAGGGTCATTCTTCCATCACCTAGGAGATGAGGCCTCTGACAGGGTGGAAATGAGGAAAATACAGAGCAAAAAAAGGGTAAACCAAGAGGGAGCTTTCAATAGCAAGAAAGTGATTGAAGGAAGGGAGAGAAGGAAAGTCGGAGGAATGAGGTTGTGAACTCAGTTTGGCTTCCCCACTGAGTCTCGGAGAAGTCTTCTCCAGGCCTGAAGGCACTTAGAGATTCTCTTAGCTGTTGAGGTAGCCAAATGAAATTGGGTTAAAACCTCGTGTTTTTATTAAATTGCCTCAGACTTGGCCATTCGTTTACTGAAATGCAGAGTTTGAGTCAACTTGATTATGTGGCCGATACTGTGCAAGCATGTTAATTTGTAAGGTCTTTCCAAGAGCCCTGTGAAGTAGATATGATTATTCCCACTTCGTGGGGTGGAAACCAGCTAGTGAGCCGCAGAGCTGAATTTAAAAACCAACCAGATCTGTAGGACCTCAGAGTCTTCTTCAAAAACCTAGGCAAGATTGTCACATGGAGGTGAGCTGTAGCTCAAAGGATGATACATATTTGTTGCCAAGGTCAGTTGTTATGATAGTGTCCTCATCACATCTGTGCCACATTGTAAATGTTCACTTTTAACGAGTAGGAACAGGCTACGTAATTCTACCTATTACACGCATGAGTGCGCATGCGCGCACGCACAAACAGGCCCTTAATAAGAGCTGCTCTGTTGGGAGAGGACAGAAGAAGGGCATTTTAGTGAGGGTGGCATATTTAATGTCCTGGGTACAGAGCGCTGTTGCTGTCAATAGAGCAAAGAGCCGGGGGGGGGGGGGGGTGCTGGGTGGAGCAGTAACGAACGGAAATGAGACGATGAGGATGAGCGTTACTAGCAAGTCGTCAATCCATTGTTCAATATTTAATTTTAATTTCAAAGAGACAAGGGCTTCCAAATTCTAAGGATGTGAGGAGGAGGATTCTGTAGCCTTTACTGGATTGATCAGGGTCCAGTCAGGAGCCAGCACCCACCGCATCCCGGGAAGAGAAGGTTTGGTATAAGGAATTACGCGCTTTTGCAGAACGTGAGACCCGCACAGAGCTGGCTGGCTGTCATGGTGTGGGATTGGACTGCCCTACTTGCAGGCTAATAAATTAGCCTGTTATTGTTTCACGGGTGCTGGCAGAGGACACTAAACTAGGGCAGAGACAAAGAACTTTATTACCCAAAGTACAAAAAATGAGTGTGGCTATCACAGGTTGGGTTAATTCCCCTGGCCCCCAAGTCCCACAGGAGCAGGTGGGAATCCACTGAGCTTAGGGAATTCACTGATTTTCTAGTAAACGGTAACCAATCCAGCTCTTTGTCCTCCAGGTTTCTACATACACACACTACCTTGAGATATGGCTCAGGGTTAAGAGTAGTGAAGAGAGACACTCAGGGACTGCTGTATATGGCTTTCCCCTTCCTCTTGCCATGTCTCCAGCATTTAGCATTTGCCAGCTGGAAAAGGAGGAAAAGGCCCATTTCTATTTTCACAGGGCAGGTAATGAAGATTGGAGGTGAGAAGCCATAAATTAAAAGACTAGCATATATGGCTATCCGTAGTACAAGACTTCGTGAATCAAGATATAGTGTGAAAACATAGAATAGAAGGAAGACGGTGATTCAATCCATTTTAACGTGTGTGTGTGTGTGTGTGTGTGTGAGAGAGAGAGAGAGAGAGAGAGAGAGAGAGAGATCTCCACTGTGTGCTGAGAGCTGCAGAAACCAAAAGACATCGTCCCTAACCCTTCAGCAATCTTGAGGAGCTCACAAGCTGCGGGGGGGTGGGGGGGCACAGACAGCTAACCATAACAATGCCCCTTTTACTACAAAAGGGGGAAAGGGGGGGAACTAGAAAGTTTAGAAGCATATTGGGGCACCTGGGTGGCTTGGTCGTTAAGCATCTGCCTTCAGCTCAGGTCATGATCCCAGGGTCCTGGGAGGGAGCCCCACATCAGTCTCCCTGCTCGGTGGGAAACCTGCTTCTCCCTCTCCCACTCCCCTGCTTGTATTCTCTCTCTTGCTATCACTCTCTCTCACTAAAATGCCTTTCTTTTGTCTCTCTCTGTCAAATAAATAAACAAAATCTTTTAAAAAATTTGTTAAATATCTCTAAGGTACACTTTAAAGAATGAAATAAATTTATGAACTGCCTGACATACTTCTATAATACTTTTCTCCTACAGTTTTTGGTTGCCTACTTACTGATCACCTCAACATATGGCAACAATTTTCTAGTATTTTCTGTAGAGAGTATAGAGAGGTAGAAAGGTAATTCACATTCCTCCAGCCTGGTTGATCATAATTTGTTTATTGTGCATAGTTTAGAAACGCCCCCTCCAGCTTCACTACTCATTTTTGGTCATGTGGTGTAAATCTAGGTTTCCGGAAGATTTGTAACAGGTTTCTTTCATATATGAACTATTTTTCCTCCTTTCCCATGCTTCTTTGCTTTCCCTACTTTGGGGGACTATTGCTATCCTGATACAACCCTTTACCCTGCACCTTCATAACCCTACCTAAGCCAGGATAGCTGCAAAACTGAAAAAATATGTGGAAGTGGGCAACTTGAAATCGACCTCGGCTTTTGGCAGTGAGCAGTTTGCAGGAAGTAGAAGCAGCTGTGTCTTGGTAAATGTTGAACAACGAATCTCAGTAGAGGAGAAAAAACCATCCTCCGGTTTGTGCATTTGCCCATTTTAGTGGTGTAAATACTCCTACCAGGTAACAATTTCAGACAACCAACCTGACGTCCGTATATGCAAAGTTGGGCAGAGATGGGCACAAGCAGTTTCGGGTGCCAGAGTGCCATCGAGAAGACAGTCCAAGAGCCACACTGAGCCAGGTTGAGTAGATTATGGAGAACCGTGTGACTCGTCCCCCAGAGAAAAATTAGGACTTTAAGTGAGGTATGATGGGACTGTGATTTCACTGATTCACATTACAAAAAGAGTAATTTTATCTTATTTTTATAAAGCATCTGGGGAAAAATTTTAATTTTTTTCCTGTGAAATTGAGTCATGGATGTTGTCAACAAAGCAGAAAAAAAAACCTGGTCTGATTAAAGTTGTTTCTTTTATCCTTCAAGACATGCAGCAGTGTTCTGATCATTACAGAACTTATAAAGAAACACGCTGGGTTTGATCATTTCCCTCACATTTCCAGAGAGTTCTAGAAGTTTCTTTCCCACCTCTCAGACTAGCCAAACTGAGTTCATGTCTGCCTGCCTCAGAAAGTGCTTGATCTGATGCTGTTTAGCCCTGCTTGTGGGCACAAGAAAGGACCTCTGCAGGATTTAAAGTTGTGCGGCTAACCCAGTTAAAGTGGGAGCAAAAGACTTGAAGGCAAATTGCAGAAAAGAATATCCAAGTATCCAATGAATATATGCAAAAGTGCTCAACATCATTAACCATTAGATAAATGCAAGTTAAAGCTGGCATAGCATCACTGTACACAACACGAGAATAAATACAATTTTAAAAGATTGGCAACACTGCATGTTAGTAAGGACAGAGCAATTAAAATTCTTTCCCATTGTTGGTGGGAATCTAAATGAATATAACCACTTTGTAAAAACGTTTGTCAGTATCTACTAATCCTAAGTACATAAACCCTACGTTTCTGCGATTCCACTCCAGAATATATACTAAACAGAAATGAGCGCTTATCTCTATCAAAATATGAACAAGAATGTTCATAGCAGCTCCGTGTAGAATAGCCCCAAACTAGAAATGACCCCAAGGTCCTGAAACAGAAAAGGGATAAAGTGGTTTATTGACACAATGAACTATTACTCACCAATAAAAAAGAACTGGCTACTAATTCACACAACAGCATGGGTGAATCTCAGCGATGTAGCAAAAAAAAAAAAAAAGGGATATGTCCTTCTGAATGTTTCTACTTAAATTTGAAAAGATGGCAGAGAAAAAAAAAGTTTACAGGGGACACCACGGAGTTGAACAGAAAAGGGGAAAATAAAGAGTAGGGAACAAAATACCAAGCTTTATACAGCTTCTGAAAGTAAAAACAACAGCCCTTGAAAAATGTCCATTGCTCGCCAGTAATGCCAGCCCAAAGTACCATCTGATTTTCTTGTTGAGCCAATTTAAAACTAGGTAAGAGAAACACAATGACTGGAGAATGGGCCTATTCAAATAAAAACATAGATTGTATTTAAGTAATTCAAAGTTTATTTTTTATTTTATTTTATTTATTTATTTATTTTTGATAGAGAGAGAGATCACAAGTAGGCAGAGAGGCAGGCAGAGAGAGAGGAAGAAGCAGGCTCCCGGCTGAGCAGAGAGCCCGTTGTAGGGCTCAATCCCAGGACCCTGAGACCATGACCTGAGCTGAAGGCAGAGGCTTAACCCACTGAGCCACCCAGGTGCCCCTAAAATTTATTTTTGTGTGTGTGTGTGTATTTTTTTTTTATTTGACAGAGAGAGAGATCACAAGGAGGCAGAGCAGCAGGCAGAGAGAGAGGGGGAAGCAGGCTCCCTGCTGAGCAGAGAGCCTGACGTGGGGCTCGATCCCAGGACCCTGGAATCATGACCTGAGCCGAAGGCAGAGGCTTAACCCTCTGAGCCACCCAGGCGCCCCCCTAAAATTTATTTTTAAGAAAGCTTTTTCCTTCCCTAAAAATGCAATCTAAGGGGCGCCTGGGTGGCTCAGTGGGTTAAGCTGCTGTCTTTGGCTCAGGTCATGATCTCAGGGTCCTGGGATCGAGTCCCGCATCGGGCTCTCTGCTCAATGAAGAGCCCTTCCTCTCTCTCTGCCTGCCTCTCTCGTGATTTCTCTCTGTCAAATAAATAAATAAAATCTTTTTAAAAAAATGCAATCTAAAACCATTAGGAGGAGCATGGCAAGGACAACATGGGCTATGGAATTGAGGGAAGACATGGTGCCCTAGTGTGGGGCGCTGGAGTCCAAGCAGGGTAGGGAGGGTAACCACACCGCGGGGCAGCTCCCATTGGCAAGTCGGAGACTGAGCAGAGTGAATAAGGTGTCCAAGGGGGACAACCTGGAAAGGGGAGTCAGAGCCCGGCGGGGAGCGGCGGGTATCTGGACATGAAGAGAGTGGGGACGGGGATTGGGAAGTGTGTGCATACAAGGGTGTGATATTGTAATTTATATGAAATACATATTTTATGTCTCCCACAGAGCTCCTAAACCACTGGTAATTTCCCAGGTGAGGAGAGCAATGAAGGTGTGTTTGGTTATATTAATGAGGTGACTTTTGGAAAGCTCCTGAGGCTGGGGGCTGGTTGCTAGGGGAGCCAACCAGGTGAATTATTGGTTGGAACTCTCAGTCCCACCCCTGACCTAGAATGAATTCAATCACCAGTGGCCAATGGTTTAATCAACGATGCCTAAGAAATGAACCCTCCCTAACAAAACTAGAAGGGATGGCATTTGGAGAGTTTCTGAGTTGGTGCGTCTGTGGAGAACTGAGGAAACTGGCAGCTGGGAGAGGGCAGAGAAGCTCCACACCTTTAAGATAACCTACCCTACCCTCTGCGTCTTCTCCACGGGGCTTTCCTTGAGTTATATCTTTTAATAACAGATTGTTAAGTAAAATATTTCTGCGAGCCTTTCTGCCATAGTCATCAAACCCAAGGAGGCGGTTGTTGGAAACTCTAATCCACAGTCAGTTGGTGAGAAGCACAGGTGGCAAACTGGACTTGTGATTAGTGTCTGAACTGAGGGACTGGGGGTTGCAGTCTTGTGGGACAGAGCCCTTAACCTATGGGATCTGACAGCATTTCCAGGTAGTGTCAGCCTGGAGTGGAGGGTCGCCTGGGTGGCTCAGTTGGTTAAGCATCTGCCTTCGGCTCAGGTTATAATCCCAGGGTCCTGGGATCAAGTCCCCCAGTGGGATTTTGCTCAGTGGGAATCCTGCTTCTCCCTCTGCCTGCTGTTCTCCCTGCTTGTGCTCTCTCTCTGACAAATAAATAAGTAAAACCTTTTAAAAAAGAAGAATTGAGTTGAATTTTAAGACATGGATTATTTGATGGTGTGGAAAAAACCCACAGACATTGGGTTTGGTCCCAAAACAGTTAAAGGGGATTCATCGGATTAGTAATTATTAAGGATAATGAAACACAAGATTCTTACCATTGGAGAAGGGAGTTATAAATACAGAATAGTAAAAACTAGAATGAATCCTGGTATTGAATTAGGATTGGATGCATCTGTGTGAACTCACAGTTCAGGATAGTTTAGACAGACAAATGGACAAATATTCCTTAGCGCGCTCTCTTCACAGAGACAATCTCGGAATAGCAGTGATCACACCTTGTGCCCAGATCTTGACTTCTAAATACCATTTTCTAACAGGAAGCAGAGATTCTTGGAGAAATGCCTGGTTCCAGATTTGGGGCAGGAAAAATACAGGAGAGCCTAAGACATCTTATTGTTGGCAGCAAACAAACTTGTGCTCAAAAACTGCGGGAGACATGGCAAAAGGACATGGAAGCCAGCTTGGAGGGGCTTCCCCTAAACAAACTGGAGCCTATTTAAGCTTAAAAATAAAGGACAGGAGCGCCTGGGTGGCTCAGTGGGTTAAAGCCTCTGCCTTCGGCTCAGGTCATGATCCCAGGGTGCTGGTATCAAGCCCCACATCAGGCTCTCTGCTCAGCGGGGAGCCTGCTTCCTCCTCTCTCTCTGCCTGCCTCTCTGCTTGTGATCTCTGTCTGTCAAATAAATAAATAAAATATTTTTTTTAAAAAAGGACAGCGATGAACTATAAGCTTTCGAATAAAATATGAACCCATCAGATATCAAAACACATACACTGAGAGTTTGATGAAGAACAAGACACTTACATAGTTTTAACTTATCTCCCCCCAAAATATTCATTTATTACAAAGGGCAAAGAGTCCTTTTAAATTGAGAAGCCTGGCAGTCTCCACTTTAATCAAGTAATCAAAGTGATCAGGGGCACCTGGATGATTCAGTTGGTTAACATGAGGTCAGGTTATGATCGGCTCAGGTCATGATCCCAGGGTCATGGGATCGAGTCCCGCATTGTACTCCCTCTGCCTGTTCTGTCTCTGCCTCTCATGAAAAAATAAATTTTAAAAAATCTTAAAAAAGTAATCAAAGTGATCATCATCAGTAATGGGACAAATCAAAATCTAACACCACATGAGAGGATAGAATGAGAAGAACACAGCATCACTTCTGTGATTTCATATTCCTGCGAACGATGCAAAACCTGAATCTAATCATGGGAAATTATCAGACAAACTAAAATGGAGGGTCATTCTACAAAATCACTAGTCTGGAATTTTCAAACGTGTTAAGGCTTGAAAATTAAGGAAAGATCGAGCAGCTGTACCAGACTGAAGACCAAAGAAACAGGACAATCCAATGTAATGCATGATCCTGGATAGAATTCTTTCACTATCAAAGACATTATAGAGACAACCAGGTGATAATAATAATTGTGTGAACTTGCTGATTTTTTTATGGTTGTGTTGTGGTTTTGTACGGAAGTGTGTTTGTAGAAAATACAGAATATTCTGGGATGATGGACCGTGACACTCGCAATGTTCTCACAAACCCTTCAGAAAAAAATTATGTTTCTGTAACTCTCCAATTGTTTCAAAATTTGGTAAAATATTTAAAAAAAAGACTAAGTTTTCAGCTTGACACATGTTCTCCGCGTTCTAGGCCTCCTCCTTCTGGTTTTCCACAAAGTAAATTTCTTGCTTTCCTCAGATGCATAGGAAACATTCGTGCAATGGCAAATCATCTGCAAATAATTGATTTTTGCAAACTGCACATCTGATCTCAGAACCGACAATGGCAGCTTCTCTGTGCATAACTCCATCCATATGAGATAGAGTTTATGAAAATGACCATATCTGTGATGGAGCAAATCAGGCACACAAAATTCAGCTTTCTATTCCTTTCAAGAAATTTTTAGGAGAAAATTGATCCCCTTTCCCATGGGAGAGATAAGAGAAAGTGAATGAAGGCATGGAAAGAAATGCTGAAACCTCTGAAATTAACATTTTTATGAGTTTAAGGTGATATTTAGGTTACACTATCTTGCTAGTGTAAAAGGAAAAGCTTATTTAGAAGAGAAAAGCTTGGGCGCCTGGGTGGCTCAGTGGTTTAAGCCACTGCCTTCGGCTCAGGTCATGATCTTGGGATCCTGGGATCGAGTCCCGCATTGGGCTCTCTGCTTGGCAGGGAGCCTGCTTCCTTCTCACTCTCTCTGCCTACCTCTCTGCCTACTTGTGATTTCTCTCTGTCAAATAAATAAATTTAAAAAATCTTAAAAAAAAAAAAAAAAGAAGAGAAAAGCTTATTTTTCAGATAGTTATGATTTCCAGGGCAGAGAAAAAGTAAAAAGGAGACAGGAACAAAGAAGGTGAAAAGAGACATAGAAAATTTTTTACGTTTAAATTTAAAGAAAAATCACAAGATCCAGGAACATGTTAATTGGTGCTGAAGGCCCTATGTCTCTAGCCCCATTCTAAATATGCCAATATCCCTGGCCTAATATGCCCGCTACTAAATGCTCCGTCTCCTTCATTCTTTCCCTCGTCATTTAAGAAGGCTAGCAGCTGCCATCGTTCGATTATATGAAGTTTTCTAATAATGAACCATGAGAGAGTCCTCCTTTATTTATAAGTTGGTGAGCCAATAGAAACTGTTATTGTCTTCTTTCATAAATCTTTCTTTGAAAATACTGTTTCTGTGATTCTTTTAACCAAAGTACAAAAAATTACTTTTATCCCTGAGTTTCTGAAAACCATCTCTGCTATTGTGTTAGATTCATATTCTTCTCCCTTTTTTTTTAAAAGATTTTATTTATTTACTTGACAGAGACACAGAGAGAGAGGGAACCCAAGTGGGGGCGGGTGGGGGGGGTGGAAGAGGGAGAAGCAGGCTTCCCGCCGAGCAGGGAGCCCAGTGAGGGGCTCAATCCCAGGACCCTGGGGTCATGACCTGAGCTGAAGGCAGACGCTTAACGACTGAGCCACCCAGGTGCCCCTATATTCATTTTCTGTAAGACCATAACTCACAGAGGATGAACTGCTGTCAGCAACATCTGAATCATTACAGGTGAAGTAGAAAAAGAAAATCTCTGAGTCACAAAACTTAAAATACAATTAATCCAAGCACTCTATTTTTTTAAAGATTTCTTTATTTGAGAGAGAGAGAGAGAGAGAGAGAGATAGTAGGGGGACAGAGGGAGAGAATCTTCAAGCAGACTCCCTGCTGAGCACAAAGCCAGATGTAGGGCTTGAACTTATGACCAATGAGATCATGGCCCGAGCCTAAGCCAAAACTCAGACTCTTTTTTTTTTTAAATATTTAATTTATTTATTTGACAGAGAAATAGCACAAGTAGGCAGAGCTGCAGGCAGAGGGAGAAGAGAAACAGCCTTTTCACTGAGCAGGGAGCCCAATGTAGGGCTAGATCCCAGGACCCTGAGCAGAGGCTTAACCGACTGAGCCACCCAGGTGCCCCCAAAACTCAGACTCTTAACCAACTGGGCCACCCCTCTATGTTAAGAAACAATTTCCTTTCTCTTCTCCCTTAAAAATACCACTTATTTAGGGAAATATGGGAGACTTCATTGGTGAAATTCATTCTCTCTGAAAGTGAACATTTTCCTGTCTTACAAGGCTATGCATATACTGGAAAATATTTGGAAGTCCCTTTCAAAGCTAAAAATAGGCTTACTCTATTACGCAGCAGTGGCATCCTTGGGTATTTATTTGTCCCAGAGAAATGGAGGGTGATTTTCAGACATGGACTTGCATATGAATGTTCATAGAAGCTTTATTCTTAATAGCCGCAAACCGGAAACCACTCAAATGTCCTGCACTTGGTGGTTGGCTAAACCAATGTGGTAGTCCACACCATGGAATACCGCTCAGCAAGAAAAAGAAACACTGTTACATGCCACAGCGTGGATGAACTTCCTAAAGGAAATGGTGCTGAGTGAAGAAAGCTAGTGCCAAAAGGTTACGCATGGCATGGTTCCGTTTGCTTAAGACTCAAGAAATAACGTAATTATAGAGGTGAAGAACAGGTTAGCGGTTGCCAGAGGTTCAAGATGGTGGAGGAGGGGATGAACATGGCTATACGGGAATATTACATGAGTCTTGGGATGGTATGGTTCTGTATCTTGATTGCAGTGGTGGTTATTTAAGGCTAAGTCTAATAAAATTGCTTACAGCTCTACACACACACACACACACACTCACACACACACGTGACTATATAACTAGGGAAATCTGAAACGGTATGGATTGTCCTAATACTTATTTCTTGGCATTGGTATTGCACCGTAGTTGTGTAAGGTGGTAATGTTTTGGGAGACTAGGGGAAGAGTCTATGGGAATTCCCTGCACATTCCTCTGCACGCTCCTATAAATCTGTGATTCAAAGTAAAAAGTAAAGGAAGCTGATGTACAAAAATCAAATCTTTACATTTACCATGATTTTCTTGCAAATACAAAGATGAGCAGGGGAGGGCACTGCTGGTTAGTAGGTATGCGTGGCAATTCACTTTTTATGAGTCATGATGGCAATATGGCAGCATTTCCTGCAAATAGCGTATTTTTTACACATGAACCGGGAACGTTAAAATGTGTTCTATCTTCAGGGCTAGACTTAGGGTTTAAAGGGCCTGACGTGGGGCGCCTGGGTGGCTCTGTGGGTTAAAGCCTTTGCCTTTGGCTTAGGTCATGATCCTAGGGTCCTGGATCGAGCCCCGAATCGAATCGGGCTGTCTCTGCTCATCAGGGAGCCTGCTTCCCTTCCTCTCTCTCTCTGCCTTCCTCTCGGCCTACTTGTGATTTCTATCTGCCAAATAACTAAATAAAATCTTTTTTACAAAGGCCTGATGTAACCAGAGTGTGTTAGGGCCTCAGTTCCATGTTATATTCACCGGGCTGCTGAGGACATGGGCATCAGCCCATACAGAAAGGATGTAAGGGCAGGTGTCAGGACTCTGACCCCTTCTCTCCTACGTGTATGGTCCTGTGTGTTTATCATGGAATCTTGTGGTAGACCCGTTGCATTACTTACCTGCAATTTTCGCCCTTTCAGAAGATTGTTTCTCAAACAGCAACTTTTTCCTCAGTTCCAAATATATCCCATTGCCTGGCATTTTGAAATATCATAAGAGCATCTTTATATCTCTTTTTTAAGAAAAACTCACATTTCTGATGTGTTTCCCAAAAAAAAAAAAAAAGCCTTTAAGTCTGCAGTTACTTAAGACAATATTCGCATCTCTCAGGCCTACTGCTTCGATTTTTCTTATTCTCTCCTCATTTTCCTTAATTTCCTCTTCTCTCTTTGGTATGCTTCTTCTCTACCTTTTAGAGAAGACAATATCTTTAATCCTTTACCCTTTGAGGACAGGCCCAGAAGTTTTGAAATCACTAACACTAACTATTAGAACAAGGAATACGCTTCGGTCCCTGCATGCTCCTGGTTGAAGGCCTAATCACCTGGTTGTGAAGAAATTCAAATCTCCAGATACAGGTATAGCATATTATTAGGTATATTCAGAATATATTCTGGATAATAGGTAAGTCACAGCTTCTACCTAAGGCTATCGATGAGACAAACAGAACACCTGGATCACATGCTTAATTGGGTTCATTAGTTGTTTTCTTTATCTTTTAAAGATATTTATTTATTTATTTATTTATTTATTTGAGAGAGAGAGAGCACATGAGAGGGGGGAGGGTCCCAGAGAGAAAGAGGCAGACTCCCCGCTGAGCAGGGAGCCCGATGTGGGACTTGATCTTGGGACTACAGAATCATGACCTGAGTGGAAGGCAGTTGTTTAACCAACTGAGACACCCAGGGGGCCCCCCATTAGTTGTTTTTCATGACAAGCTTTAATCCAATTTTCAGAAAAGCTGGATTTTAGCAGGAAAATAACTTTTTATTTTTGTTAACTGTTTGCTTAGAGTTTATTTTCCTCTTGGTGCAAGGGACACCGTTGCAGGGTCTCTCAACTTACTTTTTGGTGTTTTGCTGTTTTGCTGTAGAAGAACCCAACTGCTTCTGCTCCTTGCAGCCTGCCTAATCTACAGGGCGGAGGGGAGGGAAGCCAAGTCACAGGTGATTGCGCCACTGGAGACCTGGGGAGATTCTGAGCATTCTGGGGACTCCAAGTTTATAGTCATGTAAGGGAGAACAGATTTTCGAGGGGAAAAAAGTTTCCCCACCAGTGTCCGGGCCAGGGAGGGGGCGTTGGGGATACCGAGGTGGTGAGGGATGGCTTCCCCAGGTACTCCGCGTCTCTGCAGGAGCTGTTACTGGAAATGGCGCCCAGGCGGGGCTGGTGATAGTCGTGGGTGGCCACAAGTGAGCCGCTGGAAGGGATGGCTGCCATGCTGTCGCTGGTGGGCCGGTGGAAACCTCGGGAGTGACCCCTCGCGGGCCTCGGTGCGCTCTTGCGGGTGGTGGGGACGGGGACGTTAGGCCACGGAGCCCGTGTGCAGAAGAGACCACCAAGGGCTACCCCACAACCGAGGCGTGCGCAGGGTTGAAAAATCACCTTAAATGTAAAGATCGGATGTTCTTTTTGTAATTAAGGCAAAATTCATATACCATGACATTAATCATTTTAAAGCGAACAATTAGTAGCAGTTAGTACATTCATAATGACGTGGAACCACCACTTCTGTCTAGCTCTAAAACATTTTGGTAAGCGCAAAAGAAAACCCCCTATCAAGTAGTTCTCATTCCCTCTTCTCCCACGTCCTGGCAACACCCAATTTGCAATCTGCCTGTATGGATTTACGTATTTTGGATATTTCATATAGAATCATATGACATGTGACAATGTCAGACGGCTTCTTTCACTTAACATATTTTTAGGATTTATCCATGCTGTAGCATGAAATGTACCAACACATCATTCCTTTTAACGGCTGAGTAATATTCCACTGTATGGTTGTATATGGGTGTATTATAATTGGTTTATCCATTTGGGACGTTTGGGTTGTTTCTACCTTTTGGCTAACCTGCTAGTGCTAAACATATGTGTACAAGTATTTGCTAGAGTCGCTGTTTTCAATTCTTTGGAATATATACCTAGGAGTGAAATTCCCGGGTCTTATGGTAATACCGTGTTTAACTTTTTGAGGAACCATCAAACTGGTTTCCAAAGTGACAGAGTCCCTTTACATTTGAGCATAGGTTTGTTAAGGGAAGAGGCTGTTTGCCTTCTGAAACAAAACAGAATTTCCATCTGCTTTCTTGGACTTAGCATGCTGTAGAATAAATCGCTTGGTCTCAGTTCTGGCGGTATACCATAGAGTTTAAAAACAAAACAAAACAAAACAAAAAAAGGAAATCAAGCAAGAAAGTTCCATCCAGGCTCCATCTCTAGTAATTCTGTTTTAATAAGTCTGGATTGAGCCTGAGCCACCCCAAGTGACCCCCAAGAAATCCTAATGGTGGCCAACACTGAGAAGTACTACTCTATGAATTCTGGGAAAGTAATTGCAAAAAACTTCCCCCAGAGAATAGGAATCATAAAATTGTCATGGACCCAGAACTAACTTTAATTTCTTAATTTCCTTGGCTATTTGATTCATAGCCATGTCTCTGTACCTCGAGTTATGCCTCAGACAGAATTGGACAAAAATAACTGGCCCAATGTGGACCGTCCAATTTTATTTTAAGCTTAAAATTAATCATATAGCTGTTAGTAATTTTAAATGACATTAATATTTTTAGCTGCTGATATTAGTTAAGAAACCACAGGGAAATGTTCAATTTAAGATCCCTAGCCAGATATTATTTTTGAGTACACTATCTTTCTCTAGTTAGTATGCTTATTAGACTTTCTTTCTATATAATATGGGTAAAAAAATTCTTTCTTCAGGGTCGCCTGGGTGCCTCAGTGCATTAAGCCTCTGCCTTCGGCTCAGGTCATGATCTCAGGGTCCTGAGACTGAGCCCCACATGGGGCTCTCTGCTCAGCAGGGAGCCTGCTTCTGCCCGCCCCACCCCCTGCCCCTGCCTGTCTCTCTGCCTAGTTGTGATCTCTCTCTCTGTCAAAAAATAAGATGGTCAACAATACTGGCATTTGCTGGAAATGTAATATGCAATAAAGAACTCTCTATATAGTTTATCTTTTTAAAACCTGAATTCCACCTAAATTTCCCATTCCTTTATCTGTATTTGGTATAAACATCATTATTTTCCATCCCCAATCACATGCTATCTCTCTTTTCATCTCGGAAACTCTCCCTTATCTTTGTCTCTCTCCCTTTCTCTCTTTGGAAAAACATTTTTCTGATATTGTAGCAAATTATGTTCGTTTTTTTCAGAATCCTTTTGACAAGCTTCCTGCAATCTTTACCAGTTTTTATAGCAGATTCTGAAAATACTTTTTCATAATGCCATGCTTTTCCAAATAAATTAGAGGTTTCTGAAGATTGCTATAATAACAGCTATTTATTTATACTTAAATAAGCAATCAATTTTAAATTGTATAGCTTAAACAAAAATAGCTCTGTGCATTGTAGAATTACCCCTCCCACAGGTTGTGTAATGGCTTAACTAATTATTTTTTTTTTAAGATTTTATTTATTTATTTGACAGAGAGATCATAAGTAGGCAGGGGCAGGCAGAGAGAGAAGGGGAAGTAGGTCCCTGCTGAGCAGAGAGCTCAATACGGGGCTTGATCCCAGGATCCTGAGATCATGACCTGAGCCAAAGGCAGAGGCTTTAGCCACGGAGCCACCCAGGCACCCTGGCTTAACTAATTCTTCAATGAGTCTCCCAAACAAGTGGACACCAGGGCCTTTCCCAGGAGAGCAGGCTTAATCATGTGCCCGACTCTTAAATTTTAGGGTGGGGAGCTGGATTTCCCTTCTTTCCTAAAAATCATATTACAAAGGATTTTGCATTAGGAAAGGATGGAGGCATTTGCAGAGGATACAAATATTTCCAGAAGAATACAACAAAAATATTTTTATTAATTATCGTGCTCCACTGTAGATAAGAAAAGTGAAGCTGAAAATCATTGCTGCAATGGCAATCATATTACATAAATAAATGTATCAAATTAACATGTATACCTTAAATTTACCCAATGTTGTATGACAAATACATTTCAATTAAAAAAAAGTGAGGCCGAGGAAGTTAAGTACTTTATCTAAGTTACTAAGTGGTTGTTACTAAGTTCAAATCGCTTTGCCTGCATCTTCCACTGTACCTCGTTATCTCTCAATATCCTTTCTTTTTTTTAAATTTTATTTATTTATTTGACAGACAAAGATCACAAGTAGGCAGAGAAGCAGGCAGAGAGAGAGGAGGAAGCAGGCTCCCTGCTGAGCAGAGAGCCCGATGCGATGCAATGCTATGCTCCATCCCAGAACTCTGGGATCATGACCTGAGCCAAAGGCAGAAGCTTTAACCCACTGAGCCACCCAGGCGCCCCTCTCAATATCGTTTCTTATCTCCCCACTGAAATCCTTCCTATTCCAGCCTAAGGAGAAAAACAAGAATAACAAAAAAATAGAAAACCAGGCATTAATTAGGATCCCTGATTTATATAAAATACTACCAAATGCTTCTTGCAATTTAAAAATAATAAATTGAGGGATGCGAGGTGGCTCAGTCAGTTAAGTGTCTGCCTTTGGCTCAGGTCATGATCCCAGGGTCCTGGGATGGAGCCCATGTCGGGCTCCCTGCTCAGTGGGGGTTTGCCTCTCCCTCTCCCTCTGCCCTGTCCCCGATCATCCTCTCTCTCTCTCCCAAATAAATAAATCTTAAAAAATAAATAAATAAAAATCTTACTATTAAAAAGAAAGAAAGAAAGAAAGAAATGGTAATTCTCCGGCTCCACTGTGGACCTACTAAATCAGAGAGTGGGGGTGGAGCCAAGCAATCTGTTTCACCAGCCACCCCCAACCAGGTGATTCTAATACATTTAATGTGTCAGATACGCACTAAAGTTAGAGAACCAATGATCTAAATGATTCAGCTTCTAATTCAGCAAAAGGGAGTTGAAGAATTGACTTAAGCTGGTATGGGAAAACTCAAAATCCATTTTATTAGGAACGTATGCTTTTCTATTTTCAGTACTGAACAGCCTAATAAATATGTTATATTTATTACTTGACCTAAATAAATGTGTTAAATACATGCACCTACCATAATTATAAATGCATAGTAAAACAGGCACACATAGAAGCAAAACCCAGAAGGAAATATACAAAAAACCCAATATATATTGATAGTGGAATTTTACATTTTCTTTTTTCTCTTTTTAACTAATTCAATTTTCTCTAAAATGAAATGAGGGTAGGTATTTTTTTTTAAAGATTATTTATTTATTCGACAGAGAGAGATCACAAGTAGGCAGAGAGGCAGGCAGAGAGAGTGAGAGGGAAGCAGGCTCCCTGCCGAGCAGGACCCTGAGATTATGACCTGAGCTGAAGGCAGCGGCTTAAACCACTGAGCCACCCAGGCGCCCTGAGGGTAGGTATTATTATTGCCATTTTAAACTTCAGAGCACCAAGTTGGAGGAGATAATTTGCCCAAGGTCAAAAAACTAGAGGCGCCTGGCTGGCTCAGTCAGTGGAGCGTGTGACTTGTGACCTCAGGGTTGTGAATTCCAGCCCCATATTGGGTGTAGAGACTACTGAAGAATAAAGTCTTTAAAAAACAAAACCAAAAAACTAGTAAGTGCCATGAACTGGGTTTAAACTGGGAGTTTATGACCAAGTTCAATTCACTATTACACTATGCAGTCCTTAAAAGAGTCCTATGTTTTACAATTTAAAAACATTTAAATCTATAAACACATATGCACAATCTATAAACACTGCACAAAAATTAATATGTTTAAAAATTCAAATGTATTTAGTATTCGTATTTAAAGTTAAGTATGCAATGACCATTACTTATCAGCTTTGTTTAATTACTAAGTTATTGCAATGTTAGAAAAATTATGTTCACAGGCCTGAAAGTGTTCCCAGCCAATTTCTTAAAAACATACTAAAAGTGACCAGTTCTGTAATTTTCATCAAACTTGAGATAAGAGTAAATATTAAAAATGAAAAGCCAGAAAAAATTAAAAATAAACATGAAAAGCTAATAAAACAACACAATTTTATAATACAGTGAAAAAAGATTAAATTGCATACAATATATGGTAAAGTTCTAGCATTCCTAAATGACCTGAAATAAATTCCTTTGGTTGGACTAAGAATTGTTGAATGGGCAATATTAATCATAAGGAAATGATTTAGAGTGGGGAAAGATGTAAGTTTAGATAATGAAAATAGAATAAGTAGGGGCGCCTGGGTGGCTCAGTGGATTAAGCCTCTGCCTTCCCCTCAGGTCATGATCTCAAGGTCCTGGGATCGAGCCCCGCATCGGGCTCTCTTCTCTGCAGAGAGCCTGCTTCCTTCTCTCTCTCTCTCTGCCTGCCTCTCTGCCTACTTGTGATCTCTGTCTGTCAAATAAATAAATAAAATCTTTAAAAAAAGAAAATAGAATAAGTAAAGTCAGTGAAAGTAGGGGAATTATGCAAGTTACCAAGATCTTATAGGGGTTAGAAAAAGACACCCCCTCCCCCACCAAAAAAAAAGACAAAATAAGGAGACTAATGCAGACTATCTGTGTTCTTGCCGACATCAGTATGGTGAGCCAAGAGTATATAGCAGCAGTTTGACCAAGATGAAATGATTTTTTTATGAAACTAAATGGAGTAACTTAAGTTGCTCTGGCCTGCAGACTCCTTTCTTGGGTATAATAAAAATACATGTAGTAGACCAAGCTCTACCCTGAGTGAATGTCTAGAGAAGCGTTTGGGCCACATTAAATGTAAAAGAAGACCCCCCCCCACTCCATTTGATGTCATTTACAAAAATAAATACTATATATTAAAGATTTCAATGTAAAAAAATTAGAATTAAAAAAATCAAGAAAGTCAATAAGCAGGGGAAAACTCCAAAACCAAGGCTAGAACCAAGTAGCTGTTTTTAAAATACTTAAACACACAAGATTATGCAAGATCTCTTACAAACTGGCACATAAAAAAAAAGACAACCCAATAAAATTAGTGAATACTGTTAAATAATGTGCAGAAGAGCATAAATGACCAAGAGAAAAGTGTTTGAACTCATTAGCACGCAGAGAAATACAAATTAAACTGACAATGAATATCATGTAAAGGGACATTTCATTGTAGTTTTCATTTACATTTCCCTGATGACTAAGGATGTTGAGCAACTTTGTATGGGTTTATTAGCCATTCATGTATCTACTTTAGAGAAATGTCTGTTCAAATTATTCGGCCATATTTTTTTTTAAAGATTTTATTCATTTATTTGACAGACAAAGATCACAAGTAGGCAGAGAGGCAGGCAGAGAGAGGAGGAAGCAGGCTCTCAGCAGAGAGCCCAATGCAGGGCTTGATCCCAGGATCCTGGGATCATGATCTGGGCAGAAGGCAGAGGCTTTAACCCACTGAACCACCCAGGCGCCCCTATTTGCCCATTTTTAATGGAGTTGTCTTTTTATTATTGAGTTTAAGGTTTCTTTACATTTTTTAAATACAAGTCTCTTATAAAATATATGATCTGCAAATATTGTCTCCCAGTCTGTGGGTTGCCTTTCACTTTCATGGTGGTATCCTTTGAGGGACAACAATTTTGATTTCTGTGAAGTCCACAGTTTTTGTTTTGTTTTTTTGTCATGTGTGGTTTTGGGGTCATATCCAAGAAACAATCACTTAAACTAAAGTAATAAATTCCTATGTTTTCTTTTAAGACTATTTAGTTTTAACTACTGCATTTATTTCTTTGAGTTAATATTTGCATATTCTGTGAGTTAGGGATCCAACATCGAATTGTCTTGACAACCTTTTTGAAAATCAATTGCACGCCAATGTATGGTTTTATTTCTGGACTCTCAATTCTATTCCATTGATCTATATAGCTATCCTTACGTTAATAACACACTGTTTTGGTTACTGTAGCTTTGCAGTTTAAGTTTTAAAATGGAAAAATGGGAGGCTTCCAACTTTGTTCTTCTTTTTCTAGGTTGTTTTGCGTATTCTGAGTCCCTTGAAATTCCTTATGAATTTTAGTATCATCTTCTCAATCTCCTCAAAAAGGATAGGGATTTTAATAGAGATTTTATTGAATCTATACATTAGGGGAGTATTGCCATCTTAAGATTATTAAGTCTCTGATCCATGAATGTGGCATGTATTCACATTTGTTTTTTAAATTTCTTTAAGCAAATTTTATAGTTTTTAGTGTATATATCTTGTATTTTTATTAAATTTATGTACCTTATTTTAATGCTATTATAGATTTAAAAATATTTTTCTTTTGGATTATTCATTTCTAGAAGAGAAAAATGCAATCCACTTTTTGTGTATTGATCCTATATCCTGCAAACTTACTCATTTATTAGTTTATTATAATGTTTTTTAATGGATTCCTTAGAATTTTCTCTGTACAAATTTATGATATCTGCATAGTTTTACTTCTTCCTCTCCAATCCAGATGGTCTTTATTTTCTTTTCTTCAGTAATTCCTCTGGCTAAAACCTTTAATACAATGGTAAGTAGAAGTGGCGAGAGTGGTTATCCCTTTTACCACCTAAGCTTAGGGAGAAGGCATTCAGCCTTTCACCATAAAGTATAGTGTTATTTATATGGTTTTTTGCAGATGACCTTTGTCAGTTTGAGGAAAATATGTTTCATTCCGAGTTTATTGATTGTTGAATTTTAAGGGTTGGGGATTTTGTCAAGTGGTTTTCTCTTGTCTATTAATATGATCATACATTTTTTGTCCCTTATTATATTAATATTACATATTGTATTAACTGATTTTCAGATACTGACCTATGCTTTCATTTCTTGGATAAATTTCATTTGGTCATGGTGTACATTCTTTTTTTTTTATACATATTGCTGGACTCAGTTTGTTGGCCACTTTCAGTTTTGAAAGATCTTTTTTCTGAGTATAGAATTCTGTATGAACAACTTTTTTCTTTCAGCACTTTAGTATGTTGTTCCACAGTCTTCTGGCTTACAGGGTTTCCAACAAGGAGTCTACTCATTTTCTTATCTTTGTTCCTCTATGCATTTATCTTCTTAACCCGGCTTCTTTTAAGATTTTCTCTCATCACAGGTTTTAGATAACTTTTTATTATTTTTTTCATGTTTCTTTTGCTTAGTGTTAATTGAGTTTTTGGATCTGTGGGGTTAGGATTTTCATCAAATTTGGAAAATTTTTTCAACCTTTCCTTTTTCAAATATTCTATTCCTCCACTCCCTCCCCTTTCTGGGACTCCAGTTACACATAAATTGGGCTCCTGAAGTTGTTTCAAAACTCTGTGATGCTCTATACATCTCTCAGTGCCTGGCTGTTGGTCTTTTTGGGAGGGGATTGTTTAAGTTGCCCATCTTGAAGTTCACTAATCTTTGTTTTTGCTGACTTGGTTGACTGGACTCATAAGTCACATGCCTAATCTCTTTAGTAAATTGTTGTGTATCCATACCCTTGACCCTGTTTCCAGAACGTGCTATCTGGATAGGCTGGAGAATTTTCCAAATAATCAAGTGCTGGTTTTTTTGTGTTTAGCAGTTCATCCTCATCTTATCTCCATTCTCTCACATTTTACTAAGCAGCAAGGAGAAACTACGCTGTACCTTCAAACTTCTTAATTGAAAATCTCCTTAGTTAAATATGTAAGTTTATAATTTCCAAATTCTGCTTTCCACCTAACACAATTCAGCCAAATTCTCTACCACTTTATAACAAGCATCCAATAACGTGTCCCTTATTTCCATCTGAGGCCTCCCCAGAAGCACTGTGAACATTCATATTTTCAGCAACATTCTAACAACCTATATGACATATAGGATATATCTATATATAACAACCTCTAAAAAACGCAGAAACTTCCTCTATAGCTCTCCTAAATGAGCTCTCAAAACACCTTTGATGTTCACATTTCAACCAACCATGTCTTCAAAGCAATTTACGCTTACTACCAAGTACCTCAAAATCCTACCAGCCTCTCTCCATAAGCCATTACTACATTTTAGGTATTTGTTTGAGCAACACACCACTTTCTGGTACCAAAATCTGTATTAGTTTCCTAGGGCTACTGTAACAAAATACCTCAAACCATGTTAACTTAAAACAACAGAAATTTATTATCTTCACAGTTCTGGAAGCTCGAAGTCCAACTTCAAGGTGTTTGAGGGCCTTGTACCCCCCTGAAACGGGGGTGGGCGTGGGGAGGAGGGATTATTACTTGCCTCTTCCTAGCTCTGAAGTGAGCATCAATCCTTGGCATTCTTTGGATATAGCTACATCACTCTCTGCCTCTGTTGTCACATAGCATTCTCCCTGTACATGTGTGTTCAAATTTCTCTCTTCTTCTAAGTACATAAATCGTGTTACATTACGGCCATGCTGTCATCTTAATTATATCTGCAAATACCCTATTTCCAAATAGGTTATATTCACAAGTACCAGGGGTTAGGACTTCAACATATTTTTTGGAAGAGACACAATTAAGCTTGTCACATCAACAAAACCAAAATCCATTTTTTTAAAAGGCCAACAAAATTGACATATTTAGCTAGACTAGACGGGGAAAACGAGAAAGCATTCAAATTACTAAAACCAGGACTATATAAGCACAAATCTATGGCAGGGTAATAATATTTAGGGAAAAGCTGCCAGGTCCAAAGTCTAAAGAGAGAAGCACTCAGTGCTCATTTTTCTTGCCCAATTTAGTTGGCCTATTAACGCCTGGGGGGTGTGTGGAAGAACTACTTCTCACATCCTGTTTCTTCTAGCCCAGAAGCTTGGAAAGGAAAAAAAAGAGATGAGACATGGGCCCGTCCAAGTCCTCTTTGCGCGTACTGTGTAAAAGTATTTGCCCCAAGAGCAAATTTCCGTTCTCGGTTCATCCAACAGTCAGTGCCTCTTCGTTTCCTTGATTCTGGGCGCCCCCACCCGCCACCCTTGGCAGCTTAGTAACCAGAAAGCGAAATGTACGCAGGCGCCTTTCCGGGCTCATAGAGCCCACCTCTCTCGGGCGAGTCCCTCGCTCTCATCCAATCAGAGCCCAACCAGGAAGCAAGGGCGTAGCAGGGCCTCCAGATGCGCAAGCTTTCGGGACCTAACGAAGACAGCGTCACGTGATTCCAGTCCCCGCCTCCCGCCCTCTCCTGCGGAGGCTCCTGCGAAGCACCGCCCTTCAGCTGGTGTTCGCTGATTGGTCACTGTTCGCGCGGTCTCCTGGGTGACGGGAACGCGTTAGCCCTCTTGGTGCAGGCCAGGTGCGCCTGCGCATTTGCTACATCGCGCGGCCGCTCGAGCCTTGAGATGAAGGTAAATAACTTATAAACTCGGGGATGGGGAGGCGGGAAAACGCGACCACTGGCTCTTAGCCCACTGAGCATCACTTTGAGGATAGGGGCCTGCCCCCCCCCCACAGAATGCGTTAGGAATGGGGGAGAGAGTGGGTGACCGGGGAGGGGGAAAGCGGGGCCGAAGTTGAAGGAAGGAGGGGAAAAGAAAGAAAATTGTAGAGGAGGAGAAGGCGGAGAGAGAGGCCTCATTTCTGGGACCGCGAACGGAGTTGAAGGCACGGCCTGAAATGAGCGGACTGGGTCAGAAGGGACCCCGAACTTCGCACGGCGGAGAGAGCTGTGTGCTTGGAGGGTTGTAGCGCCATTGACTGCATCACAGCTGCTGCCTTCCCTGTCGTGAACCCCTGGCAAGCCGCGCGGCGGCTCAGCCTTAAACAGAGTGAAAACCTTCCGAAAGAATAATGTCAAATTGTATGGCCTGTGACTACTTGAATGTACAAATCACTCAGCGGCTAATGTACATAATTCGCGGAGAAATCTGCACTTGAACGCGCAGTCCGGCTCGAGAGCAGCATCTTCGGCGCGCACCGTTCCTACACTTAGGCTTCTGGTGAATCCCATCCCGCGTCACTGGCGGCAGCTCATTTCCAAAACCCTCTGCCTTACGACAGCAATAGCTCTCCGCCCTGATGTGGCAAAGAAACGGCAGTTCAATTTAAAAATTAAGTCCTAATGATTCCTCCTGGCTCTTAGCGTGACAGTTGGAATTGACAGACTGGTAATCATAACATTTCAAAAGCGCTTCACAATTTATGAAGTATCAGAATGGAGGATATAATTATTCTTGTTTTACAATTGAGAATTTTGTGTTGAGGCTATTTAAGCGAATTGTTTTAAGCCCTACAGCTGAGAAGTAAAAAGCGAAATTCAAACCTTGGTTTTCTGGCTGTGAAGCTACACTCTTTCACCACAATGTATATGAAGCATGCAAGTGTAACTCCACGTAAGAGAGATATGTAAGATCACAGCCAGGAGAGGTCTACCATGAAGCTAATGAGATTTAAGTTTAAGTATCCCTCACTTGCATGAAGGGAGTTCCAGCGTCATTGTGGTCACAAAACTGCAAAAGATGCCTTTGTACTTCTTTTTTCCCCCGCCTTCAAAGTGTTTTCAAGCTCCACAAAATGTGGATGCACTGGTGATTATAGAACACTCCTGTTTCCAACAGAGGTGGATTTCATCTACTTAACATACTGAGTTCTTATTGATTGGTGTTTAATTAAAAAAAAAAAGATTGATGATTTTTAGAGAGAGAACATGGATGAGCACGGAGAGGGGCAAGGAAGGAGGGGGAGAGAGACTCTTCAAGCACACTCCCTGCTGAGTGCAGGGCTCAATTTCAGAACCCTGAGAGGATGACCTGAGCAGAAATCAAGAGCCTGACACTTGGCCAGGTGCCCCTTGGTGTTTAATTTCAAGATTGTCAAGCCTCCTGTAGTACTGTGTAAGCATCATATGCCTAGACATATTTATAATTTAACCTAATATTAAAATCTAAATTTTTTTATTCAAGCTGTATGCTCTTAATTGTTCTAGATCAACATTGATGTAAATCTCCTGTGAGCCAATGTAATTTAAAATTTTTAGTAGCCACATTAAAATGTTCAAAAAGAAACAGGTAAGATTAATTTAAATACTATTTTGTTTTATCCAGTATTTCCAAAATATTTTCTCAATATGTAATCAATATAAAATATTATCAATGGAATAGTTTACATTTTTTTATATTCCTTGAAAGGCATATGTATTCTACATTTACAACACATCTGAATTCAGACTACCTACATTTCAAACCCTCAATTTGAAGTCCAGCTCTGGCTTCTGAATTGGATACCCCAGTTCTGGACTGAGTGAAAAGAAAGGCTTTTCAGTTGATAGACTGTCCACCCTATAGCTAAATTAAACACTTAATGATTAACTAAATATAACTAATGGGTAGAGGGAGAAAATTTTGAATGAAGTAGTTTATATTTTTATCATGGTTAACATGTTTTAAATGGTAGTTTTGTTAAGTTTAATCTAAAAAATGCATGCTATTGGGGCCCCTGGGTGGCTCAGTGGGTTAAAGCCTCTGCCTTCGGCTCAGGTCATGATCCCAGGGTCCTGGGATCGAGCCCCGCATCAGGCTCTCTGCTCAGCGGGGAGCCTGCTTCCTCCTCTCTCTCTGCCTGCTTCTCTGCCTACTTGTGATCTCTGTCTGTCAAATAAATAAATAAAATCTTTAAAAATAAAAAAAAATAAAAAATAAAAAATCCATGCTATTCCCCCATGTTTATAGCAGCAATGTGCACAATAGCCAAACACAGAAAGAGTTCAGATGTCCATCAATAGATGAATGGATAAAGAAATATATATATATATGTATGTACACACACACACACACACACACACACACACACACACACACACAGGAATATTACTCAGCCATCAAAAAGAATGAAATCTTGCCATTTGCAACAACATGGGTGGAGCGAGAGTGTATTACGCTATGCAAAATAAGTCAATCAGAGAAAGACAATTATATGATTTCACTCATTTGTGGAATTTAAGAAACAAAACAGGATCATAGGGGAACAGTGGGGAAAAAAAGAAAAACACGACGAAACCAGAGAGGGAGACAAACCATAAGAGGCTCTCAATCATAGGGAACAAACTGAAGGTTGCTGGAGTGGAGAGGGGTGGAGGGATGGGGTAATTGGGCAATGGACATTAAAGAGGGCATGTGCTGTAATGAGCACTAGATATTATATAAGACTGATGAATCACTGACCTCTATCTCTGAAACTAATAATTCACATTATGTTAATTAACTGAATTTAAATAAAAAATTTTTACAAATCCATGCTACTGATTATTAGCTGAATTCAAGGTTAAATCATTTTACTTTAGCATATAAAATATTAAAATTATAATTTTTCTAAAATTAATATTCAAAAACATTTAAAACCAAAATTTATAATAAATGCTTACTGTGTATTGAGGTCCATACTTCATACAAAGTTTTTTGTTTGTCCATACAAACAACTAGATTGTAGAAGTTTGTTGATTAGTCGTTTTGTCTGTTACTTTGTTGACTTTTTCCAGATAAGCTCTAACAATAAGCTTTTACCATCTTGAACCCTACTGTTTTCATGATCACATTGTGATATCTTTGACCAACTCTTAAATTGTATGTTTGGAAAATATAAAAATTACTTTTATCGTTTTAGCGTGTTTTCTCACTGCTGGAAAAGACTTGGCTTGGCACACCAATACAGTTCACCTGGCAAAAAACATCAGGAAACTACCTTGCAGTAACAGGGTAAGAAATCAGTGAATATTTTAAATCAATCATCCTGACTTTAGGCGGTTGTATGCCTGCATAACCACGCCATTTATTTAGTAGAAGTTCTTGTGTGATGGTTCTATAGTGGGAAAAATGATACATTCACTTCCACTAATATCACAGTTCATAAAATTTTTTCCCTGGTAATAACTTTGTAGATACAAATTATGAAACTGTCATGAAAGAACACTGAAATTACTTGGATGTCAGCTTAATTTTTTAATATACATTTATAAGAAGAAACACTTAAATTATATTTTTATGTTCTAATTGCTTTTAGAGCCGATCATATTGTGAAAATCTTTGATCGCCATGGTCAAAAAAGAAGTGAAATCAACTTATCTGGGTAAGTACAGAGGTAGATCAAACATTTTTCAAGCTTTCTTTCCTAAAAGATAAAAAAAAGCATTACTGCCTTAAAGCTGTAATCAAATAGAATTTTATAACTCATATATAATCTGTCTCTTCTTTTGCTTTCTTCCTTTGCAAAGGGATTTGTTTTGTTTGTTTTTTAATATTCCTTTACTTATTTTTAGAGATAGAACGTAAGCAGGAGGGGCAGAGGGAAAAGGAGAGGGAATCCCAAGCCAGCTCTGTGCTCAGCACGGAGCCCAAGGTGGGGCTCCATCTCACAGCCCTGAGATCTCAAAATGAGCCAAAACCAACTGACTACACCACCCAGGCACCCCAGGGATTTGTTGTTTTATACATAAATTGTTAATGAAATATGTAGCCTATTCATATAATGAAATCATAGCATATGCATTAGAGTTGATATTTATAATCTCCATACTCTTGCAGGGAAGCTTTGAAGTAGAATTATAAATAAATCTATATGAAAGATTCTTATTTAATTATAAACAAGCCTTATTTTGTGCATAGGCAGAAAAGATAAGCCCATATCACTGTACTGTTTCCTCTCATAAATTGTTGGAAAATAGTTGCTTTCACCATACATTTTAACTTTTTTTTTTTTTAGATTTTATTTGTTTATTTGTCAGAGAAAGAGTGAGCACAAGTAGGGGGAGCAGGAGGCGGAGGGAGAAGCAAGCTTCCTGCTGAGCAGGGAGCCCAATGCAGGGCTTGATCCCAGGACCCTGGGATCATGACCTGAGCCAAAGGCAGATGCTTAACCAACCGAGCCACCGAGGTGCCCCTATGTCATTGTTAAACTTTTTTTTTTTTTTTAAAGAGAGTGTGTGTGCTTTCGGCAGCCAGCAGTTGGGGGCGGAGGAAGATGGGGAGAGAGAATCCTAAGCAGAGTCTGAAGATACTAGAGAAAATGAAGACCCCCAAACATATTTTAACATTTCAAAAAATAAAATGACCAAAGTAACTCCCAGTTGTCTTAGTTTATTGTCTTATTTTTTTTTTGATATTTTATTTATTTATTTGACACAGAGAGAGAGAGATCACAAGCAGGCAGAGAGAGAGAAGGGGAAGGAGGCTCCCTGCCAAGCAGAGAGCCTGATGTGGGACTCGATCCCAGGACCCTGAGATCATGACCTGAGCGGAAGGCAGCGGCTTAACCCACTGAGCCACCCAGGCGCCCCAGTTTATTGTCTTATTAATCTGAGTTTGGCTTAGCCAATATCCCAGAGCAGAGTCTCAAAGTGAAAAATAACATCAGAGAAGAAAAAGTTAATTCTCAAGGAAGTTTTTTATAATAAGTTATTTATAATAAGCTCTTTGAAATAATTTTAAACAATATCATATTTAAAAAGCATTTCCTGTTTATAGCTCTTCTGTCATTTTAGTTGAATCACTCGTAATCTATTATGGCATGAATTGAAAACAAGATGCTATAACATGAAATAACATGTGTAATCTAGGTTTTCTATTATTTACAATCCCATATCTACCCAGCCATGATCTGTTTTATGCACCAATTAACTGGATGAAACTCATTTTTTATCAGTACCTTCTTTTTCTCTCTGTAAATCTGAAATAACCTTTCAGCACTTGGTCAAACAAATTACCTCTTGATTCCAAATGTGATTCCTTTGTAGGGGTGCTCGATGGGTTTGTTTTACCAAAAGACCAGGTTCTTTATAGGATCTAAGAAAATCTGCTAACTTACTAGGTGTAATTATATTTAATGTAGTATATGTAAATGATATTTAAAATAGAATTAAATTTTTTTCCCATCCCCTCAACAACAATAAAATATTTAACTTAGTGGGAGCACCTGGATGACTCAGTTGGTTAAGCATTCGACTCTTGGTTTCAGCTCAGGTCATGATCTCAGGGTCATGGGATGGAGCCCCACATCGGGCTCCATGCTCAGTGCGGAATCTGCTTTAGATTCTCTCTCTCGCTTTGTCCCCTCCCTTCCCTGCTTGCACAATTAGTGTTATCTAAGCAGTGAATAGCGAGTTGTAGTTCTTACTTTAGGAAGTTAATGACCTACTCAAAATTGGATGGTCTTATTGTAGATAAATTGTAAATAGGCATTTAAATTTCTTTCCACTACTTCAAGAAAATGTAAAGTGATATTTTGCTTTCTTTTTTAAAAGTATCTGTGTTGCTATGGATTGGGACAAAGACGGAGATATCCTAGCAGTGATTGCTGAGAAATCTAGTTGCATTTATCTATGGGATGCCAACACAAATAAAACCAGCCAGTTAGACAGTGGTATGAGGTAAGAATAACTTTTATTTTAAGTCTTCACTTATAAATATTATTTGTAGGTCTGATGCTAATAATACTGCTATTATTATAAAGATGCATTTGTGAGTTACTTTCCCATGAAAGAATGTTTATTTCTTTTTTTATTGTTATATATAATCCTATTGCGTTTGCCCAATTAATTAGAATAAAATTGTTAGGATTGTAAAATATAAATAGCTTCTTAAAAAGTTGCTTTTGTTGGAACAGATTAAAATGTCCAAAGATGAGACAAAACATATGGAAAATTCTGGAAATGGGATTTGCCTCAGGCATTGCTGGATCTAGGAGTTCTAGGGATGCAGTCAAGACTCTCTCTCCATCTCTGAGCTCTTCCTTTCTCTGTATTGACTTTATTCTAAGTCAGACTCTCTATGTTGCTGCCAACTGTTGGCTTATCTTCACAGCAGTTACACCAAAGAGAAGAGCATATCCCTGTCACCTTGCCAGTGTCCACTCAGCTACTCCAAAGGTCTCTGAGTAGGGTAGACCAGGCCATGGGATTAAAAATCCCAGCAGGTGAAGAGTGGGGTAAAAGGTTCCTAAATGGAAAATATGCTGGGGAAACAGAATAAATTACAGATCTCTGCTAAAATAGAAACCACTTTAACATATGGAATAGAAACATTTATTTACAACTAAAACTTGGCCGTTCAACCTTGAACGAGTTGCTTTACCTCTCTCTAGACCTCAGTTTCTTCACCTATATGGAACGTGTGTAATAATAATATCTGCCTTGTGGTGTCACATGACATGCAGATAGGCCACACACGTGTTGTAAGATAAGATGAAATTTCCAGTTTGCCAAGGAGTAACAACCTGGAGGAAGCCAGGTGGCCATGCAGAACAGGACCAAAGGTGACCTTAGCGTTGTTTCCCTTAACCCTCCAGATTGATGCATGAGGTGTGCGCTCACGGGTAATACTGCCCACCCACTGTGAAGTCTTGCCAGGTTTGAGAACCTTCATTTCTTGCTCTGTCCTTTTACACTTTGGGTATGCATCACTTTTTAGAAAGATTTTACATACTCTGCTCTTCAGTTCAAAAAGAATATTTACAAACATCAAGTACTGGTTCTTTTTTTTTTTTTTTAAAGATTTTATTTATTTGACAGACAGAGATCACAAGTAGGCAGAGAGGCAGGCAGAGAGAGAGAGAGGAGGAAGCAGGCTCCCCGCGGAGCAGAGAGCCCAATGTGGGGCTCAATCCTAGGACTCCGGGATCATGACCTGAGCCAAAGGCAGAGGCTTTAGCCCACTGAACTACCCAGGCACCCCAAGTACTGGTTCTTGAACCAAACTCAGCATCAGTGAGAACACATGCTCACCCAGAGAAAAATGCATAATTAATCCAAGGTGTCTCAGACTGGTGTATGTCTGATTCTGCTATCTAGCTTCCCACAGATCCATTTCCTCACATCATCTCAGAGTTGTTGGGACGTTTAATTGTGCGTCATGGCCAGGCATGAAATTAAGAACTGAATGAATGGTAGATGTTTTTGTAATTATCGAGGTGGAACCAATTAATTATTAGTTTATATTAATATTTAATACCTAAAGGACTTTTGTATATACAAAGTCACACCCCCATATTTGTGTTTTTTTCATACATTTTTTTTTATTTAAAGGTCAATCTATTATACTAAGATACTTAAACACATTTTGAATATCAGTTTTTCTTAAATATACTCATTTGGCAAACAAATTTCCTTGAAAAACTTAAATTCCGCTTCCAAATTTAATTGGAATTTATTCTTTTGAGCCCTTTGAACATCTTAAATAATACACAAAGTGTATCCAAATATAATCATTGCAAAACTTACTACGATGTCACTTAACTCTCTTAAATTATTTTGTTAACACAATGGATTGAGTGGATTAATTTTTACTGCATGTATTTTTATAACTTCTTAGAATTATAGTGGTACTTCCCTTGATCTTCCTTAGAATTATAAGAGTTACGTCCCTGGAGTACAGCAGTCTTTCCAGAGAAAACGTTAAATACAACATCTCATTCATCAACCAGTGAATTTGTGGTTGGCTCATGGGACATGGTTCCTTCTCCCACGACCATTCAGACCTGAGTACTAGTCAGCCTGCCCAGCTGCTTTCCTACTGACCTTCATTTGTCATATCAGCAAGACTTTTTGAAGCCTGGGCCTTTCACATAGGTTGCATTTTTTTCGTAGCCACGTGCATTTCCCTTGAATAATATATTCTTTAAGCTTAACTTGACCAAAAGTACATGTCATTCCTATATATTGTCTTGATCTGAGAGTATTACTGGGAACTGAAGTGTGTCATAGCATCTTACTGTAATTTGTAGGGCCTTCTAGAGGTCTTTTCTCTGAAGAAAAGGAAGATGGAGTCTGTTCAGCTGGTTCTTCTTTGGAGGATATTTGGTTACTTGATCTTCTTGGAACACACTGTTTAACTCCTTTTCTAGTTGGTTGTTCTGTGACTGTTAGTAATGATAAACTATGGAATGGACGGTTGTCACACTACTCTTACGAAATGTGACCGCTGGTGCTGATCCCAACTTGTGCTTCTCATGCAGTTCCTCCTCTCTCTGGCGCTATTTAACTCGCTCACAATTCTTTCTATTCATGTTTTCTCAATCCCAAATAGGATTGAGTGTGTGAGATTTCTTATAAGAAATACCTCTGAGGAAACATAGAGGGGGCAGGTTAGAAAAGCCATCAGACCACAGTGCATGTCTGATCCCTGTAAAGGGGAGAGGGAAGGAAGAAACATTGGGTAGAAGCATCTTACACTGTAGCCCAATTCTAAGTTCAACACGGCCTCTGAGGAGACTTTAAGCCAGAGTTACCCATCAGTAGAACCCTGTGTTTCCCAGAAATGGGCTTCAGTTACTGTCTGGGAACAGCCCACGGGAAGGCATGGCCCCAGCATGTCAAAATGGTGGATTCCAGTGGGAGCCTTCATCAGTTACACTTTCCATAGCTAGAGACCTAAGAGGCATATTCTCATGGCTGTCACACCTGCTCAAACAGAGAAACAAGCACATTGATCTTTTAAAAACATAGACTTAATAGATGAAACCCAGCAGCCTGGGCTATTAGTACTTATTAGAAGTAATTTTCTAACTGAATATGTTATTACATTCATCTATTGTTACAACTAAACTTCTCTTATACTTTACGTGAATTTTTGGTCTTTCATATTATCAGCTTTCTTGAGGGCAGCGTTGCTTTCTGGACAGTAAATGATTCGTCAGTGGTTCTCAAACTTTAGCTGTATCAAAGTGCCTATTGAAACACGGATAGCTGGGCGCCACCCCCAGAGTTTCTCATTCCAAAGGGCTGGGGTGGGATCAGAGAACTGGCATTTCTAAAGTTCCCAAGTGATGCTATTGGTCTTGGGATTGGATTTTCGCAACCACTTTTCTATACCCAATTGTGATTTCTTCCCTCCATTTAGAGAATGAGCTAGGAGTCCGATTTCCCAGGAGTCCTGATTCCATTTAATAGAGAACTATATAAAAGTTCAACCAGTAGGTCTTAGGATGTACTTAAGAACTGGTGGTAGACAAATGTGCTTTCTACCTGTTTCTGAGTGAGCGCATCCTAATAGTGACAGAGGTGGGGGAGACAGGAAGATGGCAGTGGAGTAGGAGAGCCCTAGGCTCACCTCCTCCTGCAAATACAGCTCGATAACTATCAGATCATCCCAAATACCCCAGAAGTCAGCCAGAAGACTGACAGAACAAACTCTACAACTAAAGGGAGAGAAGAGACCATACTAAAGAAGGTAAGAAGTGCGGAGGCATGGTGACGGAACAGATCCTGGCTGCTGTGGAGGGGAAGGAGCCATGGTTGCAGAGAAGGGCAGCAGAGAGCAGAGCACACAGGGGAACACAGATGTAGAACATTTCCCCAAAGTCTTTGGCCTGGAAAGTGAGAGGGTCTGAATTTCATGAATTTTTGCAACCATGGGGGCTTAAAGCCTAGAGTTTTCAATGTCACTGGGCTTGGCTAGGATAGATAGGCAATGCCACACTCCCGGTGAGACGACAGGGATGTACAGCATGGAAACAACATCTAAAGAGACCCCAGGGTACAAAATGGGGTTATCATTTGCTCTTCTCAGAGCTTGTCCCTGAGCGATATTATTCATGGCGACACCTCCCCAGGAACAAAGGAGCAGGTCAGCACATTTCCCTCTCCCGCCACTCAGCATAAACACAGAGCCACCTACAGAAGCAGTGCAGTGTGGAAACTGGCTGCCTAATGCTTATACTAAGTACTCCCTTTGCTTTGGTGGAACTGCTTTTCTCAGTCATGCATAGCTCAGTCCCAGTGTACCAGACCCCTGCCCGGAAGACCAGCACAAACCCCTGCCTACACCGTGTTTCCCCAGCCAGAGAGTGTTGCAGGGCTTAGTTCTGGTGGAGGTGGTGACAGGTCTCATTTCATAATCAGACTAAAAGCACACCTAGTTAAAACTCAGCGCATTCAGGTCAGGAACCAAACATTGCATACAGCAAGCAAGGAGAGCTTCTGCAGGTGACTGGAGGATAGAACAGCTAAAACACAATGGCAGAGTGCATGTGAAAAAAAAAAAAAAAAAGAAAAAGTAAGACCCATCTATATGCTGCCTACAAGAGATTCATTTTAGACCTAAAGACACCTGCAGATTCAAAGTGAGGGGGATGGAGAAACATCATGCAAATTGATGTCAGGAGAAAGCCAGAGTAGCAATACTTATATTGGACAAACTTTAACACGAAGACTATAACAAAAGACAAAGAACGACACTATAGAATAATAAAAGGGACAAGAAGATATAACAATTATAAATATTTAAGCAACCAGCACAGGAGCACCCACACTTTTTTTTAAAGATTTTATTAATTTATTTATTTATTTGACAGAGAGAAAGATCACAAGTAGACAGAGAGGCAGGCAGAGAGAAAGAGAGAGGGAAGCAGGCTCCCTGCTGAGCAGAGAGCCCGATGCGGGACTCGATCCCAGGACCCTGAGATCATGACCTGAGCCGAAGGCAGTGGCTTAACCCACTGAGCCACCCAGGCGCCCCTGGAGCACCCACACTTTTGAAACAATAACAAACATAAAGGAACTAATCAATAATACAATAATCTTAGGGGACTTCAACACCCCGTTTACATCAATGGACAGAACATCTAAACAGCAAATCAACAAGAAAATATGGTCTTGATGACATACTGGACCAGATGGACTTAACAGATACATTTGGAACATTCCATCCTAAAAGAGCAGAATACACATTTTTTCTTTTTTTTAAGAGAGAGAGGGAATCTTAAACAGACCCCACACTCAGTGTATGAACCCAACACAGGGCTCAGTCTCACAAACTTGAGATCATGACCTGAGCCAAAATCAAGAGTCGGTTGCTTAACTGATTGAGCCACCAGGTGCCCCAGAATACACATTCTTTCAAGTGCATATAGAACATTCTCCAGAATGGAGATCACATATTATGTCACAAAATAGGCCTCAACAAATTGAAGATTGAAGTCATACCATGCAACTTTTCTGACCACAACACTGTGAAACTAGAAGTCAACCACAAGAAAAAACCTGGAAAGACCACGAATACATGGAAGTTAAATAACGTGCTTCTAAACAATGAATGGTTCATCTAAGAAATAAAAGAAGAAATTAAAAAGTACATGGAAAAAAATGAAAATGAAAACACAATGGTCCAAAACCTTTGAGATGCAACATAAGCAGTCCTAACAGGGAAACATATAGCAAAGAGGCTTACCTCAAGAAGCAAGAAAAATCTGAAATAAACAACCTAACCTTACACCTAAAGGAGCTAGAAAAAGAATAAAAAGTGAAGCCTGAAGCTAGCAGAAAGAAGGAAATAATAAAGATTAGAGCAGAAATAAATGATTTGGAAACTTAAACAATAGAACAGATCAATGAAACCAGGAGCCAGTTCTGTGGGAAAAAATGAATAATTTTGATAAGTCTCTAGCCAGAGTTATCAAAAAGAAAAGAGAAAGGACCCAAATAAACAAAATCACTAACGAGAGAGGAGAAATAACTACCAACATCACAGAAATACAATTATAAGAGAATATTATGAAAAACTATATGCCAACAAATTGGACAACCTGGAAAAAATGATTAAATTCCTAGAAACAAATAAATTACCCAAACTAAAACAGGTGAAATAGAAAACGTGAACAGACCGATAACCAGTGAAGAAATTGAGTCAGTAATCAAAAAATTCACAACATACAAAAGTCCACAATCAAATGGCTTCACTGGTGAATTCTACAAAACAGTTAAAGAAGAGTTAACGCCTCTTCTCAAACTATTGCATATAGGGGTGCTTGGGTGGCTCATCATTAAGTGTCTGCCTTCACTCTTGATCCCAGGGTCCTGGGATGGAGTCCCACTCTGGGCTTCCTGATCAGCAGGAAGCCTGCTTCTCCCTCTCCCACCCCCGCCCTGCTTGTTTTCCCTCTCATTGTATCTCTCTGTGTCAAATAAATAACTAAATCTTTTTTAAAAAAATTCCAAAAAAATAGAAAAGGAAAAGGGAAAAAAACGTCCAAATTCATTCTATGAGGCCAACATTACCCTGATACCAAAACCAGACAAAGGTTCCACTAAAAAAAAGATAACTATTGGCCAATGTCCTTGATGAACATGAATGCAAAAATTCTCAGTAAAATACTAGCAAATCCGATCCAACAATACATTTTAATTTAATTTATGCACCATAGGGGTATTTGGCTGGCTCTGTCACTCACACCTGTCAGAATGGCTAAAATCAAAAATAAAGAGCAGTAGGTGTTGGCGAGGATGTGGAGAGGGGAACCCTCTTGCACTGTTGGTGGGAATGCAAACTGGCGCAGCCACTCTGGAGAATAGTATGGAGTTTCCTCAAGAAAGTTATAAAAGAACTACTCTTCAGTCCTTCCGTTGTACTACTCTAGAGACTTACCCAAATAATACAAAAATACGAATTCAAAGGGATACATGCACCCTGATGTTTGTAGCAGCATTATCAACAATAGCCAAATTATGGAAACAGCCCGAGTGTCCATTGACTGATGACTGGATAAAGATGTGGTGTGTATGTATCCATGTGTGTGTACATATGTGTATATCTATAGGTATATGCACAGATATATACACACACATACAGACATGGAATATTACTCAGCCTTAAAAAAGAAATCTTTCCATTCGCAACATCAGTGGAGCTAGAGTATAATGCTAAGTGAAATAAGTCAACAAGTGAAAGACAAATACTATACGATTTTACTCTTATTTGGAATTTAAGAAACAAAACAAGCAATGGAGGGGGAAAAAAAGAGGCAAAACAAGAAACACTCTTATCTGTTGAGAACAAACTGATGGTTACCAGAAGGGAGGTGATGGCGGGTTGTGTTGAGAGAGGTGATGGAGATTAGGGAGTTTGGTTGTTGTGATGAGCACCAGCTGATGTATGGAAGTGCTGAATCACTGTATTGCACACCTGAGACTAATATTATACTCTTAACTACTTGGAATTTACATAAAAACTTTAAAAAGTGACAGAGCTGGAAAAGATATGTCCTATTTAAAGTGATGAATTCCCAGTGATTTTTCAATTTAATATGTTATAGGACTCTACTTAACACATTTTTTTTTTTTTTTTTTAGTTTTTTTAAGCGGGGGTAGGGGGGAAGCTGAGGGAGAGAGAGAGAGAGAGAGACTCTTAAGCAGATTCCATGCCCAGTGTGAAGCCCAACATGGAGCTCAATCTTAAAACCCTGAGATCACGACCAGAGCCAAAATCAAGAGTTGGACGCTTAACCGACTGAGCCATCCAGGCACCCTGGAACCTACTTTGTTGTTGTTGTTGTTGTTGTTAAAGCATGTGGCATCATCATCCATTAAGATTTTTCCACATTTACAACTATCAGGCTGACCAAACTGTCTCATCATGACTCGTTTTATGACCTTTGAGGTTCCAGCATGAGGTAGAGTTTGCATTTATTACGTATGTATGTTAGGTCTAACTGACCATAACATCATCTTAGAGCTTCTCCAAAATGCCTTTGGCCCTTAGTCCTTGTCCTAAAGCAGTAAGTTCTAATTTTGTACTGCAGTTTCTAAGTAGATATTAAAATTATTCATGAAATATTTTTTAAAAGAACTACCTGGAGATTATGATTTTGAGTGTTTTAGTGATTTATATCTTAATGTTACAGGGATCAAATGTCTTTCCTTCTTTGGTCAAAAATTGGAAGTTTCCTGGCTGTTGGAACCGTTAAAGGAAATTTGCTTATTTATAATCGTCAGACATCTCGAAAGATTCCTGTGCTGGGTAGGTTATAGCTGGAAACACCGCTCCGTATTTGAGATGCTTTACATAAATGTAATGTTTTATGCCTCAGATTTTTCTGATATCACCAGGGAAATTGTATAGTGGTTAAGCCTCACAGCTAGCTAAACTACAAGATCCCTCTTCACTGTCTATGAAGAATTACTAGGCCACACAGAATAGTTGCTCTAAGGTCAGCCTGTGCCTTTGGACACCAGGACATTAACAGCAGATTGTACCTGTGGACATGGGATAGATAGCTCCTGTGTATATCAGCATGTTAGTAGATGGACTGAAATATTTAGTGACTATTTTGGTCAGAATATGTCTAGATTCTTAATTCTGACCTCTTACTCTCTCCAAACACCAATTGAGTATGCACTGTGAGTTATATTGAACCTCAGGGTATATGACTAGAGGGTGTTTGTTCCTTGTTTGACCTTGGTTCAGGCTCTTTGATTCCCCCAGTCTCTGGTCACTTACCATCTGCCTTCTGAACACCCAAGAAGAAACACTTTGATTCTTTCCAATTATCATAACATCCTGCTGGTGAATGGTGAAATTCAATTATACCCAGGTGGCCAAATAATTATAATTTATTGCTAAGGAAGGAATCAAACTCTGGAGATAAGAGTGCCCTCAGAATACTTGAGAAAGTACCTTTCAATTAAGGACACAATTTATTTCAATTTTTTCATATACATCTCTATCTTTAATATTTATATTTTTGGTGCTCCAGCCAAAAGGTAATGCCATTGATCCATTTGAAAACCTAAACAAAATGTTTTGAGTTTTAAAAATCAAATTTCACCATAAATTGACTATTTGACCTCAGTTAGGCATTTTTTCGTATCCCCCTTCATCTGTAGGAACACCCTACCAGTTAACTTACAGGCCCCAGAAAGTCTGACACTTGACATATAAGAAAATAATCTGTCAAAGCATAATTATTTTATGTCAGGTATTTGTCACATATATATAATTTTATAGGTGATCTTTGTATTTAATATGAATATTGGGTCTCTTCTCAGTCATTTATTATAAAATGGGCCTGAGGAGATTCAGGTTAATTATATGTCTTAGGTCCTTTAGCTAAATATTTAGCTGCCTCTCTCAGAGTTGGTTGTGATTTATGGCTCTGCTTTTTTTTTTTTAAATAACTCACTTTCCTAAATCCAAAGCTTTCCACTTTAGAGAGCCCCTCCATGGTACCATGAGCTGCCAGCATTTCACAGTAACTAAAATCTGTTAACCTTGTTGCATCTTGTACTGATTTACTCCCTTCAGCTAAACCACATACAGGCAGTTCTCATGTTGTGTGACTCATATTATTATATTATATTATATTATATTATATTATATTATATTATATTATTATTCGTTTACTACGGTTTAATTAAATACTGCCAGTCTCTCAATAACATGGTTCAAACTTCAGTTACCATAGTAGATTAACTGTGAGTTAATATTATTTAAATAAGTCAGTATGTGTAAAGTGCCCAGAATACTCTAAGTAGGCACACAAAACAGGTTAACTGATCTTGATGTTAAGGCTAACCTAAGTTCCGAGCCCTGGAACAAAGGGCCATGAGGTATACAGAAAGGAGGAAGAAGAGATTTTCTTCTTCCTTTCTGGGGTATAGAAGGAAGTTTGTCTTTGGCTTTTTCCCAGCTTTCTTTGTGCACTCTTCTTTCCTTCCTAATGCGCATCTCTGTGGGCCCAGTGCAAAGTACGACAAGAGTCCCTTCATCTATGATCACCAAACTCTCCGCCATTTCAGCGTCTTCTCTGAATGGTCCCTTCACGTTTGTGCCCTGGTCTCCTGATTTGAAATGCCATCTATATCCTGACCAGTCCCATACTGATCTCTTCCTATCTCTAGACTCCTGTATCCACTGCTTATTCAACATTTCTGACAAGATGTCCAGTAAACACTTGAAATTTCGTATCTCTAAAACCTTTCTTAACCACAGCTGCTCCTCTCACCGTTGATGACATCCCATCCTTTCGGATCTTGAGACTAAAACTTTAGCATCCTCCTTGACTTTCCTCTTTCTCATACCTTCCAATTCACTTCTAATTTGCCAGAAAATCTTGTAGGCTCTTGCTTCAGAGATTTCCAGAATCCAGCCCGTTCTCACCATCTCTCCTGTTACCACTGGATGTAGAGCCTCGGACATCTTCCACGTGCCTTTCCTCGCTCTCGGAACTGGTTTCCCTGTTCCAGCTCTTTCCGCATTATAAAATATTCTCAAGCAAGGGACGAGAGCAAGCTTTCTGCTCAGTCCTTTCCAGTGGGTCAAAGCCAGGGTCCTTACAGTGGCCAGCCAACACCCGCATGACCTGGCCCTTACAAACTCTGATTTCATCTCGGACTCCTCTTCCTTCCTCTGCTCCAGCCACACTGTCCTCCCCCTAAGCCTGTGACACACCAGGACTTTGGCCTCAGAATCTACTCACTTAACAACTGCTTCTTTAGAACCTACTTCCAGCATAGGTACCGTATTCAGTTCTGTAAGGGGGAGAAAGAATAAAATCAATGTGGTCTCTGCTCTCAAAAAGCAGCGAAAATAGCTAAACTTCTCTAGCACTTTCTGTATGCCTGGCACTCTTCCAAATGCCTGAACTCACTTGATCCTCAATTCGATGAGACAGGCCCTACTATTATCCCCAATTTATGGATATGTGACTAAGGAATAGAAATGTTAGGTAGCTTACCCAGTATCTATAGTCAATGGGGGAGCTGAGATTCAAATGCAGGCAGGCTAGCTCCAGAATATGTAGACTTAACCAATCTACTCCTCATTGTAGAATGAATCTTGAGACTCAAGGATTTATTTATCTGTCTCAGGGCCTTCAACAAATGCACCCGGTGTCAAGTAAATGATTTTTCCCCCCAAAATACAGTTTTTGTACCGGGTAGATTCCTCAATGGGAAAGTCTCCTGATACTTATCACTTCCATCTATCCATCACTTCCACTGGGAAGTATCACTTACTAGTTAAGTGACTCAGTTCTCCACGCCAGTCTCAATAAGGTACATTCAAATTTGCACCTTATTATGACCAGAAATCAAATGTGTTCAAGTTTTACATGAGTAACCCAACCTGAATGTTGAATCTGTTTATACCAAGGTGTCTACCACGCTGTGAAACTGAGTGTAGTAAAGTAACTTGAGTGCCTTTAGTGCTCAGGGTAAGAATTATTGTTATATGATTTGGTTATATGGTAAGCCAACAAACTTGTCTAGGAGCCGAGTATCTCTTCATGTTAGAGCCTGTGCTCATACCCACCTAACTAGTTGAAAATTGTTACATTGCTTTAGAACTTGGTAATGACTTATAAATAAGGTTGCTTAGACACTAACTGCTTTAATGAGACTTAGCATTTCTTGTCTGTTTAATATCGACGGCATATTACCTAGACTTTTAGATTGACAGCATGGATTTTTAAATTTTTTTGAGAAACCCACGTGTCTGTACAAAAATCATCTCTTTTTCAGGAAAACATACTAAGAGAATCACATGCGGATGTTGGAATGCAGAAAATCTGCTTGCTTTAGGTGGTGAAGATAAAATGATTACCGTTAGCAATCAGGAAGGTGACACGATAAGACAGGTAATTCCATATCATCTTTGGTCTGGTGTATTCAAAATTTTCCCTGAAATAAAGTTTGTCTACCAAACTAATCTGTGAAATTTTAAAACTTCTGTGTGGGGTATGTATGGAAAGGACGTTATTGCATACATACCCCATAAAAAGTGTTTTATGTATTAAAACTTCTCTTTCCTAGGAATCCTTTATCTAAATATCTTCCTTTGTACGTTTGCCATTACCTCGTGTTGGCATGAATTATCGGCTCTGTGGTTAGAGCTAGGCTGTATATTTGTGAGATAACTCTGACTTTATATGCATATAGTCATAATATAAATGTCAGTAACTGGGCTCAGAGTCTGGTCTGCCTGATTCTAAAGCCCATGCCTTTAACTGGTGTGTTAAATTGTTTCCAAGCTAACCCTCATTAAATTTAGTTTTAGGAATAAATTTTACTACTGTTCAAATTTCCCAATTGATTAGATCTTCAGTGGCTCCTTGAGGGAATTTGTATTGCCAGTAGCTACTACATAATCTCACCAGTGGGTAATTTTACTTTGGACCACTTGTCATATGACTTAGTATTGCCAGGACAATATTGACTAGCAAAGTCTTTGAATACCCTCTAGGTATATGGCACTGTGCTATGTACTTCAGAAGAAATGTGAAATATGGTCCTGTATTCGTTCTCTATTGCTACATCACAAATTACCCCCAAAACCTAGCAGTTTCAAAACAATATGCATTTATTGTTTTAATAGTTTTTATGGATGAAGAACGCAGGTGCAGCCTACCTGCTTTAAGGTCTCACAAGCCTGCATTATCCTGGTCAAGGTTGGAGTCTCATCTGAAGGCTTGACTGGGAAAAAAGTCTGTTTCCAAGCTCAATCGCATGGTTCTTGACAATAGTTCAATTCCTTATAGGTTGTTAGGCTTAGGATCTCAGTTCCTTTCTGGCCATTGATTAGAAACCCACCTAATTTCATTGTCACACGATTTCTCCATAGAGTGCCTCACCACATAGCAGGTGGTAAGACAAGGAGAGCAGCCACTCAGGACTTAAGCCACAGTCTCTTAATAAATAACCTGATCTCAAAATCATTTTTGCCATTTTCTGTTATGTAGAGGTAAGTCCCGTCCAGCCCACATTCAGCTTAGGAATGGGGATTACATAGAAGGTGAGGATTACTGTGGCTCATCTTAGAAGCTGCCAACCATAGGCTCCTACTCTCAAGAAGACAGAACTAATCATGATAAAACACATGCAACCTTATACCATGATTGCCATCTTTTGGTGTAGCTTATAAGTCCCATAATATCCGAGATGGAGGAGATCAATGCAAGTTGGATTATGAACCTTTAAAACACAGACGATCTGAATCAGTCAAGGTGTAGGATAAATTGTTTTAACAGAGAGTTCCAAAATTACAAGGGCTCTAAAAATATGCTAGTTTGGGTGGTTTTTCCTCTTTCTCTTCCTCATGTAACAGAGACAGGTGGGCAGATCATCTGTGCATCTCTGCTTCACTAGGTGCTACACAGTCCCAGGTTCCTTCCATCTCATTGCTCTGCTGTTTGCAAGGATGTTTTGTCCTCATCTGCATAGTTACCCACACCACATCTGCATTTCCCCTCCAGGGAAAGGAGAAAGAAAGTGGAGTGCAAGAGATATTTAAAGGGCCTAGTCTGGAAGATGCATTTATTATTTCCATCCGTATCACTAGAACCTAGTCACATAGTCACAGTTCACTGCTGCCAGTGAAACCACAAATATCATCCCTGTAATTGTGTACCCTACTGAAACTTGTTTAAGTGGATATTGTAAGATGTTTAACAGTCTGTTGTTCAACCCTAGGAAAATGACATGGGCAGAGGTAAGAGGAAGAACTTATAGCTTGTTCATAGCTTGTTCAAGATTGGCCTACTGACGATAGGAGTTTTGAGAATTTACAGAAAATAAGACTGAGGAAGAACATTGGTTTCTGTATCTGGACAGCTCTGAAAGTTAGGCAGAAGTTACTCAGCCATGTTGAGTAGAACCATAGCATGATTAAACTTGTAATGCAATTAAATTACATAAAATTACATTAAAAAGTAAATTTAAAAATGTAATTAATGCAATTAAGAATAATTAGTATAATAAACTATTTTCTAGAAACCTAAAATTTTGACATTCTATTTTGGTGCCATTTTGAGTAAGAATGGTAGATGTGCAAGTTGAAATGCTTTAGCTCCCCACTTACTTCCTTGTATCCGTATCAGACATCATCAGTAGATATTGGCATCTTTTTCCTCCACTGAATCAGGACATGACCTTACAATATTTTGCTACATCACATCCTAAGAAATAACTACATTCAGTTGTTATTTACATACAAGATAGCTATTTCCCATCACTGATCTCTAAGAAGTGTTCTTCTAGAATTAGGTATACTCTCTAAGTTGTCCTGTGGTAAGCAAAGCATACATTAAAAGTATTGCTTTATTTTGTGTTGTCTCTGAATCGCTTTGAATTCACTACTCTGCAGATCACTCCAGTGTTTCTTGTATAGATTTATTTTTATTTATCCTACTAAGGACTTACCTTGTTCTTTAAATCTGAAGTTTGCTATCTTTCATCAATTCTGGAAAATTCTGTCATTATCTCTTTCAGTATTACCTCTTGCCCTTTCTGTTCTGTCCTTCTGGAGTGTCTGTTAGACATACGTTGGACCTTCTACCTCTTTATCTCTCTTTTTTTATTTTAAGAATTTATTGATTGATTTTAGAGAGAGCTGGGGGAGGAGCAGAGGGAGGGGGACAAGCAGACTCTGTACTGAATGGGGAGCCCGACGTAGGGCTCAGTTTCATGACTCTGAGACTATGACCTGAGATCATAACTTGAGGTGAAACCAAGAGTCAGATGCTCAACCAACTGAGCCACCCAGGCGCCCCTCTTACCTCTCTGTCATATCTTTTTGTCATTTTGTGCAACCTCCTGGGTTATTTACTTAATCAATTTACTTACTCTTTTTTTAATCTGGCTATCTATCTTATTAAGTTTTTTTAATCTTAATGATTCTGCTTTTTATTATTAGAAAGTACTTTAGATAGATAGGCAAATGGGGTTAAGAGATACAAACTTCTAGTTATAAAATACATAAGTCATGAGGGTGTAATATACAGGATAGGGAATATAGTCATTAATATTATAATAATTTTTTATGGTGAGATAGTAACTAGACTTACCATGGAGGAGGTCATTTTGTAATGTATATAAATATTGAATTACTGTGTTGCACACCTGAAGCTAATAGCATATTGTATGTCAAGTAAAGAGTTGATCCCTCAACAACATGGTTGGAACTGTGGAGATTTACTGATATGCATATCTTTTTTGATAAATATAATACAGGACCATAAATATATTTCTCTTACAATTTGCTTAATAACATTTTCTTTTCTCTAGCTCACTTTATTGTAAGAATACAGTATGAAATATACAGAACATAGAAAACGTCTATGAATTGTTTATATTATTGAAAGTAGGCTATTAGTAGTTAAATTTGGGGGGACTCAACATTATATGTGAATATTCAACTGTGCAGAGGCTCAGCTCCCCTAGCTCCCACATTGTTCAAGGGTCAGCTGTACTTTAATAAATAAAGAAAAGTACTTTGTAGTTCTCTAAAAAAATCTGTCTGGACTTTTTGTTTGTTTGTTTTTAAGTCTTTTGTCATACTTATAAGTGCTTTACGTCTTTGGTCATTTTTAAAGTATTTTATGATCTCTCTGCTAGTTCTGTGTTTCTTAGATCTGCTGACTTTTGTTCTTGATGTGTTATGTCTTGTGACTTTTCTCATTTTAAATTGTGAGCTCATCTTCAGCAGGGCTTGTCTGTAGAAATTTATCACTTTAGAAGAGGCCTTGGATTTGTTTTTGACAAACACTCCAAGGAGTTTCTAGCCCAGTCAAAGTATAAATTTGAACTTCAGATCATAATGAAGATAGGAAGGTCTTTGAAATGAAAAGAACTTTTTCAGTATTTTTTCTGACCCAAAGCTCAGCCCAAGTCAAATAGTCTTCTTTATTGTCTCCCTACCAACTGTTCTGGATAGTTACAGCATCAGTTTCTACACATACTTTGGTTTGTGGTTTGCTCTTTGCTTATTTTCCCCGGAAATTTTCCTTGCCTTCTTTCAAGCTTTTCTCTCTATTTAATAAGACATGTGTTCTGTTTTATCCACAATTTCCAGATGTCTGTAGCTATGGGATTTTCAGGTAAAACAGAAGTGAAAAGCAAGTTACTGGTTTTATTATAAATTCAGAACGAATTTAAGTGTTGCACTTATTCCTCGTGATAATATTTCTGTCCCTGCAGACACCAGTGAGGTCAGAACCTAGTGACATGCAGTTTTCCATGATGAAGACAGATGACCGAACGTCTGCTGCTGAAAGCACGGTGAGAATTCAGAATCACATCCGTGTCCAAGTTATTTTGATAATTTTATAGACTATGCTTTCTCCTTTTCCAGGATGGTTCAGAATGTATACGGATAAATAAATTACAGTGTGTCATTTATTAAATTAGTAAAGACTCCAGTGTCTGAGGCATACGTTGCTTTTGTTGCTGTTGACAGGAGCACAGGAAATGAGGACATCTTCTTATTATACTTGGTGTTGCTTTTCTTGGTAGCAGAAACAGTGACACATCCCCTCAGCCACCTCTCACCAAAATGACTAGGAGGAGAAATGCCCAACAGAGGAAAAATTCAGTTGTGCCCTCTCCATCAGAGCTATGGGATATGGACAATTATCCAGGCAATGGCTAGGTTGGAGAAAACCACTAATACAAATATATTTAAATGCAATACTCTTCTTTTTCTTAAAAAGCTATTATTGACTTGATAATGACTTATAATTGATCGACTAAAGGAACTATGTCAAAATGTTTCTCTTCTTATATGAATCCATCACCCTTAATGAGCCCAAGTAAGTAATACACTGTTTTCTCTCCCTCACACAATTACACCTTCCACTGAGAATTACAGTTAAGTATTGACTTGTGTGAGTGACAGAGGGACACTAGTCTAGCTGCACTGACCAATGACCTGCAGGGGGTAGAAAGAATGATGCAAAAAGCCAAGCTCATTTATCCACACTGTGTGGACTGTAATCCCCAATGGCTCAAAATCAGAATGACCTCTTAGGCAGGGAGACTCTGTACTCCGAACATGCGCTCAGTTTCAGTGGAACTGTGTTGGACTTCCGGCCCTCTGCTGCACAGTACTCTAATGAGAGGTACAGAGAATTTTAAAAAATTAATCGACCCAGCTATTTTAGTGTAATTCTCAAAGGTGCAAAGTCAAGAACCTTTTCCAGACTGTGTATTAGTACAATGTATTTTTTAAAGTCACATTGTTATTGTATTAAAACATTTATTTTATTTTATTAAAGATTTTATTTATTTGACAGACCAAGATCACACGTAAGCAGAGTGGCAGGCAGAGAGAGAGCAGGGGAAGCAGGCTCCCTGCTGAGCAGAGATCCTGGTGCGGGGCTCGATCTTAGGACTCTGGGATCATGACCTGAGCCAAAGGCAGAGGCTTTAACCCACCGAGCTACCCAGGTGCCCCTGGTTAAAACATTTAATGTAAACTTGGCTCATGGTTTTCATCAGTTAGCTTCATCTATTTGAATTTGCTTATTGGTCTTCATGAAATCCTGAGTAATTCATTGCACAATCTCTTAATCTTTCCTGGCAGATCAGCGTGGTGGTTGGCAAGAAAACACTGTTTCTTTATAACCTGAATGACCCAGATAGTCCAATTGATCTGGAATTTCAGCAGCGCTATGGGACCATTGTCTGCTACAGCTGGTACGTACAAGCAGCTCATTACCAAAGGATGTCCCTGTGTTCCTCCTTACTCATTATATTTAATTTTTGCCCATAGCATTTGCACTTCTATATGTAACATTTTCTGGATTGTAGTCTGTAACTTCACACAGAAGACAACCTAGCATATTATCTGGTCCTCGACAAATTATGTTCTGTAGTTCCTTACTTCTAATGTACTTGCTGATTTACTGTGTTGCCAATGATAGCTAACCTTCCTCTTACTGTACCGTTGCCTTTGTCCCTATAGGTATGGTGACGGCTACATCATGATTGGTTTTTCACGTGGGATTTTTGTGGTCATCTCCACTCATATTCGAGAGATTGGTCAAGAGATATTTCAGGCTCGTGACCACAAAGATAGTCTAACCAGTATTGCAGTCTCACAGACCCTTAATAAAGCTGCTACGTGTGGCGATAATTGGTAAGTTACACTTATAAATTCCCAGGAAAGCTTATGTAAGGAATGTTTAAGAGATTCCACAAGAGGGATGCCTGGGTGGCTCAGTGGCTTAAAGCCTCTGCCTTCGGCTCAGGTCATGATCCCAGGGTCCTGGGATTGAGCCCCATGTCGGGCTCTCTGCTCCGCGGGGAGCCTGCTTCCTCCTCTCTCTCTCTCTCTGCCTGCCTCTCTGCCTACTTGTGATCTCGGTCTATCAAATACATAAATAAAATCTTTAAAAAAAAAAAAGATATTCAACAAGAGTTTGATAGCTAGTGGGAATCTCTCAGCAGAACTCTCCTGCACTCTTAAAACATGTTTGCAATTGGAAATTTCTAAGATTCCTGCTAGAACACACAGGCTAAAACCTAAAATGCTAAATGTTTACCAATGACAAAACCTAAAACAGAGAATGCTTGAAAATCAATCTTAAAATAGGTAGTTCCAGTAGTGTGGAGTCAGCACACTCCACCCTGTCCCTCTCACTAATTAATTACAACCATAAAGCCGGGGCAGAATGCATGGAACAGCTCTTTAAGGACTCTGGAAAGTAAATAGTAGATCGAAGAAGAGCAGAACTTGAAGTGCCACCGAGGAAAGAGCTCTGGAAAGTAACCGTCTAAAGACATTTGTGAACTCCCAGGTTCACTCCTGAGCTATATATGTGTATCTCATCCTGAATATACCAAAGACTTTGAGAACTGAACTAAGGAATAGACCCTAGTGCAAGTCCTGGGGACCACAAAGTGGGCAGAACAGGGACATATCTGAATACGACTACAAAGCCTTTGAAAATGGAACTGACGTCAAAACCACAACCCACAGAAGGCTGGTTGATACTCATAGCCTGAACCCAACTGGTTTGATTACTAAAAAAAAATTAACCTTCTCCATGGGATTTAAATAAGATGCAGGAGTCTCAGATGTAATGTTCAGAAGGTCCAAAATAGAACCCAAAGTTACCTGACATAGGAAAAATCGGGAAAATTTCAACTCACTTGGGAAAAGGCAATCAAAAGATGCTAGTGCCAAGATGATGCAGGTAGCAGCTATTATAAACACACACACACACACACACACACACACACACAGATGGAAATATAGTCTTAGAAAAGAAAGAGAATCTAGAAAGAAAAACTAAATGGAAGCTTTTAGACCTGAAAAATATAATTAATGCAGTACTTACTAGCAGAATGGAGATCATAAAATGTCTAGACCAAAAGAAATATCCCAGTGAGCACAGAGAAAGAAAAGATTGGAAAAAAATAAACGGAGCCTCAGGGGCCTGTAAGACAATACTGAAATGTCTAACATTTATGTCGCAAGAGTCTCAGAAATAATGGCTGGGAACTTCTCACATTCGGCAAAAGACATAGACCTGTCTATTGTAGAAGCTCAACAAATCTCTAAAAGGGTAAGTCCAAAAAAAACCTAGCTCAGACGCATCATAATCAAACTGCTAAAAACTAACAATGAAGAAAAAATCTTGAAAGCAGTTAACGAACAACATTTTAAGTGTGGATTTCTCACCATAAGCCATCAAGGCCAGAAGGAAGCATCACGACTTTCTAAAGTGCTGAAAGAAAAGGACTGTCAGCTGAAATTCATCACCCAGGGAAAGTATCCGTCAGGAATGAAGTGAAATGGAAACATTCATAGATGAAGAAAAATGAGAATTTATTGCTAGCAGACCTGCCTTAAAATTGCTAAAAGAAGTTCTTCAGATGGAGTAAAACAGATGACAGAGGGAAATTGGGGACGTCAAGAATGAAGGAAGAGCGGGCGCCTGGGTGGCTCAGTTTGTTAAGCATCTGCCTTCAGCTCAGGTCATGATCCCTGAGTCCTGGGGTCGATCAGCTTCCTGCTTAGTGGGGAGTCTGCTTCTCCCTCTACCTTTCTACCCCATCTTGTGCTCCCTCCCTCTCTCTCTCAAAAATAAATAAATAAAATCTTAAAAAAAAAAATGAAGAGAGGCAGAAATGGTAAATAGATCATTTTTTTTCCTTTGGAGATCTTTAACATATGGGGCTGTTGAAAGTAAAAATGATATTATTTGATAGTGTGTTCAGTGTTTAAGATGCAGTACATATGACGAACACAATAGAAAGGGGAGAGGGTCAGTTAGGTGTCTGCCTTTGGCTCAGGTCATGATCTCAGGGTCCTGGGATTGAGCCCCTGTGTCATCCAGTAAAATATTGATTCTAAAGACCTTCTGAGATGTTAACTATGTATGCTGTAATCTAGAATAACCACTAAAAATATTCAGAGATATATGCAGAAACACTATAATAAGTAAATTAAAATGGAATACTGAAAAATGTTCAAGTCTAAAAGGCAGCAGGACACAGACCTGTACCCCTGGGGCTAATAATACATTATATGTTAATAAAAAAATTAAAAATTATATTTAAAGGGCGCCTGGGTGGCTCAGTGGTTAAAACCTCTGCCTTTGGCTCAGGTCATGATCCCAGGGTCCTGGGATCAAGCCCCACATTGGGTTCTCTGCTCAGCAGGGAGCCTGCTTCCCTTTCTCTCTGCCTGCCTTTCTGCCTCCTTGTGATCTCCGTCTGTCAAATAAGTAAATAAAATCTTTTTAAAAAATTATATTTAAAAAAAAATTGAGCCAAGTTAAAAATAAATAAAAGGCAGCAGGAAAGGAGAAATGAGAACAAAAGAAACAACAGAAAACAATAAAACAGTGTATTTAAGTTCAGACAAATCAATTAATTATGATTTGTGTAAATCATGTGTAAATCACACATGTAATCAATGTGTAAATGACAATGCTATTGGACATAGACAATTAGAGTAGAATTGTTAAGTGACCCTATTGCCTGTTGAAACTCACTTCAGTGTAATGATGTAATGAAACAACTAGGTAAAAAGTAAAAGGATGGAAAAAGATCATCTAAAAATAACCAAAAGAGAGCTGGGTGGTTAGGCAGGTATCAGACAGAGAGCAAAGAGAATTACCAGGGATGAAGAGGCATATTGCATATTGACTAGATAAAACAATGCTAAGTGAGTATGCACCTAACAACAGAGCCCCAAAATAGAGGAAGGAGAAGCTGGCAGAACTAAAGGGAAAAATAGACAACAGTAATAGTTGAAGTCTTCAGGGCTCCGCCTTCAATAAGATGTGGAACCAGACAGAAGATCAACAAGGAAATAAACATGTCAAATTGACACTTAACTAAGCAGAGTGCAGGGTGCCAGGTCACAAGCTGTGTGGTTCACGCAAGAAGAAGAATCGAAATAGAAAAGTTCATTATTCACAGGTTCTGGAGGAAGTAACCAGCCTGTCTTGACCTCAGAGAGAGGTCAAGGCCCAGTGCAGACAAAAAGACACAAAACTTGGGGCACGTGCTTTCCATAGGGTTTATGAAAAAAACAATAGGGCCCTGAATAGACTGCTTTCGGGTTGCCAGGGTGAGGCCAGATTGGTCAATTCTAACCAGAGTATGGGGTTTTGTTAAGTCCCAGAGATTTTATCCTAGGGGCATGTAAGGTAAATACGTGCTGGGAGGCGGGGAGACTTTTGATCACAGGGACTTTTGGGGAAGTCACATCAGGATCTTACATCTGCTTGGGACTCTGCGAGCTGCTCTCTAGGGCACCCATTCGTAGGAGGGACTTGTGTTAGGTCACTGCAGGTCACTTGGCCAAACAGGGTGGATGCTGAGGCAGCAGCAGCACGGAGGAGCTTAGCTAAATTTCTCAACAGACTTGGACAGCACTATAAGCCCACTAGACCTAACAGACATCTATAGAACATTCCACCCAACAACAGAATCCATGTTTTTTCTATGCACCCATGGAAAATGCGCTAGGGTAGCTGTATCGTGAGCCATGAAACCTCAGCAAATTTAAATTGAAGTCATGCAAAATGGGTTCCTTGACCATAACGTAATCACACTTAAATAACAGAAAAACATCAGGAAAATTCAAGGAACACTTGGAAATTAACCATTTTTCAAATAATTCGTGAGTCTATCTCAAAGCAAATTGAAAAATACATGCAACTGAGTCATGATCCTCCAACGCTGACTCGCACACCTCACTCTAGCATCAGACCCAGCCTTCACTCTCTCCCTTCTTGCTCCCGGTGGCCCTGAGGGTGTGTGGGCCAGGAGTGGCCCCAAATAGTAGGAGGCGGAGGGGTAGCAGGTGTGCAGGTCTAAGAGTCTGCTTCTGTGCACTCGTGGCAAGAATCGAGAGGAGCAGGAGACTGCAAGGATGGGGCCAGGAGCAATGGCGTCCAAAGAGGAACAAACAGTAAAAAGTCTCAACATGGACAATTGCCAACCAGAAAACAAAGAAAAGGATGAAAAGGATCAAGTTGCTAATAAAGGAGAGCCTTTGGCCCTCGCTTTGGAAGCTGACTTGTGTGTGCCTAGAGTAAATCATAGGTGGTTCCATGCTAGGCATCCCATCCCACAGTATAGGTGGGACATGATTCAGGTCTAGGAGAACCACAGGCAAGGATGAGAGAAGAGAATATGGAAAGGATTAGGAGGGTCGGGGGAGGTGAGCCAGCTGAAGGAGAAGCAATGCAGTCGTGATCTGGGGGCGGTTAGCATTGACCCTCCTCAACATGACCATCACGAGGACTTCTGCCTTACCCCTTGAATCCTGATGTTTTGTTTCCTGAAGTTAATAGGAAGACACACTTGTTTCCTAAATGTATATGCTCTCGGTGTAACTTCGTTATAAACCTTTTGTGTTACGTGTCTCTTGTGGGTCTCCTATGACCAGCTTCTACTCAAATGTCTTTCAGCTCAATCTGTAAGATTCTGTCAGCAGGGAATTTTTACTCTATTGCATGGAAAGATGTACATTATATATTGTGAAGTTAATAAAGCAGTTTAAAAGACCAAAAAAAATCCCCATACAACTGAATAAAAATGAAAATGTAACATATCAAAATATGCTATACAGCTAAAGCAGTGCTGAGAAGAAAACTTGTAGTATTAAATGCTTATATACAAAAGAAAATAAAAATCTCAAATCAGTAATGTAATCTAAGTTCCTTCCCCAAGAAACTAGAAAAAAAAGCAAAATAAGGGTAAAGCAGAAGGAATAAAATCATAAAGAGCAGAAGCTGATGACAGCATAGAATAGGGGAAAAAATCTGTAACAGCTGAAATTGATAAACCTCTAGCAAGAATGACAAATTAAAAAAACAAATCAATATCAGGAATGAAATAGGATTATTACTACAGGTGTGGAAGCTACAAACAACTCAGGAATTTGACAATTTAGAAGATTGGAAAAATTCTTTTAAAATCCACTATCAAAACTCAACCCACATGAAACAGATAATCTGAATCAGCCTATAATTCTTAAATTGAAGAATAATTTTACACCCCTTAAAAATCTCCAGGCCTGATCAGATGCTTTCACTGGAGAATTCTTTTTTTTTTTTTTTAAGATTTTATTTATTTGACAGAGATCACAAGTAGGCAAGAAAGGCAGGCAGGGAAGGAGAGGAGGAAGCAGGCTCTCCGAGGAGCAGAGAGCCCGATGTGGGGCTCGATCCCAGGACCCTAGGATCATGACCCAAGCCGAAAACAGAGGCCTTAACCCACTGAGTCACCCAGGCACCCTCACTGGAGAATTCTATCAAATATTTTTAAAAACGATTCACACCAATATTACAAAATCTTTTCAGAAAGAAAAAGTGGAAGGAACATGTCTGAACTTATTTTGTAAGGCTAGCATTACCCTAATATCAGAATCAAAGAAAGTATTAAAAAAAAAAATTAGAGACCAATCTCTCTCATGAACTTGGACACAAAATCCTTGACAAAACTTAGCAAGCTGAATTCAGCAATATATGAAAAGAATTCCACCTCATGACCAACTGGAATTTATTCCAAGTACGGAACACTTATTTACATTAAAAAATCAACAAAGTAACTATACCAACAGCTGAGGAACCATATGATCATATCAGTTGACACAAAATATTTCGTAAAATCCAACACCCATTCATGATAAAAGTTCTCAGTAAGTTAGGAATAAAGGGGAATTGCCTCAACTTGATAAAGAACGTATACAAAAAAACTTATAGCTAATATGATACTTCATGGTGAAAGTCTGAGTGCTTGCCCCTAAGACTGAGAACAAAATAAGGACCCCAACTCTCACTACTCTAATGCAACCTAATATTAGAAGTTCTAGCCACTGCAATAAGACAAGAAAAGGAAATAAGATGCATCCAGTTTGGAAAGAAAAAAGTAAAACGATTTCTATTTGTAGATGACATGATTGCTCATGTAGAAAATCTCAAGGAATCTACAAACAAGAAACACCTAGAACTAAAACTAATTAATGAGTGCAGCAAGGTTTCAGAATGCAAGATCCACACACACAAATCAATCACGTTTCTATATACTAGCAACAAACATGGAAACCAAATTAAAAATACACCATTTTTAATCACTCTGAAGAAAATGAAATACTTAGATATAACCTTAACAAAACATGTAGGGGTCTGTGTACTGAAAATTCCAAAATGCTGTTGAAAGACGACCCAAATAAACAGAGAAACACACAGTATTAGTATATTAAAAATAGTGATACCATCAAATGCTGGGAAGGATGACAAGAACCTAGAGGAGGAAGAAGGTTAAGTGTGTTTATAAAACGACAACATAAGGGGTCTTTGCGGTGATAGAACCATTTATTCTATATCCTGACTTGTGGCGATTTGTGATGTTGGAACTATTCTGTATTCTGACTGTGGTTGTGGATATATTCTATATCCTGACTGTGGTTGTGTATCTCAAGAATCTTACATGTGATAAAATTGCTTAGAACTAAATACACACACACACACACACACACACACACACAATGAATATAAGTAAAACTTGGGACATCTGAAAAAGGTTCATGGATTATGTCAATGTCAATATTTTGATTATAATATTATCCTATAGTTTTTCAAGATGTCATCATTTGGGGGGAAAGTGGAGGGAATATACAATCTCTGTATTATTTCTTACAACTGCATATAGATTTACAATTCTACCAAAATAAAAAGTTAAGTGAAAACAATGAGAGGAAATATATAAAGGGAAAACCCTGGGAGGGCAGAAGTGAGGAGAGAGGAAAGGAGCCAAGGAAGAAAGATAATCATACAGCCATTAGGAACTAACATTGTGCCACACAACTTTTATTGGCTTGAACCCACCCATCCTCCCTGTAACCTTGCAGGTTACCACCCTGTAACCCTAATCCATTGGGTTACCCTCCCTGTAACCCTATGGAGTAATATATCCCTGGTTTGGCAGAGCTTTCAACCTATGCCTTGTGATTCCAAATTGAATGCTCTCTCTATGTTACCTCATTACTTTTTGTATGAAAGAAGTCAGGGTGATGGGGGGAGCACGTTGCAAAGAGAAACTTTATTCCTCCTATAGTAATTAGTGCTGCTGAAGAGAATGTTTTCCTACTCAAACTTTTCTTGAGGGCAACTTAAACCTCCTTGTTTCTGAAACTATAGATCTGAGAATTAAGTCGGACCCAGACTCAACCACACTCCCCAAAGGGATATTTTTTAAGATAAATACAATTATAGAAATTCTATTATTTTCTTACCTTGACCCAATAGATTATCCTTCACATCCCTTTCTGGAAAACCCTGACCTGTTTTGTAGCTTGCAATTTTTTCACGAACGAAACCAATTTTGTTTAACACTTATATTTACAATATACATTTTTTTTTCATTTTTCAGCATTAAAATTCATGACTTGGCAGAATTAAAGGACATGTATGCTATAATCAACCTGGATGATGAGAATAAAGGTACTAATTTTTCTGAAGCAGAGTGACATTTTATCACCGCAGTATCACAGTAATGTGTTTATTATTATTTGATTTGCATTCATTATAGGAGGAATAAAATTATCACCCTTCATGCGAGTTCCTTAAAATAACTTACTTTAGTAATTATAGAAGCCCATAAGTCCACTTTGGTCTAAAGATTTATAGTGAATTTAATCTCAATTTCAGTTATAAAACCTAAATTCTTACATCCTTTCCCGTTGAGCCACCACGGAATGAATCGAAGCTCATGTTCACATGCCTGTCCGTGGTGAAGTTTTACTCTGTACACACTTAACTATTAAAGACAGCACTTGAAGATTTTTATGTCTCTGCAGCTTACGTGAAAATGCTTATTTGCCTGCAACAATATTACTTGTTTTTGATCCTCTATTCTGTCAATCATTTCAGGGTTGGGCACCTTGTCCTGGACAGATGATGGCCAGTTGCTGGCACTGTCTACCCAAAGGGGCTCGCTACATGTTTTTTTGACCAAGCTTCCCATACTCGGAGATGCCTGCAGCACGAGGATTGCATACCTAACCTCCCTGCTTGAAGTCACAGTAGCCAACCCTGTGGAAGGGGTATGAAAATGGTGTTATTTTGAGTTTATTTATTAGTAAAATCAAAGCAGTTGCAACAGTTGATCTGCTACTGTTCCTTTCCTGTATTACAGGAGCTGCCCATCACAGTTTCTGTTGATGTGGAGCCCAACTTCGTAGCGGTTGGGCTTTATCATCTGGCAGTGGGAATGAATAATCGAGCTTGGTTTTATGTCCTTGGAGAGAATGGCAAGTCTCAAACCAGTTGTCATTTTCTTATCTAGTGTATAATTCTGTTATTAATTGGGGAGCACTGAAAGGTTCTTTTGAAGACCAGGCCTTTCACGCTTTTCCTTCCACTTTTTTTTTTTTTTTTAAGATTTTATTTATTTATTTGACAGAGAGAGATCACAAGTAGGCAGAGAGGCAGGCACAGAGAAAGAGGGGCAAGCTCCCCGCTGAGCAGAGAACCCGATACGGGGCTCGATCCCAGGACCCTGAGATCATGACCTGAGCCAAAGGCAGAGGCTTAACCCACTGAGCCACACAGGCGCCCTGCTTCAGCTCTTTCTTAAGAAGCTTAAACAGTTTTGTGAATCCTCTAAAAATTGTGCGTAATTTTTGGAAAGATTTTGTTCTTAAATCTTTGGAGTGAACACAGCGTGATATAGTGGGCAGAGTATGACCTTTAGAATGAGGCCCTGAGTATAAATTCCCTGGCTGCCTCTTGGAGATGACTGTAGACAAATTCTCTACCCCTCTGAGCCTTGGTGTAGAGCACTGGATGTGGTGCCTAGATAATGAATCTTGGAACACTGAAAGAATAAATTAAAAAAGAAAAAAAAAGCCTTCGTCCAGAAAAATGAGGATTCTTCTACCCGTAGGGGTCAAGGGTTCATGAGGAAAACTAAAGGAAATAAAATGTGATGCACCTTTGCACAATGACTTTCTTAGGCTCTCCTGGGGCTGGTAGTTGGGTCCCTCCCCCTTCCTTTTATTTTTTTCGTTGTGACCATTAGCATCTGAAGGGAGCCTGGCTTTTTCTTCTCCACATCAGAGGTCAGGTAGCCCTCAGCCAGCGGGAGATAATAGCCTCAGCTAGAGTATACTGTTAAGCTTAGGGTCACTCAAGTGAAATTTTTGGTTGTTTCACGTCTAATTTTATTTTCTGTTCCTTTGTTTCATGTGAATCACTAGGGAATTCCTGAAGGCAAATTTATGTGACAACTACGATTTTCTTTAGAATGGCTAAAATAAAAATTTTAGATTCAGAGTACCCTTAAAAAGGCACCCATTTAAAAATTAGTTGCAAATTTAATGTAATCTTAATGTAATATATTTTAATGTGTATGCATTTTTTTATTGCTATAGCTGTTAAAAAATTGAAAGATGTAGAATATCTGGGGACAGTCGCCAGCGTTTGCCTTCATTCTGACTATGCTGCTGCACTTTTTGAAGGCAAAGTCCAGTTGCATTTGGTAAGTATAATTTTGACGTCCTGGAGCCCAGGGGACTCTGGATGACTCCAATTAGTGATGATGAGGAACAGCCTAATGTCAGATTACAAAGAACTTTGTTCAGGAAGCAACCACATACAGACTAGCTAGAAAGTCAAGTGCGGTTATATAAAGGACTAACAAAACTCTTCACCCATCTGCATGAGACGCTCACTTAACTTTCTTGCTCTGGTGGTAAAGTGCATCTAGTGGAAAACTCAAAACTGATGAGAACCTTCTATGTCTGGGCTCCCTGCCATGAATTGACTTACACAGTTGGGCGGATCACTTGTGGGGATCCTTGAAATGATACCTATAAAATTGTTCAAAAGATATTGGCTCCTGAAATAATGGGTCTTCTAAGCAAGGGGGCATCTCCTACATCTATTTCTTGGCTCTTTGCTTCTGGGAAGCCAGACCCCTGGAGAGCCGGCTGCAAAGATTATTTCCACTCAAGAGGGATGTTTAATGCTGCCCTGCTGGCGAGCTGGTTTCCTGTCTGATGTCTTTCTCAATAGACGGGTCGTCTGATGAGTCTGAGTGTTTAATCAAACTTAAGATGACGGCCCTCCCCTCTCTCCCTAGATGGTGCAGACCAGCTTTACTCCTGTCTATGAGCTACTGTTATTTTTTATGTTTTAGATAGAAAGTGAAGTCTTGGATGCTCAGGAAGAACGTGAGACCCGGCTTTTCCCAGCAGTGGATGATAAGTGCCGTATTTTATGCCATGCCTTAACTGCTGATTTCCTCATCTATGGTACAGATGTAGGTATTGGCTTCTTTGATATAGAACATACAGGAATTTCTAATTTGTAATTTGTAATGTGTGTGTGTGTGTATAATATATACATACATATAGATGTGTACATGTGATATATACACCTTCCCTTCTGTACACACTTACATACAGCGCACGGGTCCCCTGATTTGCTAGTAGCAAGTGCTTTTGTGATTATGTAAACAATTTTGATGGCAGAGTGAAAAGAGCAGACTTTGGAGTCTGGAAAATCTGGGCTCAGATTCTCTTACTTGCAGTTTTCTTACTTGCTAGGTGCTACTTAACCCATTCCAAGCCTCGTTTTCCTTATCTAGATGCTTTAGGGATCTAATTTGGTGATGAACATAAGACATATCATTCAACTTTAGATCTCCAATGCCTACTAACAAATGGCAAAATTAATTGAATATTGAGAATCCTCTTTAATCTCTTGGTTGTCTTTTTTTTTAATTTTTTTAGAGAGCAGGAGCGTGAACTGGGGAGAGAGAGGCACAGAGAGAGAGGAAGAGAGAGAACCTTAACCAGGCTTCATGCCTGGTTAGTGTGGAGCCTGATGAGGGGCTTGATCTCATGACCCTAAGATCATGACTTGAGCTGAAATCAAGTCAGAAGCTTAACCAGCTGAGCCACCCAGGTGCCCCGATCTTTGGTCTTTTGAACCACCAGTACCCTAGACCTCTAAGTATTGCACTAGCCAGATGGACATAAAACATATAGTAATAGCATCTTACATTTGTAAAAGGCTTTCAAAGATTTTTTCAAAGCATATCATACCTGTTGTCTTGTTGAATCTCTAGAAGAATTTAGTAAAGGTAGGAAGGTCACTGTTTTTCACATTAGGAAAACAATTATTGACTGTTTCAAACATTTCATTTTCTCAAATGTTTTCTTTCTAAAGAAAACATGTCTTACCACATGCTTATGGCCATAAGAGAGACTTTAAGTCCAACCTAAATACTAATACTAATATACATCAGTACAGTAGGTCTCACGAGTCTGATAAAGTAGTAAGAGATATGATAAATATTAGCAAATGTAATACATTTATGTGAGATGGTAACAGTTTATAAAGCCCTCATCATGCTTGTTTTATCTCATTAGTTTTATAAAATAAGCAGGGAAGTTTTAGAGACTGAAGAACACTGAAGATTAAGAGGTTAGTAAGTTTGTAACAGATGGAGAACTTGGACAGTATCTCCTGATGTAAAATCCACTCTTTGCACTCTTCCACTCGGCATTTTGAATTAAGAACTCAAGGTATGGTGGTCTGTCCAGAAGTCAGCATTTATCTCAATCTCTTTCTTGAGTGATTATGAAAATACGTATTTTTAAAGTTTTAGTGGGGTATGACTGATTCACAACAAACTGGTATTTAGAGTCCACAATTTGGTAAGTTTTGACTTGTCTTTACCTGTGAAGCACCATCCGCTCAATCAGACTAGTAAACTTGGTCATCACCACCATACATTTTCTCATGCCCCTTTATGATTCCTCCTTCCCATCCTGCAACCTCCCCATGTCACTATAAATGAGTTTCTGCTTTCTAGAATTTTATGTAAATGGAATCACATGGTATATACTTCTTTCTTTCTGCCTTCTTTTATTCAGTATCATTATTTTGAAATTCATTCCTCTTGTTTGTATCAATTGTTGATTCCTTTGTCCTGCTGGGGTGGCACTCTGTAGTGTACCTTTATCGTATTCGGCTTAACCATGAACCTAAGGATGGACTTTGGGGTTGTTTCTAGGCTGGATTATTTCCAGGATGGGGTATTTACAAATAAAGCTGCTGTAACCCTTCATGTTCAAGCCTTTGCATGGACATATGCTTTATTTTCTCTTGGATAAATACCGACAAGTAGAATGGCTGCATCATATGGCATGTGTATGTTTAAGTTTTTAAGATACTGGCAAACTTCTCTAAATTGGTTGTACCATTTTACATTCCCATCAACAGTGTGAGCATTCTAATTCCTTGACATCCTCACTGACATTTGATGTGGTCAGTCTTTTTAATTTTACCCACTCTAAAGTGTGTAGTGAAATCTCGTGATTTTAATTTGCTAAATTAATTTACCTAAAAAGTAAAAGCAAATTAAACTAATTATACCTCTTTACCTTTTTCCCCCTCTCTCCTTCCGCCTCCACCAGCATCTTTTCATGGGCTTGTTTGGCCTCAGTGTATCTTTGGCGAAGTGTCTGTTCAAATTTCTTTGGCCATTTCTTAATTGGGTTGTTCTCTTATTATTGATTTTGGAGAGTTCCTTATATATTCTGGATTCAAATCTGTAATTTATCAGATATATGCTTTGTAAGTATTTTCTCCCAGTGCATCTGTTGCCTTTTCATTCTCTTAACAGTGTCTTTTTTTTTCCTTAACAGTGTCTTTGATAGAGAAGAATTTTTTTTTTAAGATTTTATTTATTTATTTGACAGACAGAGATCACAAGTAGACGGAGAGGCAGGCAGAGAGAGGGGGAAGCAGGCTTTCCACTGAGCAGAGAGCCCGATGCAGGGCTTGATCCCAGCACCCTGGAATCATGACCTGAGCTAAAGGCAGAGGCTTTAACGCACTGAGCCACCCAGGCGGCCCGAGAAGAAATTTTTTTATTTTGATAAAGTCCAACTTACCAATTTATTTTTTTACAGATTGTGTTTTGGTGTCATATCTAAGTAATCTTTGCCTAACCCAAGGTCCCAGAGTTTTTCTCCAGTGTTTTCCTCCATAAGTTTTGCAGTTATATGTTTTGTACTTAGGTCTATGATCCATTTTGAGTTAATTTTTGTTTATGCTGTGAGTTATAGATAAAAGTTCATTTTTTTGTTTAAAGATATTCCAATTGTCCCAGCACTATCTGAAAAGCTTCTCCTCCCTCCACTAAATTGGCTTTGTACATTTGTCAGAAATCAAATTGTCCATAAATGTTTGGGTCTTTTTCAGGAATTGCTCATTCCATTGATCCATGTGTCTGTGTTTATAACAGTATAGTTTTAGTTTACTAAAACTGTTTCAGTTACTCTAGCTTTATAATAAGTCTTGAAATCAGGTCGCATTAACTCTCCAACTTTGAGTTTCTTTTTCCAAGTTGTCTTGGCTGTTCGCAGTACTTTGCATTCCCATTTGAGTTTATGATAAGCTTGTAAATTTTTACAAAAGGCCTCCTGGGAATTTTAATGGGATCATGTTGAATTTACAGATCAATTGCCACCTTAGCAAAATCTGCTCACCAATGAACAAGGTATATATCTCCATTCATTTAGATTTTAATTTCTCTTAGTGTTTTTGTGTTTTCGGTGACCCAGCATCCCTTCAGTCAGATTTATACCTTAAGTAGTTCATATTTTTCATATTTTTAATGCATAGTATTAATTTTTAAATGTTAACATCTGATTATTCATTTGTGGCATATAGAAATGCAACCGATTTGGGGGTACTAATCCTGTATACTGCAGCCTAACTAAATTCACTGAGTAGTTAATAGTAGTTTTTTGTAGATTCATTGGATTTTCTATATAGATAATCATGTCATCTCTGAATATAGTTTTATTTCTTCCTTTCAATATGGGTGCCTTTTATTTATTTATTTATTTACTTACTTATTTATTAGATTTTTTTTTTTTTAAAGATTTTTATTTATGTGTTTGACAGACAGAGATCACAAGTAGGCAGAGAGACAGGCAGAGAGAGAGGGAAGAAGCAGGCTCCCTGCTGAGCAGAGAGCCCGATGTGGGGCTCGATCCCAGGACCCTGAGATCATGACCTGAGCCGAAGGCTGAGGCTTAACCCACTGAGCCACCCAGGCACCCCTATTTATTAGATTTTATTTGAGAGAGAGACAGAATACTAGCAGGGGGACGGACAGAGGGAGAGGGAGAAGTAGACTCCCCTCTGAGTGGGAAGCCTGACACAGGGCTGGATCCCAGGACCCTGAGATCATGACCTGAGCCGGAGGCACACGCTTAACCCACTGAGCCACCCAGGTGCCCCGTGGATGCCTTTTATTCTAATACATTGTTGAATAGGAATGGAGAAAGTGGCTTTCTATGTCTTATTCTTGACCATTAAGTATGATTTTAGCTGTGGATCTTTTGTAGTTGCCTGTTATCAGGTTGTATGTATACTACAAAACCTAAAACAACCACTAAAATGATAGAGTTGTAGCTAATAAGTCAACAAATTAGATAAAATCAAATAATAAAAGATACACAATCATATTAAACCCCTTTAAGCTATGGTTCCTCTTTTCTACTTTTTTGCATACCCAATAATTTTACTTTTTGGGATACTGGATATTTTTATATTCCTAAAAATATTCTTTTTTCACACCCAAACTTGGGGAGGTGGAGAGGGAGAGAATCTCCAGCAGGCTCCGCGCCGAGCAGAGAGCCCCCATGCAGGGCTCAGTCTCAGGACCCATGAGATCCTGACCTGAGCCAGAATCAAGAGTCGAACGCCTAATCGACTGAGTCACTCAGGCGCTAAAAATAACTCTTGAGCTTTGCTCTGGGATGCAGTTAATTGACTTTGAAACAGTTTGACCCTTTTGAGTCTGGTTTTATGATTTCTTAGGCAGATGGGAAACACTGCTCAGTTTCTAGCTGATTATTCCCACTTCTGATCTTTCTGAGTTCTCTACCCAGTGCCCTGTGAACTGTGATTTCTTCTAGTCTGGTTATTAGGAATAGTTACTGTTCCCGGCCCTGTCCCCTCTAATCCCTTTGGATGGTTCTTTCCCTGGCCTTGTGGCTTTCTCACTTGCATGCAGGGATCAGTACCTGCTAAGGACTCATAACGGACCCCCTGCAGCTCTCCAGGCTTCTCTCTCCTGTGCTCTGTCCTGCAAACCCTGGCCACCTGTTCTCCCCAGACTTTCCGCTCCTCTCCTCAGCTCGGGGAGCCATGCTCTGCCTGCATCCTCCTCCCTTTGCCATGCCTTGAAAACTCTCAAAGCAAAAGCTGGAGGACTCACGGGGCTCACCTGGTTTATTTCCAAAATCTTGGGCAGAACTCATTGTTCTTCGTTGCCTCATTCCAGGATTTTGCAAACTGCTTTTTTTTTTTTTTAAAGATTTTATTTATTTATTTGACAGACAGAGATCACAAGTAGGCAGAGAGGCAGGCAGAGAGAGAGGAGGAAGCAGGCTCCCTGCAGAGCAGAGAGCCTGATGTGGCGCTGGATCCCAGGACTCTGGGATCATGACCTGAGCCAAAGGCAGAGGCTTTAACCCACTGAGCCACCCAGGCGCCCCGCAAACTGCTTTTTCATGATTTTTGCATACTGTTTTTGGTTGTTTGAGGTAGGAAAGTTAAATCCAGGCTGTTACCCTATCTTGGTCTGAATAAAGTCCAAGATGTTATGTGTTTTTATTTTAATTAAACTTTTTTTTTTTGAGATCATTATAGATTCACAGGCGGTTGTAAGAAATAATACAAAGTGATCCCACATAAGAAACAAAACAGAGAGATCCAATATGCTCTTTTCCTAGTTCCCCTGGTGGTAACATTGTATTACATATCTTAACGAGAGTATTAACATTGATAGTCAAGATACAGAATGGTTCTTTAACCACAAGGATGCTTTCATGTTGCTGTTTTATAGACACACTCACTTGCTTCCTGCCCTCACCCCAACCTTAATCCCTGCTAACAAAGTTAAAGTTACAACAAGGGTTGCAACAGGGGTTGAACTGTAGGAGTCTACTAGTATGTACATTTTTTCCCATAAATACAGGACCTGTCTACTTATGTAGTTTTTTTCTTAATAAATACAGTACTGTAAATGTATTTTTTCTTATGGTTCTTATAATATTTTCTCTAACTTTATTGGAAGAATACAGTGTATAATACATTTAACACACAAAGTATGTGTTAGTCAACTATGTTGTTGGTAAATCTCCCAGTCAATAGTAGCCTATTAGTAATTTAGTTTGGGGGAGTCAAACTTATATGTGCATTTTCAGCTGTCGGGATGGGGTGGTCAGTAACCTTAATCTCTGTGTTGTTCAAGGATCAACTGTACTCTGGTCTCCATTTCTATAATTTGGCATTTCAGTAATGTTACATAAGTTGAATCATACACTGTATAACCTTTGGGGATTGGCTTCTTTTCACTCACATACTTCTCTGGAGATGTATTTGAGTCATTGTGTGCATCAATAATTTGTTCATTTTTATTGCTGAGTAGTATTCTACAGTATGGTTGTACCAGTTTGTTTAAGCGTTCACCAGTTGAAGGGCATCTGGATTGGTTCCTGTTTTTTACTATTGCCAGTGAAGCTTCTATAAACATTCATACACAGGTTTTTGTGTGAACAAGTTTTCACTTCTCTGTAATAAGTACCCAGAAGTAAATGTGAAGTTACGACTTCATCACATCCACTATGAGGCTGTAATCAAAAAAGTCAGATAATAACAAGTGTTGAGGGGGTTGGAGAGGAATCAGAACTCTTATACACTGCTGATGGGAATGTAAAATGGTATAGCTGCTCGGCAGAATGCTCTGGTAATTCTGTAAGAGATTAGACATAGGAGCACCTGGGGGGCTCAGTTGGTTAAGCATCTGACTCGATTTCAGCTCAGATCATAATCTCAGGGTTATGTTTTCCAGCCCTACATGGGGCTCTGCGCTCAGTGGGGAGTCTCCTTGAGATTCTCTCTCTTCCTCTCCCTCTGCCCCTCCCCCTTCTCTAAAATAATAAATAAATCTATACAAAAATAGATAAATAAGTAGACATAGCTACCATGTGACCCAGGAATTTCATTCCTAGGTTATACCCAAATATGGGTTTATATTAAAACTGTGTATTCGTTGGGGAGAATTAACATGATTATTATGGTGAGTCTTCCAGTCCACGAGCACTGTATACCCTCCATTTATTTAGATCTTCTTTGATTCTTTCATCAGGGTTGTATAGTTTTCCAAATCCTGTGCAAGTTTTCTTAAATTTATACCTAAATATTTCATCTTCTTTGAGTGATTGTAAATGGTAATATATTTCTAAATTTTGGTATGTATAGTTCATTGCTAATATATAGAAATACACTTGATTCCATGAGTTGGTTTTGTTTTTGTTTTCTAATTGGTCTTAATTAACAGCAAAAATATTTAAAAACAACATGATTTGAAAATTTTTTTTGTTAAATTTTATTTATTTATTTGACAGACAGAGATCACAAGTAGGCAGAGAGGCAGGCAGAGAGAGAGGAGGAAGCAGGCTCCCTGCTTAGCAGAGAGCCCGATGAAGGGCTCGATCCCAGGACCCTGAGATCATGACCTGAACCGAAGGCAGAGGCTTAACCCTCTGAGCTACCCAGGCGCCCCTTGAAAATTATTCTTAAACAGTAAGGATATTTCCTGTAAGTGAAAACTCTGAAAATCAATTATACTTCAATATCACTAAGAATATTAGAACTGTTGAATCACATGTACATTCTCACTTACTCTCTTGGATCTGTATGTTTACATATAGTAAATATTAGTTTTAGACTCTTCCTGCATGAAAAATATGGTACATTTTCTCTTAAAATTGGAAGTGTGTTTAAGTGCTTAAAGTATTTTCTTGATAGCCTTTTTATTCCTATTACTGGATTTTTTTTTTTTTAGACTGGTGTTATTCAATATTTCTACATCGAAGATTGGCAATTTGTTAATGATTATCGACATCCTGTTGGTGTGAAAAAGATTTTTCCTGACCCAAATGGGACCAGATTAATTTTCATTGATGAAAAAAGTGATGGATTTGTCTACTGTCCGGTAAGTCTGGAAGATTTTTTAAGCATTCATTTTTCTTACGGTAATATATAAAGAAAAGTATTTTTAATATGTATTATATATAAAATCATTGTTCCATAACTAGTTCAAGGATTAGAGTACTTTGTTAAATCACGTTTGTGATCCATTTTTATAACTGTTTGCATCAAGAAAACTTTTTCCATTGTTTTGCAGTTTTTCATTGTGTCAGTTCCAGAAAGATTCTTTAAATGGAAAAACAGTTACATTCTGTACAACTTTTCCCTTATTTACTGTACAATATTACAGTATATCTAGATGTATGTGACTTTTCTCTCCAGGTATGGTATAAGCTTCAGAGGTCAGGGACTCCTTTCTGCGCATCTCACTTGATTTTCCTCTTGCCTTATTGATCCTGAATAGAAAGAAAAGGTATTTGTATATGATAGATAAAAACAGATGGACCCTTTTTAGAATCAGTTACTCTTATTTTTATACACCCCTTACTTTTTTTTTAAAATAAATTAGAAAAAGGAGATAGGTTTTTACATCATTTACCATACTTGGATTTTTCATTTACTTACTTTTGATATCCAGTTAATGATTTAGTATGTTCTTGTCACAGTTCACATAGCCTACAGCTGCTCTTGGAGGCATCTTTTTTTTTTTTTTAAGATTTTATTTAATTATTATATAGAGAGAGCACGGCAGGGTGGGGAGGGGCAGAGGGAGAGGCAGATTCCCCGCTGAGCGGGAGCCCAACTCAGTGCTTGATCCCAGGACCCTGAGATCATGACCTGAGACAGAGGCCATGATGTTCTCTTCCTTCCTTTTCTCTCTTCCCTTCCTTCCTGTCTCTCTTTCTCTTCCTTCAACTTTTTTCATTTTTTTCCTCTTTTTATCTTTGATAAATCTTTGTTACATTTGATAAATGGAACAGGATTCCCCACAGGAGCTCCTGGATTATTGAAGCAAAATTCCCAATGGGCCAATTCTTAATTCAACCCATTCCTCTCCCAGTCACAGAACAAATGAGGACAAATGCCATAAATAGCAAGATAACCCCTGAGTTCTCTCTACTTGATCAGGAAATCCCTCTTGGACAAATCCCCTTTCTGTAACAGGGTCCTCCTCCGAGCTGTCCGAGCTGTCCAAGCTCTGCACCTGGGCTCATCACAGACGGAAGTTGCGGCCAAGAGTCCCCAGAAGGTAGGCAGGAAGGCAGGGATCTGGCAGGAGTTAAGTGAGAACTGGGATCTGACCTCCACAGAAAGGGTGAAGAGTTAGAGCAGTCTGAGCGAGTTAAGGCACTTTTCTTTCACCTGTGACAGTTCTCCTTTCCTTGATGATTTCTGTTAAAGAGGCTACATGACCTTCCGCATGGCGTGGCTGTGACGTTTCAATGAGTTGCTCTTCCAAACCCATGATCGGACACCTGGTAGCTATTTAGCAGGTATTAGCTAAAGCCCCACCTCTTTATTGCCTTATGACCCTTAAACCCCTCAAGTTCCAGAATTATCTCACCCGCTGCCCATGCCCATTCCCATTCCCATTCCCATTTCCAACACGAACCTGCCGCTCCGTTAGGTGTTAAGGGAAAAAAGTGCCGGTGAAACAGAATCCTCCCAAATCTGCCAGGACTGTGCTGAGAGCACAGGCTCTCCCTAACCCCACCTGTGGCCCGTGTTTGCTTTTATCCAAAGCAAGATCTGGCTGCCAGGTTAGAAACTTAGGTGGTTGGGCACGATATCCAAGGGGAGCACGGTGCCCCCAGGAGTGAATTCCTCCTGTAAGTTACACCAGTCTTTGCACAATTACAGCGAGCTTGGCAGGAAAGGGGAAGGCGGGCTTCTGCTGCAGTCTTCCCCCCTTCTCCCCCGCCTAGGGCACGGGAGGCAGCCTTGGCCTCCAGCCCAGTGAGCCTTGCATTGGATTTGATTTGATGACTCACCCTGTCATAGCTCGTTACTATTGCAGCTCACTCTTCTCCTCCGCGTCAGTGAATCCGAGAGAAACACTGCTCCCGTGGTGTACATACAGGAAAATATATCATCATTTAGGGGCCCCTGGGTGGCTCAGTCCATTAAGCGTCTGCTTGGGCTCAGGTGGTGATCCCAGGGTCCTGGGATCGAGCCCCACCCCCGGCTCCCTGCTCAGTCTGCTTCTCTCTCCCACTTTGCGCCTACCCCCTGCCCCCAGCTCGTGCTCTCTCTCTCAAATAAATAAATAAAATCTTTAAAATAAATTTAAAAAAAGAAAAAGAATATGTAACTATTCAGATGATCACTACTGCTCTTTAAAACCCACATTTACTTGCAGATTTCCTTCATACATATATTTATTCAACCAATTTTTCCGCACTGTATGCATGGTAAGGAAGTGACTAATGTTATACAGTAGAATTGGGAGGGTGACTTTTTCTTTACAAACACCCTAATATAACAGCCTTGTACCCCGTCACTCTCTATAAGCCCATTAAGGGTGACGAGATACATTACAGGAAGTTCATAAATAGTTAGGGTATGATGGTTAAGTGCATGGAGTCTGATGACAGACAAACAGAACTCGATTTCAGATGAATAATAATAACAACTAGTATTTTTGTGCTGAGTATGCCTTACATATATCAGGTGTCTCTTACTCCTTATGGCAGCCTCAGAGATAAGTATATATATATATTTTTTTTTTTCATTTTTAAGTAAACTTCAGGCCCAAGCTGGGCTCAAATTCATAACCCTGAGATCAACAGTCCCATGTCCTACTGACTGAGCCAACCAACAGGCGCCCCCAAGAAATACTCATATTATTGGCCTTTTACAGGTAAAGAAACTAAGGTTAGAAAAGATAAGTAACTTGTCCAAGGTCACACAGTCAGAAAATGGCATCTGTGGTCTGAGCCCGGGGTGACTTCCTCTAGAACCCTCGCTTTCATCAGAATCCCAGTTTCACCATTGATAAAATGGGTGCAGTTCTTCTTCTTTTTTTTAATATTTTATTTATTTATTTGACAGAGAGAGATCACAAGTAGGCAGAGAGGCAGGCACAGAGAAAGAGGGGCAGGCTCCCCGCGGAGCAGAGAGCCCGATACGGGGCTCGATCCCAGGACCCTGAGATCATGACCTGAGCCAAAGGCAGAGGCTTAACCTACTGAACCACCCAGGCGCGGCAAAAATGGGTGCAGTTCTACCTACTCTGTAGCTTGTTATGTAAAAACGAAATGGGACAATGTGCATAAAGCGTTTAGTATATGCCTGCCATGTAATAAGCACCAAAGAAATGGTTACCTTGGGGCACCTGGGTGGCTCAGTCGTTAAGCATCTGCCTTCGGCTCAGGTCCTGATCCCAGGGTCTTGGGTTGGAGCCCCGCGTCAGGCTCCCTGCTCTGTGGGAAGCCTGCTTCTCCCTCTATCCCCTGCTCATGCTCCCTCTTGCTCTCTCTCTCTCTCTCTCTCTTTCTGTCAAATAAATAAAATAAAAGATTACCTTTAAAAAAACAATTCTACCCCCAGGCACTGTGTACTCATCTGCATAAACCTCGGGTCAGTGTCACACAGTGGTTGGAAGCATAAGCATAAGTCTAAGCATAGACTGGGGGCAGTCTGCGTACTGGGTCCAAGTCCTGCTTTTCAGCTTACTGGCTGTGTGACTCTGGGCAAATTTCCTTGTGCCTGAGCTGCTTTCTCCACAAAATGGGCATAAGGATGCCTGTCCTGGGGGCACCTGGTTGGCTCAGTCAGTTAAGCATCTGACTTCATCTCAGGTCATGATCTCGGGGTCCTGGGATCGAGCCCCAAATCGGGCTCTATGCTCAGTGGGGAGCCTGCTTCTCCCTCTCCCTCTTCCCGTCCCCCTGCTTGTGCCCTCTTCCTCTCTAGTGCTCTGCTATCTCTCTCTCAAATAAATAAATAAAATCTTTAAGAATGCCTATCTTGTACAGTATGAGGTTAGAATTCAATGAGGTTGCATACAAATGAGTGATTAGCACAATGCCTGGTAAGTAGCACTATTAGAAACAATTAGAACTACATACAGTTTTAAATTTTCTGCTAACCACATTTTTTTTACAAGAAGATAAAAAGAAACAGGTGAAATTGATGTTAATGTGTTCAACCCATTATTAATACTTCAGTATGTAATTGATATAAAATATGACTGAGATGTTTTACCCCCTTTTTCGTACTAGCTTCCTGAGATCTAGTGGGTCGTCTAAACTTCCTTCTCAGTGGGCCTAGACACATACCAGCTTTCAGAGAGCCACAGGACTGTGAGCTGCGGGCTACTCTCTTGCAAGCTCAGCTCTAGAGTATTAGCTAGTCTGTGCTCTTAATGTTTCCTCCTTATTTTGCAAGCAAGATGCAAGATGAGGGAGGGAGGAGGGGGGGTATGGCTCAGCGGCACATTCAGGGCAGATAGAAACCTGTCTGTGCAGGTCGGTGGAATATGTGCATTGATTTTTTTTAATAGCTTATATCACTAACAGTACATTTTATACTTATTGGCGTGCATTCTAGAGAAGTTTTTGAAATAAAACAGACCCAGTGGAGTTTATTTGATTTCCAGATATGTATGAATTAATTAGTTTCTTCTCTAGCTGGACCATTTCTACACCAGGTATTGAGAATTTTCTCAACACAAGTGTGTTCATAGTTTAAATTTCTGTTGTCTTCAGCAGCTTTGATCTTTTTTTTGTCTGTTTGTTTGTTTAAGCTGAAGCTGTGTGTCCAGACTTGCCAGTTTCCTGAAAATGCACCATTTTTTAAATTTTATTTTATTTTATTTTATTTTTTGCACCAAGATTTAGATAAAAGTCTTGATTTGCCATACAAACCCTGGGGCTTTTTTCAAGCCAGATCTAGTACAGGAATAGGAAAAGGAACTTTCCTTCCCACTGTGGCTGGGGTGTTGTTGGGGTGAATGAGGTGGGAAAGCTACAGGCTGCTAAGGCAGCAAACAGGCTCCTACCCAGGCCAGGATGACAGTTTCAGTACAGACCTGGGGCAGACCTGTAAATCCTGTTTCGTAGGTTAATGATGCTACCTATGAGATTCCAGACTTTTCACCAACCATCAAAGGTGTTCTTTGGGAAAACTGGCCAATGGATAAAGGCGTATTTATTGCCTACGATGATGATAAGGTGTACACTTATGTCTTCCACAAGGACACGATACAAGGTACTTAATCACTTTTTTTGTGCAGTTGTTGGTAAATAAATTTCCGTGACAGTGAAGTTAAAGCATTCCTTTCTGATTTATGGGCCGAAGATCTGTGTTTAATATTAAGGTGTCTGTTTTCAAATCTAGGGTCCAAGGTCATCTTGGCTGGAGGCACCAAAGTGCCCTTCTCTCACAGACCTTTGCTGTTGTTTAACGGAGAGCTGACCTGCCAGACGCAGAGCGGGAAAATAAACAACATCTACCTAAGCACCCACAAGTTCCTCGACAGTTTAAAAGACGCGGGGCCGAGCGAGCTGCGGCAGATGCTGTCACAGACTTTAATGCTCAAAAGGTGGGGGACTCCAGAGGCTTCTCCCCTTCTCTGATTTTTAAAGGTCAAATCCTATTAAAGTAGTGGAGATGATGGTATTTGCCTCATTTACAGAATAATTGTGAGGCTTAGATAAGAAAACCGGGTGGGGTGGGGCAGAGAATGTGTGTGTAAATTCTAAGCCCTTCAGAACAAAAAGGTTCCTCATCACCCAAATAGCACACTTACCATGAAATTAATAATTAATAATTATATAATTAATAAGCCTCATGATTTCAACAGTATCCTAATGTCGGCATAAGAAGTTTGGGTTTGCTTGCTGGGGACGTCCTTTTTCTGCTGCTTCTTCTTAGCTGTTAAAGGCTGTTGTGAGCTTCTCTTTGTGGTTCTGACCATGTCTTACATGTTGCTGTTCCTTAGGGTCCCATGAGCCCCTCTTCTCTTCTCTAATGATTCTTCCTGAGTGCATCTCCCCTACTGACACGGCTCCAATAGCATTCGTAAGAGGCGGACTCCAGAACGTGTATCTTCCACTTAACCCCGTATGCACCACTACCTACGAGCTGTGCATGTGGGAGTCCGTGAGCTCCTCACACTCGCTCTGTTTAAAACAGCTCATTTTCCCCAGCCTCCGCTTCCCCCCGGTCCTAATCCCACGTGCACACGCCCCAACATACACACTGACACTAACGCACACCTGCACCCCAGACCTTTTCCTCCCCGCTGCCCTGTACTCCCCCACTAATGCGGGCCCTCTCTCAGAAAAATCCATACTCTAAGCGCTCCCCGACTGCCTTCTCGGCTGATAGCCTCAGGACAATCTCATCTAGTCACCACCCTTGAAAATACCAGTCAGGGGACACCTGGGGGACTCAGTCAGTTAAGCATCTGCCTTCCGCTCAGGTCATGATCCCAGGGTCCTAGGATTGAGTCCCACATCGGAGCCCGCTTCTCCCCCTCTCTCTGCCTGCCAATACCCCTGCTTGTGGGTACGCTCTCTCTCGCTCTCTCTCTCTCTCAAATAAATAAATAAATAAATAAATAAATAAATAAATAAATGTATTTTTTTTAAAAAAGGGAAAGAAAATGCCAGTCTGGTCTTCTCACTCCCCTGCTGGAGATCTTTCCCGTTGCCTTCATGAAGAAATCCCTCCTCCTCAGGGGCCTCAGCAGGACATACTAGACATGGGCTTTAATACCAGCCTCAGCTGTCCCTTCCTGCACTCCCTCTCTGTTCTTCGGGCTGCTTGAACATGACAGTTTTCACGGTTCTTCACCTTGGCGCATACAGCTTTCTCTTCCTGGAATGCCCTCGCTCTGTGTCTGTCTGCAGCAACTCCGTATTCTTCACACTCAGCTGAACCCAGCTCCTGCTCCCGGATGCCTGTCCTGCAGCCCCCTAACCTCTGCCAGCCTGGGTGGGGGGCCTTCCTGGTGGCTTGATGGCCTCAGGGCCGTAGACACAGTGGTTTAGAGCATTTTCCCCCTACTGCTGCATGATGGTCTTGGGAGGTCTCTACACTTCACGTTTCCTCATCTGCAGATGAGAAATGACAACATTCCTTAGTGGATAGGGTTGTTAGGGTAATCCAGTGAGAGAATTTATGCAAAGCATTTGGCACAGACTCGTGTATTGGAAGCACGCAGTTACAACTGTCACACCGTGTCGGGGTCGTCTGTTGACTTACCTGTCTCTTCCACCTTCCCCAGTCACGACGGCCTAAAGGACAGTGACTGGGTGTTTGATCTTTGTATCTAAGTTCCAGGCAAAGTTTCTGGCACAAAATAGGTGCTCAGTAAATGCGCGTTGGGTGGGAAAACGCATAGGTGACAAGATGGGTAGATGTAATACGTGCATTACGTAGCAACCCCACAGAAAGTTTAATTGCCATTTATGGTCATGTTTTAAACCAGAGGTCAGCAACTTTTTTCTATTATGGATCAAATGGTGACCATTTCAGGCTTTAAAAGTCCTGGGGTCATGGTCATATCTACCGCAGTCAGCCTTTGTAACACAAGAGCTGCCAAGACAATCCATAAAAACATGGGCTGAGGGGCCTTGTTTCAGTCAGACTTGGGTCTTGGAAGCAGACGGCTGATTGGATTTGGCATGTTGGCCATACTTTGCTGGCCACTGTTTCAAACTTCCAAATACATAGGAGTAGAGTACTGTTCTTAGGCTATGTGAGAACAGAAATAATTTTCACCGATGTGTGAAGTAAGCCCCAAAATAAACAAACAAAAAGACTTAGTTGTTAATGAGGGAGAGTGGTTATGCAGAATAGATTCACATTAGTAAAATAAATTTAAGAAAAAAAATTTTTTTAAGATTTTATTTATTTATTTGAGAGAGGGAGATAGGAAGAGAGAGCCCAAGCAGGGGGAGAAGGAGAAGCAGGCGTCCAGGAAAAAAGATTGATCTGTACAATAAAGGAAGAAAAGTTTATGTAGCTTTTCATAACTTAGAAATGAGGATGAGAGATGAAGAAGTGTTTTTGGAAAATTTAAGACCTAACATGATAATACATATAACCTGAAAATTGCCAACCAGGGGGCAAATACAGCTCCCTGATGAAACCGATACGTTGAAATGCTAGGTTTTCTGATGCTTGGGAAATGTGCAAGCTTCTGAATGATCACGCTGCCTGGAATGAGTTGGCCAGAGCTTGTCTCCATCACATGGAAGTGGACTTTGCCATCCGCGTCTATCGGACAATCAGAAATGTGGGCATGGTGATGTCCTTGGAACAGATAAAGGTAAGCAGCATCTCCTGAGACTTACTGCATTAGGATTGAAATGGTATGTATTCAGTCATGTTAAGTTTCCGCAGTTAGTCTTATCTAACTCATCAGCAAGTTAATTGGTAGAACCTTAACCACTTCTACTAAGCAAAGGCCTAAAAAAAAAAGAATGAAACACTTCTATTTTTTCTCATTAAAACTGCTTTTATTCGTAGGGAATAGAAGACTACAATCTTCTGGCGGGACATCTTGCCATGTTTACTAGTGATTTCAACCTAGCTCAGGACCTGTACCTTGCGTCCAGCTGTCCTATTGCTGCGCTGGAGGTATGGCAGCGGATAAAGCTGGGAAGAACGTAGTTAGAATTGCTCAGCACCAGAAACCACATGCCTTCCCCCTCCTGGAATTTAGACATTTCAGCTTTAGGACCCCTGAGTATTCATTAACTTCAAAAATGCTTCATTCTGTGTTCTGTGGAACCGTAAAAGGCATGTTATCGTAATGTACCAAATAATTTCAAGTCTCAGTTGTGTCCAAAGGGAACAGATTATGTAATTTACAAAAATGCACGCACGAGGCAACAGCCACCGTTTATCGAGAGCCCACATGTGCGGGGCACTTTCCTAAGCACTTGATACATTTTTAACTCAGTTAACCCTCACAGCAATCCCAGGAGATAGTTATTTTCTCTATTGCCAAGTGGGGAAACTGAGGTACATGTATCTTTTACTTGGCATATGAGATTCTGTTGTGTGCTGAGAGGTGGACGGAGGACCTTACTTTCCCAGAGATGAGCATTGCAGGAGAGGGACTAGAACAGGGGGAGGACCCAGATCAGTGCAAGAGCCAAGTGGCTATATAGAATAGCATGACATGTCTGGGTTCAGATCCCAGCTCTATATCACCCTGGACAAGTTATTTAATCATTCTATGTCCTGGTCCCATTTCTTTGAAGTAGGGGGGGATATATCTGGTCTATAGGCTTGTTGTAAAGATTTTAAAATGAGGCTAAATGAGGACACTGCCTGATCAGTAGTAAAGACACTGGGATGCCTGGGTGGCTCAGTCAGTTAAGTGTCTGCCTTCAGCTTGGGTTATGGTCCCACGGTCCTGGATCGAGTCCCACATGAGGCTTCTTATTCAGCGGCGAGCCTGCTTCTTCCTCTGCCCCCTCCCCACGGGCTCATGCTCTCTCTCTCTCTCTCTCTCTCTCTCTGACAAATAAATAAATAAAATCTTTAAAAAAACAGTTAAGATGCAAAGTGATAGCTATTGTCATTAACGTCATCCTACCTCAGATCAGCATTTGCTTAACTACACAGAGGAAGTGTTTTAAAAACATACTTGCTATTGGTTTTACAACTTCATTTTTTTCAAATTGCTCGACAGCAAATTTCCATTTTTAAATTTTAAGTGACCTGAATTTTGTTTTAACAAAAAATTTAAATAATTTTATATTATTTGCAATAATGGACACCCTGAGACATTTTCAGAACTTGGACTGGTACGCATTGAAGTAGGAATATGGTTGTGATAGGAGGGAAAAAATGTCACCTTAACTCTTCTGCATTTAGCTGTGAACACTTGCCGTTTGCTACCAGATTTGTAAAGGATTTGAGGTGAGGGGTGGAGAGGGGTGCTTGTACCTGTCATTCCTTTAACCTCAGTGTGAAGGCTGAGGAGTTAGCCAGGTAAAGAGGTCAGAGGCACAGTCCTGCCTCTTAGCTCTGTATATCAAACTTTGTATATAAAACTGGCCTCTCTTTGCCTCCGTTTCTGGATTTCTAAAATGGGTACAAGAAAAGTTCCTTGCTAAAGGCCCAATTAATTGCTAATGCCCTCGAATAGTACCTGGCAAAGAAGAGCACTTGGAAGAATGTTAGCTATTATTAATTCTTTACAAAGTGTGACTAAAGTGCGGAATGAACTCCAAAAGGTTCTTTAAGGATTAGTTTATGTTTGGAATTGTGTCCAAGATGCAGATAAAAGACCACAGGAGCCCGGAAGAAAGACACGTTCACATTTTATCTTTATGTTTTCTGTTAGTCATGTAGTTTCAGATTTTCTCAGGAAATAACATCAATTCCTGTAGTTCAGTATTTCTCATTTTTTTTTATTCTCTCCCCTCTAATAAGAAAAATTTTAACCTTAATTGATGGAATCGATTTTAATTCAATTTAATTTTTTCATATGTGTAAAAATTAAATCCAAAAGAATAATATTTTGTTAAGGAGGTTTGAGTTTTGGAGGACCACAGACGGTTGTAATAGAAAGATGGTTTTGCTCTCCAAGAAGCAGTTTTACCCCCGTGGGAGCTCTGTCACTCCCACTGAGAACGTATGTTTGAGTACTATGGTAAGTTACAGGGTCAAGTTCCACTTTTTTTTTTTTTTAAAGATTTTATTGATTTATTTGAGAGAGAGAGAGACAGTGAGAGAGAGCATGAGCGAGAAGGTCAGAAGGAGAAGCAGACTCCCCGTGGAGCTGGGAGCCCGATGCGGGACTCGATCCTGGGACTCTGGTATCATGACCTGAGCTGAAGGCAGTCATCCAACCAACTGAGCCACCCAGGCACCCCTCAAATTCCACTTTTTTTTTTAAAAAGATTTTATTTATTTATTTGACAGAGATCACAAGTAGGCAGAGAGACAGGCAGAGAGAGAGAGGAGGAAGCAGGCTCCCTGCTGAGTGGAGAGACCAATGTGGGTTTCGATCCCAGAACCCTGGGATCATGATCTGAGGCAAAGGCAGAGGCTTAAACCACTGAGCCACCCAGGCGCCCCTCAAATTCCACTTTTTATTTTTTTTTTTTTTAAGATTTTATTTATTTGTCAGAGACAGAGAGTACACACAAGCAGGCAGAGAGGCAGGCAGAGAGAGAGGAGGAAGCAGGCTCCCCGCCGAGCAAGGAAGCTGATGCGGGACTCGATCCCAGGACCCCAGGATCATGACCTGAGCCGAAGGCAGTGGCTCAACCAACTGAGCCACCCAGGCGTCCCTCAAATTCCACTTTTTAAACAAAAATCTCTTCTAATCACTTCTGGTAAAACTAGCACTGTATGGTGACAATGCAAAGTAATTTGTTCATTTGAAACTAAGGTCTCTGTCTTCCCGATAGATGAGAAGGGATTTACAGCACTGGGACAGTGCGCTCCAACTGGCAAAGCGCTTAGCCCCGGACCAGATACCGTTTATATCAAAAGAATATGCTATTCAGCTTGAATTCACGTAAGTCCTTCTCTTTATGTTTTTTGGTCAGTCGCTAACTGCTGAATATCCCCAATTCTGAACGCCATTAATGAGAATGTCCTCCACTGACTGAATAATTGCTTGTTAGGGGTAAAAATCTGTATTATCTGTACTTCCAAAAAAAATTCTTTTCTCACTAGCGAAGGCTTGTCCAGGCCTTTATCCACTGTCATTTTCAGCATCAAAATTGAAGTCTGGGTGTAAGCCTTTCCAAACCAAGAATCTAGCTACGGTTCGGAATCACACTTGGCCAGCAGCAGTTACGCATAGTATCGGGGGGCGGACTGCTTTTCACAGCCTGTGTTCATGATCTTGACCTCTTTGAACACTTCGTGGCTTTGCAGTGTAATTTCAAGTCATAGTGAAAAAAAGCACAGAATTTGGTCTTCATCTTCTGTTTGCTTAAAATTACAGTTTTTCTCTAAGTTGAATTGCATCTGAATAAAGATGGGGTTGAAAGTCAAGTCAGAAGCTTTTCACAGGTGGTCATTCAACGCTCGAGTAATAATCCTTCATGCTACATGAATCGGCTTCGCAGATCTCTCCTACCTTGGGAAATAGTCAATTCCAAGAGTCTTAGAGTTTTCTGATGCTCTTTGTTCCTCGACAGCCGTAATTGTAGTCTTGATTACAGAATGTAGATTTTTATTTCATTGCTGCATAGAAGTGTGATGTTAGAAGCATTCAGAATCCAGTGTTAAGCTCACAGGCAGCCATGCTTAGTGCTACCAAGGTGAATACCAGGAGGGACAATTCAAGTGAATAATTTTCTTGCAAATTCAGTTCACACAGGTGTGTACAATAACGACTGTATCATGCCCGTGCACAGTTTCTTTTGACATCGATTATACATTGCCTTTTCAAAAATCGTGAAATGTGGAAAAGTATTGATCTTTGAACAAAGAAGAAATAGTTCTAATGGTTTTTTTAAAATATTTTTATATAGTTCCACTTTATTTTCAGCAGACTTTGGATTCACTGAGAATATGAACACCCAAACATAGCTGGAGAAATCATGCTTTCAAAAAGTGGTCTTTCATGTCTAACCATGCTCCCTTATTTGAAATTTTATATCTTACAAATAAAAATTTTTTAGAGATTTCATTTCTTTTGTAGCCAACCTCAGTTTAAGTTTGTCACATATTTGCCACTTAAAAAGTAACTCCGGAAGGGCGCCTGGCTGGCTCAGTTGGTAGCGCCTGTGACTCTTGATCTCAGGGTTGTGAGTTCAAGTCCCATGTTGGGTGTAGAAATTATTTAAAAATAAAATCTATTCAAAAGCAGAAAAAGTAACTTCATATATTAAAAAGGACAAATTGCAATCTTAGTGCATAACCTAAAGGCCACGGCCTCCCAGTACCTTGGTCTTCCATCTCCATCCTGAGAGTGACAGGGTCTTAGAGCACAAAACCTCTGTGCTAAAGGGAAAAGGGTCTTTTCATAAATGATGACCTACCATATCCTCCCAGAACACAGACACCCTAGTAAACCCTTGGACCGTGGAGAAGACATTTATTTTCTCCTTTTGGGGGGAAATCGAAGCTTTTATAGCAAACTCTCAAACTTTGTCTTATTATAGTCGGGTGAGCTGAGGCCAGTTGAAAGCCCATGCTTTGTTGTTGATATTCTTAAAATTTCTAGCACTCTGGATTCTGATCTAGACACACACCCAATGATCAAGCATTTCCTTTGTAATCATAGTAACTAAGTAGGTTAGCGAGTGAGGAAACCCAGTGAGGCTTAGGGAGGTTGGATAACTTGCCTCAGCTGGTAAAAGATGGAGCTTGTGTGGAGCTTAGCGCCATTTTCAGAGGAACCTGGATCTCCAGTTGGGCCTCAGCCACAAATCACAGGATTCATTCTGTCCCAGGTAATCAAAGCAAGGTAATAAATAGGTCTTGTGGATATGCATACCCATGTTAGCATCAATTATGGGAGTATTATTATTATTTATATTATGTATAATACTTTTTATCTCAGTAAGAACCAGGGCCCTCAATACTGTAATCCTAGGTGTGTTCCTTCGTGTCTACCCTGATCCCTTCAGTACATATTCTTCTTACAAATATTGGGTCTTCGGAAAATACATTGATTTTCATGGTCACGTGATTGTCATTTAGTGCCCAAAAAGAGATCATCAAAAGTGGCCAGAAGACACGAACAAACATTTCTCAAAGGAAGACCTACAGATGGCCAAGAGATCCATGGAAAAAGCACTCAGCATCACTCAGCATCAGGGAAATGCAAATCAAAACCATGATCAGATATCATCTCACACCTGTCAGAATGGCTAAAATCAAAAACACAAGAAACAGGTGTTGGTGAGGATGTGGAGAAAAAGGAACCCTCATGTATTGCTGGGAATGTACGCTGATGCAGCCACTGTGGAAAACAGCGTGGAGGTTCCTCAGAAAATTAAAAACAATTATCTTATGATTCAGTAATCACACTACTCTGCGTTTACTCCCAAAAAACCGACAACACTCATTCAAAAAGATGTCTGCAATCCTACCTTTACTGCAGCGTTATTTACGAGAGCCTAGATGGGAAAGCAACAGGAGCGTCCAACAACAGATGAGCGGATAAGAGGATGTGGTGTATACACACAATGCGGTGTTTGCTTGGCCGTAAAAAAGAGTGCAGTCTTGCCATTTGTAGTACACTGGCAGATCTACAGGGTATTACACTAAGTGAAATTAAGTCAGAGAAAAACAAATACTGTGTGATTTTACTCATAAGTGGAATTTAAGAAACAAAATAAATGAAGAAAAAAGACAAAAAACCCATACTCTTAAAAATAGAGAGCAAACTGGTGGTTGCCAGAGGGGAGATGGGGCAGGGGGTGAAGTAGGTGGAGGGGATTAACAGTGCGCTTGCCATGATGAGCACTGAGGCGCATTCGTTGAATCATTGTACACCTGAAACTAACAACCCTGTGTGTTAATTCTACTTGAATTAAAAAAATAATGTTTTAAACACAAAGGATTCCCCCCAGAAGTGCCCCATCACATTTAATGTAGTCCCCCCAAATGCCTGACATACTACAAAGTAAGTACCCTACAGTCTCATATACTCCAGCTTTATAATTATTATTTTTTGAGAGAGAGAGCCCATGTGCATACACGGTGGGGAGCCGAGGGAGCCGGGAGAGAGAATCTTGAGCAGTTTCCCTGGTCAGCACAGAGCTCCATCTCACGACCCAAGAGACCATGACCTGAGCCAAAATTAAGAGTCAGATGCTCAACTGACTGAGCCACCCCCAGGCGCCCCTATAATCATTTTTAAAGTAGCAAATAATAATGAACTGCACTTGAAAAAAAAAAGCTTGTATGTTGCGTATCATATCTTTTGTGAGCTCAAGCAACCCAGTGACAAAGATTATCTTTTAAATCTTGTCTATGTAAATATGATACATATTTATGTATTGAAATTCACTCTGATTTTTCTTTCAGGGGTGATTATGTAAATGCTTTGGCTCATTATGAGAAAGGAATAACTGGTGATCAGAAGGTAACCTTGAATCAAGTTATGTGTAATTATTTCAGGTTTGTTAGATTCATTTAAAAAGCCATTGTCTGAATTGCATCTTACTTATTCAGTATCTGGTAGGTGAGCTCCTTTTCAGTTTATTAACAGTCTTGCAAAGGATATAGTTAAAAACTATAGGTGAAAATATTTTTATCAGTCTGAAAAAGATATATTCTCCTTTGTATACTAACTGTGAGCTTCTTGTTAATGCTGGGAGTAAAATTTTTATCCCTTCCCACATATAGGCTGACTATGATTTTCATGAAGCTTTTCCTTTCATTCTCTTAAAACGTTTCACTAACCACTAAGAAGTTAACTCCCAGGCCATAAAGTCTGTTCTGCCCCTCATCTGTCATGCTGCATTTTTTATGATGATCCTGGAAAACATGAACTTTACCCACTATTCCAGCCCATTCTCCCCCTAAAATTTTAGCTCAAGAAGCCAAATTTTGCAATAAAAGTTGATGTTTTTATGTGATGTCTTGTAAAGAGTGAAAATCTTATTTGATGTTTTTACATGATGTCTTGTTAAGAGTGAAAATCTTATTTGATGTTTTTACGTGATGTCTTGTAGAGAATGAAAATCTTATTTCCTGTCTTTTATCTAGAATTTTTATTACAGAAGTCATACAATTTCATTACAGTCAATTTTAAAAACTGCGACAGGGGCACTTGGGTGGCTCAGTGGGTTAAAGCCTCTGCCTTCGGCTCAGGTCATGATCCCAGGGTCCTGGGATCGAGCCCCGCATCGGGCTCTCTGCTCAGCAGGGAGCCTGCTTCCTCCTCTCTTTCTCTGCCTGCCTCTCTGCCTACTTGTGATCTCTCTCTGTCAAATAAATAAATAAAATCTTTAAAAAAAAAAACTGCAACAGTGTGACATAAAAAGTCACCTTTTCATTCTCTGCTCTATCACATGACTCAGTGGTAACCACTGGTCACAGTTTTATATATTTCCACACAAGAATCTCTTGTAAGCATGCAGATATGTATGAAATGTGGGTTTTTACTAAATACGAAATCATTCATTTCCATTCATTTAGCAAAGATGAACTGAAATCCGTTCTATGAAAAGCAGCATTTGGCTTTCTTCATGGTCTTTCAAGTCAATACACACAAATTGATTTTAATCTTTTAAGTTTCTCATGTCCTGCTGTTTATTTATTTTTTTTATAAGATTTTATTTATTTGTTTGACAGACAGATCACAAGTAGGCAGAGAGGCAGGCAGAGAGAGGAGGAAGCAGGCTCCCTGCTGAGCAGAGAGCCCGATGCGGGGCTCGATCCCAGGACCCTGGGATCGTGATCTGAGCCGAAAGCAGAGGCTTTAACCCACTGAACCACCTAGGCTCCCCCTCATGTCCTGTTGTTTAGATGTGACACAGTTTTTTCATCTACTCCCTTATTGAATTATAATTGTTTTTGCTTTTTTTTTCTATCAAAATACTGCAGTGAATGTTCTACCTAGTATACTTATATCTCTAACTACCTAAGATAGTATTTCTGAAGGATATATTCTTATAGATGGGATTTCTGGATCATAAAATGTATGCTTTTAATTTCTTATAATGTCAAGTTGCTCTCCAAAAGAATTTATAGCGACTTATACAGCTAAAGGCCTGTATGGAGGTGTTGACCACCCCCATTTCCAACAACATCGAATGTTATCGTGTTATCTCTACCAATTTCATAAGCAAAAAAAAGATATTTTATGTGTATTTGATTATTAGTGGAGCTGAGCATGTTTTATTTATTGGTCAATTACATGTTTTTTTATACATTGCCTGATCATATCCTTTGCCCATGTAACTCGGGTTTTTGATATTTTCTTTGGCTACATATATTTTAGGTGTTTTTTTTTTTAATCCCTGTTATCGAATACAGTAACTGCTAGCCACACATGGCTATTTAAATTCGTGAGAATGAAATGAAATTTAAAATTCAGTTCCTCTGTCACACTGGCCATATTTCAGCTGCTCCAGAGCCACTCGTGACTGCTAGCTACCACGTCGGACCAGGCAGATATAGAACATTTCCATCACCACAGAGTGTTCTAGATGTGGTGCTTCACATAAAATGCAGTCTGACATTATAGTTCACTAGTACACATTAATTATTTGAAAATTTCTGTAGTTGTCTTTAATGAATTAAATAATTTTACATAAAGTATTTAATGTTTAATCATGTCTAACAGAGAAATCTTCAATTCCATAAATTTTTTTCCTTAATTTTGCTCATAGCATTTATGCTGTGTATCAAATATATTACTTCTTACATAAAATTTTACACCAAGAAGACATACAAGATATACAAGGCATTACGACATGGGGTAGTAAAAATTTTTTCTTAAGCATAAACGATCTAGACTTATTTTTTTTAGGTTTTATTTAAATTCAAGTTAGTTAACATACAGTGTGTTATTAGTTTCAGGGGAAGAATTTAGTGAATCATCAGTTGCATTTAACACCTGGTATTCATTTTATCAAGTGCCCTCCTTCACGCCCATCACCCGGTTACCCCGTCCTCCCACCCACCTCCCCCCTGCAACCCTCAGTTTGTTCTTTGTAGATAAGAGTCTTTTTTTTAATTATTATTATTATGCTATTATCTTTTATAGCTAAGAGTCTTTTTTTTAAATTAATTAATTTATTTATTTTCAGCATAACAGTATTCATTGTTTTTGCACCACACCCATATAGCTAAGAGTCTTTTATGGCTTACCTCCCTCTCTGCTTTTAGCGTATTCTTCCTTTCCTTCCTCTATGTTCATTGGTTTTCTTTCTTAACTTCCACATATGAATAAAATTATATGGTATTTGTAAAGATCTATACTTCTAAAGAAAAAAGGTATAGCTTTATAACAGGTAATTTAAAAAAAAAAAAAAGGACTCGGTGTTATTTCATAACCTTGAGATTTGCCTGAAAGGGTTAATTAAGTAGTGTTTGGGCTCATTTTAGATTTAAATTAATTGTTTGACTGAAATGAATTGGTTTAACTTAGGGTCTGATTTGTAAGTTATTTGCCTTATGATTTCAGGAACACGATGAAGTGTGTCTGGCTGGGGTGGCCCAGATGTCCATAAGAATGGGAGACATACGCCGAGGGGTTAACCAGGCACTGAAGCATCCCAGCAGGGTCCTTAAAAGAGACTGTGGCACCATACTGGAGAATATGAAGGTCTGCTTGTCTCTGCATAAATATTCATGGGCACTTTCATGTAATAAATTCAGTATTTTAATAATCTCCTATTAATTTAGCAATTTTCAGAAGCAGCCCAACTGTATGAAAAGGGTCTCTATTATGACAAAGCAGCCTCAGTTTACATCCGCTGTAAGAATTGGTAAGAATTGGCTAAAACTTGTTCTGAGCATGTGTGGAAATGAATGGGTCCTGGTGGTCTCCCCTCTTGTTTCCTTGCGATTCCTCCCTCCTGGACATCCTGTTCCCGCTTCTCTTTATCTTCTTCTTCTTCTTCGATGAGCTCATGTTCATAGTTCACTTTCCAAAGAACAGTATGTCCTATCAGTCTGTGGTGTGGGGAGATCTCTGATCAGGTGAGTTACTAGGAGAAAAAGCTCTGTTTTCCCCAAAGAGCTCAACCACTGCCTTGGTTTTCCACAGAGAGGGAGGGCAGGGGTACGGGGTCAGAAGGAAAAGCAGTTACGTCCATTTCTACCTATAGGAACCAAGATTTGTTTAAAGATCGTGATAACTATTTTGAATCCTAAAAACTAAAAAAAAAAATGATTCTAGGAAGCTACCTCGGGATTGAACATAGTGCTGATATTATTCTCCAAAACTTACCTCCTAGGGCCAAAGTTGGTGAGCTTCTGCCTCGTGTTTCTTCCCCAAAGATTCACTTGCAGTATGCCAAAGCAAAAGAAGCTGATGGAAGGTTTGTACAGTTTCTCAAATTCATGCAGATTTAAAGCACTGTGTAAGTTTGATAAATTAACCATCGACCTTTGCAACCTCTGCGAAAGGCAGAGTGGAGGAGGGAAACATCTTTTGCCTTCGCCTGGCCTGAATGCCAGAATGTTCATTTTCTCCCATAACTTATATACCTCAATTGATCCCTTGTATATTCAAATATAGGCTACTGTCTCTTTGCATTTGAGAGTTAAATATTAAAGTTGATACTTTTGATGTAATGTGGCATGAAAACAAAGTTATCGTCATTTTATTACGAAGGATAACGTGGATGCAGAGGATAAGAACAGTGAAGTAATACAAACTCCACACCCAGGATTGCTCAGTGAGAGCCACAAAACAGTGTCAAGATACAGCAATGGATAGTTAATATCCTAAACATACAAAGATTCCCAGCAACGTGCTCTAAGAAACTCAAAGTCAAGGATTGAGGAGACACGATTATGAAATTGTATTTCGTATAAACATGAGAAAGCTCTACCTTACTAAGTGTCTTACTAGAATGGAAAGAGCTGGAGAGCTAGTGGGGAATGAAGAGAAGTCTTGAGCTCCATCTAGAGGTTGACATGCAAAGATTTTATAGATCACTTTTTGCTGTACCTATAAATGTGAAATAGTCTGTATTTTCTGTTTCCTAAAATAAGCTTATATCACCATTTTAATCTTCCCACTCCAAAAAAAAGGTGAAGTATAAAAAATTATATCGTTCAGGTGAGAACACGCAATTCAATATGAATATTTTACTGTTAGTTTATTAAACCTATAAAAGAACACGTTTTAGTGAGACGAGTCCTTATATTCTTTCTGATGAAGAAGAAGTTCAAGAAAAATAAGAAACCACCGCCAGACGGGCACCTGGGTGGCTCAGGTGGTTAAGCTTCTGCCTTTGGCTTAAGTCATGATCCGAGAGTCCTGGGATCAAATCCCACATTGGGCTCCTCACTCAGTAGGGAGCCTGCTTCTTCCTCTCCCACTCCCCCTGCTTGTGTTCCCTCTCTCACTCGCTCTCTCGCTCTCTCTCAAATAAATAAGTAAAAATTTAAAAAATAAGAAATCACCATCATTAAAAAAATTGTCCCGTTTATTGACATTTCTCCCCAATGCGACAGTGTTAAGAAAGCTTTTCTGAACTAAGTATTTCTTACAGATACAAAGAAGCTGTTGTGGCTTATGAGAATGCGAAACAGTGGAACAGCGTCATCCGCATCTGTCTGGATCACCTCAACAATCCTGAGAAGGCTGTCAGTATTGTCAGAGAGACCCAGTCTCTGGATGGCGCCAAAATGGTAGCTAGGTAACAGAATGCATGTTCTTTGGAGTTCCAAAAACTAGCCTTAGAAGAAAACCCGTCCTTCCCCTCATCAAATGAATTTTGTACAAAATTTTTAAAATTTTAAAACAGAAAATTTTTAAAAGACTAAATATTCCCTTTGAAAACTCAAAGGGAATATTTAGTCTTTTAAAAATTTTAACAAAAAAAATTTTTTTGTTAAAAGACTAAATATTCCCTTTGAAAACTCAAAGGGAATATTTAGTCTTTTAAAAATTTTTCGTTAGGTCTGAGTATTTAAGTTCAAAGTGTGTCTGTTGCGGTCGGTTCATGAGAGTAATGCTTTTGTAACACAAGCCTATAGTGTAGAACTGTGGTTTGCCTGATTTTTTTCAGTGGCTTCCCATAGTTGCAGAAAGATTTTATTTTGTCAATGACAAACTTACTTGAAATGAGTCAAGCTGATGAAAGTAACTTTGTTTTAGGTTTTTCCTACAGTTGGGTGACTACGGGTCTGCCATCCAGTTTCTTGTTATGTCCAAATGTAATAATGAAGCTTTCACACTGGCTCAGCAGCACAACAAAATGGAAATCTATGCAGACATTATTGGTAAATACCACTGTTTGCCCTCATTTCTCTTAAAGATTTGTATCATAGGAATCCTCGACTCTTACAATCCAAGTTTCGGATTGGCATGCTCCAAGCACATACCCTCACACCACTTACACATTGACACATGCATATCTGTATGGTACTTGTCGGATTTCAGGATTCCTACTGTATCAAAGTGAGATGGAATTATAAGACCATTTTCAAAAATTCAGGTTTTGGGGGGACCTTTAAAAGAGGTCCAATTTCCCAAATTCTGCCGTTTGTCAACCAGTGTTAAAACAAGGTTCCAAAATGAAGATAACTGAAAACACAAAAGAATTTTTTAAGAAATATTTTCATAAATGTTTTAAATTGACTTATAAATTAAGATTATATGATTATACTTAGATGAAGAGTGATATAAGCAAGATACGGTTTTCTAGAAGAAAGTCCAGAAGAGAATTTTCTATTCTAAGAACACCCGCCTAATAGGTTTTCTTCCCTTGTTTGCAATTATTCTTAGAAACTACTGAAATAATTTTGAGATTCATATATAATGTTATTTGTGGTGGTATTTTATTTTGTTTTTATTGTGGAAAAGTACACATAACATAAATTTACCATTTTAACCATTTTTACATGTACAGTTCAGTCATATTAAGTACATTAGCATTGTACAACCAGCACCACCACCCATTTCCAGAACTTTTCCATCATCTTGAACTAAAACCCTGTACTCAGTGAACAGTATCTCCCCGTTTCTCTCTCCTCCAGCCCTGACAGCCACTGTTGTACTTTCTGTGTCTATAAATTTAACGATTCATAGTGTGTCATATAAGTGGAATCATAAAGTATTTGTCCTTTTGTGTTATTTTGTTTTTTTTAATTTATTTACTTATTTGTATTTATTTTTTTAAGTGGGCTCCCTGCACAGTGTGGAGCCCAACGTGAGGCTTGAACTCACAACCCTGAGATCAAGACCTGAGCTGAAATCAAGACCCAACACTCAATGGACTGAGCCGCCCAGGCAACCTTGTGTTATTTTTTTTTTTTTAATTCGCGAAATGACCATAAGAATTGATGATAGGATTTATGAAAAAAATCTTTCTTACAGTCTTTAAGGGAACAAACAAGTAAAAGCAACTTCTAATGTCTTACAAAGCCATTCAGATAATTGGAGAAAATAAACAGCTAAAGATAAAAAGGAAATACAGACAAAAGCAACAGTAGACTCATTAATGTTTAACTTGACAGATGACTTTTCTGTCTCAACACTGCAGATCACCACAGCACTAATGCGTTTTAGGTTTTTCTCATTTCATAAGGATGTGGCTTATCCTGCATTTTTTGCGAACGTGCACACACACATGAGCACACAGTTATTTTTCTCCACCTTTCTTTACCCCTTCTCCCATAAACTTCCTCTGTACCTTGGGCTGTCGGCCCAGGGCTGTCATTATATTTGGTACAGAAATGGGCCTCCAACTCTTCTGGGTAAATGTAAGCAATGATTTTAGGTCCTTCTCCCTCTTTTCTTAACATATCGAAGCTTCAAACCAAAAGAAAAACAGTAATTATCTTTAAATGGCATCTATGGGCTACTTGAATATTACCTCCTTATTTGTCTGACAAATACAGACAGTTGTCAAAATCAGGCATTGCTGAGACTGGGAGACGGATTACATTTGTATTAAAGTTGACCTGTGATTGTAAGACTCTTAAAGATGGATAAAAGTCACAAAGGGTAATGTCAAACCACAACCTAGGTTCTCACAAAGCCTCCTCATTTCCTGCCATGATTCCTGTGTGAGTGAAAAGAAGGCGGAACAGAGTTGATATTTGGGGTAATGACGGTGATGGGGTTTTGTGAGGAAAACAAACACTCATAACAACACTGATATTCACAGTTAAATTTTTTTAATCATCTGATTTTAGATCTTATTTTTAAGCTAACAACAAAAGGTAAACACGTTTTGCTCAGATGTTTTACTCAACGAACTTCTGTCGTAGGTTCTGAAGATACTTCTAACGAAGACTATCAAAGCATCGCCTTATATTTTGAAGGAGAAAAAAGACATTTTCAGGCCGGAAAATTCTTCTTGCTGTGTGGCCAGTATTCACGAGTTAGTATTTCTGAAGAAAATACATACACATTGAACTCCACAGGATTGCTTAGAGGAATTTTTTTTTTCATTTATTTAAGTTTTATCTCTATGCGCAATGTGGGGCTCTAACTCACGAGCCGGAGATCAAGAGTCACATGTTCCCCCAACTGAGCCAGCCAGGTGCCCCAGAAATATTTTAAAATATATTATGCTCCCAGACACCCAGATCTGAAGTCTGAGTTAACTTTAAATCCTCTCTCTCCCACAGCCAATCACATTCTTCCTTTGTAGTATCTCTGACGTCTGTCCCTTTTCATTCTACCTACCATCGACTTAATTCAGACCTTGGTCACCTCACTTATTATTTGATTATTAAAATATTATTTCTATTTTCCCTGTTTTTAGTTTCTGTCCCTATAACTCACCCTTCATTTTGTTCCCCAAATGGTACGCACTTGCATTGCTAAAGAGCCCCACAGCGGGGGTCCTAGCATGGATGGAACTAAGCGATGCTGTGCATTCACTCTGTGACAGGTTGGGGACTACTGGGTGGCACCTGTTTGGTCTGACAGAAATAGCTTCTGCTTCCAAAACATTTTTGCCTTTCAGGAAGTGGTCCTACTAGTACCCGATCAGAGGGTTTTTCATGAGAAACAGAAGTCTCAGTCTCCCAATTTTAAAATAGAGGACCCAGATATTTGTATAATACCTCACTCACCAAAGAAACACTGTGTGTGAACTCGGCCTTCTGGCCACCAACTTACAGTTTCCGGCCACTTAGATAATGTCCACACTCCTTAACTGACACTCAAGAGAATTCCCACAGATTGACCAATGAGCCGGAACTTCCCAACCAGCTGTTGGCATCCAGCTGTTTCCATTGGAAAAAAACCTATGTTCCCGCTAGCCTTTTCCCAGTCTTTTTCTCATCTAGATTCTCCTCTTCCCCACCTACCACGGACCTGTTCCTCTTCAAGTCCTTTTTCCCGGGTGGCACCTTCGGAACCATCCCCATGTGTGATCAACTTTTCTTCCTTGGATCACCTATGAAAACAACCAGTCATACTGCCCCTTTGTCATTTAAACTTTTATAACCTTAATTTTCTTCACAGATGCGGTGGTGTAGTGTTGTGGAATTAGCCCATTACGACTTAAAATAATTGGTTCCTATATCATGACATTACACAGTTCTGTCCTTCCTGGGATTCTCCCCAGCGGCCAGCACAGTCTCATGTATGTGGTAGCACATGGGCAGTAGATACCTGTCGGACGAATAAATGAATGAAAATAATTATTTCTTCACAATGAAAAAGGGCTTATTTTTCATTCTCCTCTCACCAGAAGTCTGAACTAAATTCTATAGAGGGTTCACTGGATCCTTCCATCGCTCAGACTGCACTCAGCCTTTCAAGTGTGTATTTTAAGACCCAGACAACACACGCCCCTGGCTGAGAGGAGGGGTCTTTCAGGAACTATCATTACTTTGAGTGTGTGAAAGCTTTGTTTTTCCCCAGGGTGAAAGCGGGCTGCACATTTTCAATTGCTATGCAATTCTCATTTCAGGCACTTAAGCATTTCCTGAAATGTCCGAACTCAGAAGATAATGCGGCCATAGAAATGGCAATTGAAACTGTAAGTAAACTCTGTAATGAGAACCTTTGAGAACGCCAATGTGCAAAATTAGACATGCGGAAGTAGACCAAAGAGTGTAACTAGTTCCCAGGTACCCATCATCTGACTTCGGCAGTGATCAACATGTGATCATTCTTATGTTATTCATACCCCCCACCTCTTTTGTTGTGTTATTTTAAACCCAGTCATTTTTAAATGGGCACAAAATCTGTCTATAAAGGATAAGAACCTTTGGATTTTCTTGTAGGTGTAACTTGCATGCAGTAAAGTGCACAGATCCTAAATGTAGAGCACATTTTTTCATATGTGTACACCTGTCGAGATCAAGATATAGAACATTCCCAGTTTCCAGAATGCTCTCTTATGTTGCCTCCCAGTCAGTGCCCCCAGCCAGGGGGAACCACAATTCTGACCTCAGTCCTTACAGACTGGTCATATCTGTCTAGGTATTTGTCTGGTCATATCTGTCTAGGTATAAATGGCCTCATACATATTTTGTACTATTTTGTGTCCACTTTCTTCCAATCAACCGCTAAGTCTGCTAATACATTGTGTTACTGCATGCAGCAATAGTTCATTTTTTTAAAAGATTTTTATTTATTGATTTTTGTGATAGAGAGCACAGAAGCATGAACAGGGGGAGGGACAGGGAGAGAAACAGGCTCCCTGCTGAGCAAGGAGCCTGATGTAAGACTCGATCCCAGGACCCTGAAATCATGACCTGAGCCAAAGGCCGATGCTTAACGGACTGAGCCATCCACGTGCCCAGCAATAGTTCATTCTTATTGTTGGCTGAGTAATAGTCTACTATATGACTATACCACAATTTATTTATCCATTATTCTGTTAATGGACATTTGGGTTGTCTCCAGTTTGGGCATATTATGAACAAAGTTGCCATAAATTGGTTCATGTCCTTTGATGGACATAACATTCTGCCTTATTGGGTATACATCCAGGAGTAGAATTACTAGGTCATTAGCTACGTGTATTTTAGCACAGTACATACTGCCAAACATTTTTTTCAAAGCAGTTATACCAATTTACCCTCTATCAGCAGTGTGAAAGAATTTAGTTGCTCTCTTTACTGACACTTACCAATCTGTTTCATTTTAACTATTCTGAAAGATGTGTAGTGGTATCTCATGGTTTTAATCCCTTTTTCTAAAAACTGATGATACTGAGCAATATGTATATTGGCCATTTGGATATCCTCTTTTCTGGAGTGCTTTTTAAATCTTTTTTTCTAATTTTTCATTGTATCATCTCATCGTATTCTTACTGATTGTAGGACTTTTTTATAATTACTAGATATAAGTCTTTTCATCAAATATGTGTATTGTGAAAATTTCTCAAGCTGTGGCTTGCCTTTTTATTCTTCAGTGGTGTCTGGATGGAAATAAATCAATTTACAAGTCTTTTCTCTAATGCTTAATGGTTTTTAGTGCTATTTAAGAAATCATTGCCCATTCTATGTTTTCTTCTAGAGATTTGATTGTTTTAGCTTTCTTATTTAGGCCTATGCCTATCCTGAATTAACTTTTGTGTATGGTGTGAGGTAGGAGTCAGGAATCTTTTTTTCCCAAATGGATATCTCGTTGATCCAGCACCATTTGTCAAAAGACTATTTTTTCCACACTGAATTATATAGAGCATTTGTCATAGATGAAATGACCATTTTTGTGTGAGTCTCATGTTGGATTCTATATTCTTATCCATTGATTTGTCTCCCCTATACCACTACCACACTGTCTAAATTGTTGTGTTGTATGTATTCTTTATTATAATCTTACTTTCTACCTCTTTGGATTTGCCTACTCTAGACATTAATATAAAGGGAACCATATATGTGACCTTTGTGTCTGGCATCTTTTTTTTTTTCTTTTAGATTTTATTTATTTATTTCACAGACAGAGATCACAAGTAGGCAGAGAGGCAGGCAGAGAGAGAGAGTGGGAAGCAGGCTCCCTGCTGAGCAGAAAACCTGATGCAGGGTTCGATCCCAGGACCCTGAGATCATGACCTGAGCCGTTTTCAAGGTTCAACTGTTTTGTAGCATGTACTAATACTTCATTCATTTTTATGGCTGAATGACATTCTGTTGTAGGACTCTACCACATTGTGTTTGATAATATTTGGGTTGTTTCTACTTTTGAGCTTTTATGAATAATGCTGCTGTTAGCATTTGTGTACGAGTTTTTGTGTGGACTTGTGTTTTCATTTCTCTTGGTTATATACCTAGGAATTGCTAGGCCATATGTTAGCTCTATATTTAACATTTTGAGGCACTGCCGAACTGTTTCCCAAAGCAGCTAAACCATTTTACATTCCCAACATTGCACTGCATTTTCTCTAACAGTCATTCCTTGATATTATTGAACATCTAGTTAGAATGCAAATTTCCCCGTCTCCTGTATTTCCCACTAACTGGTAATTAAATCTAGATACTCGATCAGACATAGATTTGATATTTTTAGGAAAATGGCTTCATAAATGGTGCCATGTACTTCCTATTTCATCATATCAGTAGGCTCATGTCTTTTTTTTTTTCCTTGTTAGGATTTGGTTTGTGTCTATTTTGGATCTTTTTAGATTTTTTTAATTTAAATTCAGTTAATCAACATGTAGTGCATTATTAGTTTCAGAGATAGAGTTCAGTGATTCATCAGTCTTATATAATACCCAAAGCGCATACATCACATGCCCTCCTTAATGTCCATCACCCAGTACCCCATCCCCCACCCCTCTGCCCTGCAGCAACCTGTCTGTTTCCTGTGGCTGAGAGTCTCATATGGTTTGTCTCCCTCTCTGATTTTATCTTGTTTTATTTTTCCCTTCCTTCCCCTATGATCCTCTGTTGTTTCTTAAATTCTACATAGGAGGCTTATATCCTAATCAGCTCAGGCTGCTATAACAAAATACCACAGACTAGGTGACTTAAAAAACAGAAATTTATTTCTCACAGTTCTGGAGGCTGAGAAGGCTAAGATCAAGGGGCCAGCCAATTTGGTTCCTGTTGAGTGCTCTCTTCAGGCTTGTAAATGGCCACCTTTTTGCTATGTCCACATGTGGCCTTTCCAGGAGATCGCTCTCCCTTCCTCTTTCCATGACACCACTGATCCCGTCAAAGGGCCCCACCATCATCACTTGCTCTAACTCTAGTTATTCCCAGAGGCCCAGTCTTCACGTACAATCACGTTGTGGGGTAGGACGTCAACATATGAATTTGGGAGGTACAGAAACACTCAGTCTGTAATAGCCCATAATTTGTCATCTCTGTTTTTATGGTGTTAAGATCGATTATTGGATGTTGAAATGGTCAGCCCGATCCTCTCCATTTGTAAGGTTTCCCATCGGTCTTTCACCTAATGATTTCAGCAGCCATTAATATTTATCACCTAGATCCATTATTTTATTAGGGCTTGCAAAATGATGATATGATGATACTTGATTGTCATTCCTCCTGAATTCCACATCAGCTATTTTGGTACACTAAGATAGAAGGAGAATAAATACTTGATTTTTTTCCCCTTTGCTTACTAGTTTTGAGAATAATGAGTTGGTTCCCTAGCATCCTCCAAAGGTGACCTCCAGAGATGCTTTTGTTTTTAATATCATAATATAATATAGCCTGTGTGTGTGTATACACATCTGTGTGTATATGTATGTGTGTGTGTCCAAGATATGAATTATAAGTGAATTATGAATTTGTTTGGGTTTTATTTTGTTTTAGATTTCTACATATGAGTGAAATCACGTGGTATCTTTCTTTCTTGAATTTATTTCACTTAGCATATATTCCTCTGTGTGTGTGTGTGTGTGTGTAGACCAAATCTTCATTCATCCTATTGCTGGACACTTGTTTTCATACCTTGGCTATTGTAAATGCTGCAACAAACATAAGGGCACATTTTTTTTTGGATTAGTGTATTTGTATTCTTTGGATAAATACTGAGAAGTAGAATGGCTGGGGCATATGGTAGTTCTATTAATTTTTTGAGGAATCTGCATACTGTTTTCCATAGTGACTATACCAATTTAAAATCCCACCAACAGTGTACCAGGGTTCCCTTTTCTCCACATCTTCTCCAACACTTGTTATTTCTTGTCTTTTTGTTAATAACCATTCTGACAGGTGTTAGGTGATATCTCATTGTGGTTTTGATTTGCATTTTCCTAATAACTGGTGATGTGCAGGATTTTTCCTGTGCCTGTTGGCAATTTGTATGTCTTCTTCAGAGAAATATCTATTCAGATCCTCTGCCCTTTTTTTAATCAGGTTGGTTTTGTTGTTGTTGAGTTGTATGAATTTTTTATTATATATTTTGGATATTAACCCCATATTGGATATAGAGTTTGCAAGTATCTTCTCCCGTTCAGTAGGTTTCCTTTTCCTTTTGGTGATGGTTTCCTTTGCTGTGCACCCTTTAGTTTGACGCAATACCATTTGTTTACTTTTACTTTGTTTGCCTTGCCTTTGGAGTCAGATCTATAAAGACATCACTAAGACTGATGTCAAGGAGCTTACCCCTCTCAGTTTTCTTTTAGGAACGTTATGGTTTCAGGTCTTGCATTCAATTCTTTAGTACATTTTGAGTTAGCTTTTGTGTATGGTATACAAAAGTGATCTAGTTTCATTCTTTTCAATATGGCTTTCCGGTTTTCCCAACTTTGTGGCAAGAGTGTGGAGGGAAGCAGAGGGTGCACCTGTCTTGTTCACTTTTATTTTATGATTTATTATTTTTTATTTATTTTTTAATTAATTTTTTTTTTTTTAAAGAGAGAGCACGAGCACACAGGGGGCAGTGGGAGAGGGAGAGACAGAATCCCAAGCAGGCTCCATGCTCAGCATGGAGCCTAACACAGGGCTTGATCTCCTGACCCTGAGATCATGACCTGAGCCAAAATCAAGAGTCAGATGATTAACCAATTGATCTACACAAGTGTTCCTCCCAATACTTTTATTAAAAAGACTGTGTATGTTTTTGGCTCCTTTGTCATAGATTAATCATCCCTATATGTGTGGGTTTATTTCTGGGCTCTCTACTCTGTTCCTTCAATCTGTGTGTCTGTTTTTGTACTAATACCATCCTGTTTTGATTACTGTAGCTTTTCATATAATTTTAAATTAGGGAGCATGATTCCTGCATGCAGCTTTCTTCTTCTTTCTCCACATTGCTTTGGCTATTTGGGATCTTTTGTGGTTCCATTTTTAGAGTTATTCTAGTTTTGTGAAGTATGCCATTGGAATTTTGATAGGTATCACACTGAGTATTAGATTGCTTTGGGTAATAGGGACTTTTTAACAATATTCTTCTAATCCATGAGCATGGAATAGCTTTTCATTTATCTGTGTTTTCTTCAGTTTCTCTCATCAGTGGCTTATGGTTTCAGTGTACAGGTCTTTCACCTGCTTGGTTAAATTTGTTTGCTAGGTATTTTATTCTTTTGGATGTGATTATAAATGGAATTATTTTCTTTATTTCTCTTTCTTATATTGCATTAATAATGTATGGAAATGCAAAAAATTTTGCATATTGATTATGTATCCTGCAACATTTATTTATTAGTTCTAATGGTTTCTTGGTGGATTTTTTAGGGTCTTCTCTGTATGGTATCATGTCATCTACAAAAGTGACACTTTAACTTCTTCCTTTCCAACTTGGATGCCTTTTCTTTCTTTTTCTTGCCTAATTGCTGTGGCCAGGTTCCATTTCTTGCCCCAGACCTGGAATCAGCCATTTCTCTAGGGAGTTCTGATTCCTTTCAGTGAGAAATAGTTTTAGAGACCATAGTTTGGGTGCTAGGAATATTCTGTTTCTAAGCCTTTTCATTATAAATGTTGGCACTTTTTATTGTGACATAAAAATTAGTATCTTCTAAAAGTATCTGAATTTGAAGCTGTGGTGAAATTATTAGAGAATGGAAATTCTCTAATATATAATAAATATCTACATAATATCATTTTTTATTATAAAAATAGTTATATTCTCTGGTTTTCTCTGCATATCCACAACATTTTCCAACACCTACTTCCTCTAGAAAGTTGGACTGGACTCAAGACTTCCAGCAGCTCTCAAGAATACGTTTCCCGCCCTTCCTACCAAAGATGGACTGGGATTCTGACCCCAAATTCATAAATCCAGAAAGGCTCCATTTGGTTAGTTCAGATGGCCATTCCAAGATTAAACAACTAGTGGCCACAGGGATGGAATATTTTGCTTTGGCCAAACTGGGTTAAATTCCCACCCCTTGACATTCCCACTTATATGGTCATGGAGAATGGGGTCCTCTGAGGCACCAAAGTCCCACTAGGACGCATGATTGAAATGGAAGTAGGAGCATTTCTCAGAAAAGTCAAAGGCATCAATATCAGACAAAAGTGGTTTGAACATCACTTACCACTATAGTTCTCCTCCTTCAGATTAATAGTCCTCAAGTGCAAGGACACGTTTCTTCAGAGTGTTTAGCACATTGTGGGCACTCAGTAAATATTTGCTGACTGAACACATATTGGTTCCCAGCTCAGTGAATGCACTATATAGATCGTATAAATTCCCTTCCAATCCTCCATTCCTTTCCACCCTGAGACCCCCTCCCCTGACTTGAATTTTCTTATAATCTGTGCACTCTTACCTGCTGACCTCATAATTGAGAATATCCTAAAAATATTCATACTTCACCCACCCCTACCCCACCCTCCCATCCTCTACCCGTTAAGTTTCTGAACTACATTCTTGGTGTATGTGTGTTGATGTGTGTAGAAGAGCCCTAGTTGGGAATCATTACCTGAGTAAACCTATGAGATGGATGAGAAAGATGGGTCTTCAGTGTCCGGTAGCTGGGTTGGGGGCTTCCTGCCTCTTTGCAGTGAGTTTCTGGCTTCATCTCTCTGTAAACCTTCTCTACGAGGTCACCACTGATCTCTTACTTGCTAAATACATGAGTCTCTTCTCCGTCTTTATTCCATGTTACAGCAGCATTTTATGCTATTATACTATACCTTTCTTGAAATTGTGACTCCCTTAGAACACTGCTTCTCTCATTACTTCTCAGATAGTCTCTTCTCAACCTCCTTCACTGACTGCTCCTTGAATGTACGTGTTCCTCAGCATTCTGTCTCCATCCTCCTTTTAATTTTAATTCCGAGTGGCCACATCTGTTCCTTACTGCCTCCCCTTTCCATTTATCTTAAGAGTTTGGGTGCAGTGCTGTGAGTTAGGTATTATTTTTATCCTCGTGGAGGTCCCAAGAGTCACCTGCTGAAGATCACACCGGTGATCTTTTGACCTCAGGCAGGCCGACTCCAGAGTCCTTGCTTTAACCATGTCTCTGTGCTGGCTCATTCGCCATCCCCCAAAGCCATCAAGATGAGGAACTATACAGGATTTCTCTTCCTTACACTGCCCCTTCCTTACGGCAGGGGTGAAAGCAGATTTATAGAAGCTTAGCTTTCTTACACTGATGACACTCAAGTATGTAGAAATTCTGCAGCCATAAGAGCCTCTCCCCGCCACAGGTTCACTACGATCCCTTGTCTACAAGGAACCTTCTAACCTCTCTTAATCCTTTTCCCTGAGGTGTAGCAAGCTAGGATTGCTCTGTCCTAATGACCATCTCCTTCATTTTCCTGTGGATTTTCTCACTGTGTCATTCATGTGACGAGGGCAGCACTGCACTCTTCAATGTTTGGTCCCTTTGGTGGAGCTCCTGTTGTGTTCTTGGCTCACCCCTTTTTTCTAGACAAGACTCTGAAGCCTACTACTCTTGTCAATAATTAATTATTCCTCCTATCTAAACCTAATACATTTCCTGCGGTCCATAATTTTTCCTGCTCAACACCACACAACTCATGAGGGATTGAACTCTGACCTCCATGGAGGTGACTCTCAGATCTAGGTCTCCAGGCTAGCGTCCTCTCCCAAACTCCATCCACACTTCCAGCTGCCTGCCCTCTTCGGGGCCCCAGTGGCCATACTTTTTCTGCTATTGGACTTCAGTTGGCCGTGGACAGGTGCATTTCCTTGGGGAGCGCTGGAGTTGCAGTGCTTGAAGCTGTGCTGTTGCAGAAGGCCCAGTTCCTCCGCTCAAGACCCTATGATCTAGATGTCATAGTCACTTACCTTAAGGAAGTTTCTACCGAAATATTCGAGAAGTATATTGTGTATGTGGAAAAATAAATATGGCCTTTTGATATAGCAACTTAAGCTATAGCTTCAAAGGATAGACTTTTATTATTGGAGACTATAAATGAAATAAGAAAGATCCTGAATTTATATCCTGTCAGGTACTTGACTTCAGGTATTTTTACAAATTTTTTTTTATTCCATTTCCTTAGCCCAAGATTATTTGTCTCCCCTTCCTTTCTAGTTTTAAGATGCCGAATTATGGTTTCTTTATGGTTTCTTTCTCTTCCTAAACAGGTTGGTCAGGCCAAAGATGAACTGCTGACCAGCCAGCTGATAGACCACCTGATGGGAGAGAGTGACGGCATGCCGAAGGTACCAGAAATGCCATTTGGATTTTATGTAGTTTAGTTATGATCTGACTTTATTCTGCCCTGTTTTTACCTACTATGGCTTATTGAATTTTCTGTCTGAATACAGCTTGAGGTCTGCTAGACAGACCGTGCATTTTAGAGGCTATTGGATATATTCCCTCTTTGAAATTGGCATGGCCACCTGTGCGATAGACACAACCCTACCCCTCAAGATAACAGTTCTTACCACCCACAGTTTTCCTCAAAGGTTAAAGGTTTTATTTGTTCTGGGAACTATGAAAAATATTATTAGAACTATGAGTTGGCATTAATCCCTAAAAATCAGTATACTTTGTTCATATTTCAAAAGGTATGGGAATGAATAACGATCATATTTAGCATGAAAGTAACTCAGTGTAAATATAAAGGAGAAATAAATCATTAAGAAAATATTTTCAAAGTATGTGACTCGGGAGCTCATGCAGACATCAGTCGTCTTTCAGTCCTGATGAGGACAGTCTCCTTTGAGAATACCCTTGAGCCTTTTCCTCCCTTTTGCTTTGAAGTTTGAGGTGATTTTCTTGTGAAGGAAGTCAAGTCACTGATTTGGAGAGAAGGTGCTAGAGTGTCATAGCTGGAGAGGATTATAGCAAACCTGATCCCTGAGACCATTTCCCGTATTTCACAGATAGAGACACGGAGACCCAGGGGAGAGTAAGTTAACCTGCCAAAGGTTAAACTCTTAAACTCTTACCAGCCTGCCCACCTAATGTCCACTTATTCTAATAACCAGGAAACCAGCATATGAGATTGTCTCAAAGTAAAGAAAATGAGAATAAGAAATAGTCAAAAGCCACAGTTTTTTGTGGACCAGTGAAATTCATATGGGTGTAGCAATTTTTGAAATTTTATGAAGTTGGTACATCATATAAGAACACATTTTGATTTCAAGCACTCGGGAGATAACTGTGGGAGGAGGGTTAGGAACACAGACTCTGAAGCCCCTTCACTGCGGCTTGATCCTGGCTCCGGAGAGGCCCTCTTGGGTTCGTTTCTCATCAGTGCAATTAGCATATAACCGTGCCTTTCTCCCAGGGAGGGCATGAGGATTTAAACACATTAATATTTCTCAAGTACTGAAAATACGACCTGGTGCATATTAAACTATGAATTTTAAATACTGGATGAATAAATTCTTTATTCAATGGATTTTTTTTAAAAAGAGTATCCAAAGTGGATTCCAACAGAAATGCAAAACTGTAGGTGTTTCTCCCGTTCGCTAGTGAAGACAGTGACGTTTCTTTAACGGTTCGCGTGTTAGGATGCCAAGTATCTGTTCCGCTTGTACATGGCCTTGAAGCAGTACCGGGAAGCCGCCCGCACCGCCATCATCATCGCCAGAGAAGAGCAGTCCGCGGGTAGGTCTGGGCTTCCTGTTTTTGCCAGATCCAAGGAGTGGAATCAAGCTCCCGCCCCTTTGCTGCGCAGGAAGTAGTAGCCCTTTTCTAATCCGGGTTTGCTCTGAAGCCAGAAGACTAGGGAAAGGACCGTTTCTGGGTCCGAGGGAAGTGAGGCAGTGCCGGATCACGGAGTACCTCCGCTGACGCCTTCCCTTGAGCACGCCTCGTCCTCTCCCCTCCACGGCCTCGCAGCTCCTGGTCCAGGACAGCTGCCTCCCTGCCCTCGCCGGCCTGCAGCCCCTCCCCTACACGGTGCCGCACTTTCCTTCCGTCCCTTGTATTTGGCTTGAACAGCAGGAAAGATACTAGAAGACGGGAGATGACGTGGCGTTAGAATTGATCTCGTTCGAATAGGGTGCAGGAACCATTGATAGAACCTCCAGGACACGGGGCGCCTGGGTGGCTCAGTGGGTTAAAGCCTCTGCCTTCAGCTCAGGTCATGATCTCAGGGTCTTGGGATCGAGCTTGCATTGGGCTCTCTGCTCTCTGCTCAGCGGTGAACCTGCTTCTCCCTCTCCCTCTGCCTGCCTCTCTGCCTACTTGTGATCTCTGTCAAATAAATAAAATCTAAAAAAAAAAAAAAAAAGAACCTCCAGGACGGTTCCATTCTCTCACTTACATGCTCTCGAAATATTATTGACAAAGAGAATTAGTCTGACATCTTCCCTAGTTTTTGCAGGCTGATTCTTTTAGGTGTTCATAAATATGGAACACGATTTTGGCAAATATGGAATTAAGTCAGTTATTACTGACCTAACACCAGCTGCAGGGTACATGGTGGGGGGCTCAGGACTCGGGAAACTGAGCTGTGATTCCACCCTTAGGGAGTCCTGACTTGGTGGGTTAGACAGAGAGCAGGTTCAGAGCTGTTGTGCAGGCTGAGAAGTGCCAGAGTGGAAAGGAAATCTGTTAGAAGGGCACGGGGACAGGGATCCCCCTCATCCTGAGGGTGGGGGACATAGGGAGTTGGAGGATGGAAATGAGAGAAGACAACAGAAGTTTCAGCCCAGCGTCGACAGGCTGAGATGGCTGGAGATGAGGGGACAAGGGGTGGGCACGGGGAGCCGCAGCAGGGGATGCAGGGGCACCTACTGTGGAACGGGGTAAGGGGAGAGCAAAGTCAGGTTAGGAAGGTAGGCAGAGGCAGATCCTGAAGGGTTCAGGCCCTTGGCTCAGGAATTTGTCGTCAATCCCTAAGGCCCCTGGAGGGTTTTTATGCTGGAGTGTAAACTCGAGGTCTTTCCAAGAACACTCTGATGTCAGAGTGGAGGCAGAACAGACAGAGAGGAATACCGATGCTGCTGTGGAGAGATGGAGGAGAGATGGCGAGAAGCATTAAATGGGCTTGGGGCCAGGCTGGATTTGGGAGACTTAGAAGGTCGACCCCAAACTTGATGACCCCTTGGCTTTGATGGCGGATGGTGTCCTGAGGAAGAGGGAGATGTGTCGGCTGACACCATTTTCTCCCTCAGGGACCAGCTGGACATTCATACCAAGAGTTACCGCAGGAAGAACTACTATGCTCCTTTATATAAGAAATTATGAGGATATTGCTAATAACAAAATCTGCTTACGAAACAAGGGCCCACATTGTGAGGAGCACCGAGCGATGTATGGAAGTACCGAATCCCTGTATTGCATACCTGAAATGAATATAATGCTCTGTGTTAGCTACTGGAATTTATATAAAAACTTAAAAAAAAAATAAAATAAAATGAGGGCCTCAGATTTCATCCTTTGCAATAATGTCATGTTGCCACCCTTTTTCCTAGGAAACTATCGGAATGCACACGACGTTCTCTTTAGCATGTATGCAGAACTCAAATCCCAGAAGATCAAAATTCCCTCTGAGATGGCCACCAACCTCATGATCCTGCACAGCTACATCCTAGTGAAGGTGAGGCCCTTTGAGGGACTTGGGATATAATCTGCCAAGGGAGGTTATCACCTGAAGGGATTTCTTATGGGCACCTCTCCGTTGGATTAGAGTGAGTTTCTAGATCTCTATTGTTAAGTGAAAAACAGCAACACACAGGATAATTATACAGTCTGCTATCTGTTGGGTGCAAAAGGGTAAAAAATAAGAATGAATATATATTCGTTGCAAATAAAATTAGAAATAGACTCAAAGTCTTGCCAGCAAAAATAGTTTGCTAACAGGAACACGACATGGGGCAGAGGCGACATGATAGCTATCCCCAGTTAGGGGACAAGAGGGAAAGCAGGTTTCTTTGTGGATGTATTTCTACCTTGTCTTGATTTTGAAGCATATAAATGGATTACCTGGTCAAAAAAAAATTTACTTAAGACATTTTTGTTTAACCAGAGTTTACTAGTTTATTAATTCGAAGATGGTAGATTCTATACAATTCCACAATTTTTAATACTATTTAGTTTCCATCTGAATATAAAAATAATACATATTCATGGAGAAATTTTAGAGAATGTAGAAAAGTGTAATGAACAAGTAACTGACCCTTTAAGTCCATCACCGGATATAACGGCTGTTAACTTTGTGCTGTGTATATCCTCTATACTTTGGTAAATACACATATGCACTCCTATTTTTTTTAACCACATTAGGATTATTTTTAAGTCCAGTTGTGTATTCTGTCTTTTCAACTAGTAATTTTTCTTTGAAGACTTTCTTTATTTGAGAGGGAGAGACATTGAGAGAGGGAACCCAAGCAGGGGAGAGGGAGAGGGAGAAGCAGGCTCCCTGCTGAGCAGGGAGCTGGATGCGGGGCTCGATCCCAGGACCCCAGAACCATGACCTGATCTGAAGACAGACACTTAACAGACTGAGCCACCCAGGCACCCCTCAATTAGTAAATCTTATAGCATGCAAACCTCAAATACTTGTTTGTACAATTTTTTTTTTAAATATTTTATTTATTTGACAGAGAGAAATCACAACTAGGCAGAGAGGCAGGCAGAGAGAGAGAGAGGAGGAAGCAGGCTCCCCGCAGAGCAGAGAGTCTGATGTGGGGCTCGATCCTAGGACCCTGGGATCATGACCTGAGCTGAAGGCAGAGGCTTTAACCCACTGAGCCACCCAGGCGCCCCTTGTTTGTACAATTTACACAAAAGTTATGTGGGGCGCCTGTGTGGCTCAGTTGGTTGAGCAGTTGCCTTCAGCTTAGGTCATGGTCCCCGAGTCCTGGGATCGAGTCCCACGCTGGGTCGGACTCCCGGCTCCATCGGTAGTCTGCTTCTCACTCTGACCTCCCCTCTCAGGTTCTCTCACTCTGTCTCTCTCTCTGTCTCTCAAATAAATAAATAAAATCTTTTTAAAAATTATGTGTAAATAGATGTGTATTTTGTAATATATTTACACACATATCTCTATAAAGATATGGACAGAATCCAACTCACATTTTTTTCCAAATTATCATTATATCAGAGTACATCTTCCCATATTAATGCTAATTTCGTTTCCAGCCCAGTCCCCAAGATCTTATTTAATTGTGATGGTACCTAGGATAGAGGAGTCGTGTTATGAATGACTGAGATCCTAATTATGATCTCTACCAGCACTGTCCAGAACTTTGTACAGTGTCGTAGGTGGCCGGTGTCTGGGCTTCCCCATACGGCAGCCAGTAGCCCAGCTATGGAGACCGGAAATACAGCTGGTGCAAATGAGAAACTACATTTTTGTATTTTATGTAATTTTATTTTAAAATTTAAATAGCCATATATGGCTGGTGGCCACCATATTCGGCCACATGGTTCTGTAACACTGACGGTAAGGAGAAAATGAGAATTCTGGCTTGTAGCCCTGGAGAGTACATTTCTCTTCAGAGCAGCAGAAGGATCCCTTCTCTCATGTGGAGAGAGGCAGAAAGGGAGAAGGGCAGGCTCTCTCATCAGCAGACATGAGTGATGGTGCCACGTGCTGTGGGCACAGAATCCAGCAGAATGGCGCTTTTGGGGGTGGAAGTCAGGGAATCCTACACACAGCCCTCCGGGACCAGAGCTTTCTACCACCCTAAGGCACAGGGATGGTGCTCAAGCCTTTTTCTTTTCGTCCGGCCCCAAGAGCCAGCCCATCCCCGGCAGAGGACCGACCCGGCACCCTCTTCCCCTCCCACTGAGGGGCACCCGGGACCCTTCCCCGTTTGCTGTAGTTCTCGACTCTTGTGCAAGCACCACCCTTTCTCAAGATTTTTAACTGCTCATGATGTCAAAAGGGAAACTGTGAAACCTTTTCCGGTCAGAACACATTGACGTAAAAATGTCCCAGGCATCTTTGACCCGAAGACTGAAGAAAGTCAGCCACGCTTCAGGGGCTATCAAGACAGCTTTTGGTGGGTGCTTCCTCCCAGAGCAGGGGCAGGGATTTGGGCTGAGGGACAGCCTGGGACCTTTGTGTCCACATGATGGAGCTGGGCTGTCTGAGGCCCAGGGAGTCAGCAGAGGATAAGCAGCAAGGGAGTCCCTACCCCTTCTAGTATTTACCAGATTGCAGTGCTCAGGAAATGATACCATCAGCCGTTGCTTAGACCTGATGCCTGGGAGTTCCGCTCAACTCACGCTGCACGTTCTCACCAAATACCAACTAGTTCTGCCTCCTATGTCTCTACTTCTCTCCACCCCCACCCCCACCCCACAACAGAGCCCCCACCCCCTCCCACCTCTGCGGGCTGCCCCATTTCGCTGGGTGATACGGCGACATCGTACCTCGGCCCTGTTGGCTCTCCAAGCCTCCTCTCATCCTACGTGTCAAGGCCCCCCTCATACTCAGTATTCACCCAACCCCAGGCCTTCTGGCCGCTGCTGCCCCCTTGCCCTCTCCCTTTAACAACTAACTCATCGTCTCTCTCTGCCTGAAAGACTCGGCTTTCAGGTCTCACAACAACTTGGCAAAGTTGGCATTATCAGCGCTCTGAAAATGGCCCGTAAGAGCTGGATCAGGGATTTGAACTCATGCCACGTGGTCTGGGGCAAAGTAAAAAGTAGAGCATAGAGAGGTAAGGTCGGTGAGGCCACGGGGCCAGGCGGCGCTGCTGGAAGGAGAAACAGAACTCCCAAGTGCCTTAAGCCCGGTAGGGCTGCGAGGATCATGGGACAGCTCGTTCAGGATCATAATGAAGGAGTTAATTATTGGGGGGAATAAAGCATGAGTTAGGGGTAATCAGAATCTCTTAAGAGTACCATGTGTCATTTATTTCAGATTCACGTGAAAAATGGCAATCATATGAAAGGGGCACGCATGCTTATCCGGGTGGCCAACAACATCAGCAAGTTTCCGTCACGTACGTACAGAAGGACCTGTCCCCCACACGTGGGCCTCAGTGTGGCACTGTAAGATCAACAGTCACTAACCCCCCAGCCACTGTTCTCTACACAGATTAACTCATTTACTCCTCACACCCACCCCAGCAAGTAGTCTAATGGGACCCCAAGACCACCCCCAAGTTCACTAGGACTCACACAACACAACCCACAGTCGTGTCGGAGGCTAAGGTTTATTACCGCAGAAGAATACAAACCCAGACTGGCAAATGCAAAAGGCACACGCACGGGGTGAGCTGTGGGTGAGAACAGGTGCACGTTTCCGAGTCCCCTCCAGCAGAGTCGCACGGGACACACTCCTCCAGCAGCGAGCTGTGTGACAACACATGTAAGTGGTGTCTACCAGAGGTGCTCATGAGAGGCTCAGGGCCCACGGCTTGTACCAGGGGCTGTCAGACTCCCAGAAAGCAGGTGTTCAGCGTAGACCACACTGTTTGTGCAAAGAGTTTAGGTACAGTGAGCCACACTGATCTGGAAATGGGAGAAATGCTCCCAAAATCCGATTCAAGTTCCCAGATGCCAGCCAAGATCACACACATCTTTGTAAGAATAACAGCCTCAAAACCTACACCCGTGGGCACTCTTGTTTTCCCGGAGAAGCAAACAGAGGGGAAGGACGTGAAGTACGCTTGCCCAAGACCACAGCGTTCAGGTAGTAAGTCCGACCCGGTTCTCAGCCAGGCCACCGCCGCTACAGAAGGGCCCCTCATTCTTGGTGACATGTCATTTTAACATTCTTCAGTTAACAGACTTCCTCTCACTGTGTCGGGGGTCAACAAAGTCTTTCCCTAAAGGTACAGATGTCAAGTGTCTGGGGCTTCCTGGACCATACGTCTGTCACAGTTACTATTTTTACATGAACCGTACAGAAATGAATGAGCATGGATGTGTTCCAACAGAATTTTATTTTTTGGATGCTGACATTTGAACCTCATATAATTTTCACATGTCACAAAATATTTTTCTTTTGATTTTTTTCCAACCATTTAAAAACATAAAGGCCACTCTTAGCTCATGAGCCATACAAAAACAGAAGGCCTGATTTGGTTTACGGGTCAAAATTCACCAACCCCTCTTCTCTGTCTTCTTTTTTGTTGTATGAAAACGACTTCACAATTAATTTTATACCATGCTGGCTAAGGGAGCAGTAGGGAACGGACACTGGTATGGCCTTTCTAGAAAGCAATTTGGCAATCTGTGCTAAGAGCATTTTTTAAAAAGTCATGTTCTTTGATCCAGTAATTCACCTTCTGGTATCCGTCCCGAAGAGAGAGACACATGCCGAGGTCAGTGCATAAAGTTACTAATCTCCCTGACCATTCACGGGCAGTCGTGTCACGTGCAAAAACACATCTCTGGTTTGGGAGGATACATGCCAAAAGGGCCCCCGAGGGACTGCAGGCCCTGGTGCTACAAGGCAAAACACAGTAAAATCACAGGAAGGACATTCTGCTGAGCCCCCTTGCCTCATGAAACAGGTCCTACCTGGTTCTTTGCCAGGAAGAGCAAACTTAGAGGTGCGATCGTGTTGTCCTCCTGAATGGGGACAGAGTCGGGACAGCAGAAGCACTGGGCTTTCCTGCCCTCCCGTGTGTATTGCAGACATCGTGCCGATCCTGACGTCCACGGTGATCGAGTGTCACCGAGCAGGCCTGAAGAACTCTGCTTTCAGCTTCGCGGCCATGCTGATGCGGCCCGAGTACCGCAACAAGATAGACGCCAAATACAAGAAGAAGATCGAGGCCATGGTCAGGTAGGCAGGGACAGCTGGTTCCACTATCTCACCGCATCTCACAGATGTAGTTTTTAGACTCTGGCTGCTCACGTGCGGCTCCGGGAGAGAATGGACTCTCGGGTGGCCATTAGGACTGTATTGAGCTACCAGCAGCAGAGAACCCAACAATGGCTTGAAAAAGTCAGGATTTACTTGACTCTTAAACAAAGTGTCATGATTCAGGCCTGCTGTGTGCTGGTGGCAGCAAGGCGAGAACCCTCAGTCTTCCAGCTTTGTATCTGGAGCACAGAAGTGTCCTCCTCTTGGAGAGTTGGGGAGCAGTGGGGGGCGGGTGCTAGAGCACATTCACCCCGACCGTCCAGGGCCACTGCAGCCTGGGCCACAGCTCGGAAGAGATGCTAGTCATTCTCTCCCCACGTGAGACTCCTCTCCAGCTGGGGGGGTCTAATATGGTAACTGCTAGCCATGTGTGGCTATTTAAATTTAAATAAAATTAAATCAAATTTAAAACCCAGTTTCTCACACTGTCTGGATTTCAAGTGCTCAGAAGTTTCACGTGGCTCCGGCTGCCACACTGGAGAGCGCGGGAACACTGCCGTGGCCACGGGCACTTCGGCGGCACAGCCCTGGATAGCCTTGACCACTTCAGTCCACAAAGGGGAGAGACAGGGGGAAGAAGCGGGCTTCCCCCATCAGTGGCATCCGTGGCACGGGAAGAGAGGAGACAGCACGAGCCACCCATGTTCTGTGCCGTTTACTATGCTGCAAACTCCAACCCCCACATGTCGCCTGCATGACGCTACACTTTAACCCCTCAATTCCTCTCCCTCCGCCCTGAGCGGGAGTGCAGGCTGATGGGAGCTTCTCCAGCCTGAGATTCCGACTGTGCAGAAGTAGGCAAGTTACGTGATCCTCTCTCACAGGAGACCCGATACCTCTGAGACAGAAGAGCCCACGACCCCGTGTCCGTTCTGCGAATTTCTTCTCCCCGAGTGTGAACTCCTCTGTCCTGGATGTAAAAATAACATCCCTTATTGCATTGCAACAGTAAGTTTGTAATACATATGTCTTTATATATATGTATTTATAGTCCATTTGAATACTTGATGTGTAAAAACACACTTAGCAATCAGATGGCCCTGGGCTTAAATCCTTCTGCCATTTTACTGGCTCTGTGATCCTCGGCAATTTGCTTTACCTTGCAAGGTCCAACCGTAACAGCGCCTGCCTGTTGAGAGAAACTGCAGGCTGATGACAGGACATATGTGAAGCCTCAGTGCTCTACCTGGCATACTGAATAAGTGGTGGCTTTTATTATTCGTTTTAATATTAAGACCTCATAGAAAAATTTTTGAAGATTTTATTTGAGAAAGAGAGTATATGCACGTGTGGGGAGCAGGGGGAGGAGCAGAGGAAGAGGGACAGCTGACTACGGTGAGCACGAGCCCGACACAGGGTTCCCAGGGCTCAGTCCCGACCCTGAGATCATGACCTGAGCCAAAATCGAGTCAGACGCTCAACCGACTGAGCCACCCAGGTGCCCTCTGTTAGAAAATTTTAAATACCAGATTATTTGTTAATCACTAGACTAACATAAACTTTATTTTAAAGGGACATAAATTTAGGTGATGATATCACAAAACTGAAGACCATTCTTTATACATGAATTGATAAATGAAATCTGGCTTCTGTCTGTTTGCCCCCATCTCTTTCTAGTCAATTGCTCACCTAATTTAGAGGTCTGGCTTTTAATTTTAATACACTTATTATAATTGAATAATGGCAGAAAATTTTCAAGTGATGAATTTTACTCTTAAGTGTACTGTTTTCCAGGGTCGGCACATGTTGAAGGATGACTGGACTGTGTGTCCACATTGTGACTTCCCTGCTCTGTACTCGGAATTTAAGATGTAAGTGCGCATTGTTTTATTCAGTTACTCAGATTTACCCCAAAATAGGCCTTTCATTCAGCCACTCTTTTATTCTAAGGTCTCCTTGTTCATATTCCTAAAGATCTCTAAAGGCCCAAAGCTTCTGTGACCTTTGAGAACATTATCCTTAAAGAGGATCTTGCATGAGACTGAATATTCCTGGTTTTTAAGTTATGTGATGACTATGTACTAAGGAGGTGTAGACAGGATTGTTTTTCACATTAGAATAACTAAAGCTAAAGGAATGTTAATCTCCTCTGCCTTTCCCTCCCCGAACAGCATGTTAAACACGGAAAACACATGTCCTATGTGTTCCGAAAGATTAAACTTTGCTCAACTAAAAAAAATCTCCGACTGTACCCAGTTCCTGCGGACAGAGGTGGAGCAGTGAGCGGCCGGTGCAGGTGAGTCCCAGACCACCTGCTCCCTTTCCCAGGGCGCAAGGGTCCGGAGTAGGCAGGATTTATGGTTTGTATTGGCTCCTTTTTGTGCCTCGTGTAACTTGTCCGATTTGAAGAATCTGACAACAAACCAGTTGATGTCCTTTAAAAATGCTGGTCACACTGTCTCCATGGTGACAAAGGCTCTTTGGCCCTGCAGTATCATGGATTGCAACTGTAATGTATTTTCTCAAATCATAAGGGCTTCTTTTTCATCAGTCCATTAAAACTAGAGCCAGCTAGTACCAGTGGAGTCTTTTCAAGTGCAGAATATATCATAAAACTTCTGGCATCCACAGATTGGAAGAATCCCTTTTTCTTTCCAAGTCTCATTTGTGCCACGTAGAAGGGGCCCACACCCCTTCCATTTGCATACCATCGGCAAGAATTTACTCAGGGCCACACACACTGCAGAGGGAGGCAGGAAGGTGTCGTGTCTCCCTGGGAAGCCAAAAGCCCTGCCCAAACCTGGGAGGCTCATCAAAGGGAAGCAGGGAGCTCAGTCCCTGCCACGGCATCTCCCCTAACCTGGTTAAAAGGCGACTCGGTTTTCTCTCCATCTGCCTCACTCAGAAGCAGCTCGGCCCAAGCCACTGGTGAGGGTGGAAACCCGGTCATTATCTGTGACTCATCTCACCCTCAGCGCTGTCAGCCAGTCCATGGGCAAGTCCTCTCAATCTACCTGCAGTGTTACCAGGTTCCTTCATAAACCCTCTGGGAGCTTTTTCTCGCACATGCAGAAACAAGGAGCGTCAGCCACCCTGTCTGCTCGCTGTGCTGCAGCCCCGCTAGGTTTTTTGCTGTTCCTTGCACACTCCTACTTTCCACAGCACCCGCAAGCGCTTACGCTCCCATCAGCAGCATACGAAGGCTCAGTTTCCCCACAGCCTCATCAACATCTTTTTGTTTATAATCATTCTAGTAGGTGTGAAGCAGTAGCTCATTGTGGTTTTGATTTCCATTTTCCTGATGACTAAGGATACAGAGCATCTTTTCATGTGCTCGTTGGCCACTTGGGTATCTTCTTTGGAGAACGGTCTATTCAAATCCTTTGCCCATTTTTTAACTGGGTAATTTGTCTTTTTATCGTTGAGTTGTAAGAATTCTTAAGGAACCCTAGATACCAGTGTTTTATCAGATACATGATTTGCAAATTTCTTCTCTCATTCTGTGGAAGAATTTTTTACTTTCTTGATAGTATCCTTTGACGTAAGCATTTTTATTTTGATGAAGTCCCGTTTGTCTTTTTTTTCCCTCTGGTTTCCCACACCCGTACCCCCACCATTGGTCCCTTCTATATTTGGACTCTTAGCTAAGAGTTTTATAGTTGTTGCTCTTCATTTACATCTTTGATCCATTTAATTTTTGTGTATGGTGTGTGGTCAGGGATCCAACTTTCTTTTGTCAGTATATGTTCCAGTGCCTTTTGCCGAAAGACTGTTTTTCCCCATTGTTACTGGGTTGTCTTTCTGTTGCTGAGTTGTAAAACTTCTCTTATTGTATTTTGGAGATACAGGTCTGTCAGATATATTTTGCAAGTATGTTCTCTCTCTGTGGCTTCCCAATTCTTTTCCTTAATGGTATCTTTTGATGAGACTTTGTTGAATATAATTTATGCATTTTTAAGCTTTGTGGTTATGGTATCCTGTCTAAAAAAGTATTTGCCTACTAACAGGGCCCAAACATATTCTAGTATGTTTTCTTCTAGAAGGTCTAGATCTGTGATTCATTTTGAATTTTCTTTGTTTACACTGTGAGATGAGGACTGAGATCCCCCCTGCCCCAAGTGGATAGCCAGTCTTCTGACACCATTTGTTGAAAATTCTTTTCTTTCCTCATTGAATTGCTTGGGTGCTTTTTGTTGAAAATCAATGAGGTTTTAAATGTTGATCTATTTCTGGACCCTCTCTTCTTTTCCATTGATGTATTTATCCCCTATGTCAACTCTACACTGTCTTGGTGACTGTGACTTTCTAATACATTTTAAAGTCAGGTACTGTGGATCCTCCCATGTTGTCATTTTTTCCAAGACTGTTTTGACTACCCTGAATGTTTTCCATCTCCCTACAAAATTTCAGGATAGGCTTGTCAAGTTCTATTTTTAAAGCTTGCTCAAATTATGATTGGAATTTGCTTCGTTTTCTTGTGGCTGTGTAACATATTATCACAAATTTAGCATCTTAAAACAATATACATTAATTATGTCCATTTTCTTTTTTTTTTTTTTTAAAGATTTTATTTATTTATTTGACAGAAAGAGATCACAAGTAGGCAGAGAGGCAAGCAGAGAGAGTGAGAGGGAAGCAGGCTCCCCGCCGAGCAGAGAGCCCAATGCGGGACTCGATCCCAGGACCCTGAGATCATGACCCGAGCCGAAGGCAGTGGCCTAAACCACTGAGCCACCCAGGCGCCCCTATGTCCATTTTCTTATTGATAAATCTTTGAAATCAGTTGTTTAAGGTGTATAAAAATGGTTATGTATGCAGAAATGATTATTGTAAGTTAACATCTATTAATGCGCAAAGGTACAATTTTTTTTTTATTGAGAACTTTAAATCTCTTAGTAACTTCCAAATATACAAAATGGTCAACTGTAGTTAGCATATGGTACAATACATCCCTAAGACTTATGACCATGTACCTTTTCACCACTTTTATCCATTCTACCCACTCCCCACCCCAGGCATCTTGCAACAACAAATTGTTCTCTTTATCAATGAGTTCCGTTTTTTTTATACACACGAGTATACAGTATTTTGTCTTCCTCTAATTTGACTTACTGTAGTGCCCTCCCTCAAGGTCCATCCGTGTTGTGGCGGATGGCAGTATTTCCTTCTTTTTTTTTTTTTTTAAAGATTTTTTATTTATTTATCTGACAGAGAGATCACAAGTAGGCAGAGAGGCAGGCAGAGAGAGAGAGAGAGGGAAGCAGGCTCCCCGCTGAGCAGAGAGCCCCATGCGGGACTCGATCCCAGGACCCTGAGATCATGACCTGAGCCGAAGGCAACGGCTTAACCCACTGAGCCACCCAGGCGCCCCTATTTCCTTCTTTTTTATGGCTGGATAATATTCCTGTGTGTTCATGCATCCATACATGTGTACCATTTTCTTTATCCAGTGTCGTTTCTTTATCCAGTGTAGATGGACGCTTAGGGTTGTTTGCTTGTCTTGGCTATTGTAAATAATGCCAAAATGGACATAGGAGTACAGATATCTTTTCAAGACAGTGATTTTGTTTTTCAGATAAATACCCAGCAACGGAACAGCTGGACCACATGGTAATTCTATTTTTAATTTTTTGAGGAAGCTCTATTCTGTTTTTCACTGTTGGTGCACCAGTTTGCATCCCCACCAACAGAGCACAAGTGTTCCCTTTCCTCCACGTTTGCCAACACTTGTGATTTCTTGTCATTTTGGTAATACCCATTTGAACAGGTGTGAGGTGACACATCATTGTGGTTTCTATCTGCATTTCCCCAATAACCAGTCATGTTTAGCAGCACCCTTTCATGTACCTGTTGACCATCTGCATATCTTGTTTGGGAACAGTTCTATTCAGATCTTATGCCCATTTTTAATTGAATTTTTTCCTACTGAACTGTAGGAGTTCTTTATATTAACCCTTTATCAGATCTATGATTTGCAAATATTTTCTCCCAAGCCATATGTTGCCCTTTCATTTTGTTGATGGCTTCCTTTGCTGTACAGAAGTGTTTTTGCATCTATGTTCATCAGGATATTGGCCTAGAACTTTAGCTTTGCTGCCTTGCTGCCTTTATTTTTGGTGTCGAATCCAAAAAATTGTTACCAAGATTGATGTCAAGGAGTTTATTATCCTCTATATTTTCTCCCCACCTCTATTTTCTTCTAGGAGTTTTATGCTTTCAGGTCTTCTGTTCAAGTTTTTAATCCGTTTTGAGTTGATTTTTGTGTATGGTGTGAGCTAGTGGTCCAGTTTTCCCAACACCACTTATTAAAACAAGACTCTCCTTTCATATATGTGTGTGTGTGTGTGTGTGTGTGTGTGTGTGTGTGTGTGTGTATGTATGTATGTACGTATGTATTTTTTCCCCTTGGCTCCTTTGTCACAAATAAATTGACCATATATACATAGGTTTATTTCTGAGCTCTCTATTCTGTTCCATTGATCTTCACATCTGCTATCTACTGTGTGACTATTTTTATGCCAATACCATACTGTTTTGATTACTATAACTGTGTAATATAGTTTCAGGAAATGTACCTCCAGTTCTGTTCTTTCTCAAGATGGCTTTAGCTACTTGGGATCTTTTGTGGTTCGATACAAACATTAGGATTATTTATTCTATTTCTGTGAAAAAACATCATTGGAAACTAATAGAAACTGCATTGAATCTGTAGATTATTTTGGGAAGTATGAACACTTTAACACCTTTAATTCTTCTAATCTGTGAGCACAGAATATCTATTGTCTTTAATTTCTTTCACCAATATCTTATAGTTTTCAGCATACAGGTCTTTTACCCCCTTGGTTAAATTTACACATAAGTATTTCATTCTTTTTTATGCAGTTTTAAGTGGGATTGTTTTCTTAATCTCTGATAGCTCATTATTAGTGTATAGAAATGCAACAGATGTTTGTATATTGATTTTGTATCCTGAAACTTCACTGAATTCATTTATTAGGTTTTAACAGTTTTTTAGTGTAGATTTTTTTACATATACCATGTCCTCTGCAAATAGTAACACTTTAACTTCTTCCTTTCCAATTTGGATGCCTTTTATTTCTTTTTCTTGCCTAACTACTCTGGCTAGAACTTCAAGTACTTTGTTTAATTAAACATGGCAAGAGTAGGCATCCTTATCTTCTTTCTGATCTTAGAGGAAAAGCTTTTAAGCTTTTAAATATTGAGGAGGATGATAGCTGTGGGCTTGTCTTCTATGGCCTTTATTACAATGAGGTATGCTTCCTCAATACCCACTTTGGTGAAGTTTTTTTTTTTTGTTTGTTTTTATCATAAGTGGATGTTGAATACTGTTAAAATGCTTTTTCTGTATCTACTCAGTGATCATATAATTTTTATTCTTCATTTTCTTAATGTGGTATATCACACTGATTGGTGTGTGAATATTAGACTATCCTTGCATCCCTGGAATAAATTCGAGTTGATCATGGTCTATGATCCTTTTAATGTATTGTTGAATCCGGTTTGCTAATAGATTGCTTAGGATTTTTCCATTTATGTTCATCAGAAATATTGGCCTAGAACTTTATTGTGATATCCTTGTCTGGTTTTGGTAGCTGACTAATGCTGGCACATAAAATGAGTTTGGAAGTGTTCCCTCCTCTTCTATTTTTTGGAAGAGTTTGAGAAGGACTGGTATGAATCCTTTAAATGTTGGTAAAATTCACCAGAAAAGCCATCTGGTCTTAGACTTTTGTTTGCTGGGAGGTTTTTTTCATTACAGATTCAGTCTCCTTGCTAGTAACTAGTCTGCTCAGGTTTTCTGTTTCTTCATGATACAGTCTTGTAAGGTTGTATGTTTCTAGGCATATTCCATTTCTTTTCTAAGTTGTTTCATTTGTTGCCCTGTAGTAGTTCATCATAGTCTTTTATGATCTTTTGTGTTATCCATTGTAGTATCTCCTCTTTCATTTGTTCGAGTCCTTTTTTTCTCTTGGTGAGTCTAGCTAAAGGTTTATCCATTGTCCTTAACCAGCTCCTAGTTTTATTGTTCTTTTTAGTCTCTTTCATTTCTGCTTTATTTTCTTTCTTCTATTAACTTTACGCTTAGCTTGTTGTTCTCTTTCTAGTTCCTTGAGGTATAAAGTTAGGTATGTTTAAGTTCTTGTTTCTTGATGTAGGCATTAATTGCTATGAGTTTCCCTCTTAGAACTGCTTTTGTTACCTCCCTTAAGTTTTGGTGTACTGTCTTCCCATTTTCATTTGTCTCAAGATATTTTTTTCTTTTGACTTCTTCTCTGACTCACTGGTTGTTCCATAGCATGTTGTTGAATGTCCACATATTTTTTAATTTTCCAGTTTTCTTCTTATAAGTAACTTCTAGTTCCATATGATTGTGGATAGAAAAGATGTTCAGTCTTCTTAAATTTATTGACTTTTTTTCATAGCCTAACCTGTGATCTGTCCTGGTGAATGTTTCATGTGTGCTTAACTCTGTATATTCTGCTTTTGGATGAAATGCACTGTAAATGTCTGTTAAGTGTGGTGTTTCCTTATACTGATTTCCTATCTGGATGCTTTGTCCACTGTCTGTCCCCTACTCTTATTATATTGCTATTTCTCCCTTTAGACCTTAATTTTTGCTTTGTATCTTTAGATGCTTTGTGTTAGATGCATACTTACAAATGTTATATCCACTTTTGTGTTGATCTGTCATTTTATGACCTTGTCTCTTATTACAGTCTTTAAAATCCTTTTTGTCTGATATAAGTAAAGTTATTCCAGATTTCTTTTGATTTCAATTAGCCGGAAATATTTTCCATTCCTTCACTTTCAGCCTGTGTCCTTAAAACTAAGTCTCTTCTCAGCAGTAGGATAGATGGATATTGTTTTTTAATCCATTCAGCCATTCTTGATCAGAGGATTTTAGCCAGTTTGCATATAAAGTAATTATCAACAGATATGGACTTACAAAATAGCCCAAAAACAATAAAAATGGGCGTAAGTCTATTGTTCTTTCCTTCTTCTCTTGCTCTCTTTATAATTTAAATGACTTTCTATAGTGGTATACTTAGATTCCTTTTATCTTTTGTGCATCTGCTACAGATTTTTGTTTTGTGGATACCATGAGGATTACATTAAACCTATTTTAAGTTGATAACAAGTTCTGAGGCTCTACATTTTTATCCCCCGTTTTATTTTTGATATCATAGTTTGTATCTCTGCATCTTGAATGTCCATTAAATTATTGTCATGATGGTTATTTTTACTACTTTTGTAAGTGATTAACCCACCACCATTACAACAAGATTATTCTGAATTAACATATTAACCTTTAAACATTCAGATTTATAACTTTCGTATGTTTTCCTCTATTAACCAGCACTTCCAGCTTAAAGCACCTTTAACATTTCCTGTAAGGCTGGCCTAACAGTGATGAACTCCTTTAGCTCTTCTTTGTTGGAAAACTCTCTCTCTTTCAGTTCCAAAGGACAATACTGCCTGGTAGAATATTCTTTCACAGCAGTTTGAATAGGTCATACCACTATCTTCTAGTCTGCAAAGGTTTCTACTGAAAAAGTTGCTAATGATCTTACAGGGGTTCCCTTGTATGTAACAAGTGGCTTCTCTCCTTTAGCTTTTAGCAATTTAATTATAACGTGTCTTGGTGTGGTTCTCTGGGTTCATCTTGTTTGGAACTTTGGGTTTCCTGGATCTGGTTGTCTGTTTTCCTTCCCCAAGTTTTCAGACTTTCTCCTCTCTTTTGGGACCCTTATATTGTGAATATTGGTTGATGTGATCCCATAAATCCTTTAAATGATAATCACTTTTTTCATGCTTTTATCTTTTTGCTGTGCTGATGAGTTCCATGGGCCTGTGTTCAGATTCATTGATCCTTTCTGTTCATTTAGCCTGCTATTAAACCTTTTCATTGTATTATCCAGTTCAGTCGTTGTATTTGAGTCTGTGATTTGTTCAGTACTTTCTTCACTTTGTTCATGAATTGTTTTATGACCATTATTGTGAAATCTTTATCATGTAAATCACTTATCTCCATTTTGTTAAGGTCTTTTTCTGAGGTTTTACCAGTTTTTTGGTTTGGAACATATTCCTCTATTTTCTCATTCTCATTGACTCTGTGTTGGTTTCTAAGCATTAGCTAAAACAGCCACCTCTCCCCGCATAACCATTCAACACTGCCCTGGTTCTTCTTTCTTTGTTGCTCCCAGTAGTTGAGGGTATACCAAGACATGTCAGTATCCTGAAGGGGGGAATCTCAGCACCTAGATGCAGACTGATTGAAAGCTGAAACTTCAGGCCACAATTATCAAGCAAATAAGCCTCTTTAATAAAGACTGGGCATTTCTGTCTGCTGCTTCTTCATTAAGCACTGAAAGACTAGCTGGTTAAGAATGGTTTCTGTTTGTGACAGTCTAGTTAGGACTTGCAAACGTAAAGCTCTGCTGGCCACCAAAGCTAGGTGATTATCGGGTGTCCCTTGGGCAACAACAGAAACTGAAGTGCCAGACTTGTGCACACGCTCCTTTTTGAGAGATACTGGCCACCTAGCACAAGGCAGAGAAGGAACACAAAGATGGTGCTTATTAGCCTCCATAGTCTCAGCAGAGTGTTGCAGCTGGCCCCTAAGTATATGTTAAATTAGGAGCCTGCCTCTTGGGCCAAAGCTTTTAAGACAATAGGCCTTTTTCACAGACAGGGTACATTCCACTCTGCTGCCTCTGATCTGGGCCCTGGGGGATTAGCCACAGTGGTTCCATGTGATCTCATTTTGAACTGTTTTTTTTTAGTTTGCCATATCCTTTTAGTTCTTGTGGATACAGGGCCTGTTGCCTTTTAAAGCTAGAGATTTTGGAGGCCCATCTCTCAGGTGGAAGTCTTAAAAGTCAGGGCACCAAATGTGGGGTCCAAACCCTTTACTCCTCAGGGAGAAGCTAGGAGCTGTTGAATTCCCTCCCGGTTGTGCGTCATCATGCTGGGGTGGGGTTTATGGTAAGATTTTCTCACCTTCTACCCATTCTGCTGTGGAGTTTTTCTTGTTCAGCTGATGTGCAGGAGTTACTTAGCTAGTTTCTAGATCTCATTCAGAGAATCTTGTTCCATATGCTGCTGTAGATGCACTGTGTCCATGGGAAGAGGTAGTTCAGGATCTTCTTGCATTGCCATCTTGAACCAGAACCTATCTCACAATTTCTGTGGATCAGTAATACAGGCATGGCTTAGCAGAGTCTTCTGTTCAGGGTTTCACAAGGCTGCAGTTGGTTGGACCTACAATCCAATGTGAGACTCTTGTCCAGCATGTTTGTTGGTGGAATTCCATTTTTACCATCAGAGTACTGAAGCCCTTGAATCCTAAAAGCTGCTCTCAGTTTTCTAATACATGGCATTCCTTTCAACATGGAACTGTGCTTCCAGTCCAGCATAAAAGTCTCTTCCGAGCCTGTGAAGTTCAAGGGTTTACATGGAGTTTATATGCAGATTTGGGGGGCAATGCCCTTTTCAGGGTGTTATCCCTATCACTTCAGTAGTTCCACCAGGCCCAAACTCTATTTTCTGACTCTTTCAGCTAGTAAGACTATGACTTCTCTGTCCTCATGGACTTACCCTCAGGTCAAATGCATAGGAAAATGAATCTTACCCAGTGGGCTTCTCTTTTTTCAAGAACTGACACCTTTCCAATTTCTGCCAGCTTTTGGTTGCTCTTCCAGTACTTTTGAATAGTTGTATTTTGTCCCGAGTTTGTAACTATTATCTGCAAGAGGCTAATCTGCAGTTCTGCCAAAGGAGAATCTTGCTTATGTTTTTAATACTCCAAATAGACTCTCTCCAAACACTATCCCTGCATTAAAGTAGAGGCTTAATCCCACAGTTCCTATATAGTTGCAGATATGCTTCGGTAAGTTATGATTATGCACCATCTTTAGAAAAAGTCACTATAAATGTCTTATTGTACAATGAATAGTGGTTGAGGCTACTGTTCACTGACTCCTTTTATCTTTTTAGGATTTTATTTATTTTTTAAATATTTTATTTATTTGACAGAAATCACAAGTAGGCAGAGAGGCAGGCAGAGAGAGGAGGGGAAGCAGACCCCCTGCTGAGCAGAGAGCCCAATGTGGGGCTCAAACCCAGGACCCTGGGATCATGACCTGAGCCGAAAGCAGAGGCTTTAACCCACTGAGCCACCCAGGCGCCCTATTTATTTATTTATTTTTAACAGAGAGAGACACAGTGAGATTGGGAACACAAGGGGTGGGTAGTGAGAGGGGGAGGAAACAGGCTTCCTGCTGAGCAGGGAGCCCGATGTGGGGCTTGATCCCAGGACCCTGAGATCAGGACCTGAGTTGAAGGCAGAGGCTTAACAACTGAGCCACCCAGGTGCCCCTCACTGACTCCTTTTAGACAAGGAACCACTAATGACCATTTAGTTTCAGGAAAATCTTCAGATTGCTGAGGCTTACTCTGCATTTTTCCATTCTTCCCAGTAAAGTGACTATTACCATCACCCTCACTTTATAACAGTTCAACAGTTTGCCTGTAAACTTTTAGTCAAAGCCAAGATTTAAACTCAATACTGATTATAGACCAGAGGTTTCTAACTTGAATAGTCATTGTTCCACATTCCAGAAATGAGCAAAAATTTTTGTAGTATTATTAGTGCATGCCAATTATTTGAAACACTTCTAAAGATGTGGGGTTTGTCTTTTCTAGATAAAATGTTCCTGAAAAGATACCACTTTTCCACAGGAGGCGAAGTTTCTACCCCTGGTACAGAAAAAAGACTCTTCAGGTCACAGACATTGTACAGTTGTGGCAAAACAGTGACATGTAACCTTGCTGTTTATTATATTTCATAGAGTTCCTCTTCAAAGTCTTACTTATTCTATGCTCTGCACTGTTAATAGTAGCCTATGATGTAACTGTAAATATTCACCTTTTTGATAACTTTTATATTTTGAAATGTCTCCTTTAAAATAAAATTGTTCATTAGATATTTGTAATGTTTTTCCTGGATTTACTGGGAGATAGCATTGTGAAGTTCGGGCAGCACAGACATTAACACTTAAAAGTCTGAAATGAGAAGTTTAGTAGAATCGGTCTTAGAATAAAAACACCAATTTAAAAGAATGAAACTATAAACCGTAAGCTTTTATCTCCTGTGTTAATTCCTTTCACAAAATTAAATCATCTGACTGCTCCTGAAGACGTACATTTTTCAAAGTCTTCCCCGTATCACACAAACCCCATATTTTTCCTGCATCAGTATATGCTTCCTTGCCATCCAAAGCCAATGTCTCCGAAATCTGGGCAGCTGGCAGTTAGTCCGAGAGCCTAACTTTGAATGTTTCAAATGACAGGATCTTACCATATAGCCACCAGCATCCTGAGTATTACAAATGTACCTGCCAGCCTATGGTATTAGTACCTAAGTGACAATCATGTCTTCCTGCATCCAAGCATCCACATACATGATGCCTCCAACTTAATGATCTGATCTTCCCGCGAAGCCTGGCTAGAGAATAAGTGATACAAGTCACTGTCATTAAACCCACCTGTCATCCTCTTGTTTTCCTATTATCACTGGAAGGATGTTGTGAAGTTCTAGGAATAGAACTGTGGGGATTTGTGTGAGTAGAGCACACCGCAGTTGGAGAGTTATTGGTTTTGAACATTCACTGATAAGCATGATTACACCAGAACTTATTTAGGAAGATACAATGATTCTGCTCCTTGTTAATAACTTCAAGAGGCCAATAATGTTGATGCAGTAATGGACTGCGAACACTTAACAGGATAAAGGATAAAGGACAGTAGTTTGTTACAGCTTCCAAAATGGCCAAGACACACGGATCTCAAAAGAAGTATGCAGTTTTATTCTGCAAAGCCACGTGGCATCACAAAGCTCCAACAGATCCATTTTGTCCTCCTATTTTAAAGAGCAGGTTTATAATCTCTAATTCTAGAAGTTATTTATCTTATACACTGATTATGCCAATCATAGAGCATTTAGAATTCATAACAAAATCATAATTTACAAGTAAATTCAAACTCATTGTTCTGGTTGCAAGGAGCTTACACCCCCTTTCTTGGGGAGTAAAAAACAAGTAGGCAGCATGACTTTCATATCAGAAAGCAATAGAAACAGGGAATATGTGAAAGCAAGCCATGCTCACCCCACTGGTGAGGTGAGTTAGTCATCAATCGAGGAGCTCTTCACTGAAGCAGAAGTTTCGAGTTGGGCTTTGACAGAGAGGGGCAAGGCCAAAGGCAACGTTTAATCCCCATAATGAAGTCAGGCTACAGGAAAGACATTTTTCACTCTCATAAATATACTTTAAATGTCTCAAGAACTTTATGTCTCACCTCCCAAACAAGACTGTCCATTACTCAAAGGGAGGAAATAGTATCCTAATTTTATATGCCTTTCTTTTAGCACATACCTCTGAGCATTTACTGACAAAATTCCAAAAAAACTGGACAACTAAACTCCAGGCTACTTCCACGGCCTCAGAGCCACTCGGCAAGTACAGTTACAGGGACCAACCAAAATTCCAGTATGATCTGTGCAATCGGTCACAGGGCAGAACCAGAGCTCCCAGAGGAAAAGTAATGAAAGCCAGCATTCATTTTGTCCCAAGGCAGAGTGAGACTGAGATCCTGACCCAGCCTACACCCTCCTGGCTTAAACCTGATGAGCTGAGACTCTGGAAGGCTGAAAATGTGGCTTACAGTCCCCCATCCCCTCCAGTGATGCCATAGGGGCCTCTCCATGACATGCTGTTCATGACAGATCCCGCTGGCACTCACAGAGGTAATCAGGTTAGGAATGAGAGTTCTGACTGTCCAACTGCCGAAGTTCTGCTTCACACAGCTGGTGAGTGAAGAACAGAGTTAGCTTTCTACCCAGTCGTTTGCAAACTAATAAGGAATGTAATATACCAACATATTATTCACTGTACGACATTTTAAGAATTTGCACATATGTCACGTGGAACATTTTTATTCCTAATTTATATTTTGTATGATATTTGACAATATACAAAGAATACCAGCTCTAGGTGGTGACTGTTTTGTATTATGATTTATTTACAAAATTTCACCACATCATAGTAACTACCTTTTTAAAAAAAATCGGCATTGGTCCTCTAAAGGCCATTAGGATAAATTCTTAAGCCTACAAAAGTCGCCTTAGTACCAATGTTCCCAGGCATATTATTGTTACCTAAAATCTGACTCCAAAGCCCACATGTAGTTTCTGATTATACACAATTTGAAGCACAATCTAATTAGATTGACAGGGGACAGTGGAGGACCCAAGCAGTCCTATCAACCTCTATAAGAGGTGTATGTTAGCCTACTGGTTACATCCCTCTAGCTGTACCACCATTTATTTATAATGGGACCACGGAGTTGCCCCATTATGCTAAAATATGATTCCTTTGGAAAAAACAAGGCATTGTCTAGACAAGCTAGACTGGTCAACGGGGCAAGTAAAAAGTGGCTGTCAGTAGTGGAAAACAGTTTCATTTCTTTGAACTTTTTCCTTTTCCTTTTCTGGACTCCTTATCTTTTTCTGATTTTGAAGGCTTTGAAGATTTTGCCTTTTTCTGTTGGGAGAGAAGAATGCACAAAATAGTTAATAGCTGTATTTGAGGCAGTGAAATGAGTCAATTTCTACAATGAAGCAAATCTTTACCTGCAACTTAATAAAAAGAAAGGTTGCAAACATCCTTCAACTACCACTATGCCTGATGAGCTTGCTTTAAAGCAACAACTGGGCTAGTTGGGGCCTTTAACTACTGAAAAGCTATTTAGAATCTACAACTAAGATATGTTCCCCAGGCACACGGTTTCTTGGATTTAGGAGATAGGTACATTTAGGGAAGACAAAATAAGCAGGACATAATTTACTAATAAGGTAATGTTTTAACAAGGAATTTCCAGTCAGTTTGAGAAGAGAGAGGGAGACAATCTCTTGTCTATGGAAGACTGAAGAGCTATACTGGAGAAGGCCGCTGTTCCTTCCCGTGCATATACCAAACAGAAATGAGGGACAAGAATGACACACACTAAGGAGAGAAAAGAACAGAGACTAGATGCCTTTGCCTTGGCCAGTGGTAAACGGTGGGCGGATACCATAAATGGTTTTAAACTTTCCTAGCACAAGATTGCTTCATCCTGAGAAACTTCTATAGGCAGTTCGATGGCTATAGCAAAACACAAATTACAGAAGAAACAGTTTCCCTGAAAATGTTTTTCTTAATGAAACTGTAAAAATATGTGTCTATTGTAAAACATACCAAAGACCAAATAAAAATGGTACTTTTTCTAAAATAGCATATGACCATCAATGATGGCCTATTTTCTTGCTCTTTTTCCATTATTATAAGCAGCTATTTATAAGAATAAAATGTACACCTTTCTCCACCCTCAATGTGATGAACCTAAAAATTTAAAACAGGTGCTAAATGATTTCAGAAGGCGAGTTGTACACAAGAAAGGATAAAACCATTGAGGGAATATCATGGCATTTCCTGTCTGTAGCTTAAAATACTACCTTGATCATTGCATCAGTTTCCATAGAGTCTTGATCTTTCTCATCAGATTGAGAGTCATCTTCATTTAACTCTTCATTGTATTCAGAATCCAGTGCGGGGCCTGTGCTGTGTCTGGGTGTCTTTACAGCCTGAAGGGAATATGGAGTGAGGTGGACTTCCTTATTGTAAGTTCTCGTGAAGGCTGCTTTCACCTATAGGAAAAGAACAGAGGCTGTTAAAAATATAAGGGCCAAAAAATCCTTTTAAACCAAAGGTTTCGTGAGATCCTACAAGATCCTTAAAATATTCTGCAAAATATTATATGTATATTTAAGTGTATTTCTGCACATTTTTCTGTGGTGAAGTTCTGTTATTTTTCATAACATTCTTAATAGAGCCCGTGAGTCAAAAATAAGAACCAGTATTTGGGAACATGAGGCAGGCAAAAAGAGAGAAATTTAACTTGTGAGATTTAACCGTGCATTCCACGGTTCTACAAAGTAAGAGGTACAGTGAATCAATAAATCAAAAAAGACTTACAATACGGTCCAAGTTAAAGCTGGCCCTTAGTTACCACAAAATACATAAATTACCTTTATCATAATAATAATGGTTAATTGAAAATACTAAGTAACTTGAAAAGTCTTAACTTGAAGCTTCTAAACATAGTTAATTGTAGAATTAGTCCTTGAATTCTAACAATGGTGGTCTCTTGGGAGAATTTACCCATAACCATAAAGTCAGATCAAAATTCTAGAGAAGGCAAGCCACAGAGAATATTTATCTTCTAAAACGGCACCAAAGAAATAGGCAGAGTATGACGTATTAGGTATTCTAAATTCATGTTATGTCATTTTAATTTTTTCATGCTCATTATAAAGTATAACTATTATAACTATAATAAACACTAAATTCACAGATCAGGCAGACAGAGAAAAAGTATAAAAATCCTCAGCCAATAAACACATCTTTCTCTTCATAATGTATTACCACCACCTGACTTACTTCCCCAGGCTCATCCTTTTTACAAGGAATACATTTAATTTGCTTCTCTAGATTTCATGTCTTGCTTTTCCACTCAACGTAAAGCAATGCTAAAACTACAAATCATTAAGGTCAAATCCAGAAGTTCATTCTTAATACTGCACACAAACAGAATCTTTGGAAAGCCTAGGCCATAAGAAGGAAAAGCATTTAAGGGGGAAAAAAATACTACAAACCTGGTAATTACAAAGTGATGGAGAACCAGTGGGTTACATAATTTACCTTGGGATCCAGCTTGGAGAAGGGACTAGGTTTGCCTCCCCAGCTGCTAATTTCCATGATATTCTCAAAGTCTTCTTTCATCAAGTAGTAGGCGTCCATAAGAGCAATGACATCCTGTACTCCTTCTACCCCTTGTGAGGTCAAGGGCTGTACAAGTGCATCCCTTATATGGGACAGGTAATCCATGTTTACTGTCCTTTTGCTGGAGTAAGTTCTTAAGCCAAAACAAAAGAGACATAACTGTAGTCAATGGCAAACTACCAACTCAAGCCATAGTGTGCTGAAGTTCAATCCACTTTTACTAATGCCCAATGTCATGTCTACTATTTAACAGGTGATAGAGAAAGCCTAGCATTATACCATCAGGATAATGGACACACACCAGTGTGCTCAAAGGGAGTAAATTTTCTACTTATCTGGATCAGTGAATGAAAAACACAAATGTAGGTTCCATTACCAACCTACTTTCAAGGCCTGGGCAACACAAGATTTCTATGAGCTCATAATTAGCTACAGCCAAAGATAACTCATTCCCAGTTCCAAATATTAAAAACATCAGTAAAAGGCAGTGAGATTTCCTACCTCAAGTTCCACTGCTACTTCCTACAAGAAGTTCTGTTACACCTTTTGATCTTTGATTCTAACAAGCAAAAGTATACATAAATGTTTCCCTCATATTTCCTAATACAGTTAGTCTGAAATCTTTAGTTCTAGAGCAGAGCCTTCCCCAAACTAAGAAAACTGCAGAAAATGTCCCTGTAGAATCACAAGATGGTCCACACTTGTGAGGGGAAAGCTTCAGGAAAAAGTCTGCTGCGAATGACAACGTTATCATGAAATGACTTTCTCTCTTGCTCTTAAATACTGTCACTCAAAGACAGAAGATAGATGAACAAAACAAAATGCTACCAATCAAAATCTTTCCAATCCAGCTGCCTCCATCATCAAATGAGGCAATTATATGTGTGCATAATCCAAACAAGAAACCTCAAAAGCTGCTGGGCTTCAGAACCCATAAAAAAATGCTAAAATTATTCATGGGTCCTGCTCCTGTCTTCAGGTAACTGAGTCTGAATAGTTCTCTTGATTTGAAATCTAGAACCCTGCCCCCAACTGTTTTACAACCTAGGCAAAGAATAAAAAACCCTTATTTTAAATTCACCCATTTCCTCAAGATTCAGTCTTCCACAGTCAAGCACAACTAGTGCTTGAAGACCAGTATGAGCCCTAAACCACGGTGCCTAAGAAAATCATGAAACCTTTGTCAAAAGTATTCTCTTATTTGTTCCATTACTGCTATCTTCTATTTAGAACCACAGAAAATTCAACTCTAGAAAAGTCTAAAGGTACCATCTAGTGTTCCTAAAGCAAAGGTTCTTAACCTCAGAAATCTGTAATTCCCCTAGCATTATTTGTGCATTAGTGCAACTGGGAGTAATAAAGATCAAAGAGCTTTCCAGATTCTCGAAGGCATCTATAACCCCTACAAGTAGTATAATAAAATCGCACTTCCACTTTAAAGATAAAGAGAAACTGAGATCTATGAAAATTCAATGACTTAATCAAGGTCAAAAAATTAAATAAGGTCCTAATTTACTTTAAAAATTGTGAAATTCACTATAGATATCCTCTGCTGATGACAATCTCGTATACGTGATTCATTAAGGAATATTTACTGACCCAATTTTATATGCTGGTTAGGCAGGCCTACCTCCCACCAGAAATGTTTGGTCTAATAGGAGAAGGGGACAGACATATAAAAGCACAGCCACACAAAAAAAAACCAAACTGAAGTCCAGTGCCCACAAACCACATGAATACAGTGGGGGAGTCAAAGGTGGATACCCGCAGGGCACAGGGATGCATCATCACCTTTTTAAAAAGCAGAGGGCAGGGAGTAGGAAATGAGCTCAGAGCCTGGCCTCCCCCTTGAGCAATGAGTAGAGCAGTGGGAAATGCAACCCTTTCTAATTTCTAGAGACCATGGACATCCCTTGGCTCATAGTCTCTTTTCCCATCTTCAAAGCCAACAATTAACATCTTAAAATGTCTTTCTCTCTCTGGCTTGATATGGCTGCCTCCCTTTTTTCTTTTTTGTAAAGACCCTTGTAATTACACTGGGCCTGCCCATATAATCCAGGATATTCTTTGCATCTTAAAATGGCAATAAATTCGTGTTATTTTAAACCATTTTGGGTAATTTGTTATTTTAAACCAAGTTTGGGTAATTTGTTACAGGAACAATAGGAAACAAATACAAGAGTCGCAAAAAAAAAAGCAGACCCATGCCACAGACTAGAAAGAGGGAACACAGTAGGAAGTAGAATTTTACAGGAATAGAAAAAAGGAATCATTTCAGTTCAGCTTCAAACCAAAGTTCTGAGTGGACCAATGTTAGCATCACCTCCAAAGATCAGAAAGAGAAATAAGACTGCTCAAATTCTTTGTGGTTAAAAATAAATTCCAGAAGTTCACTTAATATTTGTATGCATGCACATTTTCTAAGTTTCTGAACTTTAACAACACTGTACCAAATAACAAGAGTTTTTGGACTTCATTAAATTTCTCCAAGCACACTGACTTTCAATCAATCATCTGCAGGTCTGTCTCCTGTTGTCATATGCTGAACTATGTCCCCTATTCTAAATGACTAGGTCAGTCTACTTACTAGGATAGCTAAAAACTAGTTCATTTATTTAAACAGTCCCCTTTTTCCTATTAAATTACTTGGAAGCTGAAACATTCTGTATGCCTACTAGTAATAGGCACAGTCATAATGGTAAACACTGAGGTAGCACTACTCAGATTTACGTAGTTTTTTTTTTTTTAAGATTTTATTTATTTATTTGACAGAGATCACAAGTAGGCAGAGAGGCAGGCAGAGAGAGAGAGAGAGGAGAAGGAAGCAGGCTCCCCGCCGAGTAGAGAGCCCAATGCGGGGCTCGATCCCAGGACCCTGGGATCATGACCTGAGCTGAAGGCAGAGGCTTTAACCCACTGAGCCACCCAGGCGCCCCAGATTTACATAGCTTTAAACTTAATCTTAAAGTTATAGATTATCTACCAACTGGGCTTATTCTCCAAAGTATCCCTAAAACAATATTATACGGATTATAGATAGATATCTATACATTATAGATAATAACACCCAGGCCGACAAAATATAAGGAACTTATCCAGGACCATTTACCTAGTTTGCAATAAAATCAAAACTAAAACACCAATCTTTTGACTTAGGCTATCCTCACTGGATAAAGACTAAACATGCTACACCGAGAAAATGTCAGACCTGGACTAACACCACTTACCTAAGACTCATGTGCAGTGCTAGGTCCTGCACAATACGATCGTGTTTGCCGGTAGATGAGTGCCTCCCCAACCAGCTTGGGAAGGTAGGAAACTGGGTCATGTATCCCCTCATTAACTCTCCAGGAAGAACACTGGCATAAATGGCCTGGAAAAAAATCAATTGCAGTCCACTGAATTCAGTGCAAAGTTGCTTCCTACGCTACTGGCTTCCAAGGAGTCTCGAGCAAATGAAGCAACACTGTCCCAGGTACCTAATTCCAGAACATCACACCCTTTTTCTCTGTCTCTCTTCCGTCCGAGAACCACGGATCGGTCCAAAACATGTTATGGCCCTCAGAGAGACCATCTGGCATTTCGGCCTCCTTGACCAACTGATCCCAACACACCAGCTACTTCAGGAGGCAGAAGAGACTTTAAGAGGAACATGATTGGCTTAACATGAACTATTGATAGCACAGCTGGATCAAAGCATGGAAAACTGAACAGAGTATTAAGTAAATTGGCACTTGGGAAAAGATTTTTTAAAAAGGTATCCTTGAATGTCTTCTAAATCCAGGGCTCACACTTTTTAAAAATTGGAATTACACATAAATTTTGTATCCTGCTTTATTCTTTTTTTTTTTTTAAGATTTTTATTTATTTATTTGACAGAGAGATCACAAGTAGGCAGAGAGGCAGGCAGAGAGAGAGAGAGAGGGAAGCAGGCTCCCTGCTGAGCAGAGAGCCCGATGCGGGACTCGATCCCAGGACCCTGAGATCATGACCTGAGCCGAAGGCAGCGGCTTAAACCACTGAGCCACCCAGGCGCCCCTATCCTGCTTTATTCTAACAATATTCTCTCGAGCATTTTTCATATTAGACAATCTTTATAAATGATTTTAAAGACTGCACAATATTCCATCAAGAATGTTTACCATACTCATTCTCCTACTGCGAGACACGGAGATTTTCTCCGATTTCTAATAGTCTCAAAACTAGGGTAATATTTTTGTACATTAAGCTTTTCCCATGTTTAAAGTTATTTCTTTAGGATAAATTTTTGAAATTAAAATTATTAGTATAAAAACTGAACACTTGTAAAACGTAAGAGTAAGGATTCTTTATATCCAGAATGAATCTTTGTTTTTTGGTTTCCCAACAATATACAGGCAGAATTAAGAGAGGAGTAGGCCTTCCAGAAGTCCCTTGCTTATTATTACTTGGGACAATACTACAGTATAAATATGCAAAACTCAAGAACAAATAGCACTCTTAATTATGAAAGTTTGCAAAACTCTGTTTTGAGTGAAAGTTACCACTTAAATAAAGTGCCCAGTATAAATCTGCCTCTTCAGCAAGGAAGAAGAAAATCAGAGTTCCTGTATCAGAAAAGTAGCCCCTGACCTGCCCTGGCTGCATCTCCAAGCAGGAACTACTCAGTCACCACTGGGGAGAGCCAAGAATGACAAAAAAAAGAAATGGATTGATTCTTAAGGTAAAACAGAGCAAGTAAAACTTTTGACTAACATCTTATTTATGTATGGAATCTAACATTCCTATTCCCATATGTCCATTTACATAAAAACATTTTGAAACCGTGAAAAATCTGGCTATTTCTATGTTTTATTTTTAAGAAATGGACAATTGTGACCCCAGAGTGTTTTAATCTAGAACAGGCATTATCTTGGCCGCAAGAGCCATAACGTTTCCCTGGTGCTGCGTGTAACTACAGGAGCTCACAGCTGTTTCGTTCTCCCTGCAGCAGAGTCTGCATCTTAGGGAGAGCCTTGGCTTACCTGCGTGGGCAGGAGACTCCAGTTCTGTTTACTCCGGATCTGACGGTCCACTAGGTCACCATCACAGATGCTGTCTGCTGCTCTGCTTAAAAGCATCAAGTGCTTTTTCATGTCTCCCCTGCATGAATAAACCAGTCTGGATTACACCACTGTCCATACCTCATGGCCCTCTCTCCCAGGAATGTGGCCTTCCCTGTGCCAGGAGGGAACGAATTCTACCCCTCACAAGCTCCGAACACTCACCCTGCAGCCACAGGCTTCACATGTACGTAGTTCTCCTGGACAAAGAGGGGTGCTATTGAATAATCATGAAAGAAGAGATCTGACTTGTCCATAAGTGACATATGAGCAGTCTCCTCTCCAGCTGCAAACACTTTCCGGGCAACATCAAATGGGCCCTAAAAAAGAGAGGGACACACCTAATAGAATGGCTGATGTCCAAAATACTGACAACATCAAATGCTGGCAGAGATGTGGAGCAACAGGAACTCTCGTTCATGGCTAGTAGGAATGCAAAATGGTATAGTCACCTGGAAGACAGATTGGCAGATTTTTAAAAAACTAAATATACTCTTACCACACCATCCAGCAGTTGTCCTCCTTGGTATTTATCCAAACAAAGTAAAAACATACTACACAAAAAACCTGCACATGGATCTTTACAGCAGCTTTATTCTTAACTGACAAAACTTGGAAGTAATCCAGATGTCATTCAAAAGATGAATAAACTGTGGCAGATCCAGACACTGGAGTATTATTCACCACAGAAAAGAAGTGAGCTGTCATAAGGCCAGGAAAAAATATGGAGAAACCTTAAATGTTACTAAGAGAAAAAAGCCAATGTGGGGGAACTTGGGTGGCTGTTGGTTAAGCATCTGACTCTTGATTTCAGCTCAGGTCATGATGTCAGGATCATGAGATGGAGCCCTACATTGTGGAGCCTGCTTAAGATTTTCTCTCCCTCTGTCCCTCCCCCTGCTCATGCTTGCTCACTCTCTCTCTCTCAAAAAAAAAAAAAAAAGCCAAACTGAAAAGGCTTTATACTGTATGATTCCAACTACAGGACATTCTGAAGGAGACTATGGAGACAACAAAAAGATTAGTGATTGGGATACCTGGGTGGCTCGGGTCAGTTAAGCGACTGGCTAACTCTCGATTTAGGCTCAGGTCATTATCTCAGAGTCATTAGTTCGAGTCCCGTGTCAGGCTCCACCCTGAACGTGGAGTCTGCTTGTCCTCTCCCATTGCTCCTCCCCCTGCTCATGTTCTCTCTCTAAAACAAATAAATAGGCTAAAGATCAGTGATTGTCAGGGGGCTGGGGGATGGATGAACAGGGGGAGTACAGAGTATTTTCAGGGCAGTGAAAGTATTCTGTGTGATATACAATGGTGGACCTAAGCTATGACACATTGGTCAAAACCCATGGAATGTATATGAGGAGTGAACTAACCCTGATGTAAACTAGGATGTGGGTGATAATGACGTATCGATACAGGTTCAGCTGGAACAAATGTACCATTCTGGTGGGGGATGCAGATAGTGGACAAGGCTGTAGGAGTCTGGAGGCCGGGGATAATAAGGGAAGTCTTTGTACCCTGTGCTAAATTTTGCTATGAAACTAAAACTGCTCTTAAAGTTTATTGATTAAAAAAAAAAAGAGGGAGAAGGGGTTACAAACGCTACTTAATCACTGCTCTAACTGTAATAATAAATTCTGACTAATGACTAGGTGAAATAGGACACAGATAATTAATACAGACTTCTAGTTTCAATTTCAGAGAGGTTATTAAATAATAAGCCATTTCAAACAGATTATTTCAAAAGCTCCAAACTTCAAAACATGAAATCTATATATAAGGGACTCTTGAAAAGGCCATTTTATAACTACTGAAGCGTAAGTATAATTTAAAACTTGCATTTCTCATAATTTACAATGTACACTAATAGTCCTTGAGGAAAAATTCATTTGAATTAGAAAACTTCTTAGGAGCTGTCTTTCTTATTATAAATATCTACAGGTTCAACAGAGTATCCAGGAACTAGAGTAACTACTTTGATTAAATTAATATGAGCAGAACAAGAAATGCTTCAGCTTGAGAAAGTAACTAAGAAATGGAAATTTATTTTACCAGTCTGATATCCTTCTTGGCTCTATGAGAATCAGCCTTGGCCTGGTCATAGGTTAGGGCCTTACTTCGTGCACACCACATACTCAGATTGTGTAAAACCTAACAGAAATCATAAATAAGACATGGTCAAGGTGGGAAAATAATGCCACTCCTCCTCTCTGAAAAGTTAAAGGCATTAATTCAAAAGAACCGCAACTATTATATAACATGTATTTAATTTACCTGTCTGATATCTTGATTGGCTCCCAAAATTATTTCATTCATAGCTGGAGGGGGGATCTTCAAACCCTCTTTATATGCAATAGACATCATAGCGCCCTGAAATTGACAAAGGGGAATCATAAACTTTGTTTAAATTCACATAATCAGATATTTTTAGAATATTTATCAGGTACTTTTAAGGTAACTTTTGAGAAATACCAAAAAATAAGGAGAATGTGATGGAGTAAAAAATTCCAATCATCATACCTTAATCTGTTCAACTCGAGGTCTTTGAAAACGAAGATCAAAGCAATAATGAACCAAAGAGCGAATCTTGGGATGATTTCTATCATTGCACATACAAATAATGGGAATTTTTGTATGTTTTATCAGACCAATTAATTCCTAAAAGGCAAATTTGCGACACAAAAATAATTATTTAAAAACAACAACAACAACAAAATACTATACAATGTATGTATTTTAGGTTTTGAAAACCTCAGCAACGTGCTTTAATTGCTATAAATATTACAGCATGATTAGTTCTTGAAATATTTAAAAAACACACACACACAACTACAACTAAAAATCAATGGTAAAACTGCAAAACTACAGTGCTTTTACTACCTGAATTCCTCCCCTGTCCTCATTGCCTGCCATGCCATCTACTTCATCCATGATGAGAGCATGTTTCGTGCTTACTGAATGGGCTGTTCCGCCTGACCCGTGCTGAGAAGCTATGGGATGGGACAAAAAGAACTGTTCAAATGCTGTTATTTTATTTTAAAAACATGTAAAATATTTTAAACCAAAATGCAAGACACACAAGCATATGCAGATGAAAAGAAATTCCACCTCCCACCTTTTCCCCCTCGGGTATCCCTATATGTATTAAAAACATATGTGCAAAAAAATATGCAACTTGGTTTTATCAGTCAATATATTTTGGTGATCTGTTCCTTATCTATAGATATACAACACATTTTTTTAAGGCTGTTTAATAATATCCCATTTTACACATGTATCATAATCACTATCTATTGATAAAATATGACGATGCTTCTAACCTTCTGCTATTCTAAATCATACTAAATGAATATCCTTTTATTTATATATATGTATATGTATACAAATACATATATATATATATGTCATTTTGCATATATACAAGTATATCAATTGCTAAATTCCAAGAGCTGGAATTCCTGAGCTAAAAGGTCTGTATAATGTAATTTTTAAAAAATACTGACAGACTACTGTCCAGAGTAGTACCAATTAACTAATACTCCCACCAGCTAGAGCGACCGCTCCTGGGCAAATCCTCTTTAATAATGATTTGCTACCATAGAAAGGGCAAGAATTCAAGGGACCCTGCAATATCCATCATAACTTCTAAACCTGCACTACTGAGTCTGTAGTTTTATAGTCTTATTTTTCCCATACACTCTGACCACACCAGACCACCAGCTAACAGCCCAAAACACAGTGTTACCTTTAGTTTCGTCTCCTTTGCTACTATCTTTGCCTATATGACCTCTTCCACCACAAATGATCCTCTTTCAACCTCCAAGGCCTGTCGAACAAATATCACCCTTATCCTGGCTTTCCCCGAGTGCCCCAAATCAAATCATTTCTTCATCTACAAGCCTCTATTACCTCACTCATCACACTGAATTACAATAATTTATTTACTGCCCTTCTTCACAAGATTCACCTGCGAATCCTCTAAAATAATGTGCAAAATGCATAAACATATCCATGTATGTATTTCAACACATTCTTAGAAACTGCTAAGACCTGAAAAAAAAGGCGGGGTGGGGGGGGGGGACTATTGTCCTATAAGAGTTCCATCATTAGCCCAAGGATTTAGCAGGATGCCTGGCACATACTAATGTTCAATACTGGTTCCTAAATATTTAAGTGAACTTGTTTTCCCTACATAACCAAAGAAAACCAAAATAAAAATCAACTACCCACATACTTGAATAAAAGCCTGTGATGCTGGTATTATTCAGTGATTCAGCAACAATCTCCTTCAAACTGTTCTTACTCCGAGTGTCACTTGCATTTAGTTCCACGTAGCTATATCCCAATTCCTAATCAAAATATTGGAAACCGTTATTGCCACAAAGCAAATTATTAACTCTCTCAAAAATAAAGCAACAAAAACAACATAAGGAGCCATGGATTAAAAAAAAGAAAGATAATGAGATAATATGCCTCACAGTATTAAGAGATTTTTAAAATATGTACATATATACCACACACACACACACACACACACACACACAAAAGTGCCATCTTAAAACCACAGCTGATAAATCACTAATCTAGAAGAGTATACCTGAATAAGTAATTTTACTAAGTTTACTTCTGAAAATCCTATAAAGAATTAAATACACCCATCCCAAGATTTCAATTTCAGATATAGAATTAATTTATTATAAGATACAAAAAGTAATTCTTGGCTCCTCAAGATAAAGTTAAATCATTCATTATCAAACCATCCTGATACATAATCTTCTTACCAAGCTGTGAAAAATCAAGTTATTCTGACTCATTTCCCAAAACTGATTATAATGATAAGCATTATAAAATGCCTTCATACAATTCCCCTCCAAAATAATGATAATAATAAAGGGAGAAAAGAGTCATGTTTACAATTGTAGAGACTAGGGAAAAAAAATTTTTTTTAAAGTATACAATAGAATAGAAAATATATGGCTGTTCTACCAGCTGAATTATGCCCTGGCCCACAAAACAAGGGGAAAACAAAACCGCCAGCTTACAGGACAAGGGTTGGGAAATCCAGTCATATATTTAAAGTAAGTTTTAAATCCCTCATTTTGGGACACCTGGGTGGCTCTGTTGTTTAAGCCTCTGCCTTCGGCTCAGGTCATGATCTCAGGATCCTGGGATCGAGCCCCACTGGGCTCTCTCCTCAGTGGGGAGCCTGCTTCCCCCTCTGCCTGCCGCAGCCCCTGCTTGTGTTCTCTTGGCACACGTGTGTGAGGGTCTCTCTCTGACAAATAATAAAATCTTTTAAAAAATAGAAGTAAACACAAAAATAAATTAAATAAATAAAATCTCTCCTCTTATCATTCCGATGCCACTTCATGTATTACTTCACATTCTGCTCCATGACCTCTGGTTTGCTCAGTGTCTCCTCCTCTCATGGTCTAGATATGGCGGCCATACAGACAAGGGCAAAGGCAGGCTCCCAGAGTGTGGGCCACCAGCCTCCTCTGTAAGCCCATTTCATTCGTCACATGAGGATGGTAGGAATACATACATTCAGTAGAGAATTTTTACAATGTATGTAAAATATTTCTACCCGTAAGAGTCTCTAAGACATATTTATATTACCTAAAAGATAATGCACCCAAGGGCTTAGCACACTGCCTGGCACACCGGTAAATAATACCTATTATTTTCATTACCAACATTAAGAAAAGGATGAAAATGACAAGTATCCCCAGAACCAAGGTAAATTCTAAAAGTCTGACTTTAGAAAAGTCTATATGCAGCAGGTTAAAATACAGATACCAGATCTACTAACACACGCTCGTGTATGTACCTGCTACACACGCCCGTTCCCGGATTAGCCTTCCAAGTGCACGACAGCACCACACTCACCTGACAAACCAGAGAAGCTGTGGTTGTCTTGCCAACACCTGGAGGGCCTGAGAGCAGCGCTGCTTTAAAACTAGAACCATCATCTTTGCCAGCAAATTTACCGAACTTTGCTGCTGGGGAAAAAAGAAGTTCCAGAGTGTTAACCTATACGCCCTAAGAGAAGTCCAGGAACGGCAGAAATTACTGCGCACGAACCGAAAATCAAGACCAGTTCTCTGGTTTACCTCTAAATCTGCAGAGTATTTTCTACAAACCATGAACAACAGCTTCCAGAGCACTTAGTGAGACTCAACTAACTGCCTACCTCACTTACCCCCAAAATGAAACACTAAGACTAACTCTGAAATTCTGATTAGAAACCCTAATTGTAGGAGTTCCTTTCCTACAAAAGCACAGGTCAGAGAGCTGAGTCATCTGGGCTCCAATCCTAACTCCTGCTCCCCTAATCCCGCCACTCACTAGCAGGGAGAAGAGACGCAACCTCCTGGGCCTATTTCCTCCCTCTGTAAAACCAGGGTGAAGACAGTAATGTGCCTGGCAGGGATACTGCAAGGACGAGCATGCTGAGCACTGAGCCAGGCATGCCTCAATAAACATCAGCAAGCCCCTCGGCTACCGGATCACAGAAAGAATGAAGATGGTGTGTCTGCCACTATCCTGCCCAGCTCAGCTCTAGAGCATTCTTCTCCCCTTATCACACGGGTGCCTGACTCATCAAGGGTGCTCCGTACAGACACGACGACGGAGAGAGAGACATGGGTAAGCCTGCTACAGGCACGGGAAAAGGGACTCTCGTTCCCCTGCAGCTTTATAAAGTCTTCTCCAGGAATACAAAGCACTATAACCCCCTTCATGGCAGATTTTATGTGGTTTCAGAAAGAGAAGAGGAGTCCAACTTAACCCTTCATCCTTACAATTACATCCTCTACCTGGCATAAATAAGCTGGCAACATCGGCCAGTGTCCAGTGAGCAGATGGACGTTGATAACCAGCCATCACTCTGGGAATTTGCTGTGCTGCTGCCTGAATTTTGCCTTCTTACTTCTCACACAGTACCCTCCAGGGCTGTGGGTGAAGCTCAGGAAGACACTACTAACCTCTGTGACCTGAAGCCTCAGTTTCACCAATGTCCTGGACGTTAAATACAGAGTGCACTGTTCAGTGTCCCTGACCCACACATGGCGAAGCAGTGCAGGAACCAGAGCTCAGGCCCACCGAAAGCCAATGCGTCGCTGGGATTTTCAGGCTGCCTCGTCTGGGAGTGCGCCTCAGCTGTTGATCTGCACACCATCTCCCGGGCCCTGCCAGGGGCTCGCTCACACATCTGCAGCCCTTGGTACCTGTACTGTCTCCCACACCACTCCTCCTCCCCTTCACCTGGCTAACTCCCACTTAGTTTCCAAGTCTTCACTCGGCTCTCCCTTCCTCCGGCGCTGGGAGTGCACCTCCACGTCCCTGAGCACACATCTCCACGCTCTCCGCGCTCTCCACTCACCCCTACAACAGTACTTAGCACCGCTATCTTCACTGCTGCTTCATCTATGTCCGTGACTGTGAGCAAACAGGCGGCTCTGGTCACAAAAGCACCTCTGGGGTCCAGGACAGCCCCTGCACTCAGCGCAGGCTTTCCATGTTTGCTGAGTGATGAGCGGCCCAACTATTCTACTCCCCCGCAAATGCGGAACTAGCAATCACATGGTGACAGACACACACAGAAATGAAGGAAGCTGTAAAATCACCGCGTTTCGTATCCTCGGACGGACTCCTGTGCCAGTTCTGGAGCCAGCGGAGGAGTTTGTTGGCGCAGCTCTGGTCACCTTGCTGTCCAATTATGGTCTTGAGCGAGGTTGGCTTGTATTTATCCACCCAGAGCAAATGTTCCACTTTGTTTTTTTCACTGTTGTCATCAGCCAAATTCCTAGCCTGGCTGCGACCGTCTGTCTCCTCAGCCACCTGCTCCTCAAAGTCCAGGCATCTCCAAAACACACCTGTTCCCTTTTTTGGAGACTTTGTAGAACTGTCCTTTTTAGGAGTCAGTCTGCTTTTTTTGGATTCTGATTCCTTCTTAGTTGGGCTAATTTTTCTTTTTCCTTGGTCTTTTTTTTGAGGTGTTCTTTCCAATTTGGACTTCTCTTTCTTCATCTTAAAAATTGGAAAGGTGAGGAAAAAAAGAAAACTGGTAAGATTTACAGAGTATCTCTCCTGCTAAATGTACTCTCTAGGGCAATCTGGGATACCCAAGTGAGCTACCCAACGTGGGTCTGGTTTTTCGGAATAAACTCTGCTGTTGTGGAAATCACCACCTTCCAAACTTTATAAAAATTAACAACAAACACACCAAAAAGCATCCAAATGCCATTTTTTATTTTGGTGAGACCATATTAGTTTACAAATAATACATATTCTATAATCAGTATGAAATCCAAGATAAAACATTAAGAAATTTTTGTTCCAAATTTTACTCATTAAAAGTCAACACCTCCACAAAAACTTGTACACAAATATTCATAGCCGTATTATGATATGTAGTCACACAATTACATTACTATTACAGCCAAAGAATAGAAACAACCCAAAGTGGCCATCAACTGAAGAATGAATAAACCAGATATGGGACAGACACACGACAGAGTGTCAAACACCAAAACGGGAGTAGAGTCCTGACGCATGTACTTTAGTGCAGCTGGACCTTGAAAACATACGAGGTCAAAGAAGCCAGGTACAAAGGGTCACAAATTGCATGTTCCCTGTAGATAAAATGTCCAGAATAAGCAAATCCATGGAAACAAAAAAACGGAATAGTGGTTGCCAGGGGTTGGATATGAGGAATGATGGCTAACTAGCTATGGAGAGTGATAAAAATGTTCTAAAATTAGATACTGGTGATGGTCGTATGATCTCGTGAATATACTAAAAATCTCTGACATACATTTTATTTTTATTTTTTTTTTTTTATTTATTTATTTGACAGAGCGAGATCACAAATAGACAGAGAGGCAGAGAGAGAGAAGGAAGCAGGCTCCCGCCGAGCAAAGAGCCCGACGCGGGACTCGATCTCAGGACCCCGAGATCACGACCCGAGCCGAAGGCAGCGGCCTAACCCACTGAGCCAAAAAAAAGGTGCCTCTTTGCCAGTGAGTGGATGCTGAAATGAGTGGGTAAATATTTGAGGAGAAACAGGATATTACCATAGTATTAAAGTTCCCTCCAAGATATTTACCAGTTACAAAGGGGAAAACAGTCATTTTACTAGTGGAGAAACCAGTCAGAAACCACCTTAATCAAGACTAACATCACCAATATGAAGACATATCGACTCAAGGTCGTGAGGTCAAGCCCCGCGTCGAGCTCCACACTGGGCATGGAGCCTGCTTAAGATTCTCTCTTCCTCTCCCTCTGCCTCTCCCCAACCCCACTTCTCTAAAAAAAAAAAAAAAGAAAAGAAAAAGACGTTATTAACATACACATCTAATATAATGTATTGAGAAAAACAAAATACCACTCTCTGTGGAATCCTGCCAAAAATGTATAACCTCAATCTAAGCATAAGACATCAAAAAACCCAAACTTGGACACATTCTATAAAAGAACTGACTAGTACTCATGAAAAGTCTCAAGTCTGGGAGGCACCTGAGTGGCTCGGTCAGTTGGGCATCTGACTCTTAATTTCAGTTCACTCATGACCTCAGTATCCTGGGACTGAGTCCCACATCAGGCTCTGTGCTCAGCACGGAGTCTACTTCTCCCTCTACCTCTGCTCCTCCCCCTGCTTGCACACTCTCTATCTCTAAAGTAAATAAAATCTTAAAAAAAAAAAAAATGTCTCAAAGCCAGGGCACCCGTGTGGCTTAGTCAGCTAAATGTCTGACTTGACTTCGGCTCAGGTCACGATCTCGGGGTCATGAGACAGAGCCCATGTCAGGCTCTGTGCTCAGTGGGGAATCTGCTTCTCTCCCTCTCTCTCTACCCTTCCTCTTTCCCTCTACCCCTCCCCCTGCTCGTGCACACGTGCTCACTCTCTAAAATAAAGACTCAATGCTAGTTTCAAAAAAAAAAAAGAAAAGAAAAAGAAGTCTCAAGGCCACAAAAAGATAAGGAAAGGCTGAGGAACTGTCACAGATTGGAGGAGATATAGAAGATACCACAACTAAATGCAGTGTGGGATCCCAGAATAGAAAAAGGACAACTGGGGGTAATGTGAAGTTCAAATACCACCTGTACTTTTAGTTAACAGTATGGTATCAGTGTTAATTTCCTGGCTTTGATAACTTTTTTTTTAAGGTTTTATTTATTTATTTGATAGCCTAAAGCAGAATCCACCTGCTCAGAAGGAAATAAGGTAGGTTCCTCTGTGGTAGAAGGGGAAGTTAATCTTTTAGGCAACAGGCCTTTAGCCACTCATGAAATGTCTCTATGAAATAGGAAAGTTGTTATATATACCAACTTAAATAAATCAAGTTTAATTTATACAAACCTCAGCTTCAACTGCTATTTCATACTTAGACTTCTTGCCTGGCATAGTTCGAATCAGATTCAACAGGCCATCTTCATCAATAATATTTGTCCCCAAAGCTGCTGCCTATTGATTAAAAATATAAATCATTAAAACCATATCCTAACCATTACTTTGTTAAAAAAAAAAAAAAAAAAAAAAGAATAATTCTAGGGTCTGTTCATAGGTGAAGACCACATTTGTAAATTAGAAAAACTACAGTATTTTTAAAAACCATATTCATGAAAAAGTACCATTAAACAAAGAAAGTAACAAATACATCCCCTAAGAGTGACAGGTTGGCAATGGACATGTCATGTTAGCACTTCTGTGGATTGCTTTATCTTCTCTTCTACCCTAGGAGGGGCAAAGCCACTAGGGCCCTCCAAGACAGACTCGTTGGAAGTTTTTGTTTTCTCCCACCAACTTCCCTGTTAAAATAACTCTGATGTGTTCATCTCCAAGTGATGAATTTTGACTGAAGAATCAGAAAAGTCCTCATCCTCCCCAAACTCCCTCATAAGCTGTGAATAGCAATGTGACAGCTCTGGCCAATGAGACTTCAGGGGAATTCTACAAGAGCTATTTCCAGGAAAACTCTTACAAAGCCAATCACAGTTAGTGAGACATCTTGCCACTGCTTCCTTTTTCTGCCTTAAATGTGAACTTGAATGCCGACACTTATCTTGCAACACAAGAGACTAAAGCTACCAGAAGGGTGAGAGAGATGGAGGACGGAGTAGCCTAACTACATCACTGAGCTGTGGGGCCATCCCCGGCAGTCGTCTGCCTGTGCAATTCTTGTTGGGTAAAAAAATAAACAGCTGGGGCGCCTGCATGGCTCAGTGGGTTAAAGTCTCTGCCTTCGGCTCAGGTCATGATTCCAGCGTCCTGGGATCGAGCCCTGCATCGGGCTCTCTGCTCAGCGGGGTCCTCTCTGCCTACTTGTGATCTCTCTCTCTGTCAAATAAGTAAATCTTTAAAAAAGAATAAAAAATAAAAAATAAACAGCTATTTGCCAAACCACATGTACCAGATATTCTGTTACTTGGAGCTAAACATAATTTTCCCCAACACTAAAAGAGCTTTCAATAAATAAAACTTAAGATGGAGCCTACAGAGGCATATGCAGGAATATTTAGAACTGAAAGAAAAAGAAAACTACGTTTGCTTCTGTCTTTGAAAAGTGACCTAAACTAGAATATTACACTAGGAAAGTGAACTAAACAGGAACTGTGTCTTCAACTAGAAAACCAAAATCTTGAAGGTAAAGCCAAGAACACTTCTGTGGAAGAAATAATATAGGGATGAAATTACTTTTCCAATTTTTTTCTTCACTTAACTCTGTGTAGAGGGCATTACAACAAATGGTCCCAGTAAGACCCTGCCAAGGCAAGGAGGCTATTTCACTGTGCTGAGAAGACAGCAAGACCCACCTTATCACTCTTGGACTGTCCACTATCACGACCCATGACAAGGTAGTTTGTTTTCTTGCTGACATTTCCTGTTACTTTCCCCCCATAACGCTCAATTAGAGACTTGGCCTCATCTCGTTCAATGGACTCCAGCACTCCTGTGATTACAAATGTAAGGCCTTCCAAGCAATTTTCAGCTCCCTAAAAACCGAAACGTTCAAGCAGAGAGGAAATTACATGGTAGCCTTCCAAAGAAATATTTGGCATCAAAACTGCAGGAAGTTGATTTTTCTCATCTGACATCATAAATAATCTCAGCGCATGAAAAATTTGCAGGAAATTCACAGCATATAAGCAGAACCTGAAATTAAAGTCTGAGAAATTCTTACATAGGTTAGCATTTAATAAACTTACAAAATGAGCAATGAAAAATATACATCCAATACAGTTCACAAACCTTATTAAAATTATCCATTCGTACTACTCTCATGTATTTTTTAATATTTAAACCACTAGTTAACTTGCAAAACTTTAAATAACAACAAGATATAATCCACCTACAGAATTTGTTATTGTTAAAAAGGAAAGATTTGAGGGGCGCCTGGGTGGCTCAGTGGATTAAAGCCTCTGCCTTCAGCTCAGGTTATGATCCCAGGGTCCTGGGATCGAGCCCCGCATGGGGCTCTCTGCTCAGCAGGGAGCCTGCTTCCCTTCCTCTCTCTCTGTCTGCCTCTCTGCCTACCTGTGATCTCTGTCTGTCAAATAAATAAATAAAATCTTTAAAAAAAAAAAAAAAAGGAAAGATTTGATGCTAAAAAGGCTAAACAAGTTTGAGCTCCTGCCCTTCTCTCTGTTTACTCTATGACAGAAAATCTAAGAACCTGAGAGTAACTTAAAGGCAAGATTGTATTATCTCTTGATTAGAAGGATAACTCAATATACAAAAGACACTGGCCAAAGAGAACCAGGTAGAGGAGACATTTAATCTTAACTGGAACTAGGTACAATTACAGGCTTTTTTAAACTTTTGCAGTGGTTCAATAAAATGATTCAACCAGGCAAAATGAAAATTATGTAAACCATCCCAAGAGACTTTTTTCCCTTTGAATAGAGAATTGAGATCAACATAGACTTAAAACAACCTGAAAGGAAAAAGTTAAAATTCAAAGACTGCCCCATTACATGTTCAATCCTTCACCATTCTGGTGAAGAATCTTTCTTGATGGGGGGAAAAAAGCTATGAATCTGCTTGGAGAGAAAAGGTTTGATCAACAACATCTCAAGGTCCCTTCAAGCCCTATATTCTAGGACTGAAATGACCTTGTGAACACTAAAGTATTTAAATTCTTCTCAACAAATTCAAAATAACCCTGGAAAAGTCCACATGCAAGCCTCTTTCCCACACCCTAATCGCCTACCCTGAACTATTGCCCACTGTGGCTCTGAATATATATTTTACAACCAATCTCAGCATTTTTAGCCTCTCAACCAACTTTTCCATTCTAGAACACTTACTGCAGGACCAGCAAGCGACCCAATATCCTCAACCTCTATTCAGTATTCCCTCCAGCACCCTGCCTTCACTGAGTCCCCTAAGGACTCCACTTTGCCTAAAGTCCTCTCAAGCAGTGGCACCTGGGTGGTTCAGTCAGATAAGCGTCTGCCTTCCGCGCAGGTCATGATCTCAGGGTCCTGGGATCAAGCTCTGTATCAGGCTCCCTGTTCAGCTACTTCTCCCTCTCCCTCTGTGCCCCCCCCCCCCCCCCACCATTTGTATGCTCTCTCTCAAATAAACAAAATCTTAAAAAAAAAAAAAAAAAAATCCCCAAGCAGATGAGCTTGCTGAGTCTTTCTTAAGAGTCTGTCTTACACCACATGCAAGAGGCAAGGCTAACACCTTCCTCTAGCCTCCTACACAACCCACCAGCCCCTTAACGTTCACCCTTACCCCTTCTTTATCAGGAAACTACTAATCTCCATTTGTGATCTGAATCCCCTCCCTTTCTACTGCCTCAGAAACCTCATACTACATTTGATTATCCTTCTCTTTCTGGTATGCCTTCAATCTCCCTTTCTGGTGGATCCATACTATCAGCAAAAAGTACTGGTCTTGTGACTACCATATTCCTCAAAGCTGAGCCCCTCTAGGGTTGTGGATTACTTAAAGGAAAATTCTTCTTTATAGTATAAAGCTGTAATTCATAACACGAATAAATAGCCCTAATTCACAAAGATGGTGACTAAGGCTTTTCTGTTAATTTTTTTTAAGATTTTATTTTTTTAAGTAATCTCTAACCTCCAACGTGGGGCTCAACCTCACAACCCTGAGACCAAGAGTCACACACTCCTCAGTCCAGCCAGGCACCCTTGTGTTAACTGTTAATTATCTATTATCTGCTGCTGTGAACACAGTGAATACATGCACAGACCGAGGGGCCAGAGGCCCTGACAGACTAGCCTGCCTCTCAACATTCATACCTTCGGTATTTCTTTGGAGCCCAGAGCTTTGGGACCTTCTCGATTTAAGTAGCTTCGATAAGCTTGATAATTAGTGCGTCTCTTCTCAGAATCTTCAGGACTTACAGACTTTGGGGAAAGGGGAAAAAAGAAAAACATAACTGAATAAAGTCATGCAAAATTCACATAAAATTAAAAATATGTATCACTAAATAAAATGAAGTCACTTCTATCTTTGGTCCTGAATTTAACATTTTAGCTACACAGGTACTCCCCAGTTTAGACATGCCTCACTTATACACCTCCCAGCATCAGCTCTTCTCAAACTTTCTGACTCTCTAAAGGCACATACTGCAAGGGCCTAATGCAAGATTAGGTATACAAGCCAAATTGCTAACCCCAAACGAAGAAACAAAAAAAGTATATTTTATTTCAAAAATTCATGTGAATTTCAAGTTCTTTTCCATAATATATTCATGCATATTTCAATGAAAAAATTAATTTTCCCTCAAGTATACTTGATCACACAAGAAGATATCCCATGTTATCCCGTACCCTTGCACACCCCTAAAACAAAGTAAATGGCCCTATACCTCTGAGTATATGAGCACAACAGGCTGAGAACTGATGGCTTCATATACAGCAGGTTCAAACAACAGGCAAGCTTTGCTCCAAAAAGCTGATACGTTTCCATACGCCACCACCTCCCTTCCAGGTTTAATCTCTCCTATTCTGTTTCTCTCAGGAGACCTTACTAAGGGTCTGTCTCAGAAAATTCTGTGTAAACTTTTCAAACTATATATCCTTGGACTCACTCCAATTTTCTGAATCAGAGATATGGGGTATGGCTAGGGCACGTGTATTTGGGGGAAAAACATCCTAGATAATTCTGATCTGAGAACCACTACAAGAATGGTCTCGTGTTTTTTCTACTTCCTATTTTCCACTTTTTTAAGCCAGTTCAAATCCCTTTGAGGACTGAAAAAATATGATTTTTATACAAATAATTTTAATCAATAAAATAAGTAAGCCTCTTTGGCTATCTGTAAGTCATCAGAGGCTGCTCCCAAACTCTAATTGTACTTTTTAAACAGTGGTTCTCAAACGCTGGAGGGCATTCGTATCTATCTGAGCTTATTAAAATATACCTGTCCAGACTACAAAACCATATATTTAACAAGCTTCACAGGAGAGTCCAATGCATACCAAAATGGGAAAATTATTCATTTATAACATTAATTCTACAAAAAATATAATTCTGAATTATAAACCACTTACAAAGTAACTTTGAAACACACCCACTTATGAAGTCCAAATTTAACCAAGGAAGACTGAATTTATTAAACCCTCAGATATTCTCCAAACTGCTAAAAGTAAAAGTTCTAAGTCATTTCTATTCCAACTTTGAAAAATAAGGTGAAGAGTAAAGTAACATTTAAAGATTTCTTCTCCTTTAATAAAAATAGACCGGCCTCTATAAAATGAACATGCTTAGTGTGCCTGAAGAAAAACATTCATCCACCAGATAAGTATTTAGTGAAGAAAAATTGGAGACCAAAAAGTTAATTGTTCCCTTAACCATATTTATGAGCACTAACCACAAACAAAAGCATCTAGAAATCACCATTTCACTGTTCTGCACTAAAAAATAACGGTGATGTGCAGTTAAAATAGATAATATTCTACTTCTAATTTTATGTGCCTAAGAGGCTTGAAGGAATAGTGGCTTCTCACTACGAATCTAAGTTGGTTCCAAATTACAGATTCTAAGAAATCAATCAATTCTCAAATATATATGGAAACAAAGATTTTGAAAACCATTCTGCATTATTTCATTGCTTTTTGCCTTTGCAAATGATTTCATTATCTCAACACTGTTACACCAGAGCAAAAAGGGGTACCGTCAGGACAAATCCAAATGATTTTAATAATAATAGCAAAAACTTAGTATGTACCAGGCACTATTCCAATATTAACTCAGATACTGTTATTATCCCTATTTTCACAAACGAGGAAACCAAAGCGAAGAGAAAGGAAGTAACACATCTGCTCTGCTCCATGGCGGGGCTACGTGATCTGACAATGGCTCGAGAGTCCGTGCTCAGAGCCCCCGTGTTATTATACTGCTGTTTTCTGGGCCTCAGAGGATGAGTTTAAAGTTGGCTCTGCTACTTACTAGCTGCATGATCTTGGAAAAGTTATTGAACTCTTTCATCAGCCTGTTTCCTCCTCACCGAAAACTAAATAATAAAAGTATATCATCTTACAAGGTTGTTGTGAAGATTACATGAGATATCGTATGTATTAGTGCAATCTCCAATACACTCAATAATAAGTACTGGCTAGTTTAGCCATACTAATAAGCCATATTCTGCAACAGCATCTAAGTCAGATAGCTTAAAAGTGCTATAATGATTTATAAGGCTAAAAATAAAACTTGAAAACAGTCAAACCCAAATCAACACATAGCCCCCAAATGATACACTTTTAAAAAAATTTCTACCTCTTTTTTAGCTGGAGAACTTTTGGGTTTCTTAGGAGTTTTTGTCTGTCCTTTTAATTCAACAGCATTTTCTTTTCTTTTTGAAGCCATAGGCTCTGTTTCTTTATAAGAACTCTCTCCCCTTTTTTTCAAAAGGGCCACCTTGGAACTGGCTTTTGGAGAAGTTTCTCCTATTTTGTGAGGGGACGACTTCAAATGTTGCTGAGATCTTATCAAACTTTCACATTTAGATTGCTTCTTGGGACTGCAGTTCTTTCTGTCATCTGAAAATTGTTCTGTTTTTACTAGGAAGAAAGAAAACATTATGACTATTGTTTTGGGGAAAAAAGGTTCCCCAAATCGAGATTTTTTTTTTTTCGTTTTTCAACTGAATAATCTTAGTAGCATACAATGTCATATCATGATTTCTTAACATTCACATTAAGATTTTAGTTCTTTACACAGAACACTTTTTTAAAAATTAAACATTGTGCATTTTTATTTTTTTTATTAAAATATTTTACTTACTTATTTGACAGAGATCACAAGTAGGAAGAGAGGCAGGCAGAGAGAGAGAGGAGGAAGCAGGCTCCCTGCTGAGCACAGTGCCCTATGCGAGGCTTTAACCCACTGAGCCACCCAGGCGCCCCACATTTGTGCATTTTTATAAAACCAGTTCAAATTAAAGGATCTGTCTTTTTAGATATAAATGACTAATGGGGTGCCTATTATGACTTTTGAAATATAAATGACGTAAGGGGCGGCTATAAATGACTTATGCGCATCAGTTAAGCATCCTACTCTTGATTTCGGCTCAGGTCAGGCTCTTAGGGTTGTGAGATCAAGTCCCGTGTCAGGCTCTGCACTGGGCGTGGGGCCTGCTTAAGATTCTCTCTCTCCCTCTGCCCCTCCCCACCCCCACCAAAATAAATAAATAAATATAAATGACTTATCACTGCAAATGATATAGTAAACTACATCTAAGGACATGGCCTTTACTCCATAGATAAACTTCAATGACCTGAAACTTAACACAGAGAAAACTTACTGAGTAGAAGAAACTTAACACAGAGAAAACTGATCCTCTCCCTCCCACTCTCTCCCCTTCCCTGCTCTCCCGAGGACACTCTCTCAAATTAATAATTTTTTTTTTAAATTTCTGTGTTTGTAATATAGTCTAAAAGCCCCAAATCCTGTAATTTCAAGACTATATAAATGAATTTACTTACAGGATTAAGACCATCTATACAAGTAGATGCTTAGATTATCAGAACCGAGTAAAAAATAAACCTACAATCAGCAGGAGAGAGTCAGATGACCTGGACAACTATGAGTCAACTCTATGAGCTCGAAACATCTAGTTCTTTGCCATGATACACTGAGGCCCATATTTTGCGCTACACTTAGAAATTACCATTAACATGAAACCAAGAACCAAAATACATTTTTACAACAATCATAGAGTAGACAGGCACTCAATACCAGCTAATATCCAAATACAAGCTTTCAAAGTATCTAAGAAGAACAGGCTTCAATACTCCTATGAAATAATGTCTACCAAACAATACAAGGCAATTACTGAATAGAATGTTTAAACAAGTTATCATGAATTTTTTTCCGTAAACGCTCCAGCTTACTTTCTTCTGTTAGCATTACCTTTATGAGGAGATTTATGTTTTTCTGCTTTACTTAAATTGGCTTGGACAGATGAAAACGCTTCTCTCTCTCCTGGGTCCTTCCGAGCCTAAGAAAATTTCTAAGTGTCAAATGTGACAAATAATAAGAAAACTACTACCACAAAATGTGTTGTTAAAATTGACCAAAGTTTTAATTTAATTAACTTAACTTTTAATACTAAGATTAAGGGTCACCTTCCAAAGCAAGAAGACAATACAATAAATTTTTATTCATTCATCCCTATACCTTCTGAGAAAAATGAAGCATTTTTTTCTTATGTTTAACTTTACAGATGAGGAAACTGATGAAAGGTTATAAAAATACATCTATAAAAAAGTATCAGTTGTTCCCAACTTGTGAGAATGAAAGACTTGCTTCTGTTTCTTTCATCTCAATTCTCAAATTGTTAGTATTATACAGCTAAAAACTAAAATCTAAACCCAAAATACTAAATTAAAAAAACAATCTAAAGCTCAAAAGAAGACAGAGCACTTTCTCAAGAAAGGGAAAAAAAAATCCACTCTCTCCACTACTCCTCAAATCTCCATTTTACAAAGAGGTCACAAATTGGGATGCATAACACAATATTTTTTTTGATAACTATAACTTGAATGACTTTGGGAGAGTAAGGCTTTTCAAATGACAAAGTTCCCCCAACTCCTTATTGTCTTACACCCACCTTCTGTAAAATCTTTTAAAATAGTCAGATATTGATACTGACAATACTAATAGAATATGATTCGATGGAAACAAGGCTAATTTTTGGAGATCAAGTGAGTAAAAAAAACACTGATGCTTTTAAAGATTCCCAAAAATATACTCATTATTATTTGAGACTGTCCTAACAAAGATCTTAAAGTGACCTAACTAAAAATAGCAAAACTGTGCTCCCAAAAAGACAGTAATTAACATTAAAGTTATTAACTTTTAAGTTCCTTAGGAACCTTTGTAAGTGTTATTCTCCAAACAAGTTCATAAGAATCCATTTGTGACAGAGAAAGTAAAAGTTATAATTCATTGTTTTGTGAAGAAAGGTTGTGGTTGGCTTTGGCTCGATCAACCTTCCTTTAGTAAGGGTAAGCTTCTTGATGAGCCTCTCCAAAAACATTTTTATAGATTTTATAGATTAAAATAATTTAGCTTCTTTCTAGAAGAGTGACTCATTGTTGTATCTCCAGAGCCTAGAATACACAGGTATGAAAGGGAACCCTGATCTGCAGTGTATACTCAGAGTGCAAACAATCAGCCTGGTGAAACACTACCTTTTTGGTCTTGGGTTCTTCGTCCAACATGGCTAATGTTCTGGCAAACTCTTCATCTTCATGCAGCTGTCTCTCCAGCTGTAAAAAGTATCAACAGAATAAAAGTTGCTTTTGTTTCTTTCTGTAAATTAAAGTTTTTAAATGTTTGAGTCATGATACTTAGAAGAAACTGGAGAAAACATTTTCCAGAAAGTATGACATTCTTCTACTTAACATTAATAGTTCACAAAATCACAGGTTTGCTTCATTAAGCCAAATTAGATTTCAGAACAATTTATTTCTAGTTTTACAGGTGAAACAGACAAATTGATATTTTAAGTCACATTTCTCACTTATAAAGTTCAAAGTCTATAGCTTTTTTCTTAACAGTCCCAATACAACACTTACAGATCTCTTATTTCTATTTATTTTGAACTCTACAAACAGCTCTGAAAAGAGTCTCACCCTAACGGAAAAACAATAGTCTGAAGGGCACAAAAAAAAAAAGTAAGAAATCAAGAAAATTATATTTCCTTTGTATACAATATACAAATGTAACTGCCATTTATAACCATCAAATTTTAATTTTCAATCACCAATTCAAATGTATCTGTTCTGACTTCTGAAAATTTAAGTTATCATATCGGAAGTTCTCCTAACATGCTAATGTGACACACAGATATTATAATTACTTTGTTGTTATTTCTAGTGTTTTCATTTGCAGCAAAATGAAGCTTTTCCCGAAAAGAATGCGTAGCAGTGGAATATAGTTCTCATTTACAAACTAACTGGTGTTATGCCCCCTGATAAAATGGCTTAATGTAACAGCAAACAAAAGCCTCCCAATATTATTCAAACAAAGGAAAGAACCTCCAAATCCATCCCAAAAAAAGAAAAGTGGCATATACCTGATGAGAACACAGTAAACAAGCATTTTCTTGTTTTTTCTAAAATGAACTCGAGCTACACAGAACCATAAGCAAGCCAGACAGATGCCACATCAATACATTCTCTGTTGCCTAATATATGCTCACTGTAACTGAGCTCCACAGCTAACGCTAAGAACAGTATGAAACATCTTCATCATCGAAAGTCTTTCAAACTCTAAACCTCCAACTGCCCAGCAAGGATTTCTGGTTGAACTCTACACCATTTTTCCAAAATTTCACACTACATAGTATCCTTCTAGTAAAAAGGATCCGAGAAGGCAGAACAGAAGAAATGTAAATGGCACCAGAGTTCGTGTAATTCAGTGTAATCGAGTAAGATGGAAAAGATTTTGAAAACACGAACTACAAACTGTCAAAGTGATAAAATGTGATCAGATATAGTTCAAAAAACTGGATACTGTTCTCTCGCAATATTTACTGAGGCTTTTCTATGCCAAGCCCTGAAATAAGCACTGATGTCACAAAGGTTGAGTGAAACATAAACAATCCACGCAGGTGGCGCTTAAAGCCTACAAGGAGGGGAACACATGAATAGCAATTCTAATGCATGTTTAAAAAATGGGGTGCGACACAGTATGTAGGAGGGGTTTCTAATACAGTTTAGGAAGTGTGAGAAAGTGATCCCTAAGCTCATGAACAGGAAGGGAGTTGTTCAGGCATCAGGTCTGGAGCCTCTGACAGAGACAAACACTCCTCCTTGAGATATATTTTCATTCTGCTTCCAGAAAATACCAAGCTTTCCTCATTTTCCTACTTCACTAGCCACTTTCTTAAATCTCCTTTGCTGGATCATCCTCTTCTTCCTGACCTCTACATGTTAACAGTACCCTAGAGTTCAATCTTGAGACTTCTTTTCTGCTTACATATTCTCCCCCTGGTCTCATCCAGTTACACTGGTTTCAAATACCATTCAACTGCTAATGTCCCCAAATACACATCTTCAGCTTAGACCTCCTGCCAACTCCTCGATTCCTCCGCAGCCTCCTCCTGACCCCCAGCTCCAGATTCCTCTATCTAAACACCTACTCTGCACCTCCACTTTGAAACCTATTAGACATAGGTTGGTCCAAAACCCAATTCTTTTCTTTGTACAGTGTTCACCTTAATAAATGGTATCACCGTTCATCAGTTGCTCAAGCCAAAGAACATGGAGTCATCTTTGCATCTTCTCTTTCCCTCATACCTTACACCCAATCTGTAAGCAACAACTGGAAGGCTGCACCTTCAAAGCACGTACAGATTACAACCACTTCTCACCATCCCTTCCATTACCACCAAGGTACAAGCCAACATCTCCTCTCATCTACATAACTATAACAGTCACCAAACTAATCTGCCTTTTTTTTTTAAACTAATCTGCTTTTTTTTTTTCCAGCGTAACAGTATTCATTCTTTTTGCACAACACCCAGTGCTCCATGCAAAACGTGCCCTCCCCATTACCCACCACCTGTTCCCCCAACCTCCCACCCCTGACCCTTCAAAACCCTCAGGTTGCCCCAACCTCCCACCCCACTAATCTGCTTTTGATCTTGCCGCACCATAGTGTATTAGGCTCCCAGCAGCCAGAATAATTTTCTTTTAAGATCCATAAAATCATGTCACTTCTGTATTCAACCATTCCAATGGCTTATTTCACAGAGACCAAAATCCAAAATCCTTACTATTCCAAGTCCTTTTGGTAGGTTCCAGAGACTCATCATGACTTTCAGGATTTCCAAATTCATCAAACTCAAATGTTTCTCCCTGAAGAAAAGCACTTGCTTTTCTGTTTAGAGGAAATCTTCCTCCACGTAGTCAGCCCCATGGCCCACCATTATCATTTCATTTTGTTCCCCAATGTCACTTCCTCAGTGGGGCCTTCCTAACCCCTCTTTTTAAAACAGAACACTCATAACCCCACTAATCATCCCCAAAACTATCTATCCATACCTTTACTTTTCTTCACAGCATTTAAAATGACCTGATATTTTTTTTAACTGCAGTATCCTTAACAACACCTAGCAAGAACTGTGCCATGCACTCAGTAATGCTTGCTATTTGTTGAATGAATATAACAGGTTTACCACTCAAGAGAGCACTCTGGAATAGATCTAGGGATCATGAGCATATACACAGAACTTATAGCCACAGGAGTGGACTGAAATTGCCCATAGTGAAAAGAAAATGGATATGACCAAAATAACTATTTTAACTATACTAAAAGAAGGTTTCCATTCAAAGAAATCTAACAATAAATTTTTAAGTAATTATCCCCTGCTCCGATCATTTGTCTTTTACATAAATCTAGATTTTTATGTATTAGATTTTAACGTACTCTACACACAACTCTTACAGTAAGAGTCAATCCATAATTAAACTAGAACATCCCAAGTGTCTGCCTGAGTAGACTAAACAGCAAGGTACAAAAGTTGTTAATGATACTTAAAACAAAAGGCCAATACCTCTGCATCCTCATCAAGTTGCATTTGCTTGGCAATGGCTTCATCATTTAATCTGGAATCATCTGCGTTTTGTGAAGGCTATATTTCAAAGAAAATCAAACAAGATCAGCATAAGCCTTAAATTAAAAATAAGGTGCTTTTTCTTGACTGTAGCTTATTAAATACACCAATGAGAGAAAAGTTTATGCTATAAAATAGTCTCAGTGCACACCAGCCAGAAGTTAGGTTCACATCTATTCCCTGACTATACCCAATTTCCTAATGAGCAAATATCCTATAAACAGATGGTTCTCACTTAATTCTACAGAAATGTTCAAAAGTACCCCCAAAAAGACCTGTAGATCAACATCTTGGCTTTAGAAAAAGTCCAGAACTTTGAAAAACCAGTACATGTGAATGGTCACATTTATCCTACGGAGGCACTAATGAAATCAACACACACCATTGGTCAGGGTTGAATTCAGGAGATTACTTTCACTGTAACTTATCTGTATTTGTTTTCTAAATGTTCAGAAAAAAATAAATCCAACTTCAGCCAAAGTAAAAAGGTCAAAAGTATAACAGGTAAGCCCTATTTGTAAGTTATATACTTATGACCTATTTGGGAACAAGTTTATCATCTAATTTGGTCTGGCTGAGGTCAATGGTAAAGTGAGTTTGCATTCTAAGTATTTAAACTCTAAGAATTACAATCTTAGATACTTATGATTAAATCCTTATGATTTAAATTCTCTTTTCCCACTTTCAAATATTAAAAAAAAAAAAATGTGCAGGGGCACGTGGATGGCTCTGTCGGTCATGACGCCAGTGAGGTCCTGGGATTGAGCCCCACATCAGGCTCCCACTCAATGAGGAGTCTGCTTCTCCCTTTCCCTCTACCTGCTACTCCCCCTGCTTGTGCTCTGTCAAATAAATAAAATCTTAGAAAAAAAAATTAAATGTGCAATATTTTAACTTCCTCATCCTCTAAAATGATGGCAATGTTTAATCATAATCATAGGAAAATTATTTTCATTAATAAAATATGTTGACCTATTTTTAACATCTGACTTTCTATTAATGTAACAGTGAATGGGTCCAAATCCTGAACATTCTTGCTTGGCTGTTAAACACTCACCTCTTTTCTTTTGCTTGCTACCATCTTCTTATCTGATCTTTGGACACTTCCAGTTCCAAAATAATCAAGCACTGATGTGGGGGTAAGTTTTATTGGTGATAAAGGTTTATTCTTGGTCTTAGTGTTTTCTTCATTCTTTTTCATGTTTGATGCTCCAAGATAACTATTTGTAGACCCTCCATTCTCTTTCGATTTAGAGGCTGCTTTCTTACACATAAAATCATCTTCTTCATCTTAAATGGAATATAACCAAATACTGTGATAAAACATCGATTCTAATTATATAAAGCAATGACTTCCCCCAGATTTATAAAAAGCAAACCAAAGCTACAGAATGCTGATTTCTTTTCTTCCTATTTCCTGAATTCAATACTCATCCCCACATTGACCAGTATCACAGATGTAATAAACAATTTCCGCCAATTACCACCCAGAGTACACAAATATATTTATTTATGCATGTATTCAACGAATAGTTAAGGCACCCATTATGTGCTGACACTGAGGGCATAGCAGTGAATAAAAAGGACAAAATCCCTGACCTCATGAAGTTTGGAGTCTAGAAGAAGAAAAAGATAAGAGAAGTAAACAAATACATGCTGTCAAGTTGTAATTGCTATAAAGAAAAAGTAAAATACGAAGAAGGAATTAAAGAGCAACGAGGGGTTCTCTTTCGGTTATGGTGGTCAGGGAAAGCCTCTCTGATGAGCACTGAAGACAACTCAGGCAATGAGAACTGCAAGCGCAGAAGCATGAATGTGAGTGTGTTTGGCAGTCATCGTGACTGCAGCACAATGAAGGGGCTACAGCACTAGAGTTAAGGTGACAGAGGTAGGGGCCAAATCATGTGGGACTCTCTAGGTCATGGAAAGAATGTTAGTTTCTATTTAGAATGGGAACCCAATGAAAAATTTTTAACAGCGTATTAAGTGATCCAACTTAAGTCCTATCCTCTGGAGAACACACTGTCAAGGGGTAAAGCGAATGCAGGAAGACCATGCTGAAAGCTACTGCTGTTCCAGGAGAACTGCTGATGCCCTGGACGAGGTGGCATTTGCAGAGGCGGTAAGAAGTCCGGCTACATATGAAGGTGGACTGTCCAGCAAAGTCTACCCCTTCATTTAAGACTTGAAGCATTTGTTTTGTTACATTTTATCTTTCTAAAAAGTTCCCATTAAATATCTGGTTTTTAAAGTTTTCCTAAGCCCTCTAGTCTTTCCAATGCTTAGATACCACAATGTACCTCAAAAGGGTCTAAATAAACTTTTTTTTGGTTTGGATCAGTGATTCACAAGATAAACAGCTCTTTGTGTTGGCCTAATCACCAAAGAAACCCAATAAAAAGAAAAATCTACAAGGCAATTGTGAAGACTAGGTCAGTGGGGATGGAGGGGGTCGCTTTATAAATCTGGTGTGCAAGGCCTCAGAGGAGTGAGTCACTTCCTCTCAAGTGCGCCCTCACTGAACCGAGAGCATTTGCCAGGCACTGTGCTATTCCTCTGTGGTCATCTCAAAGAGGAAAGTACCTAAGAAATGTGAAAATCAAAAAGCATTAGTCTTACCTTCTAATTATTATGTTAAAATGGAATTATAAACTTTACAGAGTGTAACCTTTACAGGTTTCTAATTACTAAAAATAAAAAGTAATCCACCACTTAAAGCAAATTCACTACAAAGGAACTGTTCCTTCACTACAAATTCCCAAAGAATTTATACCTCAGGCTACCTACCCTCCAAGAGCCTGCAATAGTCATGGATAAATTTGTAAGATGATTCTACACTCCTTGCCACCAACAACTGGACCAGGAGCGGGCACTTATCAAGATGGGGGCCAATCTTACCCTTGATCAGTTTGCCGAACTAACATGCTTAAACTAAGACACTAAAGATTCATTCCTGCATTCACTGAGAAATCACAATGGCTTAACAAATTCCATTTTGCTTATTAAGCTAGGTTTTTTACAGTAAGCAGGTTTTAACCCACAATCAAAAGATTTTAATTAAAGCATTATTTGTTTTATTTATCTTCAACATGTTCAATCTACTTTCATGCTTAAAATAAAAATTCATTCGTAAATCTTCCTAAAATACATTGATGGTTTGATATACTTACCAGATTTCGGTTTAACCACTGTTAACCAGAGTCAGCCAACAGACTAGGTTCAGTCACTCATATATCTGTTCTCCCTACCTGACAATCTGTCTCTGCCAGATGTGGGAAAAAAGTATCTGATTCAGATGGTTTTGCAAAGGAGAGGTGACATGATCACTGTTCCACCTAAGTACCACAGCCAGGAAAATCACCCTTAATAATCCTAATAACCATTAAGAATATAATCTGAAACTCTTTCTTTTCTGTAAGATAACATAATGGATTATTATCTTACAGAAACCCAAATACTATTTTTAATTTATGGCTGGTTTATTTTAAACCCCTAGATTCAGTTAAGCTGTAGCATAACGAACCAGTAGCATTCACCAACAAACTGTTCTACTTAGTAGTCAAAAACATATTATGCAAAGTACCCTTAAAAGAGGATTCAAAACAAGACCAACACTGCTGATAACCTGGCTTGAATTAAAAACAAAACAAAGCAGGGGCACCTGGGTGGCTCAGTGGATTAAGCCGCTGCCTTCCGCTCGGGTCATGATCTCAGGGTCCTGGGATCAAGCCCCGCATCGGGCTCTTTGCTCCGCAGGGAGCCTGCTTCCTCCTCTCTCTCTGCCTCTCTCTCTGCCTACTTGTGATCTCTCTCTCTGTCAGATAAATAAATAAAATCTTTAAAAACAAAACAAAACAAAACAAAGCAAACACAAAACCGGAACCTGCTAAGTATAGACAACCAATATATCTCCTTAGGCAGCCAGTGCAAAATTAAAAACATATCCCAGTGTATATAAGATAAGGCTCCTAATCTTATCTGAGAGCTTATTAAATTTTACAATTTTCACATGGTTTAAGTTCAAGAACTGTATTTCTTTTCTTTTTATAATTTTAAGATTTTATTTGTTTATTTGCCAGAAAGAGAAAGAGAGAACACAAGTAGGGGGAGTGGGAGAGTGAAAACTAAGCTCCCCACAGAGCAGAAAGCCCAATGTGGGACGCAATCCCAGGACCCTGGGATCATGACCTTAGCTAAAGGCAGCCACTTAACCAAATGAGCCACCCAGGCATCCCATCAACAACTCTATTTCTGGGCAGGAGGGATTATCTTAGTGATAAAAGAACAAAATTACTGGGACGCCTGGGTGGCTCAGTCAGTTGAGCGTCTGCCTTTGGCTTGGGTCATGGTCTCAGGGTCCTGGGATCGAGTCCTGCATTGGGCTCCCTGCTTGACGGGGAGGCTGCTTCTCCCTCTCCCTCTGCTGCTCCATCTGCTTGTGTGAGCACTCTCTCTCTGACAAGTGAATAAATAAAATCTTTAAAAAAAAAAAAAAGAACAAAATTACATTGTCTCTGCAAAATGAGAGTTCTCTACTTGTTTGCCCCCCCCCGCTTTAAAAATGCCAAAAGCAGTAACATTCCATTTCCACTATACCCAGCCATGCTTATAAACAGTATGACAGAAAACCCCACAAGTAAATAAATGGACCAAGTCAATCACTGTTTTTCTGTTACAGTTCTTCTCTAATTACTCAAGAACTTCCTCACTATCTAAAATATTTTATCTGACTTTGGAACTTCAGACAAGATCAATCACTGCTATTTGGTGTAGGCTAAGAAAGGGGAACAATGGTATTGCAGATACCTGCAATCCCTAGTTTAACGCTTTCTCCAGCAATCTCAGAAATATTTTACAGGTAATAGGCTAACATGAAATATAGTGAGATCAAACATTTCTAAGATTATCACATTAGAAAGACTGTGGGCAAGTGGTAAGGAAACGGAACCTTCACATACATAACAGGCAATGACAGTAAAATTTTAAAAAATTCTTACAGGGGAAGATCTTGCAATATGTACTGAAACCTTACATACAGCAACTCCAATTCTAAGAATTTAAACAAAACAAAATAAATGAACAAGCACACAAGGATGTATCAAAATGCTTATCACCGCATTTGTTCACTCAAAAGTATAGAGAACAGCCTGCAGGAGGACAAGAAAAAACAAAGGGAAAATTAAGTGACTGATACAGTTTAGGCAAATAAGATAGCCTCAACTTTGACAGTGGCACCAAGCAGAGGTAAGTGACTAGTGTTTATACGATGGGAAAACAAGTAACTGAAGTATCTATTGTATGTTCAACCTCACACTGGAATTCTATGAAACAGAAAATCGTAATGTATATCCATATTTACTGACATCTTCATATGTTTATTACGTGATAAAAACAGGTGACGTAACAGGATGTTTAATGACACGTTTTTATCTACCTATATTTATTTATAGGTATACTTTTAAATTCACATTTAAATTTAAATTAAGTGGACAGATTATGGGTGATTTTTTTTCATCTGTATATTACACTTCTCTCTTTTTAACCTTGATCTAATATTTTAGAATAAATTGACTATCTCCTAGAAACTCTCTGACCTCTGACTTTCTGAGACAGAAACGGCTTGGCTTAAGTTTTCTCCTTCCTTTCCACCTTCCTTTGTTTACTTCTTTCATTGTTTATCAGCATCTCTGTTTATTCGGTCACCAGCTTCAGAGAGCTCATGGTATCTTTTTATCTAATTGCTACTAATAATAGTTATTAATATCGAGCATTAAACTACCCGCCAGGTATACTTTACCATATTCTTTATAATGTATTATCTTTAATCAATTAATTCTCTCTCTCATCCAATGCACAGACCCCATTTTCTACATTCCTGACAAACATATAGCAATGTCATTCAACATGATCTCCCCTTTCTTTAATGATTGGCACTACTGTACTCTAAGAACTTCAAAGTTTTTCCTTGTATTAAGCCAAAATACCCCCTGTGAATTCCACCTTTTTTCCTTAATCCATCCTTTTTTACAATGACCATTTGAAGACTGACCTCATTTCTTCCTTTGGTCCTTGTCCATATAAATGGTTAAAACAGTTTCAAGCCATTCATACATTTGGGTTATTGAGAAGATTAGATTTTTTAAAAGCAAAGTGCCCAGTATAGCACCTGACCATGTTTTAATCGACATTCAATAAATAATAACATAGTAATCTCTAATGAAAACATTGAACCAGAATTCCAGAAAACTAAAATTCTAACCTGACTTCAACTTACTGTTTTTATTTTATTTTTAAGATTTCTTTTATTTTGGGGGCGCCTGGGTGGCTCAGTGGGTTGAGCCTCTCTCTGCCTTCAGCTCAGGTCATGATCTCAGGGTCCTGGGATGAAGCCCCGCATCGGGGTCTCTGCTCTGCGGGGAGCCTGCTTCTCCCTCTCTCTCTCTGCCTGCCTCTCTGCCTATTTGTGATCTCTCTCTCTGTCAAATAAAATAAATAAAATCTTAAAAAAAGATTTCTTTTAAGTAATCTCTACACCACCACAGGATTCAAACTCACAACCCCGAGGATCAAGAGTCACATGCACCACCAACTGTGTCAACCAGGCATCCCTATTTTAATTACCTTGGCTTCACTGTCCTCCTCAGCAAAATGTTGGACCAGACAAATTCTTAAGATTTTTCCCTTCTGTAATTCTGGGAATCTATGGATAGTCTTATAGATTTTTTAACTATGCTGCATATTGGTAAGAATATGGTATTTGTTCTAATACAAACACTGATTATGAAAACATAAACTAGTATGAATTTCCAGAAAGCAATCTGGCAAAATATACATAGAGCCTTAAAGATGCTCATAACCTTTAGCCCAGTAATTCTTGGAGATAATCTTGGACGTTCTCACAAATATTTGTACATAAACACATTCATCACACTATTAGAAACATGAAAAATGTAAGCAACTGAAATAATCAAAACTGGGGAAGAGCTATATAAATTATGCCCTAACCATACAATGGATCCATTCAGTCATTAAAATTAATCCCAAATTTCAAAGTTCAAAAATATTATGGGAACAGTAACATTAAGCTGGCAAAAAAAAAAAACCCACATCATTTTGTTCTTTTAGATTAGTCTTAACATTATACGTATAAATGTCACCCCTAAAAAGGAATCTTCTTTTTCATGAGCCTTCTCTACTAGAGATCTCTTTATAACAGTGGAGAGTAATAGAGCCTTTCTCTGAATTTTTGGCTTAGAACACATGAATTTAAACTTAACAATGTCTTCAAGCTATAGACCCAAAGATGTACTATAACCCAAACACAGAAATAATTTTCATAATTTCTGAGTAAAAATGGAATTACACATGAATTTTCTAAAAAAAAAAAAAAAAAAGGAACACATGGAAGTGTTCTGCATAAAATTTCAACTATGTTTATCCTGTCCTGAGCTAAAAACTGCATACAAGGCCCCTTCTTCTCCGCTAACCACAAAATAAATAGCTCTCCAGGCCCCTTGGAAAGTAGGAGCAATTCGAGTGAAACAGTTATGAAAAGAGAAAAAAAGACTGGCTTGCTTGATCTGACACTTACTTAGTACTCCGTGATTTATGCATGTCCCCATACTGCTTACAGTTATGGGGAAAACTAACACCAAAAAAGTAAATTCGTGATCCTCCTAAGCACAGAGATATTTCTTATAAATACAGAGGGTTTCATTAAGGAGAATATAGAAAAATATGGGGTTCTATAAAGTTGCAGACCTATCTAAAAGCATTCTGTCAGGGGCGCCTGGGTGGCTCAGTGGTTTAGGCCTCTGCCTTCAGCTCAGGTCATGGTCTCAGGGTCCTGGGATCGAGCCCCACATCGGGCTCTCTGCTCCGTGGGGAGCCTGCTTCCTCCTCTCTCTCTGCCTGCCTCTCTGCCTAGTTGTGACCTCTCTCTCTGTCAAATAAATAAATAAAATATTAAAAAAAAAAAAAAAAAAAGCATTCTGTCATCCTGCCTTATAAAACCAGAAAACGGGAAGAAAGCAGTAGTCCTGCTGTCTTTCTACTAAGACTTCTGAACTGGCTGTCTTAAAGCTCCTTTTGCCCTTAATATTTCAAAGGCTATACCAATACATTGTGGGAAAAGAAGGGTGAAGAGGCCAAAGATAAGAACAATGCAATCAGCTGCTTCCAGAAGACAGTCATTTAACAGGTGCCGTGACCATCCTCATGTAAAATAAATATTTTACGATCCTACACAGTGTGTAGAAATGAAACATTGCAGATAAAGTTATGGCTGTTTTTCTTTCTTATCTTTCGTTCTTATTTTTAATGAGCCTAAATTTGTTCCTCCACTCTCAGAAGCCAAAGGCAAACTGTGTTCTCTTCTCCCCAGAAACTTATAATACAATAATGACAAATAGATCTAAGTCCAATTTCTTAGACATAGTTGAAAATCATGGGCAATTGAACACTCAGAATCTCCCTCCAGGATATCTGTCTCCTTATAAAAACACCATTTATTTTTATTTATACACAACATAACCTCAAATGTGGTTAACAATCACCAGTAAACTAGCATTATCCAACATACAGCAGAGGAATTGCCTGGGAGAGAAGATTGCTTTGCTACTCTGAGTTAGATACATTCATTTATTTAGAAAGGATAACAAATGAAAGAGAAAGAAAATTATCTGCAGGTCCATACAGAAATCTATTTACAAGCCAAAAAGGAAAAAATATATAATTATGGAGTTCACCCTGTTGAGAGTTTGGAATTCTGATTTTCTCTCCTTCAGTTTGGAACACACAGAACCCAAATTAATGGAGATCATGCTAAAGAAATCCGGTTACAGAGATTAAAAATAATTTATTTAGCAACAACTAGTCAAAAACTAAAAAGGGACTCTGAGTTTTTAGAGCCTTTTCCAACCAAGTTCCTTTTCAATACATCCTTGGGTCATTTTGGTTTTGGAAGTAGAGATAGTTTTATACATATGCCAGGTCTTCAATAAATATTTGTTAATTAACTAGATGGAAGAGAAACTAAACATACCATCTTTACACCATTTACGTGGTGCATCTAATAGTCTGCACTTCAGTATGATTAAATAAAACCTCTGAGACTGCTCATCTTTAATCAAGAAATTAAGAGAGCTCATGGCTCAGTATCAATAAATCCTCTTAGAATCAAACAGAATTCATGATATCTTTAAATAAACCCATTTTATAATCTGTGAGGCCTAGTGAGGTGAGTAATAATAAATAAGAGAGAAAGTACCGGCTTGTGCTGTGATGTTCCCCACCACACAGGTGCTGAGGCCCCACCAGAGCAGGAGGAACAGTCCATGGAAAGCCACAGCTGGCTTCAATTACTAAGAAACCATTAACACAGAAGAAGGAAGTGGAACATTTTACTACTGCTTTCCTTGCCTCTATCTCCATGGCTCTCACAGAGAAAGAAAAGCAGGTGGGGCAGGGGGAGGCTTGGACAGTAGGACACAGGTACATCACACATGGCTTCTTACAATTCTTAGGTATGAAACAGGCACCAGAAGGAAACCTGACTCACCCGAAGAGCAAAGTGAGTGGTTTGGCAATATAATTCCCCACTTCCATTCACATTCCACTTCGCCACACAAAAGAGGAGGTAACAAAACTGTCTCAGTATTAAAGCCAAGTATAAATCCCCTGTATATTATTAGTATTTAATTATATTTTCCTAATGCAATCCTATTTCCTTGGCATTCTGGAATACTATCCTGCGTCTCTCATAGTTTCACAAGTAAAATATGTGTCACAAGAACAAACAAGAGTCTGTTCATTTTCGAAGATGCTTCAGAACCTCAATAATCATTCCAGATACTCTGGTGCTCCATCGTCTTCAGGTCTCATAATATGCATTATTAAAAGAGGCCTGAAGAACAAACTACTGGGCAGAAAGATGGTAAGAAAGCATCTAGCTCTTATAAAGATGTTTCAGTTAATGTGAATCTGTGAATAAAATTGCTAAAGCAGTATCAGTGACCTCTGAATCATCTATACAATGAAGAAGCCCCTAAAGATTAAAATGAGAAATGGAATCCTCATTGCCGAAAAGAGAAAGGCAAATCCCCAACCAAGAACAATAGAAGAGGAGAGGTTTGGTGACAATTCTGTGCAGTAACATCAAGAACAGGCCAAAAGAATATTCAACAGAAGATGGAGATCACCAGGAATAAACGATGCCGACTTAAGTGCTTCTTTATTCTAGAAGTTACAGCACTAGCAAATGAAACAAATCTAGAAACAAGGGCTATCTGAAATTCAACAAAACATTCACCAAAGGGGCGCCTGGGTGGCTCAGTGGGTTAAAGCCTCTGCCTTCGGCTCAGGTCATGATCCCAGGGTCCTGGGATCGAGCCCTGCATTGGGCTCTCTGCTCAGCAGGGAGCCTGCTTCCTCCTCTCTCTCTCTCTGCCTGCCTCTCTGCCTACTTGTGATCTCTGTCAAATAAATAAATAAAATCTTTAAAAAAAACAAAAAAAAACAAAACATTCACTAAATTCTTTTCTCATAAGGCAAGGTGGGGTTTTTCAACCTCTCCATTACTGACCATTTTGAGCCAAATAATGCTTCTGAAGGGAGCTCTCCTGCACACCCTGTGATGTTTCACAGCATCTCTAGCCTCTACCAACTAGACGCCATAGCACCTGCCAGCTGTGATGACCACAAATGTCTCCAGATACTGCCAAAGGTTCCGTGAGAGGCAAGTCACCCTTGATTGAGAAGCACTGATTTACGGCAAGATGAAGAAATACAGGTGGTTATTAAGATCCCTAAGTAACGGAACCACCATTCGTGAGAAACAGAAAAGCTATATCCAAGGTGCTGATACTAGATCACGTCAATTTCGGAAAAGGTTTATTTATTTCTTAATACTAAATAATTTTACCAATGCTTCTGAAAGGAATACAAAAATATGTTTAACAAATTTGTAGAAGTATGAAATCAGATGATACAAAAAAACAAGTACATGAGGAACATCCAAAGAAGACTGCACAGTTAAACTTTGTGCAACTTTAGACTGAAAATTGTTTCCTCAAGCTTTCTATAAGTAAGTCATCCCTAATATTAGGTAGATTTGAAGATCAAATCTGATGGATATGAAATATAAGCCATATAATAATGCTATTCCATTCCGTGAAGTCAGTAGAAATGTTTTGAAAAAAAAAAAAAAGTACAGTCGTATACAAGATGAAATTTATTCTATCATTATGGTAGAATTCTCCCTGCCTTTTACTCTGGACACAGGTGTTTCAAGTAAAGTAAGAGACTTGTAGAAGATCCCATAATTAAGAAAATATGAGCTATGGGGTACCTGGGGGCTCAGTCAGTTAAGCATCCAACTCTTGGTTTCAGCTCAGATTATGATCTCAGGGTCGGGAAACTGAACCCCAAATCGGGCTCCGTGCTCAGTGTGGGGTCTACTTGAGATTTTCCCTCTCCCTCTACTCCTCCCCCTGCCTCGTGTATTCTCTCTCTAAAATGAATAAATCATTTAAAAATGTTTCTTCATTATGTATATATATATGAGTTACAAAACTAGGTAGTATTATTTATCATGTAAATCTGTAAAAGTTTATAAGTTGAATTTTTAAAACAGATTTTCTCTTTCTATAGTAGGTTAGAAAGTAAAGAATAATGCATATGAAACAGTGCTATTGATTTCCAAGCTCCCACATTCTTCTCTTTTTCTAGTACATATAATACCTAAATCTCCATATTAAATTCTTCCAAACCTTTCAAATTTATCTCAAACTTCTCTCTCCACCAGGAAATGTTTCCTGAACCTCCAAAATAAAAGTTACCTCTCCCAAGCCTCAATATCCTTAGAAAATATTTTATCACTGCTAATTTTTCTTATATGATTTTTATATAAAAGACTTATCTCCCAATGAACTCTAAGCCCTTGAAGACAAGACTATGCTTTATTCTTTTATCTATTTCATAGATTATTCAGTACACTATCACGTACATAGAGTGTACACATGATGTTTACTGAATAAATAATCAAGGATTTAATACTGTTAAGTATTGTTAAATAAATGACTGGATCAGGATAGAAAGCCTGGAATCTAACAAGATAAAAATATAAGAGCTCAGGGCACCTGGGTGGCTAAGTCAGTTAAGCGTCAAAATCTTGATTTTGGCTCAGGTCATGTCTCAGGGTCGTGAGACTGAGCCCAGCACCAGGCTCCACACTGGGCATGCAGTCTGCTTGGGATTCTCGCTCCCTCTCCCTCCGTCCCTCCCCCAACCACATGGGCATGTGCGCATTCTCTCTTTCTCAAATAACTTTTTAAATTAAAAAAAAAAAAAAGATATGAGTCTCTTTCAGGAAAAAATTAGTAAAGGTATGTGTAAAGTCCTCCTTTTCTGGACTTGAACACTGGGTAAGACCTGACTTAATAGTAGCATGTTCAAAAAAAAAATTATTAGTGGCGCTTTGATCCATAACATAGTAATAGTCAAAGAGAAAATACAAATGCTTCTGGTAGAGGTGCAGGGGGGAACTTTCGTAAGAGCACTGTGCCCAGGAGCAGAAATTGGAAGCCCTATCTATTCTTCATAATATAGACAGGTAAAATACATTCTTAAAATGAACCTCAAGAAATACTATTCTCTTTTAAGTGATCAGATTCTTCATTGTGAATCGCCCATTTATTGTTAAATATATCATATTGCAATGAAACATAAACAGGTGAACATATCAATAACCCAATATCCAAAATAAGAACATGAAAAAGATGAAATGCATACTATTAAATTCCATATAGAAGCTTAAAAGAATGAGATAGGAATCTTTCTGTATTGAAGCAAAGAGGCAGAAGCGAGGAAGAGGCAAGGAGAGAGACAAGGAAAGGAGGGAGGGAAAGAGGAAATCAAAGACATTAAATTATGAAAAAGCAAGGTACAGAAATTTTATAATAAAATGCCACTCAAATAAATGTGTGTGTCTGTGTGTATGTGTATATATATACACATATATATACATGAATGTGTGTATACATATTTTTATTTATATAGACTACCTAAGGCAAAAGGGATCAATGAGGGAATAAAAAAATTTTTATCTGAATTGTTTACTTCATTTTCAGCGAAAATGTCTTACTTTCAGTGTTAATGTGTTACTTTTAGTATTAAATGTGTTACTTAGGTAAGTTAAAATAATATTAATATTATATTATCATTATATATTTACAATATATATATTTAATATATACTATATATATTGTAAATATATATTGTATATATACAATATATAAATATATAATGATAATATAATATTAATCTAAATTCTCACCCCCAAAATGATAAATTTAGTTTCTTTTATAGTCTTAGTGCAGAAATCAGTATTAATTTTTGAACAAGTATAATCAAAGAAATGTAATACATAGTTCTTAGTTTCCTCTCACTTCAAAGAAATTTTCAGGCTTAATCACTCTAGTTTCCCTGAAAACATCTAAGAAATGTTCTCTCTACTATACATAAGCTTTCCCCATTTGTCTGGTAAGCAAAACCATAAGCCTCTAAAAATCAGTGAAAGAGAAAGTTACACACACATCCTCAGCAATACTTCGGCTACTTTTTTCCCAAGTCACAGGTCACTAAAATTACATAAACTGGAGAACACCACATTCTCAATTTTTTCCAATTTAACACCCCGAAAACAAGTACAACCTCAAGAGCACTGTCTCTGGAATTATGTGCTCAATTAAAATTACCAGCCATAAACAACTTTTAAGACAGGGGAAAACCCCCATCATTCTCAACCAAACAACACCCCCTGATGAAACTGCCTAATAAAAGGTCATCTTTGCCAAACAAAACTCAAGGTCTCTCACTTCATTAAACAGCTAAAAGTAAATATATTTACCCAGTACAACAAGTATTTGGGTTTTTACCAACCTACAAGAACATTTTACTAGAGTCAGTGGTTAGCTTTGAAGATGTTTACAAGCCATTTTTTTCCTTTCCTTAAATTTGGGAGATTAATGTAATCAAAGTACTTTAAAAATCAACAGAACACAGATTTAATAAAAGTGATAATGAAAAATAAACCTCAGAGCTAAACAATAAGCCTAAAGATCCGTATAACATAGCCTAAAGAAGTGTATAATAATATAAACAAAAGCACTTGAAGCAGGTTATTTTCCAAAATAAGGTTATTTCCTAAATTTGTCTTGTTGTTTATAAAGTCTTATGCAACCAGAAAAAAAAGTGAGCTACATAAAGAGTTTTAAATTTTCTCAATACCATATATTTAAAAAGTAAAAAGGAAACAAGCAAAATTAATTTCAACAATATTTTATTCAACCCAATATATTCAAATTATTACTATTTCAACATATCAATACTAAAAATTATTAATAAGATAATTTACTTCTTTTTCATACTAATCCTCTGAAATCTGTCCTTTACACTCACAATACTCTCAGTTTGGGCTAGTCACATTTCGGGTGCTCAAGAGCAACAAGTAATTAGAAGCTGCCATATTGGACAGTGCACATCTGCAACATAAGTGGGTCAAATTCAATTTCTCAATTTCTGAAGCACAGTTACATGATCAACAGAAAGTCCTAAGTACTTAAGCAAAAATCAAATGTCCTCAGCATAGTCTTTAAAGGCAGATGTAGGGATACAACAAAACTGAAATGTAAACCTAACAGTTAATACTTATTTAGAATTTATTATATGCCTGATACTGTTTTAAATGCTTTTCAAGGATTATCTCATTTGATCATCACAAAGTCCTCTGATGTGGGTACTAATAATAAACCCATTTCACAAATGAGGAAACTAAGACATGGGGAAGATAAATGAAGGTTGACCCAGCCAGCCTGAATTAAGAGCTCATGTTCTTAAACACTACAAATACTATACTGCAAGAAAAATATCAAACAAAAACTGGTTCATAAAAAATAAAATATGGTGTTTCTTTTGTTATTTTTTTTTAAGATTTTATTTGTGAGAGAGAGCATGAGCCAGGACAGGGTGTTGGGGGGCGGGGTGGAAGGGGGGAGAGCCCAAAGTGAAGCTGCCCAGGACCCTAAATCATGACCTGAGCCAAAGGCAGACTGTTTAACCAACTAAGCCAACCAGGTGCCCCTGTTTTTTTCATTATTAACAGGTTTTTAAAACTGAATCATTGTCATATAATCCTTTTCCACAAGAAGCTCCAATCTCCCAATCAACAATGCAATTTTAGGTTAGAATTTTTATTTTAAATTACTATTACCACAAATTAAATACCACTGTATTTAACCCAATACTAGTAATATAAATATTTACATTTTAATGTGAATATTTATTCATGACCCACTACTGAAAAACTAGTTTCAGATTTTAAAAAAACGAAATCATTTTTAAGACAAAGAATTTTCCAGCTTATTAATTTCAAGAAGCTGCACCTTTCTTAAAACTCTTTATGTATCTGATTTTATTATGGACTGCTTTATAACAGTTCATTCCCTTACAGAGGGAAGAAAAAGAGCTTATTTTTCTTCCCATGCACCTGTAATTTCAAGGAATAAAAAAACTATGAGACCATAAACAGAGGCAAGAAAAGAACTAGCTTTTCCCTATATCTTAATTGTAAGAAAAAAACAGAAAATTATAATTAATACTGAACATCCTATTAAATACATCGCACCCCAAGATTTTCAGCTACAATAAGGGGACAATGTTTACTTTCCCATGTACGTGCCACCAGCAGAATGACATAAACACCGGTAATGTTCACAGAAATTGCAGATTTCTGTTGGATATCTCTTCAGAAAATAACATTCAAAAATACCTGGCCTGAAATACACGATCCCATGTTAAAGAAAATCTGTGATCAGAGCTTAAATCGTCTGACCCTTCTGTGTACCTAAAATCACAAGATAAGGATAGCCAACTGATCCACAGTTGAAGGTCACGGCTGTCTACACACTAACTTTGACGTTTCCAGGGTGTCACTGGAAAGCTTGATCACACCACCTTCAGTTCCATAACAAACCTATCACCATACTGTTCCTAGTATCCCTCCCACATATTCAAAACTTCACAAAGGTGGCCAGATCTCATAGGGGGATCTCTTAATAGAAGAGTGCATTTGCACAATGTGCCTGAGCAGATATTTAGCAATAGAACAAAAAGGTTAAAAAGTCAGTCTGCCTCTGCCATAATGAAGAAATATCTCAGCTTACTGAAAAGTTTACAGAAAATATGTTCATGTCACCTACATTTTGGTTTTGATCATTTGTACAATTTTATCAAATAAATGTCTCTGAGAACCTACAAAGCTCATCCATGGGCTTCTTCTGTTTTGCTCTTTTTCCTCTGGACTGCCTATTTTTATATGCTTCAGGGACTGGGTCTGGCCCTTTCCTCTGCATTATTCCAGTAAGTCTCCACAACAAACCTATTTAATTAGTGTCGCTGCTTTGTATAAAGTGAGGCAGACTCGAAGGGCTGTCAGATGGAAACCAAGGATGGAACCTCAGGCAGGGCTTCTGACCTTCCAGGCTCAGGTTCCTCCTGCAACACAAAGACTTCCTTTCCTGTTTCACTCCCTACTTACCAACCCATGCATCCACCACAAATACCTGCACACTCTCAAGTAACAGCCCATACATGGAAGAAAAGTTTGATTGTTCCTTCTATCTCTGAAAACTTTGACCTGTAACTGCAAATTCCAATAATACTAAACTATAGAGGTGAACTATATATCTCATGAGACTCTGGATTTCAAGGCTGTGAGTTCAAGCTCCATGTCAGGTGTACATATTACTTAAAAATTAAAAGAAAATAGGGACATCTGGGTGGCTCAGTGGGTTAAGCCTCTGTCTTCCGCTCAGGTCATGATCCCATGGTCCTGGGACCGGAGGTCCCATCCTGCTTCTTGCTCAGCAGAGAGCCTGCTCTCCCTCTGCCTCCCACCCCCCTGCTTGTTCTCTCTCTCTCAGTCTCTCCCTAGCAAATAAATAAATAAAACCTTTTTAAAAAATAAATAAAAATACTCAAATTTTTTAAATAACAACAAAAACCTTATTAAACATGCTAATGACATCAATTCTCCAACTATGCTAATAATAGCACTATAGGTCATCCAAACACCTAATTTGTAACTCATTTCCCAAAAAGTTTATATCAGTCCCTTACTATTGCAAACTTTTTATGTCTCTCATTACTTCACTCCCAGTAAATGCCTCAACTTCCCTCTTTACAATTTCTATATTCTCCATCCCACCCTCAAACTAGCAATCTAGCTATCACCCTTCAATACTATCTTCATCATTCCACAACTCTCTTCAAAAACTTTCATGGTTCCCTTTTCCCTGCTATGTTAGGGCTAACTTCATCGGCCTAGCCTTCAAGGCCTTCCTTCATCCTACCTCCCACCATGCCTCATCATGTGGGCAAGCAGTCTCTTCTGCGTCCTATGAACATACAAACCCCTGTGCCGGCTGCCGTGCCTTAAATAATCCCATTCCCGCAAGTTGACTCATTCTTTCCTCCATCACCGGCTCATCCTTCAAGCGCTAGGCCAACTCTTACCTTCAAGCACTCTGCCTGACTACTTTTCAAGGCCTCAAGCAACTCCTACAGTACTTGGGAGTCTGGTCATTTTTTTATCCCCAGCTCCTAGTATCTGGGATGTAAAAAAACACCCAAAAAATGTTTGCTGAATACCAAAATAAATACATTGCTTTTACCTTGTCTCTTCAAACCAGGTGTATTCACTTCACTAGCAATACGGAAGTAGCAGAGTGCTAAAAATAATGGTTCTGGAGGTTTTCTTCAATATAAACAAATCAGTAACCTATGAGATGATTTCATGGCCCCTTCAAGCATTTCTATGCAGGAACCGACTCAACAGGCTCTGTGAATTTGAAGATTACTACATCTAACCTTTCATTCCTGTTCCGGTCTCCTCTAGTAGTTAACAATGCCAGATTCAAAATGACTTTACAATGAATGCATCTGAGTTTTTTTCTTTAGGTGACATTTCAGAGGTCCTCACCATAAATGAATAATGTCTATGAAACAACCATTTATGCTATTTTACCATTTTAAGATTAGTGTACAATTATTTATAAACGTCTTTTGCTTTTTGACCACTCAAAACAGATCAAACAAATTTCAGTACAAAAACAATCATCTTCTAGGGGCACCTGGGTGGCTCAGTGGGTTAAAGCCTCTGCCTTTGGCTCAGGTCATGATCCCGGAGTCCTGGGATTGAGTCCCACATCGGGCTCTCCGCTCAGCAGGGAGCCTGCTTCCTCCTCTCTCTCTGCCTGCCTCTCTGCCTACTTATGATCTCTGTCTGTCAAATAAATAAATAAAATCTTTAAAAAAAAAATCATCTTTTAAAAAGCAGCGCTAAAATCTTCAATGTCACAAGAGAATACAAGGAATTCAGGTCCCATCTCTGCTAGATTATATATCTTTTTAAAGATTTTATTTATTTATTTGAGACAGAAAAAGAGCACGAGCGAGGGAACAGGCAGAAGGACAAGCAGACTCCCCACTGAGCACAGAGCCACTTCAGGGCTCAATCCCAGGACCCTGGGATCAGGACCTGCGCCAAAGTCAGACGCTTAAGTCACTGAGCCACCCACATGCCCCTATGCTAGATTTTATAAATCACAAATATGAATAACTGTTATATGTTTAGCTTATTATGACTCTAAAATTCAAGATTTAAAAAACTTACATAAAACATACCAGTAACATTTTAATCTATGATTCAAGATAGAACTTCAGCTTATTCAATACAGAACACCTAGGGGTGCCTGGGTGGCTCAGGTGACTGACTCTTGCTTTCAGACTGGGTCATGACCTCAAGATGCTGGAATCCAGCCCACATCAGGCTATGCCCTCAGTGAGGAGTCTGTTTGGGGAGGCTCTCTCTCCCTCTGCCCCGTTCCCCACTCATGTTCACGCGCTCATATTCTCTTTTTCTCTCTCTCCAAAATAAATAGATAAATCTTAAAAAACAAAACAAAACAAAAACTTTAAAAAATCCCAAGGCCAATTCTCCTGTAATTGGTCTTTACAATGGCCCTTAACCCAGAGAAAATGCCAAAGATAATGACTACGGCCTTCCTCTAATATACAATAACAAAGGAAAAAAGGCAACAGAAATTCAATTCAAAGTGAAAGACGTACATCCAGACACCAACGAGAAGCTCACAAACATAACACACACTACTGCTCTCTAAAACAACAAACATATTCAGTACCTTACCTGTTTCTGAAATGTATGTAACAGGATCCTGGCGTAGAATTTTACCAAGTCTGGAAGACAACGGCAATTTTTCTGGTTGCTTTTTGGCATTTTTTACCTGCACTGTCTCCTCTGATTCTGAATCTGTACATGAAAAGAAAATCAAACAAGACCCTCAAAAGAAATAGTAAAATAATGTGTTTTTAAAGTGATTATTGTTAACCAATTCCTCAAGACCCATTTCGAGGCAAAACTCTTACTGTGAATTCTACTTCTACTTCTACTTATGTTAAGCCTTTGGCTTACTTCTGTTGCCATAACAAATCACCACAAACTCAGTAGCTTAAAACAATATGAGCATATTATCTTACAGTTCTGGAGGTTTAAAATCCCATGGGTCTCACTGGACTAATATCAAAGTGTCAGCAGGGCTATGATCCTTTTCTAGATACTCTTGGGAAAAATCTATTTCCCTGTCTTTTCCAGTTTCTAATGATTGCTAATATTCTCTAGTTAGGGCTCCCTTCCTCCATCTTCAAAACCAGCAACAGCAGGCAAAATCCTTCTCCTGCTGCCATCTTTCTGGTTCTCTTTCTTCCATAGTTAATCCCTCTCTCTCTTTCTCCAGCTTCCCCTTCCTTGTGAATACAATGGGCCCATCCCTAGATAATCCAGGATAATCTCCCTACTTTAAGGTCATCTGATTATCAAACTTAATGCCACCTACAACTTTAATTTCTCTTTTGTCATGTAACCTAACATATTCACAGATTCTAGGAATTACGGTATGGACATCTTTGGAAGCACTGGTCTGTCTACTACAACCTAACTACCCAAGACACTTAAATACAAACCAAGACAAAGGAGTACAAAAATAGAAGTTTCATAAACTTCAGTATCCTTCCTTTTTCTCTGAACCACGCATTTATAAATCCTGCTTCATATTATTCTAAACTGCACCAAACAATTACATTTCCAGTTTCCCAAATGACAGAAACTTCCAGAGAATGTGTATTTATTTCAAATTCCTTACAATATACAATAATAAAAGACTTACAATAAACACTTATGTATTCTTAGGATGGAGTCAGAATCTTTGCTATCACTGTCAAATCCTAACAATCTACAAATGCTTCCTTAGGTTACCTTTTTAATTGTAAGAATTCACACCAGATTGATCTATTCCACGAAAGTAAAATCTAAAACATTCTGAATTCTATTGTTACTTTAATATATCATAAAAGGCAAGCATAAAAATACACACTCCCCATCTTAAAAGTATATTTAAATATTTTATATGGTGCTTGTTCCACTTTAAATGCAACAAAAAAGGTCCAGATTAAAAGCATAAAAATTAAATTTTAGATCTGTTTCTAAAGCACTTTTTTTCAAATTCAGTTTCCAAGAAGTTCAGCTGCAAGAGACGTTAGTATGACTATTTTAAAAAATAAATATGCCATATTCAAAGTAAGTCTAAGACATGCTATATATACTATATACCTCCCAGACATATTTAATACATTAACACATTTCAGCTCTGATAAATTCCACAATATAATAAAAATGTTTCTATCTTTAAGTATAGAGCCCTCTCCTCACAGGACTTATTATAACATCAGAGAGAGCTCTGTGTCTCAGAACACCAGTTTAGAAAACACTGCTCTGAGGGATATAAAATTATTTTAAAACTTTTAAAGCTCCTCAGGAGAAATATTACCTGAATCATAGATGATCCTCTTTTTCTTATTTGGTTGCTTCTGCTTAGAGTCATCTTCTTTACAAGAACTATTTACCTGTAAACATCACAGTATAATTAGAACACAAAAACATCTACATAACTCAGCTGCTTTTTTCTCATTAGACTTGAGCTCAGTAATTTTGCCCAAAGGAGACATTTTTGCTTGTCATAAATGGGGTGGGGGAGTGGGCGGCTATGGGGGGTTGGGATGTTACTGGCATCTAATGGGTAGATAGCAGACCAGGGATGTTTCTAAATGTCCTACAATGCATAAGACATTCCTCCATAACAAAGAATTACATAGCCCAAAAGTCATTAATGCCCTAAGCCAGATCCTCCATCAAAAAGAAAAGAGGTAACAAACGCTGGCATGGATATGAAGAAAAAGGAACCCTTCTGGACTGCTGGTGGGACTATAAAATGTACAGCCACTGGAAAACAGTAGGGAGGTTCCTCCAAAAAAAAAAAAAATTTTTTTTTTAATTTAATTTTTTCTCAGTGATCCATAATTCATTGTTTATGCACCACACCCAGTGCTCCAAACTACCATATTACCCAACAATTCTACTTCTGGAAATATATCCAAAGAAAAAAAAAAAACACTAACTCAAAAAGATATCTACATCCCCCATGGTCACAGAAGCATTATTTATAATAGCCAAGACATGGAAACAACCTAAATGACCATCAAAGTAAGGAAGGATAAAGAAAAAAGTACACATTTAAAAAAAAAAAAAGAGGAAATCCCACCATTTGCAACAACATGGATGAACCCTTGCAGGCATTATGCTAAGTGAAATAAGTCAGACAGAGAAAGACAAACACTGGATGATCTAACCAATATGTGGCCTCAAAAAAAAACAAAAAACATACCAAACTCATAGAAAAAGAGATCAGACTTGTGGTTACCAAAGGCAGGGGGTGAGGCGAAGTACAACTGGAGTAAGGTGGTCAAAAGGTATAAACTTTTAGTTACAAGTCCTAGGGATGTAATATACAACACAATGACTACAGTTAACATTGCTATTTGATAAGTAGGAAACTTGTTAAGAGGGTAGATCTAAAAGTTCTCATCACAGGAGAATTTTTTTTTTCCTTTTACTGTTCCTATATTGAGATCATGGATGTTAACTACACCTACTGTGGTCATCACTTCACAATAGATGTAGGTCAAATCATCATGCTGTACAGCTCAAACTTATATAGCTATATATGTCAATTATTTCTTAGCCCAAACTGTATGCCTGTCTCCTGAACTACATATGAATGGAACAACTCCCAGTGCTAAGGATAAACAAACTGAATAAAGATTTCATCTGCTGCCTATCACAGAGGAGTCAACAGTTAAGAGTTTGAGTTCAACCAAATTAACTGCCTGCTAAACCAAAAGAATTAACACACTTTGGAAGAATGTAACAGAATCCAAATTTCCTACACTATATAATTCACACTATACAACATAAATCCAAAATAACCAGACACACACCAAAAAAACTGGGAAATGTGACTTGCGATGCTTAGTTTTACCTGTAAACTTGCTGGGCCACAAAGTACCCAGATATTACATCAAACATTATTCTGAGTATTTCTATGAAGGTGTTTTTGGATGAATCTAACATTTAAATCAATAGACTGATTAAAGGGTGATTCCTCTCCATAATGTGAGTGAACCTGATCCAATGAGTTAAAGGTCTGAAGAGAACAAAACACTAACCCTCTCCCAAGTAAGAGAATTCCTCCTTCCTGCCTGCCTTCAACCTAGGACATCAACTATTCCTGAGTCTCAAGCCTACTACTCTTGGCAAGTAGGCTTGAGCCTGTAATCACACTACTGGCTCTCCTAGTTCACTGGACTTCAGACTCACACTTAAACTACACCTCAGCTATCATAAGTCTCCAGCTTGCCCAGCTGTAGGTCTAGGGACCTGTCAGCCCCCATAATCACATTCATGAATTCTTTAAAATAAATCTCCTTTGAGATTCTATTTCTTTGGAGAATCCTAATACAGATTTTGTTACCATGAAATGGAGTGGTGCAGTAAAAAATACCTAAAATATGGGAATGGCTTTGGAACTGGGTTATGATGAAGGCTGGAAAAGTTTTTGATGTGTGTGCTTAAAAAAAAAGCCTAGGACTTCTGGTCTAAGATGGCAATGAACTCACCTCCACAGGACACACCAAATCTATACCTATTTATAGAGCAATTCCTCCTGAAGAACTGAGGGCTGACGGAACAGCCTCTGCACAACAAAAAATAGAGAGATCACATAGAGAATGGCAAGAGAAACAGAGACAGGGTAACGAAAGGAACCCCCACCCATCACTGTGACTGCATTAGGCACGGATAGTACTGAAAAACCATAAGCAAATTCATCTTCTTGGGGTGGAGAAAAAAGGCTATGGTTTAAAAGAGTAACTGGATTATAAAAAATTTAGCCCCACATCTCCACCAAATGGTGGGGGAGCTGCTGGAACCCTCTCCAGGTTGGAGGGGCCAAGGTTTACATTCTCCCTCCACCTTGACAGCATGGTCAGGAGTAGGGTCTTGCTGGCCTATCACCTCAATAATCCCCCACCAGCCCTAGACACCTCATCCATGTGACCCTAGCACAACACATACTGCTGCTTCCCTGATCAGTTCTCCATCCCCAAACAGTGCTAGCTGCCTTGCCAATGTGACACAGGCACAAGGCACCCCAAAACACTACCTTGGCTCCAGACAACTTGCCGGGGCAACCCCGCTGCAGAGTTCCTCAAGAACATGCCCAATTTGGCTCCAGATGACTCACCAAGGTACCCACTACGTGTAGTGCCTAGAAACCACCCAGTCCATTCCTGCTTTGGATCCAGAAAACTGACCAGGGCACGCCTACACAGAGTACCCCAGCACACCTCAACTTGCATACATTTCAGCATCAGCTATGCTCAGCACAGAGAACCCTGAGACTGCCCTGGGCCATGCCATTTCAGATTCAACTGTCCTACCAGGGCACCCTGTGCACAAAGACCCCCGGGGACCACCCAGCTTGCATCTACTTCATTTCAGCAGTCTTCCAGAGCACCCTCTATGCAGAGAGCCCTAGGACCACCCCAATCCACATCCACTACAGCTCAGGCCATCCCACCAGGGCACCCCAGCACAGAATGCCTCAAAACCACCAGCTACAACTTCAGCCAGCCAGCCAAAGTCACCAGGCATATGCAGCTACACATGGGATGACCATACACACGATCATTCCTTCAAGTTCAGGAGAAATATCTGTTGCACCTAATTCACAGAAACAAGCAGGGAAAGTCAAGCAAGATGAGAAGACAGAAGAAAATGCTTCAAATGAAAGAATAAGACAAAACCTCGGGGAAAAAACTAAATGCAACAGAGATAACCAAGCTATCTGCCAAACATTTCAAACTTAAAAAAAAAAAAAAATTAATGATCACAGAGATGCTCACCAGCTGGAGAGAAGAGTGGATGAGTTCAGTGAGAACTTCAACAAAGAGATAGAAAATATTAGAACAGACTGGCACTGAAGAATACAGTAAATGAAATGAAAAACACACTAGAGATAATAACAGAAGATTAAAGAATGCAGAACAGATCAGCAATCTGGAAGACAGACTAACGGTAAGCACCCAAGCCATGGAGTGAAAAGGAAAAAGAATTTTTTTTTTAAATGAGAACAGGAAGAATTTCTTGGAAAACATAAAAACAAACAAACAAACAAAAAAACCCATGCAAACAAAGCAAAGATTTGCATTATAGGGGTCTCAGAAGAAGCTGAGAGAGAGACACACGGACAGAAAAGTTATTGAGGAAATATCTGTTGAAAATTTCCCTCACCTGGAGAAGAAAATGGATATCCAGATTCAGGAAGAAGAGAGTTTTCCAAACAAAATGAACTGAAGGAGCTCCATATGTAACAGTAATAAGTAAAATGTCAAAGATTAAAGATAAAGAATTTTAAAAGCAGCAAGAGAGAAGCTAATAATTACCTAAAAGGGAAACTCCATAAGGCAATCAGATGATTTTTCAGCAGAAACTATTATGCACACCAGAAGGGAGAGGCATGATATATTCCAAGTGCTGAAAGGAAAAAAGCTACAAACAAGAATACTCTACCCAGCAAGGTTATCATTCAGAATCGGAGAGATAAAGAGCTTCCCAGATAAACAAAAATTAAAGTATTTCATCACCACTAAACCAGCCTTACAAGAAATGTTAAAGAGGTTCTTGAAGTGGATAAAAAAGGCTGCAATTAGAAGAAAATTATGAAAAGAAAAAATTTCATTAAAAGCAAGCACAGTAAAGGTAGTAGAGCAATTACTTACAAAGCTAGTAAAAGGTTAAATGACAAAAGTAGTAAAACCAACTATATTTTTAAAAGTTAGTTAAGTCAGGGATGCCTGGGTAGCTCAGTCGTTAAGCATCTGCCTTCAAGCTCAGGTCATGATCCCAGGGTCCCAGGATCAAGTTCCACATCAGGCTCCCTGCTCAATGAAGAGCCTGTTTCTCCCTCTGCCTGCTCTGCCTGCTGCTCCCCCTGCTTGTGCTACAAATAAATAAATAAATAAAATCTTTTAAAAAAAAAAAAGTTAAGGGGACTCCCATAATAAAAAAATGTAAAACCTGGGGCGCCTGGGTGGCTCAGTGGTTTAAGCTGCTGCCTTCGGCTCGGGTCATGATCTCAGGGTCCTGGGATCGAGTCCCGCATCGGGCTCTCTGCTCGGCAGGGAGCCTGCTTCCCTCTCACTATCTCTGCCTGCCTCTCTGCCTGCTTGTGATCTCTCTCTGTCAAATAAATAAATAAAATCTTAAAAAAAAAAAAAAAAAGATGTAAAACCTAACAACATATAGATAAAAGGTAGACAGAGGGGAGTAAAAATGAAGTTCTTTTAGAATGTGTTCAATCTTAAGTGATTATCAATTTAATACAGACTATCATATACTTGTATGTTATACAAGAAACTAATGATAACCACAAGCCAAAGACCGTAATAGATACACAAAAAAATAAAGAAAAGTACAACACTGAAGAAACTTACCAGTCCCAAGAAAAGAGAGCAAGAAAAGAAAGGAATAGAGAACTACAAAAACAACCAGAAATCAATTAACAAAAAAAGTACATACCTATTTACTCTAAATGTAAATAGCCTAATTCTCTAATCAAAAGACAAAAAAAAAGACAGGGGATGACAGAGTGGATAAAAAACAAGACCCGTCTATATGCTACCCACAAAAGACTCACATTAGACACATACAAACTGAAAATGAAGAGACGGAAACTAAAAAAAAAAATATCCAGGGTAGCAATACTTACATCAGACAAAATAGACTTTAAAACAAAGACGGCAACAAGAAACAAAAAGTGGCATTACATAACAATAAAGGGATCAATCCAACAAGATGATGTAACAATTGTAAATATTTACGCATCCAACACTAAAGCACCTAAATACACAACACAAAGATTAAGAGATGTAAAGGAAGAAACTGACAGTAATACAAAAATAGTACGGAACTTTAACACCCCCGTTCCATCAATGGATAGTTATCCAGGAAGAAAATCAATAAGGAAACAGTCAGACCAGATGGACTTAACAAATAGATGCAGAACATTCCATCCAAAAACAACAGAATACATATTCTTTCCAAGCGCATGTTGAACTTTATCCAAGATAGATAACATGGTAAGCCTCAAAATAAGTTTCAATAAATTTAAGAAAACTAAACTCATATCAAGCATCTTTTCCAACCATAATGGTATAAAACTAGAAATCAATTACAGGAAAAAATATGGGGGGAAAAAACCCACAAACACATGGACTTTAAACAACATGCTACTAAACAACTGACGGGTCGATGATGAAATCAAAGAAGAAATTTAAAAATATATGTACTAGTACTGGAAGTCCTAGACATAGCAACCAGTCCAGAAAAAGAAATAAAAGACATCCAAATCACTAAAGAAATAGTCACTTTTTGCAAATGACATACTATTCATAGAAAACCCTGAAAACTCAGGTCACCTGTGTAGCTCAGTCAGTTAAGCATCTGCCCTCAGCTCAGGGCATGATCCTGGGGTCCTGGGATCGAGCCCTGTATCAGGCTCCCTGCCTTTGAGAAACCTTTTTCTTGATACCTCCTTTAGTGAGGGAAACAAACAAACAAACAAACAAAAAACTACTGAGACTACACCAAAATAAAAAGCTTTTGCACAGCAAAGGAAACCATCAATAAAATGAAGAGGCGACCTACTGAATGGGAGAAGATATTTGCAGATGATATATCCAATAAGGGGTTAATATCCAAAGTATATAAAGAACTTCTACAACTCAACACCAAAAAACCCCAAAATAATCTGATTAAAAATGGGCAAAGAACCTAAAAAAGATCTTCAGATGGACACATGAAAAGATGCTCAACATCACTAATCATTAGGGCAAATCAAAACCACAATGAGATATCACATTATACCTGTCAGAATGGCTAGAATCAAAAAAAAATCCCAGAAGAGGAGAAAGAGAATGAGGCAGAAATTATTTGAAGAAATAATGGCAAAAAAAATAATAATAATAATAATGGCAAAGAGTTCCCAAATTTGGTGAGATTTATAAATTTATAGATTCAAGAAGCTCAGAAGCCATAAACAGAATACATACAAGAAAAACACACCCAGGCATACCACAGTCAAAACTAAAAACCAAAGATAAATTTCCTAAAGGCAGCATAAGGAAAACAATACATAATGTACAAAAGAAAACAATATGACTGCTAATATCTCTCCAGAAAAAAAGAGACCAAAAGACAATGGAACATCTTTAAAGTGCTGGGGGGAAAAAAGTGCCAATCCAAAATTCTATAACCAGCAAAAATATCCTCCAAGAATGAAGAAAAAATATATTATTAAATAAACAAAAACTTACAAAATTTGTTACCAAAAGATCTATGCTACAAGAAATGATAAAAAAAAATTCTTCAGGTTTAAAAACAACGATATGACATAGAAATTCAGAAATTCTTATCTTCAATAAGAAATGAAAAGCACCAGAAATGGCAAATACGTGGGTAAACATAAAAGATCGATTTTTTCCTTTTAGTTTCTTTAAAATATGTCTGTTTAGAGCAAAAATTATTACACTGAATGTGCAGTACTAACAAATATAGCTATAATACATATGACAACTAAAACATAAAAGATGAAGTGGTGATAAACAGACCTGTAGAGTTGCAGATTCTTACATTTTACACAAAGTGGAATAATATTAACTCAGACACACTACTGTAGCCACTGTCTGCTTTCTATAGTGACATTGTATCTTAACTTTTCTGAGGCCCAAAGAAGACAGAGAAAAGAATAAAGCTTTCCTTCAAAACCTTCCTTTACCAGAAGTCTAACGCCTTTCACTTGAGACCCACGTCTCTAAGAACAAACTGCTCAAAAAATGTAGTTTTAACAACTAAAAAGGGTTCCATCTCTACTTCAGAAAAACGAGCAAAGAATACAGTCAGCTATATTAACTAGAAATACACTTTTCTTCTTCCTCTGCAAGGTGAGTTGAAATCTTTATTTACCTCAGGCTCCCAACATATCAAGTCTAGGAACAGAATTTCACTTTTTATACAATTCAATATTGTATTTAGAAAACTGACCTTGATTTCCTTTATTCCTTTCTTTGCTTTTAAAGTTTCTTCAGCAGACTTTGTTTTCTCATTCTTCTTTACTGTTTCAGTTACAGGTTTCTTTCCACTTGGTATAACCCCAAAGAATTTCCGAATATCCTAAAAGCAAAAAGAACATGTGTAAATAAACATTAACTGCACAAAATGTGAATTTCAACTACAAAAAGGGACAGCTCTACATACACACTGGTTTGCTTTCAATAATTTCTTCATAATCAGATAGTTCCACGTGTACAACGGCATTCATTTCACATGCAAAAGTTAACTGATAAAAATTACCTGAGTTAAAAATAATTTGCCTAATGAAAAATAATATTAATTCTCAGAATTTGGCCAATTACAGGACAAAAATAAGCAAGTGACATTTTTCTTAACAACAACACATTTACTAAAGAGGCAAGTAACAAGCAATAAATGCTCAGAGTCCTAAACAAACAGGGAGTGGAGAAGAAACCCATCTTCTAGGTGCCTCTTAGCATACGGAAAACGCCTTTTAAAGGGACATCAGAGCACGCATCTCACATGCAAATGCTCTGGGCACTCCAGGCAGAGTGTGGGAGAAGACAAATGTTGAAGAGTAATCCTTGCCCATGGGATTTATACTCCAATTTCAGAGAAAGATAACTCTCACAACTCTGATCATTTATGACCTTAAGAACTAAAAAACTTAGAAATTATTTTTCTTTATATGATTTTTCCAAATTCTGCAAAAAATATTTTGATGCTTCTTACAATATTCTCTTTAATTGCTCTATCCCCTTGTGTTATACTGCTAAAATAAAATTTAAATAAAATTTAATCATAATGAAACATTTACAATGTAATTTACAATTTAAATCACTCTTTTATATTTTGCATACCTATCCTTCCCTACTTTTGATTTTAGCTTTGAAGAAAGCATAGTGTAGAGAATGGGCATAGAACTTAGAAAGCCTCAGTATGAATCTCTGCTGTAGGGACTTTTATGTATGACCTTGGGCAGGTTACTTTAATCTGTTTTCCCATCAGGGAAGTGGAACTAATACTACCTATGCTTTATGAGAATTAACTAATTTTGGCTAAGTAGAAAGCTTCCCTTCCCTTCATTTATGAACTATTATCCCTTCACATCACTAACACATCTCTATTTTCAATTATCTCTGCTCCCAGGCAAGGGTATAATGAACATAAAAAAATGAAATCTGAGTAAAGATCTGAATTCCTCAGAATAGGGTTCAAGAGCCAGGTATTCTGTCCTTCCTATTCTTAATGTTTATAGTCCTGAGTTTTCAATCATTTTTACCTGTTCCAACCTACCTCTTTATTACAGTGAGGAAAATGTCTATTAAAAGTGCTTTGTGAAGTATAAGAAAGTTAACATTTCCTAGATGCTGCCAGTAAATGTCATACTCTTAAAATGTCAAAAATCCCAAGTGTGTTATACACACATGCATGCGCACACACACAAATATTTTTGTGTCTAAGCAAATAAACAAAGCAGATAAATGAGGTATACAGACGCCTTAAACTGTTTTTGTGTTGGTTTTTTTTTTTTTTTAAGATTTTATTTATTTGACAGAGAGAGACTCAGCAAGAGAGGGAACAAACCAGGGGGAGTGGGAGAGACAGAGAGAGAAGCAGGCTCCCCGCTGAGCAGGAAGCCCGATGTGGGGCTCAATCCCAGGCTGGGATCATGGCCTGAGCTGAAGCAGACAATCAACGACTGAGCCACCCAGGCGCCCCTTGAGTTTTTTTTCTTTTAATGCGATTATAGACTTTCCTGGTTTTATGTTTTCTTTTATAAATTTCTTAGTATACAAAAGTCATAAACCCATCCTAATAAAATCTAAGTCTAAAAAATACTGTTTACGAAATGGATACCTCACCTATGAAACTAAGACATTTGTGTCAGGTGCTAAAGAAAGATGGACCATAAAGAAAGCCACAGCCTTCCGTATAATTTGCAAAAAATTGGGTTTGAGGTTGGCAACCACTTATTTTACTGCTTCTGGAGGAAATGAAAGTTTCACATTGGAGTTTCACTTTTAAAATTACCAAATGATTCTTCATTCAAACAGTGATGACCGTTCGCACACACACACTGCACAGCGTGGCACAGCACATGCACCACGGAAATACCAAAACTGAGGGTTAATAATCCGGTTAAAGTCAGTGCTGATTTTCAATCTATATTAGGACAACAAATGCTTAAACCCACACAAAGAAAACAAAACAATTTAGGAAATGGAATTGTTGGTTATATTGAGGCTCTTTGATTTTTGTCTGTTCCATACTGCCACTCCTCAGCACTGTTACCTTTCCTTCCCAAGTAATCCCTTCTATTCACATCCCCTTTCTCCTCCTTTATTTTTGTTAAAGATTAATTTATTTATCTGAGAGACAGACACGGAGGTGGGGGGTGGGGTGCAGACTCCATGCCAAGGGCAGAGCCCCAAGTGGAGCTCAATCTCACAACCCTGAGATCACGACCTGAGCCAAACCAAGAGTCAGATGCTTAACCAACTGTGCCACCCAGGCAGCCCTCCTTTCCTTTATGCTACCCTACTCTCTCACTCCCCACACCCTTATACTCTGATAGCAGCAGAACAGTTAAAGAAATTACAGCATGATCTAACTCAACATATATTAAAAATCTAAACTTTTGGAAAAGCATTTTCATTACAATGAAAGCCAATCTATTCTACCTTTTTAGAATTATCTCCAATGTGAGCAGCCATCATGTATATAAATATCTAAAGGTCACTAATCTGGCCTCAATTTAGAGAGTGACTTCACCTTACTCCGTAACATTCCCTGTCTAGTATCCCCAGTTTTCAAAGATTTCATGAAATGAAATCATGCATCTAGTGGCTAATCATACTCCCAAACAATGGATCTAAACACTTTTCCCTGCACAGAATAATTCTTGCTCTGTATATGAACAGAAAAAGGAATAGATTTTAATTTTTTTAAAAGATTTTATTTATTTATTTAACAGAGAGAAAGATCACAAGTAGGCAGAGAGAGGGGGAAGCAGGCTCCCTGCTGAGCAGAGAGCCCAATGCGGGGCTCGATCCCAGGACCCTGAGATCATGACCTGAACCAAAGGCAGAGGCCCAACCCAATGAGCCACCCAGGCACCCCAGGAATAGATTTTTAAACTTACTTTTATAATCTTGGCAAAGGGATAGCCTAAGCAGAGCATCAAGGCAAGAAACCATCCATAAAGATCTAATTACACAAAAATAAAAGTTGACCTAAGCAAAAGTTAAAATACAAAGACCTAACCTGAAAAGATCTACAACATGTGTTATATATAGAAGGGTTCCTACAAATCAATAAAAGCTGAGTAGAAAAGTGAAAAACTACTAAAGCAAATTATTTATTTTTTTAAAGATTTTATTTAGTTGAGGAAGAGAAAGCACAAGCAGGGGGAGCCACAGACAGAGAGGGAGAGGGAGAGGGAGAAGCAGGCTCCCTGCTGAGCAGGGAGCAGGAAGCAGATGCAGAAATCAATCCCAGGACCCTGAGATCATGACCTGAGCAGAAGGCAGACACTTAACCAACTGAGCCACCCAGAAGCCCAAACAAATTATTTTAAAGATGCAAATAACCAAAAAACAATAAGAGATGTTCAACTTCACAAATAATAAACAGATAAACTGGGGTGCCTGGGCAGGCTCAGTCAGTTAAGTGGCTGCCTTCCCCTCAGATCATGATCCCAGAGTCCTGGGATCAAACCCCACATTAGACTCTCCACTCACTGGTGAGTCTGCTTCTCCCTCTCCCTCTGAGATCTCTCTTGTTTTTGCTCTCTTTCAAATGAATAAATAAATAAAATCATTGAAAATAAATAAGTAAACAGATAAGTTGAAACTGGATTATTTTTCTCTAAATGTTGAAAGACTGATAACGCCCAGATTTGTCAAAGATATAGGGAAACAGACACTCACGCACTACACTGCCCTAAAAGCAAAAACTGGCACACCAGAAGACAAAAACCATTCTGAAGGACAATCAGCAATACTTATCAAAATTTTAAATATGCATACCCATTGTCCCAGGAATTCTATCTCTAAAAGGAATGATAAAAGAAAATAACACTGTTTTTATTTGGGGAAACAAAAAAAAGTAGTAATTAATTATTATTTTCTTCTTCAACAGTTATTAGCTGAACAAAAAGGTAAAGTTCAAATAGGTAAGTTCAAATAAAGCAAAAATTTAGGCAAAAGTCACATCAAAACTAAAACAAATTTTAGCACATAGCTAATAAAAAAAACAAGTAGTTTTTCATGCTTTTACTTCCAGCTACTGGACATAGATTTATCTCCTTGGATGACTCTATGAGGCATGTAGGGCAAACAGAATCTCTCCATTTTACAGATGAGTAGAACACAGGCTTTCTGTCAGTTTTGCCATGTACTAGAGGTCACTTGGGATGAATTACTTCTCTGCCCCTTAGATTCCTCATGGTACCACTTGCCGCATAAAATTCCTGTGAGGATTAAGATGGTACGTCAAAAATCTCCACAAGGGAACCTGGTCCTCTGACTCCAAATCTCTTTCACAGTTTTCCACTTGACCATGACTGTCTCTTCATAGTTTCCCTATATCTCTAAGAATCTTACGCAAAAGCAGCCATACCCCACAATCAAGCAGTATGGCCTTTCCCTTCTCATTCCTGGTAATTCGTATGCTTACAGGCAGGCATTATGCCAGGGACTTAGAACACAAACAGAAAAAGGCACTCATGAAGCTACCTGAGATACAAATTAGTATATAAAGAATTTGATCCCAAACAGTGCTAAGACAGAGCTTACCACTAAACTACAAGAGCACTGCGAGCACCTAACACAGAGGGCCTTCAGGGCAGCTGCTTAAAAGAAGCCACACCTGAACTAAGTCCTAAAATGATTAGCAGGAGATATTTTTAAGTAACCTCCACCTCCAACATGGGGCTCCAGCTCGTGATCCTGAGACCGAGAGTCGCAAGCTCCACCAACTGAGCCAGGCGCCCCAGGAGAAACTTTCCACAGTCCTATAAATCTGAGCTTGAAGGCACTGCTGTTTAGTTCCATATGGCAAATTTGTTTATCTCACCACTCTATGTCAAGTACAGGGCCAACACCAGAGACAAGTAGATGCTTCATTAATATTGGCTGACCGCAGGGGGCACCTAGCTGGCTCGGTCAGTGAAGCATGCATCTCTTGATTGCAGGGTTGTGAGTTTGAGCCCCATGTTGGGTGTGGAGATTACTTAAAAATAAAACCTTAAAAAAAAGAAAAATCAGCTGAACACATGTGTAGTTATTTCTAAGGTCACTGGCCTTCACACCTGGGCTCCAAAAGAGATGTTTTTGATTACCTAAGATGAAACTCATGGTAGATTTATTTTTAAAGATTGAGTATTAAAATAATCTTTAATTGAAATTAATTCGATGCTGTGATTTTACCTATTGCTTTTGGTTTTAAGAAATTTTAAGTGGAGGGGCATCTGGGTAGCTCAGTCAGTTGGGCATCTACCTTTGGCTCATGTCATGATCCCCGGCTCCTGGGATCAAGTCCCACCTCAGGCTCCCTGTTCAGCCAGGGAGTCTGCTTCTCCCTCTCCCTCTGCAGCTCCCCCCCTGCTCATGTGCACATGCTCACTCGCTCTCTCTTTCAAAAAACAAATAAAATCTTAAAAAAAAAATTTTAAGTGGATGTTAAATTAACACTTACTGTATATTATTTCTGAAGTAAATCATTAAAGTTGGCCTTTCAGGCACACCTGGCTGGCTCAGTCAGTGAAACATGGGATTCTTGATCTTGGAATTTTGAGTTCAAGCTCCATGCTGGGTGTAGAGATTACTTAAAAAATAAAATCTTTAAAAAAAAATAAAAATAAAGTTGACTTCTATAAATTGACACTTGTAGTATGGTACTCTCTTGTCATAATATTGAGGCTACTAAAAAAAAAAAGTACTTCCACTTTTAGTACAATATTTCCTCTTCTTCCAATCTGCTTTCAGCCAAATGAGTTACCTTTCAGAAATCACATGTACTGGGACGCCTGGGTAACTCAAGTCAGTTAAGTGGCTGCCTTTGGCTCAAGTCACAATCCCAGGATCCTGGGATCGAGTCCGACATCAGGCTCCTTGCTCAGCAGGAAGCCTGCTTCTCTCTCTGCCTCTGCCTGCCACTCTGCCTGCTTGTGCTCTCTCTCTCTCTCTGACAAATAAATAAATAAAATCTTTAAAGAAAAAAAGAAAGAAATCTTATGCATCTCTATATATAATTAATGTTAATGATACAGCCAAGTCTGGCACAGGACTCAAGAAATTTCCTGAGTAAGATACCAGTGAGTAAAAAAAAGTATGGTCTGAAAAATTTTTTTATAATAACAGGTTCTACCCAGGAAGAATTTTAAGAACCTGCATTACCTTCCTTCCTTCTTTCATTCATTCATTCACTCATTCATTCATTCATTCATTCTTTCAACAAATACTCATTAAGAGCCTTCCATGAGCCAAGAACTATTCTTGGTGTTTGGAATAAACGAAACAGACAAAAGTCTCTGTTCTTGTGGAACTTTCATTCTACTGTCTGCTCTGGGTCTTTCTGTCTTTGGGCAGTGGAGGGGGGGCCATGTAACACAGGAAACGGCAGACAAAATAAAGCACAGAAAGGGAATAGAAATGGAGAACATCTGATTAGGGGAAATATCTGCCTCTCCTACTTGCTCTGGAATCAACTTAGTTTACCCAAGAGGTCGCTTGCTCCCAAGAGAGTGAAAAAACACATTTCCATTCTTAGCTGTGTTGAGGAAGATGTATAAAATCCTGAAGCCATAGTATGTGTATCATATGAGCCTAAGACTACTTATATTGCATGGAGCAGTGGGTTCGGTGCATAAACAATGAATGTTGGAACACTGAAAAAAAAATTAAATTAAATTTAAAATATATATATATACAAAATACTAAAAAAAATACTGTATCACAAAATATTTTCAAATATACCTGATCCAAAAATACTAACACTGGCAAAATTAAACAGAAAATGGAAATTAATAATTTGAGTTTTTTAAAAATTAAGGTCTTCAAACCTGCATAATTGAGAAAACTGAAACATTTAAAACTCTTTATGCCTGATCTGATGGTTTATTTTGATATTTTGACATTTTCACCAAGGTTAATGTAGTCTGATTAGCTTTTATTCACAGAAGCCAATTTCTTACAACTGACTTCTAGTCTAAAAAAGCAAATTTAACCTACTTGAATGAACATTGAAATTAAGTTCAAATCAAAAATAGAACTACCAACCTACATGTCCACTGACAGATGACTATACAAGGATGTGGTGTACACACACACAGGAGTACACTCCACCATGAAAATGAATGACAGATTTGTCATTTGTGACAACATGGATGGACCTGGATAGTGTCATACTAAGTGAATAAGTCAGACAGAAAGACCAATACATAATTTCACTTATATGTGGCATATTAAAAAAAAAAAAAAAAGCCTAAAAAGACCATAAACACAGAGAATTGGTGATTGCCAGAAGGGAGAGGGTTCAGGGGATGGCTGAAGGAAAGTGGGAGATACTGGCTTCCAGTTATGGAATGAATAAGTCACAGCGATGAAAGGTACAGCATAGAGAATATAGTCAATGGTATTGTAATAGTGTTTTATGGTGACATACAATGGCTACCACACTATGAGCACAGCATGAAGTACAGAGTTGTCAATCCACTATGTTGCATGCCTGAAACAAATGTAACAATGTGTGTCAACTATACTTTCATTTTTAAAATACATTATTTTTTTAAAAAAGGAAAACAGACCTATCACATAATAAATGCTGTATTTCTCTAGGCTATATTATACATTGTCATTAAATGTTCAATAAATTAGATACAAAGTAGAAAGGGCTAGAGATGTTTGGATACCAGCAAATTTTATTCTAGTTGACTTCTCTTTTATTAGATACACAAAGTTTATTTGTACTTCTTCATTCACCAAATATTTATGAAAATGTACCATGTGCCAGGCACCATACAGTTCTCTATCCTTGTGGCCCCAATCCTTGCAGAACTTACATGCTAGTATAAGAAGCGTCAGTAACAGGTTGACTATCTATCGATATCTAAAATATGTGCCAAGGAAACATTAAACATACAAGGGTTTTTTTTATGCTTTTGTGGATCTGACAAAAGCTATGAATATTTTCAAAAAAAAAAAAGCTATGAATATTTTCTACAGAAATAGGCAAAAATACACTATAATACAAAAATATGTAAGGTCTTTACATTCCTGGCACAGAGCTCCTAAAACTCTTGGAATTTCCTAAGTGACAGGAGCATCCTGTTATTTACAATCTGCCCTCTGGATCACATCTAACTTTATGCTAATGAGGCAAATGAGAATGGGGACTGGTCACTAGAAAGGCCAAGAATGGGAACTCTCCACACCATCCCTAGGTGTACAGGGAGAAGAGGAAGGTTTGAAGACTGGGTTATAAAAACTCATGAACAAGCAAGGTTTGATGTTCGAAGAGCTTCTGGGCTGGTGAACACATCAAGCTGCTGGGAGGGTGGTGTACCCGAACATGGCACAGAAGCTCTGTGTCCCCCAACCTCCCATATCTTGCCCTATGGATCTTTTCCATCCATTTGGCTGTTCCTGAATTGTGTCCTTATGAAAAACTGGTAAATATTTTTTCAAGTTCTGTGAGCCATCCTAGCGAATTATCAAACCTGAGGAGCAGGTATTGAACAGCCAATCTAGAGCTAGTCCATCAGTATAGGTGGCGCACGACTTGCACTTGGCTTCTGAAGTGGAAGCAGTCAATGGGACTGAGCTCCTTAACTTGTGCAGTCTGCACGAACTCTGAACAGTGTCAGAACTGAACTGAATTGCAGGATATCCAGTTGGTGTCAACAGAACTAGAGAACTGACTGGTGTCAGAAAACACGCCCCCCTCCCCCCAAACCACACACACACACACACACACACACACACACACAAAACTGCGCGTTATCTAAAATGCAGGGTTGGAGCACCTGGGTGGCTTAGTCAGCTGATTGGCCAGCTCTTGATTTTGGCTGACTCTTGATTTTAGCTCAGGTCATGATCTCAGGATCCTGGGATCACACCCTGCTTCAGGATTCTCTCTCCTTCTGCCCCACCCCCACCTGCTTGATCACTCAATCGCTCCCTCTCTCTCAATAAATAAGTAAATCCTTTTTTTTAAATGCAGGGTTTTCACCTGAAACCTATTAATGGTTCCCCATGAACCTAAAATTAAAAACTTCTGATTCACATATACTGTGCAAGCTAACACATCCATCTCAACCTCAGTACCACCTATAAATACACTGAACCTTCTAAGTCTTGTGTCTCCGTCCCTCCTCTAAGCTCCATATCCACATAGCCAATAGTCTACCAGATACAACTCTGCCCAAATGCCCCAAAGATGCCTCCAATTCATAAACTCCAAAATCAAGCTCATATTCCTCTGGGAGTTGCTTTTCTTCTTTATTCCTCACCTCAATGCACAGCACCACCATTTGCCCAAAAGAGAAAAAGGGACACTGTTTTTCCTCCTCAATCTAACTCTCCACCTATTCATCCCACCTACCCGATCTCCCAAATATTGCTGTCCCCTTCTCTCTGTTTCTATTGCCAATGCCCAGATTCAAGGCTTCATTTATTTATTTAATAAACCCTTAAACAGGACTTGCTCTGTGCCAGGCAATAATTTAGGCACTTTAAAAATATTTACTCATTTAATCCTCATAACAATGCTATGACGTTTTTTAACTTCAAGTCACAGATGAAAAAACTGAGAATGCTAAAAAGATGTTCTCCAGTTAAAGTTTTGACACTTAAGATGTTCTTAAATGTGAGCAAAAAAAGACTTCTTGCATTTTCTACCTTAAGGTGTAACTAACAATTCCACAAATCTATTAGAGAAAAGCATCATCTAGCAGGCAGCCCAAATGCTATTTTAATATACATAGTCAAGACAAAGTACCAAACTTTGCTAAGTACTCAAAAAACAGACCAAAAAAAAAAAAAAAAAAATCATGCATTTATAGTCTTTTGCCTGTATCGAGAAGTTTCCAACTTGGTTGGTTATAAATTTATTAGTAGAAATGAAAAAAAATTTTTTGGCAATAAACACTCCTAAACCCACAGAAAAGTAAACTTTCATAATGACCTTTAGCTTTAAAAGGTCAAAGTACAGAAGCTGCTATATGGTTACTTTGAAGTATAACCAAAAACTTCTAATTACTTATTTCCAGTGCTGATGAGCTCAACCAACAAACAAGTCATATTTGTCTACCAAAAATGCAAAAAGAAAGCAAATTATGTCACTTTGTTCACTTATCTTTGGAGGGTACATGATTTTATGCAAAATAAGTACTGCAGTACTCTGTAGTTGTGAAAATATTATATCTTGACTTCACTTCTCTACTCTGAAAGTAACAAAGAAATACAGGTATCTGATTAATATTTTTAAACCACCCACCAAATCCACAAACAGAAACTGATTATCATTACCGAATGCACAAAATCTGTCCAAATGTAAGACTCTTTTATCCTGGGCACCTGGGTGGCTCAGTGGGTTAAGCCGCTGCCTTCCGCTCAAGTCATGATCTCAGGGTCCTAGAATCGAGTCCCGCATGGGGCTCTCTGCTTAGCAGGGAGCCTGCTTCCTTCTCTCTCTCTGCCTGCCTCTCTGCCTACTTGTGATCTCACTATGTCAAATAAATAAATAAAATCTTAAAAAAAAAAATCTTTTATCCTGAAAAACACTAAAATACAAAATTATATATCTAATATACACAATGATTTAACTGGCAGCAACACAGCAGAAACAAATTATGAAATAAATTTAAAGTATTTAAAACTACATGAAGGCCTTATACTTTGAAAGGAAAGTTAGTGGTTAGGATGCTTTCCCCTGAGATCAGGAAAAAGACACAATGATTCCCATCACTTCTATTCAGTCCTGTGGAGGTTCCAGCAAAAGCATTTAGACCAAAAAAAAAAAAAAAAAAAGAGAGAGAGAAATAAAAGGCACCTAGATTGGACAGGATAAAGTAAAGCTATCCCTACCTACAGATGAAATGATCTCATATAGAAAAAAATCGTAAGGAATCCACTAAGAAACTATCAGAACTACTAAATGAGTTCAGCAAGATTGCAGGATACAAGATCAATATATAAAAGTCAGGGCGCCTGGGTGGCTCATTGGCTTAAAGCCTCTGCTTTCGGCTCAGGTCATGATCCCAGGGTCCTGGGATCGAGCCCCACATTGGGCTCTCTGCTCAGTGGGGAGCCTGCTTCCCTTCCTCTCTCTCTGCCTGCCTCTCTGCCTACTTGTGATCTGTCTGTCAAATAAATAAATAAAATCTTTAAAAATATAAATATATATATATAAATCAGTTGTATTTCCTCACTCTTCCGATGAATAATCCAAAATTGAAATTAAGAAAATTGTTTCATTTACTGTGTCATCAAAAAGAAAAAAATACTTAGAAATAAACTCAATAAAAGTGTAAAATCCATACTCTGAAAACTCTAAACATTATTTAAAGAAACTGAAGACCTAAACAAATGGAAAGATAGCCCATGTTCATGGATCAGAAGACCTCCTACCGTTAAGATGGCAATACTTCCCAAGACGATCTACAGATTCAACATGATCACTGTCAAAATCCCAGCTGGCTTCTTAGCCAATTCTAAAATTCATGTGGAAATTCAAGGGACCCAGAACACAAAACAATCTTGAAAAATAACAAAGTTGAAGAACTAATACTTCCTGATTTCAAAACTTACAATAAAGCCGGGGTTGGAAGGTGGGGGAGACACCTTGCCACAAAACTACAGTAATAAAGATGTATTATTGGCCTTAAGATAAATAGGGAGAAAAGAACACAGAATCCAGGAAGAACAAAAAAACCCCTCATACTTACAGTTAATTGTTTCTGACAAGGGATACAAGATAACTGAATGGGAAAAGAAGAGTCTACAAATGGTGCAGTAACAACTGAATATCCCCACGCAAAATAAACTTGAACCCCCTACTTCATACCCTAAACAAAAATTAACTCAAAATGTCTCAAAGTTAAATATAAAAGGTAAAAGTCTTAGAAGTCCTCAAGACCTTGGATTAGGCAATGGTTTCTTAGATATAATACTAAAAGCTCTGAGAAGTGATGACTAAAGCTTGAATGATGAGAAAAAGGTAGACATGCAAGGTAGGATCTGAACAAGGAGAGGAAACAGCAAGAACAAAAGCTGAGACAGAACCAGTATAATATACTCCAAAAAAAAAAAAAAAAAAAAAAAACAGAAAGATAAGAAAGGTAGGTAGGGGCCTTAGAGGGCAACCACTAACTAGTATGTATGGCAAAGGTACATTTTAATAGGGTGACAGCACTACTTTATGGGGAGCATTCAAATATGATTCACATATTCACAATATGAAAGGTATCCCCTAGAATGGGGCATGAAGCAGCTCAGATGTATTTAGACTTGACAGCTCTTCAAACGGGCTGTCCTCTAGGTCTCATGTGTGTTTAATTCAACCTTATACATACTTTCAATAAATTATACCAGCCAATGAATTATGTATGCTGACTTCTTTAAAATGGCAGCTCAGGTTTTATTCACATTTTGAGCAAATAAGTAAAATTTTATAGCAATCCAAATTGTTTACGTGTTTTTTTAATCTTTTTACTTTTAATTTTGTTTCAATTCCTTTAATAGACATTATGTTCACATGGTTCAAAATTCAAGAGTAAAAAGTCTCCCTCCCATCCTGCCTTCCATCTTTGGAGGCAACAAATGTTATCAGTTAGCTCCCTGTGTATCCTTCCAGACTTCAAGCAAATATATATATATTCTTTTCTCTTTCTCTACATAAAGTGAAACATACTTTACATAATGTCCTATACCTTCATTTTCACTGAATTATCCTGACATTTGTTTTATATTAAGGAAAAAAGTTTTCTCTTTTTTAATGCCTGCAGAGTATTCCATTTCATAGATACAGTATTTTACTCCTGTTTAATACCTTTGATTAGAAAATATTTGAGAAAAATAAAATATAGCTCCCAAGGCAAAAGTTGTTAACATCTATGGAAGGGCTTCAGAAGATATGCAAATCCTCTTAAATGTTATGTATACGCCCATTTCTGTGGGCAGAAAATTTGCATACCACTCACATTACCAAAGGTAACTGACCCAAAGAACTACTGTACTACAATATAACTTGTGCACAGATGTTCAATAAACCTATGCTAAACAGAATTTTAGTCTGGGTCTTGCTAAATTTTGTACTAGATTTGAAGGACCAAATTAAATACCAATATAATTAAAAACTCTTATCTATGTTATAAAACCTTTTCCCTTTAACAAACAGCAAAACTGACCCATGTGACTTCTACTTCTTTTCCAAGAAGAGCTTTATTTTTCATCTGCATTGTGAACAACAGTACTAGGATAGAAAAGAATCAAAATTTAAAGTATCTGAGTGATCAAAAGTTGACTATACAAGACATTTTTCACCATAACTGACAACAGAGGCATCTAAGATGTCCCTTAAAACTATGTAACATTCCACAGAGTCCCTCCTACTAAAATTAGATCATTGGTAGTCACATAGTAGTATAATACCTCCACATGCCAGGTTCCACAATAGCAGCTTTAACTATATTATATTGTTTAATACTCAAGACAATCACTTAAGGCAACTATACTTCGGCCCTTCTTACAGTTAAGAAAAACACGGGCTTAAAAAAGTTGAAGTTAAGCTATTTATTTAAACCACATAAAAACCACCACCACTTAACTACTAAATGGCAGAGCAAGGCTAAATCACTGCCTCACTCTTACCTTCAATACTCCAAACCTCACCAACTTTCCACAATACCATACTGTCTTACGTACAAAATGTAATTACCATTTTAGGGCAGTATAATGTAGTGGTCAAGAATTCTAGTTCAACCACTTACTAATTGTATGACAAACTGTTTAAACTCAAAAAGGCTCCTTTACCATCTGTAAAACTAGACTGCTGTGAGGTTTAAATGAGAAAAGGTATATTAAAACCAACAGCTCACATATTTGGTATTTGGTACAAGGTGGCTATTATGTTATCCTTCTTTGAGAAAAAAACACAAAGGGCTGCAAGATTCCCCAATCTGGCATAAAAATTTTCCCTCCAGAACGCTGGCATTGTGACAACTAAGCTAAAAAAAAAAAAAAAAAGGCTTAAAAAACCTGTCTGATTATAATGTAGATCTGGCTTAATGAAACATCACAAATTGTCCTTTAAATATTTCAAATACATACTTGTATCTATTGCCACACAAGCATGAAGGTCTGTTTGGATGGCTGCATAATCACTCTCAATTCACATGCTTTATGCAGAATTATACAGAGATGCCTTTTTTAAACATTATTTTTAACATCAGGTGATAAGCGATGACAGCTGTCAAATATACTACATCTGTTTTTATCTCCCGTGTTCCTGGTGTGTTTCTTTTTTTTTTTTTTTCCTGGTACACCGTGTTATCCCTTTAACTTCTATGAACTCCTTTAAACGAAATAGAGCATCCTCCTTATACCCTCGGTCTCAAAACGGTTACGTGATGAGCTTTTCATGGCGCTACTAATGACGAAAGTTGAAGGCCTGAGGCAACTTACTCCGAAGAACTCAAAGTTCGTTACATTTTTCTCCGCCTTGAACCAAAGGTTGAAATCAATGCTCTAGGTAGGACGCAAACAGAGCTCTGGGGTAACGCCTAACAGGAAAACAACTTTATCGCTGAGCCCCCAAATCACCTTCTTTACTCCCTTCCCCCCATGAGCGAAAAAATGTGAAACTCCTGCGCAGCACCAAAAGCCCTGCGCGCAGCCCGCCGCCCAGAGCTGAAACCCCGTGGTCCAAGGAAAGCCGTGCGACCAGTGCCGCACTGGGGGCCCCTCTGTGCCTTCGCTCCGCTTGGGAGCCCCGCACCGCCATCCTCCCCCACCCTCCACACCAAAAGTGCCCGGTCCACACCCAGCCTGCAAACTCTCCCAAGCCCCCGAGCCGCAGAGCCTCCCCCAGGGGCTCACCATCTCAGCCCACCGACTCAGGCGCGGGCGGGCAGGCCTGTCCGCTGGGGAATCCGTTACCGGGACTCGGGATCCATTCGCGCCAACAACTTCTCCCGCGAAGTGGAAGGAGGTGGGGGCCCGCGGCGCCCGGTGATGACGTCAGAAGGCGCGCAGCTAAACTTGGGCCCCGGCCGGAGGCGGGAGGTGCGACGTCGGCCCAGGTGACGCCCCGCAGGCCCAGGGGCCGCGGGCATCGCGAGGAGCCGCAGAAGCGTGGCGCGCGCGCCGCTTGGCTCCGTGAGGTTTTGGTGGGGGCGGTCAAGCGGAGGTTCCGTTACTCCGCCGAGGCGGGCCGACCGGCTTCCTCCGGTAACACGTGTGGACGTTGCAGTGCCCTGAACTATCTTTCAAGGGTTCTGACCACTCCCCGCGGTGAAAATACACGTTCCAGATGACGTTTCGCATCTTAACGTTAATTTTTTTTAGCATATTACTGTTAAATATCAATTGTTAACAGTTTCACCAAAGAGCAGTTATCCTGATGTAATGTTTGACCCGCCGTATTGGATTTTTTTTTTGCCTCCGAAGTGAAGATCCGCAGCTTGAAAACCAGGCTACTGGAAGACAACTTTATATTGTGTAATTACAGAGCAGGGAAGACTTGGGTAAAAATCGTCTCGTTGCTAACACCTACTCTATTTCAGAAGTGAAAAATGCAAGGCCCAAACAAGCTGAGGGGTCCAGGCTAGGAACCTAGGCCTCTAAATTCCCAAACCTGCACGAAGTTCCTCAGAGCCGTGGTGCGTGGGAAGCCAAGTCACAAACAGGATGTATCACAAGAGATAATGATCCCAAAAGCTTTGGGGTAAACAAATTTCATATTAATAGATAAGCTACTGAATTGTGGGATAGAATGCAACATTTGCATACAATTTTAAGAGAAAACATGAAACGCTAAGGAGTTTAGTGGGGAGAGCAGTATCTCCAGCTTTGGCCCTAAATACTTACCCTGCCCCTCCCCCCTGTCCTTTTTAGGTTTTGCATTTTATCACACCAGTATCTCTACAATGAAAGATAGCAAAGCCTTCTGGAGAGGCAAACCACGGAGAGATTGTATTTTTTAAGTGCCCAATGTAATACTGCCTGGTACGCAGATATGGACTATCCTAGCTCAGCTCATCTAATAACCACAGTGACACTGGGCTACTATCATTATCCCCAATTTACAAAGGAGTTAACTCATGAACAGCGCCTCATTGCATTGGACATCCTGTAGCCGGTATGGTAGGGTTCCCAGCTTCACCACAGGCTAATGGTGCGTCCATGGGCAAGTTACTAAGAAGCTTCAATGTCCTCCTCCTTAAAATAAGGATAATAGTAGTACTTCAAAGGGTGGTTATAGAACATTGTTCCTGGCACATAAAATAATACTTAAGTCCACTGTGATGATGATGATGATGATGATGATGATGATGATGATGATTACCAAGGCTGGGTATTATCATGGGAGATAGTTCTAAAAATGAACTTATGCACACCATAAGTTTTGCTTAGAGAAATACTTGATAGGGGAAGAGGGGGGTCATTAGACCCTTTGAAAAATCAATACAAACTATGAACCTACTCTCCAAAAAAATGTACACAGCAGACACATCACATAAATTTTTACTTATAATCTCAGAGGATCTAAACCAATCTACAATGTTTATGGTGTTGTAAATAAGGTGTATATTCAAAGTTTTCCATATCTTTTATATTACATTACTTTTAACTTATGTATTTTTCTTTTAGCATTTTAAGTCTTCCTTGAATTTAGGTGAGAATTAAGTCAAAAACCTGTAACTTCCAGAATACTGAATTTGTTGGACTGCTTTCTTTAGGAACATTTACTTGGAAATATTCTATCTCAGAAATGTACCAGATTATAAAAATGGCTGCATATGCTTTGCTACTCCTCCCCTCATCTGAGCTAGCCTGTGTCTGATTTGACAGTTTCCAGACGCAAACTTTAAGAGGACTAGCGGCTCCTGCCTTGCTCTGTTGGACCCCTTAGCTACCATGTAAAGCAAGAGAAGGGACTATTTGAACCCAGGCTTATAGGCATCTGCACCAGGTACCAGGCTTGTCAGTGAAACCATCTTGGACCCACCATACCAGTTGCTGGTGAAATTCTGCTAGTCTACTAAATGACCCTAATCAACACTTCAGCATAGAAAAGCCACCTAAAAGTCACCTTGGGGTGCCTGGTTGGCTCAATGGGCTAATAAGCCTCTGCCTTCAGCTCAGGTCATGGTCTCAGGGTCCGGGCATCAAGACCCACATCAGGCTCTCTCCTCAGCAGGGAACCGATTTCCCTTTCTGTCTCTGCCTGCCTCTCTGCCTGCTTGTGATGTCTCTCTCTGTCAAATAAATAAAATCTTAAGAAAAAAAGAAATGAAAAGTCATCTAGTCAAGGCTTACCTAAATTTTCTGACAGTAGTGTGAGCATCATAAAATGATTGTTCTTTTAAGGTAGTAAGTTTTGGGGCAGTTTGTTGTGAAATGATAAATAACCAGAACAGAACCCAGAGTCTAAAGAACCCAGAGTGTAACCAAAAAATTAGCGTGAATAGAGTATTCATGCTTATTTCCTCCACTGTGGTGGTTTTTACTGATGCATCATTCAACAAATATTTATTGACATTTACTGTGTGTCAGCACTTTTTTATGTGCTTGCTGGGAACCCATGGTAAATAGGACAGGCAGTCCCAGCTTTCCTGAAGTTTATACCTTCGAGGAGAAGAGAAAAATAAATAAGTAGACAAAAATAAAGTCTGTACTTTCAGATAAGGGTAAGTACTACACAGAAAATAAAGGAGCCTAATGAGATAGAGGCTAGCTGGGGAGGAAGGGGTGGAAGTATTGTAAATAAGTGACTTGAGAAGGAGACATTGAGCTGGGACATGGATTTGAGAAGGAGCCAGCAAGTATAAAGGCCCTGATATGGTTACGAGTTAAACATATCCAGGGAAGGGGCGCCTGGGTGGCTCAGAGGGTTAAGCCTCTGCCTTCGGCTCAGGTCATGATTCCAGGGTCCTGGGATCAAGCCCCATATCAGGCTCCCTGCTCAGCGGGAAACCTCCCTCTCCCACTCCCCCTGCTTGTATTCCCTCTATCGCTGTGTCTCTCTCTGTCAAATAAATAAATCTTTAAAAAAAAACAAAAACCATATCCAGGGAATAGCCAGAAAGCCAGTTTGATGACTGGTACAGAATTAACAAGTGGAAGTGATAGGAGATTGATTTGGGCGAAGGTGATGGGAGATATCCCCCAGAGACTTAGGCCCTAACAAGAAGTTTTATTCTAAGTGTAATGGGAAGGCTTTGTAAGATTTTAAGCCCAGAGATTGCTATGATCCCGTCATTCTTTTTTTTTTTTTTTTATGTTCAGTTAGCCAACACATCGTATCATTTTTAGTCTTGGTATTTCTTGACCAGAAAGAAAAAAAAAAAGACTACTACGTGTTTTATGGCAAAATAAGATACCCATTTGTTTTCCATGGCAGAGGAATCTGAGGAGTATTAAAAACATTACCAGGGGCACCTGGGTGGCTCAGTGGTTAAGCATCTGCCTTTGTCTCAGGTCATGGTCCCAGGGTCCTGGGATCAAGCCCCTCATTGGACTCCCTGCTAGTGGGAAACCTGCTTCTCCCTCTCTCAATCCCCCTGCTTGTGTTCCCTCTCTCGATGTGTCCCTCTCTGTCAGATAAGTAAATAAAATCTTTGAAAAAAATTACCAAATATGATTTGTTTTACTCGTCTATAGGGGAACAACGGTCTCTTATTAAATTAGTTTCTGTACAGTAACTGCATCTGGATTTTAACCCTTACTGGACACTACTCGATTTTAGCATCTAGTTTGAACTTATTCCAGGCAAAAGACGAGCCTATGTGCACCGTCCATCTCTGTGGCATCTCTTTGACAATGAGAACAAAGGAATAGGTCATAACTACTTCCATGCCTCAGTATTAATTAAAAGATGCAGTAATGACTTTCCAGGAAATTGAGGATACACAAAGAACGTAACATGCTAGGGCTGCTGATTTTTTAGAGAGATACAGAAAGGTCATTTTTTGGTGATGTAAAACATTAGCTAATGAAGATTCTTGGCATGTTTTCTTAAAAATATTTTCATCAAGTTTTCCACCATGCTCTCCTTAGCTGTTAGTTCAGTTCTTCTTTGTATAAATATTTCTCAAACCAGCTGATCAATAAGTAAGACTATTAATTAATTGTAGAGTGACATTGGTAACAGATAATATAGCAATTGAATAAGCACTGAAATTTCCAGAATTAAGGGCATCTATTAAAAGCCTAAAATATTTTTAAGTAATTTTTTAAAAATTTATATTTTTTGAGAGAGGAAGAGAGAGAGAGCATGAGTGGGGGCAGAGGAGCAGAACGAGAAGGACAAGCAGACTCCACGGTGAGCAGGGAGTCTGATACAGGGCTTCATCCCAGGACCCCGAGATCGTGACCTGAGCCGAAGGCAGACGCCAAACCAACTAAGCCACTCAGGCACCCCTTAAATATTTTTAATAATGATTTGAGAGCTAACACAAAGAAGACACATTTTTAAGAGATATATTATATATTGGATCTGTTACCTGATGCTCACTGGCCTTGTTTATCCTTAAAAGAAAGAGTTTCAGGGAAAACGTCAACAAAGCCAGTCTTGTGAAAGTCAAGGATCTCTTTCCCTCCCCCACTTAGGGGTATATCACTAGTGAATGAATTATTTCCATTCAATGAAGAACCCTCACCACAAAAGTTAGAATGTTGACATTACCATCTTTACTGGTATGTTTCTCAACTTGTAAATAATTAAATTATGTATGTAATAATTGGCTCTTTTTCTGTAACATATATAGAGAATTAAATTGTCCTCCTGAAATGACTAAAAACTGTGTATTAGTTAAAAAGCACCTGTTTGAATTTTGGTCATCCTTTATAATCTCATCACTACCACATGTAAGTGGAAAACAACTGTTTGATATAAATTCTCAGCATTAATACCACTGCCTTAGTTAACTTATCTGTGTGATAGAAATAGCTCTTCACTTGGAGTCTTTTTAAAATCCTTTTCAGGGGCACAATAATTCCATTGTCTTTCACACAGTTTTTGTTTTTTTTTTTTTTAAGAATTTCTATTTACTTATTTAAGAGAGAGCATGAGAGGGAAGAGGTCAGAGGGAGAAAGACTCCCCACTGAGCAGGGAGCCTGATCCGGGACTCGATCCTGGGACTCCAGGATCATGACCTGAGCCAAAGGCAGTCACTTAACCAACTGAGCCACCCAGGCGCCCTTCACATAGATTTTTATAAGTCAACAGAAATCAATCGAATTTTCACTGTGCAACAACAAATGTGACTTTCTGCCCTCTAGATAAATATTAGCATGTCCCGCTTTGTCAAGGTTTATTGGAACATATTCCTTATAGAAAACAGTCTGTTAGGTAGCTTATCCCTTTCTGTATTTATGATGACTGCGGATTTAGCCTGTGACGTTGACCTTGTAATCCATTTATGAGCATAATCATTAAGTCATAATCTGTCACCATGATAGTGCACATATTCTAATTTAGGAAATTAGGCACTATGTCATTTATCTTAATTCTTGGATAATATCCAATTAGCCTTCTTAATATGATTATGCTTTAGTAATCGAAATTATCATTAACTTGCCTGATGATTTTTACAAACGATAATAATAAAAAGTTTTCCCCAAATATATCAGTATCTTCACTTAAGTTAGAAGAAATAATGCATTTAAAATACCAAATTTAACAAAAAGCATATAACTTTACTGTTGACATACACATTTGGTTATATACACAGTGTGTCACAAGCTGTGGATTAATTTCCTAAAATAGTCATTGGCAATTTTAAGAGTGTTTACAGACAGAGCAACAGGAATGCCAACAGCATTTTGCAGTGATAATAGATTTATGATTAGGATAATCTTTCATTCTCCAAACCCTACAACTCAAAGAAATTCCAGAATTTTTGTTTTTGTTGCTTTATACAAACAATGTAAAGCCTAGCAAATATAGGAAACTACCATCAGTTATTTGAAAATTGCTGCTATAGTAAGAATGACCACATATCTGTAAATTGTAAACCTTTAAGACTCTTGAGAATCCAAGCCTCCATAATATATGCCCCGAACCCTCATTCATATCCCAACAATGTTTGCCATAAAAAAATGTTTTTAACCTCCATGGAAATCTCACAGATCATCTTTCTTGACATGTAATTCAAATAATATTGAATATAATCAACATGCAGAGTAGTGTATATGAGGAGTAAAAAAAAATCTTAGGAATGGACACAAGTCAGAATAGAAAAACACATGAAAAGAGAATTTCAATAAATTCACATCTTCAGTAAAATATACAGCAAAAATCTTACTCAGATAAAGTCTAATTCATTGCCACAAAAAGGATATAAGCAGTAGTTTTTAACATATCAATTTAAACTGTTAGCTGCTGTAGAAAAAGTTAATCTTGCTTTAAGACAAATGAGGCCTGGGGCGCCTGGGTGGCTCAGTGGGTTAAAGCTTCTTCCTTCAGCTCAGGTCATGATCCCAGGGTCCTGAGATTGAGCCCCACATCGGGCTCTCTGCTCAGCAGGGAGCCTCATTCCCTCTCACCCCCTCTCTCTGCCTGCCTCTTTGCCTACTTGTGATCTCTGTCTGTCAAATAAATAAATAAATAATCTTAAAAAAAAAAAAAAAGACAAATGAGGCTAAGTGCTCTGGACTCTAAATTTTATTTTATTTTTTTTAAGATTTTGTTTATTTATTTGACAGACAGAGATCACAAGTAGGCAGAGAGGCAGGCAGAGAGAGAGGGGGGAAGCAGGCTTACTGCTGAGCAGAGAGCCCAATGTGGGGCTCCATCCCAGGACCCTGAGATCATGACACGAGCCGAAGGCAGAGGCTTTAACGCACTGAGCCACCCATGCGCCCCTCTACATTTTAGAATATACCTGGTTTGATGCCTTTATGTAATATTATCTTTAGCTCTAGGATGGTGGTAAGCATTGTAATTGGTAAAGTAAATACAGCAGGTCACTAATAGCTGGGATTCCTTAGACATTTTTTAGAAAACATTTCTTTTAATTTGAGTGGGATTTGCAAAACTTAATATTACTATATGTTGAAGAGCACTGTTATAAAAAAGAATCACCACTATAGTTGAATTCCCCTCTTTTCCCTTCTTCCACCAAGCGGCATAATCTAAATCTGGTCAGGAGAGCACAGCAGACAAACCACAGTTGAGAAACGTTCTGCAAAATAACGGACCAGTATTCATCAACAATGTCAAGGTCATGAAAGAAAAGGGAAAAATGAGGACTGAAAATACGTATTAACTAAATGCAATGTGGGATCCTGGACAGAAAAAAAGACATTAGAAGAAAAATGAGTAAAATTTGAATAAGGTCCATACTTCAATAAATAGATCATAGCATAGTATCCTGGGTTTTTTTTTAAAGATTTTATTTATTTATTTGAAAGACAGAGATCACAAGTAGGCAGAGAGGCAGGCAGAGAGAGAGGAGGAAGCAGGCTCCCTGCTGAGCAGAGAGCCCGATGTGGGGCTCGATCCCAGGACCCTGGGGTCATGACCCAAGCCGAAGGCAGAGGCTTTAACCCACTGAGCCACCCAGGCACCCCAGTATCCTGGTTTTGATCACTGTAAGTGATTATATCAGTTAACACGAACAAAACGGAAGGATATGTGTGAACTCTCCGTAATATTTTTGCAACTTTTCTATAACTTTTTTCAGTTTAAAAAAAAAAAAAGATGAGCCCAAGGTCGATGGTTGTGTTTGAACAAATAGGATTGAAGGTTCTAGGAAAGAGGAATTTGGGGGCATATTACGTCTGACTTATCTATTAGACTTGGGATGAAAGAAATAGTCATGAGCGAAGAAATCAGAAAATGTGTAGTTATATCTAAATAAAATATAAAATGGCTGTGAAGTTTAATGAAATTGTAAGAAGGATCCTTTGCTTAAAAAACTTGAAGACACAATTAATCAATAACTAATAACCTGAAACTTATAGTTCTATGATTTCAACAAAACATTTCTCTAGAAGTACTTCCTTTTTTTAAAGATTTATTTATTTACCCTATGACTCAGCGATTGCACTATTGGTTATTTGCCCCAAGGATACAAATGTAGTGACCCAAAGGGGCACCTGTACCTCATTGTTTATAGCAGTAATGTCCACAATAGCCAAACTATGGAAAGAGCCCTGATGTCCATGGACAGATGAATGGATAAAGAAGATGTGAGGTATAATGTATATATTACAGTATTCCATTCCATTCCATTTATATTCCATATAAACATATAATATATATAAAAATATCTCATATTGTATGGAATGGAATATTACTCAGCCATCAAAAATGAAATCCTGCCATTTGCAATGATGTGGATGGAACTAGAGGGTATTATGCTAAGCAAAATAAGTCAATTAGAGAAAGACAATTATCATATGATCTCATTCATGTGAAGAATTTAAGAAACAAATAGAGGGGGCGCCTGGGTGGCTCAGTGGGTTAAGCCGCTGCCTTCGGCTCAGGTCATGATCTCAGGGTCCTGGGATCGAGTCCCACATCGGGATCTCTGCTCGGCAGGGAGCCTGCTTCTCTCTCTCTCTCTCTCTCTCTCTCTCTCGCTGCCTGCCTCTCTGCCTACTTGTGATCTCTTTCTCTCGCTGTCAAATAAATAAATAAATAAATAAAATCTTTAAAAAAAAAAAAGAAACAAATAGAGGATCATAGGGGAAGAGAGGAAAAAATGAAACGACAAAATCAGAGAGAGAAAGACAAACCATAAGACACTCTTAATCATAGGAAGCAAACTGAGGATTGCTGGAGGGAAGAGGGGTGGGGGGTGGGGTAAGTGAGTGATGGACATTAAGGAAGGCATGTGATATAATGATCACTGGGTATTGTACAAGACTGATGAATCACACACCTGTAGCTCTGAAACTAATAATACATTACACAATTAATATAATTTAAATTAAAAAAAGAAAAGAAAAGATTTTTTTATTTTGGAGAGAGAGAGCACGCAGGAGGGCGGGGCAGAGGGAGAGAGAGAGACTCTCAGTCAACTCCCTGCCAAGTGTGGAGCCGATGTGGGGCTCCATCTCACAATCCTAAGGTCATGACCCAAGACAAAATCAAGAATCAGACACTCAACCCCCTGAGCCACCCAGGTGTAGAAGTATTTCTTTCTTTTTTTTTTTGAAGATTTATTTATTTGACAGAGAGAGATCACGAGTAAGCAGAGAGGCAGGCAGAGAGAGAGGAGGAAGCAGGCTCTCTGCCGAGCAGAGAGCCCGATGTGGGGCTCGATCCCAGGACCCTGAGATCATGACCTGAGCTGAAGGCAGAGGCTTAACCCACTGAGCCATCCAGGCGCCCCTAGAAGTATTTCTTGACGAAATACTTTTTTCTCTTGGTTTCAATGACATCTGTAGTCTCCCAGTTTTTTCCTTCTTCAACAGCCACACTTAGGACTGTTGTGTTCATTGCTCCTGATCTTCTTGTCTCTTTAACACTTGATTGTCCTAGAGCCCATGTCTCTACTCACCACCTGGTGACCATCTAATCTCATACCTTTATATAGTACCTGAAAACTGACACTTTCAAATTTCTATCAACTGCCGATTTTTCCTATAAACCTCCAAGTTGTATATTCATTTTCCAACTTCACATCTCCACTTGGCTATCTAGTAGATACATGAAAGTTAGTACGTCCAACACTAAATTCTTGACCCTCGGTCACAAACCTGCATCTCAACTGATAGCCCCTCCATCCTTCTTTTTGTTCAAAAATTTTGAAGAAATCTTCAACTCTCGCTTGCTTGCTCTCTTGCTCTCTCACTTTCTATCTCTCCTCCCCTTCAAGTCCTCCCCTCGCTACCACACACATTCAAACCATCCACGAATTCTATTGGCTCTATCTTCAAAATCCAACCAGAACCCAACAAATCTCATTAGTCTACCAGTACCATGCAGGTCTAAGCTACCATCATGTCTCCCCTGTCATCATCTCTTGACTGATCACCATGATTCTGCCTCTGTTCCACCTACAGGACGGTCTGAACACAGTATCCACAGTGATTCTTTTCACCTGTGGTTAGATCATGTCACTCTCAGCTGAAAACTTTACAGTGTTCCTCTTCTTGGTAAGAGTATAACACAAGGGTGCCTGGGTGGCTCAGGTCATGATCCTGGAGTCCTGGGATCAAGTCCCATGTTGGGCTGCTTGCTCAGCCGGAAATCTGCTCCGCCCTCTTCCCCTTCCCCTGCCCCTTCATGATCTCTCTCTCTCTCCCTCTCTCTCTCAAATAAATAAGTAAAATCTTCTTTTTAAGAAAAGAGTATGAGGGGCACTTGGGTGGCTCAGTGGGTTAAAGCCTCTGCCTTTGGCTCAGGTCATGATCCCAGGCTCCTGGGATCGAGCCCCACATTGGGCTCTCTGCTCTGCGGGGAGCCTGCTTCCTCCTCTCTATCTCTGCCTGCCTCTCTGCCTACTTGTGATCTCTGTCTGTCAAATAAATAAATAAAATATTAAAAAAAAAAGAGTATGAAACAGGGGCACCTGGGTGGCTTAGTAGGTTAAAGCCTCTGCTTTCGGCTCAGGTCATGTTCTCAGCATCCTGGGATCAAGCCCCGTATTGGGCTCTCTGCTCAGCGGGGAGGCTGCTTCCCTTCCTCTCTCTCTGTCTGCCTCTTTGTCTACTTGTGATCTCTCTTTCTGTCAAATAAATAAAATAGTTTTAAAAAGAAGAAAAAAGTATGAAACAAATTCCTCCCCATCCCCCTGCACCATCTGGTCCCATTACACGCTCTGTAATTACTGCCTCCTACACGCAATCGTTCCACTGCGGTCACAGCTCTTCATTTTTTCTGAAAGGTACCAGACCTGATTCTGTTTCAAGGACTTTTCACTCACTACTCATTACGGGCCTAGAGTGCTCTTCTCTGATAGCCATATGGATCATCCCTCATCACTTCGAAGTCTCTATTCACAATCAAAGATGACTAAGCTCCAGCACCGTGAGTGAAAGGCCAGCAGAAACAACGTAAAGCAGATTTAAATTCCAGACAATTACCAATTCAAAATAGAGAACAGCTGTGTATGGAGTATTTACCGACATAATCACGATGAGTAATATTTGCGTGTGTTGGACTTCAGTTTAGGAAACAGAAATCCTTCTGGGTATTTCTTTCAGAAAAGGGTTTTGTTGTTGTTGTTGTTTTCACAGAGAATTAATTTGGTACTTAATATGCTGGAAGGGCAGGCATTGAAGAAATGAAGCCAGACACCATCACTAGACTTCAAGCTTTAGGGTCACACTTGGAAACTGTAACTGCTGGCGTTGCTGTTGCTACCACTGCCTCCCACACTGTCACAACCTCCCACACTGGTGAACTTGGAGCCCGGCCAGGGAACACGGAGCTGACGGCTACAAACACTTGTGATGCTGGAGGTGGGGCATCAGCTTCTACCATCTCTGTCTCCCTTCAACAGTTTACATGAAACTGACCCCCAATCTAGAATTCTAAACTCAACCAAGCAATCGAACAAATGTGTGGTGGGAAAGGCCTGTAATTTCCCCTCCCTCCAAAATGTATTCCCTATGTAACATTTTTCAGGAAATTTCTGGAAAATGTGCTTCCCCAAAAGCAAGAGAACATAATCATAATGTACCACAATACTCAGCAATGAATAATCTTTATATAAAGATAATGTAAACCCTAAATATCAATTTCACCAAAAAGGTAAATTTTCTTACCAACATGAAATGATAAAATAAGAAAACTAAATCTTTATCTACCATAATAGCAAATCAGTAGATAGTCTAAAATTAATTAATTGAAAGATAGCAGCACCTGAATATTATACAAAGTATAAATATGGAAATGTATAAATTCTAGAACAATGAAAAAGTTGAAAGAGGGGAAGGGGACTTGGGGGAATAAATACCCTAATAAATAGAAAAATTAATTTTAAAAAGACCACACATGAAAAACAAAATAAAGTCCTAAAAAGAAAATATAAGAGAATATCTTTATAATTTTATTTTTTTACTATTAACATTTATATATTATTTGTTTCAGGGGTACAGGTCTGTGATTCATTAGTCTTACACAATACACAGTGCTCACCAACAACACATACCCTTCCCAGTGTCCATCACCCAGTCACCCCAACACTCCTACCCCCCCACCTCCAGCAATCCTCAGTTTGTTTCCTGAGATTAAGAGCCTCTTATGGTGGGATGCCTGGGTGGCTCAGTTGGTTAAGTGTCTGCTTTTGGCTCACATCATGATCCCAGGGTCCTGGGATCAAGTCCTACATCAAGTTCCCTGCTTAGTGAGGAGCCTGCTTTTCCCTCTGTCTGCTGCTGCTCCCCCTGCTTGTGCTCTCTCTCTGACAAATAAATAAAAATAAATAATTCTTTTTTAAAAATGAGTCTCTTATGCTTTGTCTTCTTCTCTGGTTTCTTCTTGTTTTACTTTTTCCTCCCTTCCTCTATGATCCTCTGCCTTGTTTCTCCAATTCCACTTGTTTGTAATAGAAAAAAATGGAAAAACTTGAGTGTTTGCCAGTAGGTAAATGGTTAAATAAATAAAATGTGGTGCACTGACGCCGTGGAATATTATGAATCTATTGCAAAAGATTGAGCTAGACATATGTATACTGACAGTGAAACGTCTTTTTTTCTATCTTATTTTTTTAGTTTTTTGTTTCTTTTATTGACATATAATGTATTATTTGCCCCAGAGGTACAGATCTGTGAATCATCAGTCTAACACAGTTCACAGCACTCACCATAGCATATACCCTCCCCAATGTCCATCACCCATCCACCCTGTCCCTACTCTCACCCTCCAGCAACCTCGGTTTGTTTCCTGAGATTAAGAGTCTCTTATGGTTTGTCTCCCTTCCCAGTCCCATCTTGTTTCATTTTTCCCCCTATAACTCCCTGCCCTCCCTCTCAAATTCTTCATATCAGAGAGATTGTAGGAGAATTCTTTCTCTGATTGATTTATTTCGCTTAGCATAATACCCTCTAGTTCCATCCACATCGTCTGACCGTGAGAGATGTTCACAATAAATTATTAAGAGAATAAAGCATGTTCTGGAACACCTTGTGTGGTGTGTGATCATGTTTATGTTTTTAAAAATATTAAAAATGTGCGTGGAGTGTGGGGGGAGATGCATGTGTTAGTGTTAACTGGTGAGACCTCAACATTTTGCTCCATGTTCTTTTATTTTTATTCTTTTAAAACCACCTCTTAATAATATCCAAAATATATAAATAACTTAGATTACTCATCACCAAAAATACAAATAATCCAATTAAAATGGACAGAAGACATGAAAGACATTTTCCAGAGAAGATACCCAGATGGCCAACAGACACATGAAAAGATGCCCAACATCACTCATCATCAGGTTAGTGTAAATAAAAAACCACAGTGAGATACCGCTTCACACCTGTCAGAATGACTAAAATCAAAACCACAAAAAACAAGTGTTCACGAGGATGTGGAGAAAAAGGAACACTCATGCACTATTGGTGGGAATGTGCACTGATGAAGCCACTGTGGAAAACAGCATGATGTTTCCTCAGAAAGTTAAAAGCAGAACTACCACATGATCCAGTAATTCCATTACTGAGTATTTACCAAAGAATACAAAAACACTAACTCAAAAAAATAGATGCACTCCTATGTTTATTGCAGCATTATTTATAATAACCAAAATATGGAAGCAGTCCAAGTGTCCACCAATAGATGAATGGGTAAAGAAGATATGGTGTGTGTGTATATATATATATATACACACACACACATAGATATATATGCACACACACACACAATGGAATAATAGTCATAAAAAAGAGTGACTTAAAAAATAAAAATTAAAAAAAGAATTAAATCTTGCCATTTGCAACAACATGAATGAATCTAGAAGGCATAATGCTAAGTGAAATAAGTCAGAGAATGACAAATGCCATACAATTTCACTTATATGTGGAATTTAAGAAACAAAACAAATGAACAAAGGAAAAAAGAGACAAATTAAAAAACAGACTCTTAGATACAGAGAACAAACTAGTGGTTACCAGAGGGGACATGGGTGGGAGAATGGGTGAAATAGGTGAAGGAGATTAAGAGGACAATTGTCATGATGAACACTAAGTATAGAATTATTTTGCTTTGTTCTGGGGTTTTTTAAATAAAATTTATTTTTAAGTTGTATCTACACCCAGTGTGGGGCTCAAACCCACAACCCTGAGATCAAAGTTCACATGCTCTATCATCTGACCCAGCCAGGTGCCCCTAGAATTGTTAAATCATTATATTTTACACCTGAAACTAATATAACACTGTAAGCTAATTGTACTTTAATTTTCAAAGTAAATACATATATTTTTTAAAAATCCACCTCTTGGGGTGCCTGGGTGGCTCAGTGGGTTAAGCCTCTGCCTTCGGCTCAGATCATGATCTCAGGGTCCTGGGATCGAGCCCCACATCAGGCTCTCTGCTCAGCAGGGAGCCTGCTTCCCCCCTCTCCCTCTGCCTGCCTCTCTGCCTGCTTGTGATCTCTCTCTGTGTGTGAAATAAAATCTTAAAAAATAAAATAAAATAAAATCCACCTCTTAGAGACACCTGGGTGACTCAGTTGGTGAGGCGTCAGCCTTCGGCTCAGTCAGAATCCCAGGGTCCTGGGATCGAGCCCCACATCAGGCTCCCTGCTCAGCAGGAAGCCCGCTTCTCCCTCTCGCACCTCACCTGCTTGTGTTCCCTCTCTTGCTGTCTCTCTCTCTCTGTCAAGTAAATAAATAAAATCTTAAAAAAAATAAAATTAAAAAAAAGAAATGAAAGTTAGGTATCTACTCAGATCTACTAATCAGTCTCCAGAGGTGGAGACTGAATATGTGGTATTTTTTAAAGTCCAAGAAGTGATTCTGATGCACAACAAAAATGGAGACTATGGGAAACTGTATGGCAATTCCTCAAAAATTAAATATAGAAGCACCACATGATCCAGCAATTCCACTTCTGGGTATATAGTCCAAGGAACTGAAAGCAGGAACCCTAACAGATATGTAGACACTCGTGTTCATCGCAGCAGTATTCACAGTAGTTGAAAGGTAGAAGCAACCCAAATGATCATCAACAGATAAATAAATAGACAAAATGTGGTATATCCATACAATGAAATAGTATTCAGCCCTAAAAAGGAATTAATTTCTGACACCTGCCACAACATGGATGAAACTTGAAGACATAATGTTAAGTTTAATAAACCAGACACAAAATACAAGTATTACATGATTATACTTCCGTGAGGAACCTGGTATAGTCAGATTCATATAGACACAGAAAGTAGATTGGTGGACGCCAGGGTTTAAAGGAAGGGAAAATGGGGAGTTATTTAATGGATGCAGAGCTTCGGTTTGGGAAGTTGAAAGAGTTCTGGAGATGGGTGGTAATAATGGTTGCACAACACTGTGAATGTTCTTAATGTCACTAAACTGTACACATAAAATGGTTAAAATGGGGAGCACCTGGCTGATGCAGTTGGTAGAGCATGCGACTCTTTATCTGGGGGTTGTGAGTTCAAATCACTCATTCATTGGGTGTAGAGCTCACTTTTAAAAAATGTTAAGGGGCACCTGGGTGGCTCAGTGGGTTAAAGCCTCCACTTTTGGCTCAGGTCATGATCCCAGGGTCCTGGGATTGAGCCCCACATCGGGCTCCCTGCTCAGCAGGGAGCCTGCTTTCCTCCCTCTCTCTCTGCCTACCTCTCTGCCTACTTATGATCTCTGTCAAATAAATATATAAAATCTTTAAAAAATGTTAAAATGGTAAATTTTATGTTATATATTTTTACACAATAAAAAATGTTTTTAAAAACTTGAGAAAAATTACATTTTTACCTCTTACTACAATGGTTCATCTCCATTTATTTTCAGAGCTTCAACGATTGTCTATATACCAATAATGTCCACATTATATTTTCAGAGAAGATCTCTTCTCAAACATTAATCTCAAATAGCTACCTGCACATTGGATACCTAATACCTCAAACTCAAAGTTTTAACATATTTAAAATACCATCTTTTTTTTTTTTTTTAAGTAGGCTTCATGCCCAGCACCAAGGCCAACCTGGGTCTTGAACTCGTGACCTTGAGATCAAGACTTGAGCTGAGATCAAAACTCAGATATTTGGCCAACTGAGCCCAGTGCCCCTACCATCTTCTTTTCAAAGTCCACCGTGTTCTCAATTTCACTCAGTTGTCTAAGTCAGAAAACTGGGTCATCATCTTTCCTCTCCTAAACTCAATCTCAACATTCAGTTGGTTATTGAGGCCTGGTGATATTTTCTTTCAGTTACTACCTGAACTTGTCTGTTTCTCTCCATCTGAAATGCTGCTACCTTTGTTTAAGCCACGTCATTTTTCATTCAGATTAACAGAAGAGCCACTTAACCATGCTCCCCACTTCCAATAGTACCTACTTCCTGCACTCATTGCCAGAGTGTTTCTCCTAAAATGCAGACCTAATCATGTCACTCTCTCGTGGTAGAGAACACCAGCTAAACACGAAACTTTCTGCCCCCCCCTCCATGCATTAACTATAGAATGTAGAATGATTGCCCAGGCAAGGGATTCATGTTGTCCACCTTGCATCTAGAGGTGGCCCCATGACTAGTGTTTGCCAGTGGAATCTAATCAGAAATTGTGTATGCTACTTTCAGGCAAAGCTTTTCAGAAGATTTCCTCTTCTACTTGCTGAGTGCAGGGGGTAAGACTCCTGTGAGGCCTCCAAGGGTAGCAGAACTATAGCCATAAGCACCCTGGTCTCTGAATCACAGAGATGAGCCACTGAAAACCTGGGCACTCCTTCTTCAGACAAATGTGTGACATATGGCCTTCTGTTTGGGCCTCGACTTCGTATTTTGGAGTCTGTTTGTACAGTGGTATGCTGCCTTGCCTACTTGCTTAAAATACTGTCAATGGTTGCCTATCTCTTTCAAGATAAAGCTTAAATTCCAGTAACATGATTCACGAAGTCCTTTATGATCTGCCTTCTGCCAATCTCTGCAAGTCATTTCTTGCCATTTCCTACTAACTCTTAAGACCTGGGTGTCCTGAACCACTTGACAAACTTTTGCATCTCTGGGACTTCCGATATGCTACTCCATATACATGGGATAGCCTCCCTTTCTCTTTCTCTCTTTTCTTCTGCCTAACATTGCATCATTCTTCATTTCTTAGGATTTTTTTAGAGTTTTCGGGCACCTCTACACCACCTTCCAACTACACATACGCATGTGTGCATGTGTGCACACATCCCACTGGCTTATATAGACCTCCTATGTTTTTCTATAAAATCTCTGAATACTGTAACATATTCAATTCACTTGTTCATCTATCTATTTCTATTTTTTAACTGAGGTATAGTTGACACACAGTAGCTAGAGTAGCGTCCCGTGTGCAACATAGAAATCAACAAACATACATTACGTTCTGCTCACTACAAGTGTAGCAACCATCTGTCACCAGCCTATACACTGACTATATTCCCTCTGCTGTACTTTTATCCCTATGACTTATTCATTCCATAACTGAAAGTCCATATCTCCCCCTTCCCTTCACTCATTTTCCCTAGACCCTACCTTCCTACTCTCTGGCAACCTTGAGTTTGTTCTCTGTATTTATGGGACTAGTTCTGCTTTGGGGTGGTTTATTCATTTGTTTTGTTTTTTAGATTCCACTTCTAAGTGAAATCATGTGGTATTTGTCTCTCTCTGCCTTCTTTCACTTAGCCTAATAGCCTCACATCTATCCACATTGTCGCAAATGGCAAGATCTCATCCTTACCTATACCTGAGTAATAGCCCATTTCATATATATGCATAAATATTTATTTATATGTGTATATGTGTGTGCATAAATATTTATTTATATGTGTATGTGTATGTGTGTGTGTGTGTGTGTGTATCTCACATCTTTAGCCACTCACCTATGGATGGATACCTGGGTTGCATTCATGTCTTGGCTATGGTAAATAATGCTGCAATAAACACAGAGGTGCATATATCTTTTCAAATTCGTGTTTTGGGGGTTTTTTGGGGTAAATATCCAGTGGTGAAATTGCTGGATCATATGGTGTTTCTACTTTTAAATTTTTGAGGAAACTTCATACTCTTTCCGCAGTGGGCGCACCAGTGTACATTCCCACCAACAGTGCAAGAGGGTTCCCTGTTCTCCACGTTCTCACCAGCATCTTCAGTTTTAAATCCCAATCTCCAACAAAGGGCTTGACCCACAAGAGATGATCAATAAAGATTTGTGAAATGAATAAAGGAATGATGAATTCTGGCCTCTACTCTACTAGTCTTGAAACACTTAACTGTAAAATAAAGCTCTAAATAGATGATTTCTACGAACCCTTCCTGTTATAAACTTCTGTCATTTGTATAAAGTGTTATGAAGAGACGTTTTGGATACAGAATTCCTAGAGAGCATGTATCTGTCCCACTCACTTGGTACCTGGTAGGTACAATTCTTTATCTTAGACATTTTATGGTTTTTATTACGTTTCTTCTTGGCTAAGCTATAAGTTCTTTTTTTTTTTTAAAGATTTTATTTATTTGACAGACAGAGATCACAAGTAGGCAGAGAGAGAGGAGGAAGCAGGCTCCCCGTTGAGCAGAGAGCCCGATGTGGGGCTCGATCCCAGGACCCTGGGATCATGACCTGAGCCGGAGGCAGAGGCTTTAACCCACTGAGACACCCAGGTGCCCCAACCTATAAATTCTTTTCGGAGACAAGAACATATATATTCTCTCCTAGAACTTAATATGGGCCGTTTTATAAGTAAAATAGTCAATAAATATTTGATAATTTTTCAGGAAAAATTAAGCCCCCATTCTGATTCATTAAATCATGATAACTGTTTCATAAATTCACGACCTAGTTTCATAAATATCTGAGAATTCTTTAAGCTTCAGTATTAAGTCATTATCATAAAGGTTTCTTCATATTTTTCCTCATTCATTCTTTCAAAAAGCATGTTTTTACTATGTAAAATATACATCCCATAAAATTAACCATTGAGCCATCTTTAGCTGTAGACTTCAGTGGCATTGACTACATTCACGTTGTTGTGCAACCCACAATATCCATCCCCAGAACTTTCTCATCCTCCTGAACTAAAACTCTGTAGCAGTTAAATGGTAAATCCTCATTCACCCTGTCCCCAGGCCCTGGCAACCACCATTCTGTTTTCTGTGTCTATATGAATTTGACAATTTCAGGTACCTCATAGAAGTATAATCATGTAATACTTGTTCTGGGGCCTGGGTGGCTCAGTTGATTAAGCATCTACCTTCAGCTCAGGTCATAATCTCGGGGGCCAGGGATTGAGTCCTGCATCAGGCTCCCTGCTCGGTGGGGAGCCTGCTTCTCCTTCTGCCTCTGCCTATCTCTCATGAATAAATAAATAAAATCTTTTAAAAAAATCATATAGGGGTGCCTGGGTGGCTCAGTGACTTAAAGCCTCTGCCTTCGGCTCCAGTCGTGGTCCCAGGGTCCTGGGATTGAGCCCGCATCGGGCTCTCTGGGCGGCGCGGAGCCTGCTTCCCCCCCTCTCTCTGCCTGCCTCTCTGCCTACTTGTGATCTCTGTCTGTCAAATAAATAAATAAAATCTTTAAATAAAATAAATATAAAAAATAAAATTAAAAATCATATAATACTTGTCTTTTGTGTCTGGGTCATTTCGTACAGCCTTCAAAGTTTCTCCATGCTATAGCATGTGTCAGAATTTAATTCCTTTTAAAGGCTGAGTAATATTCCACTATACACACACCCCCACACACACATTTTGTTTATCCATTTATCTGTTGATGAACATTTAGACTGTTGCTACCTTTTGGCTATTATGAATGATGCTACCATGAACATGGATGGGTGTACAAATATCTGTTGGAGTTCCTGCTTTGAGTTCTTTGGAGAATATATCCAGAAGTAGAATTGCTGGATCATATGGTAATTCTATACTTAATTTTTTGAGGAATTGCCATACTATCTTCCAAAATATCTACACCATTTTACATTCTGACCAGCAATACACAAAGGCTCCAATTTCCCTACATATTCCCCAATTCTTGTTATTTTCTGGTGTCTTTCTTTTTTGCATAGTAGCCGTCCAAATGGGAGTGAAGCTATGGTATTTTTACCTATATGTGTTCTGATTTAAGCAGCTAATGAACTTCCCCTGACAATGATCCAATTCCTTTGTTTTCTCATATGAAATCTGAAATAGTTTAATGATCAGTCATTGGCCACTAGCAAACAAATATTCATTATACATTTCAAAACTTAGCCTTTGTCAAGGCAAATGGGTGGCTCAGTCGGTTAAGCTTCCAATTCTTGGTCTCAGCTCAAGTCTTGACCTCAGGGTTGTGAATTCAAGCCCTGAACTGGGCTCCATGCTGGACATGGAACATAATTAAGAAAAAATTTAGACTTGAAACATTTAAATGGCTCAGTGGGTTGAATGTCTGACTCCTGATTTCAGCTCAGGTCATGATCTCAGGGCCCTGGGATCCAGCCCCAGGTTGGGCTCCACGCCTCTCCTTCCACTTGATATTTCTCCCTAAAGTAAGTAAATAAACCTTAAAAGAAGAATAAGAAAGGTTGCCTGGATGACTCGATCAGTTAAGTGTCTGACTCTTGGTTTTGGCTCAGGTCATGATTTCATGGTCATGAGATCGAGCCCTACATCTGGCTCCACACTCAGTGGGGAATCTGCTTGAAAGCCTCTCTTTCCCTCCCCTCTGCCTCTCCCCTTATTCACTCTCTTTCGCTTTCTTAAATAAATAAATAAATAAATAAATAAATAAATAAAATTATTTTTAAAAAAGAATAAAAGGAAAAAAACAGCCTTTGTTCGTAACTTTTTTTTTTAAATTAATGGACTTTGTCTTGAGAAATTATAGTTACAGGGACTTCTGGGTGGCTCAGTGGGTTAAGTGTCTGCTTTCAGTTCAGGTCATGATGTTGGGATCCTAGGATCGAGTCCCGTACTGGGCTCCTTGTTTGGCAGGAGCCTGCTTCTCCCTCTGTCTGCCTCTCCCCGATATGTGCTCTCTCCTCTCTTCCTTTCTCTTTCTGACAAATAAATACATAAAATCTTTTAAAAAAATTATAGTTACAGACTTCCCATATACCTCTTCAGTCCTTCTCCAGTCCCAGCTTCCCCTATTTTTAACATCTTGCATCAGTGTGGTACGTTTGTTACAACTGATAAGCCAATATTATTAACTAAAGCTCATGGTGTACATTAAGGTTCACTCTTTGTGTTGCATATTCTATGGGTTTTGATAAATGGATCTACCATTACAGTAGCCTACAGAATAATAGCTTCATTGCCCTAAAAATGCCCTGTATTCCATCTGTTTGTTCCTTCCTCAACCTATTCCCTGGCAACCAGTGATCATTTTATAGTTTCCCTTTTACTGTTTCCAGATGATCATATAATTGAAATCATACAGTATGTAGTCCTTATAGATTATCTTCTTTCATTTAATAATATGAATTTAAGTCTTCTCCATGTCTTTTCCTGGCTTGATCATTTCTTTTTATTGCTAAATAATATTTCATTGTCTGGGTGTATCAAGTTGTTTATCCATTCACCTATTAAAAGATGTTGGTTGTTTCTAAGTTTTGACAATTATGAATAAAGGTGCTATAAACATTCATGTTCATATTTTATGAGCACACAAGTTTTTAACCCATTTGGGGAAATACAAAGGTTGTAACTGTTGGATGGTGTGATAAGAGCATGCTTCGTAAGAAATTTAGACATAGTTTTGTAAGAAATTTCCAACCTGTCTTCCAAAATGTGTATAGCATTTTGCATTCCCACCAACAATAAATAAGAGTTCCTGTTGTTCCACATTCTTGCCAGCGTTTGGTGTGGTCAGTGTTTTGGTTGTTAGCCATTCTAATAGGTAAGTAATTGTATCTCATGTTGTTTTAATTTGCAATTCTCTAAGGATATATGATGTGGTATATCTTTTCATATGCTTAATATCTTCTTTGCTAAGGGGTTTGTTCATATCTTTTGACTATTTTTCTAGTTGTTTTGTTGTTGTTGTTGTTGTTGAGTTTTAAGAGTTCTTACACAGTTTGGATACCAGTCCTTTATCTGATATATATCTGTTTTGCAAAGATTTTCTCCTAGTCTGTGGCTTATCTTTTCATTCTCTTAACTGTGTTTTTTGCAAAGCAGAATTTTTTAATGAAGTCCAACTTATCATTTTCTTTTCTATTTTGGGTTGTGTTTTTGGTGTTATATCTAAGAAGTCATCACCAAACCTAAAATCTCCTAGATTATCTTCTCTGCTATCTCCCAGAGTTTTACAGTCTTGCATTTTACGATCTACTATGAGTTTAGGTCTATGATTCACTTTGAGTTAATTTTTGTGCAGTGTGTATAGTCAGTGGCTATATTCATTTTTTTTGCTTGTGAATATCCAGTTGTTCCAGCACCATTTGTTGGAAAGTCTATCCTTTCTTCCTTGAATTGCGTTTGCTCTGTGGCCAAGGATCAAATGACTCTATTTATGTGGGTGTATTTCTGGGATCTCTAGTCTGTTGTGTTGTTCAATGTGTTTGTTCTTTTTTTTAGATTTCATTTATTTATTTGAGAGAGAGAGCAATAGAGCAGGGTGAGGGGCAGAGTGGAGAGGCAGTCTCCCTGCTGAGCAAGGACCCTGATGCAGGGCTCGATCCCAGGACCCTGGGATCATGACCTAAGCCGAAAGCAGATGCTTAACCAACTGAGCCCACCCAGTTGCCCCCAATGTGTCTATTCTTTTGCCAATATTACACTGTCTTCATTACTACAGCTCTAAAGCCTTGAGGTCAAGCAGCATCAGTACTTGGATTATCAGTCCTTTAATATTGTATTGACTGTTCTGGGTCTTGTGGCTTTCCATATAAACTTTAGAATCAGTTTGTCAGTATCCATACAACAATTGGCTGAGATTTTAATTGGGATTGCATTGATCTATAGATCAAATTACAGAGAACTCATACCTTAATAACATTTAATTTTCCTATCCATGTACATGGAATATCTCCCCATTTATTTAGATTTTCTTTCATGTCTTTCATTAGAGTTTTGTAGTTTTCTCATAGATATTGTACATATTTTGTTAGATTTAAACCTAAGTATTTTTTGTGCTAATGTAAATGGTATTGTCTTTTTAATTTCAATTACAATAGTTCATTTCTGGTAAATAAGAAAATAATTGTCTTTTATATATTAACCTCTACCCAATTATAGAGAACAATCTAATGGTTACTAGAAGGGTGGTGGGAGGATGGGTTAAATAGGTGATGGGGTTTAAGGAGTGCATTGTGGGTCTTCTGAGTGGCTCAGTCTGTTGGGTATCCAACTCTTTTACAGGCGGGGAGAGGCATCCAACTCTTGATTTTGGCTCAGGTCATGATCTCGGAGTTGTGGGATTGAGCCCTTCATTCGGCTTCACACTCAGTACAGAGTCTACTTGTCCCTCTCCCTCTGCTCCTCCCCGCAACTCTCTCTCTTCCTCTCTCTCAAATAAGTAAATAAATACAATCTTTAAAAAAAAAAAAAGAGTGCATTTGTGAGAAGCACAGGGTGATGTATGGAACTGTTCAATCACTGTATTGTATACCTGAAACTAATATAACACTGTATGTTAGCTAACTGGAATTAAAATTAAAACTTTTTAAAAAATAAAGTAAAATATTTCAAGTATATATTATATGTGTGTGTGTGTGTGTGTGTGTGTGTGTGTATTAACCTATATTCTGCAACCTTGCTATAGTTGCTTCTTATTTCCAGGATTTCTTTTATTGAGGTTTTAGGATTTTCCATATAGACAATCATTATCATCTATGAACAGACTTTTATTTTTTACTCCCCAATTTTTATACTTTTTGTTCCCTTTCTTGTCTTATTGCATTAGCTAGGACTTCTAGCATGATGTTGAATAGAAGTGGTAAGAGTAGACCCCCTTGCCTTTTTCCTAATCTTTGCAGGAAATGAACTTTTGTTTCTAATATTGGCTAATTTTTCCTTTTATGTTCTTTTTCTATCAAAAATAAAAATTGAGGGTCACCTGAATGGCTCAGTGGGTTAAGCCTCTGCCTTCAGCTCAGGTCATGATCTCAGGGTCCTGGGATCAAACCCCACATCAGGCTCTCTGCTCAGCGGGGAGCCTGCTTCCCCCTCTCTCTCTGCCTGCCTCTCTGCCTACTTGTGATTTCTCTCTCTGTGTCAAATAAATAAACAAAACAAAATAAAATAAAATCTTTAAAAAATAAAATAAAGGGGCGCCTGGGTGGCTCGGTGGGTTAGAGCCTCTGCCTTCGGCTCAGGTCGTGGTCCCGGGGTCCTGGGATCGAGCCCCGCATTGGGCTCTCTGCTTGGCAGGGAGCCTGCTTCCTCCTCTCTCTCTGCCTGCCTCTCTGCCTAGTTGTGATTTCTCTCTGTCAAAGAAATAAAAAAAAAAAATTAAAAAAAAATAAAATAAAATAAAATAAAAAATAAATAAAATAAAATAAAAAATCGGGACACCTGGGTGACTCAGTCATTTAAGCATCCACCTCTTCGTTTCGACTCAGGTCATGATCTTGAAGGTCCTGAAATCAAGCCCTGTGTCAGGCTCCATGCTCAATGTGGAGTCTGCTTGAAGAGTCTCTTCCTCTGCCCCTCCCCCCACTCACATATTTTCACTCCCTCTCCCCCCCCAATAAATAAATCTTTGAAAAAAAAATTGAAAATATAAATAAATAATAAGTTAGGAGCACCAGTCTGGGTTAGTTGGTAGATCATGTGACTCTTAATCGCGGGTCATGAATTCAAGTCCCACACTGGGCATAGAGCTTACCTTAAAAAAAAATATGAGTTAAGAAAATTTTTAATTAAAAAAATTAAATGTACAAAAGAAGGAGAATAACTATAACCTATTGTTCACAATCCGAACAGTATAGCAAAGTGTGGGTATTTTCTTACAATTCTATATATTAGTTATTGCTTTTATTACATAATTAAAATCATGCTGACTATTCCATTTTTTACCTGGATTTCTTTTTTCAGTATTTTTTTTCTTTTTTTTTAAATTTTATTTATTTATTTATTTATTTGACAGAGAGGGACAGCATGCATGTATGTGCAGAGAGGCAGAGAGGGAAGGAGAAGAGGCGGGCGGAGGACAAGCAGACTTCCAGCTGAGCCTAGAGGCGGACACAGGGCTCCACACCAACTGAGCCACCCAGTCACCCCCAGTTAGCTTTTTACCCTAAACATTTTTTTAAGATTTATTTATTTATTTGAGAGAGAGCAAAAAGAGAGCATAAAAGGGGAGAGGTGCAGAGGAAGAGAGAGAGGAAGAAAGAAGCAGACTTCATGCTGAGTGTGGAGTCCAACACAGGGCTTGATCTCACAACCTGAGATCATAACCTGAGCCAAAATCAAGAGTCAGATACTGAACAGACTGAGTCACCCAGGCATCCCTACATTTTCAAAGACTATTTAGTAACATTAAAATGTTTAGGATAGGGGCACCTGGGTGGCTCAGTCATTTAAGCATCTGACTCAGGTCATAACATCAAGGTCCTGGGATTGAGGCCCCATTGGGCACCACACTCAGCGAGGAGCCTGCTTGATGATTTCTCTCCCTCTCCCTCTGTCTGCTCATACTGTCTCTCTCCCTCTCTTTCTCTTTCTTTCTCTAAAATAAGTAAATAAATATTTTTTTAAAAAGAAAACGTTAGTGACTCTACACTGCTTTATTCCATGCCTTACGTAATTATTTCCCACAAATGTATCTTTAAATCATTTCAAATTTGGGGACACATCAGTGGCTCAGTTGGTTAAGCAACTGCTTTTGGCTCAAGTCATGATCCTGGGGTCCTGGGATGGAGTCCCATGTCAAGGTCTTTAATCAGCGGGGAGCCTCCTTCCACCTTTCCCTCTGCCTGCTGCTCCCCCTGCTTGTGTCACTCTCTCTTTGTCAAATAAATAAATAAAATCTTTAAACATAGTCATTATAAATAAATAAATAAACATTTTTACCATCATAATACTGCTATATTTGTACCTATAGCATTTTATGTATTTAGAATAATTTGTTATAAATTTCTAATATTACTGAATTAAGACATGAAAAAATCTAAGGTTAATTATATATTAGAAAGTTGCTTTCCTTAAGTGTTTTACAGATTCATGTTCTAACCAGCGATGTGTTACAATCTCGTTAACAGCAGTTTTCATCACTCACTTTAATTCCTGCTAATTTAACAAGAGAAAATATTTGGAGTTTGGGGGTTTTTTTAAGATTTTATTTTTTAGGGGGTGCCTGGGTGGCTCAGTGGGTTAAAGCTTCTGTCTTTGGCTCAGGTCATGATCCCAGGGTCCTGGGATCGAGCCCCATGTCTGGCTCTCTGCTCAGCAGGGAGCCTGCTTCCCTTCCTCTCTCTCTGCCTGCCTCTCTGCCTACTTGTGATCTCTGTCTGTCAAATAAATAAATAAAATCTTTAAAAAAGCAAAAGATTTTATTTTTAAGTAATCTCTCTACCCAAAGTGGGGCTCAAACATCAAGTCCAAGATCAAGAGTTACATGTTCTACCAACTGAGCCAGCCAGGCACTCCTAGAGTTATTTTTATATGTGTTTTTGATTGCTGGTTATTTAAATTTTTTTCTTTAGCTAGACAGTTGTGCTTCCTCTTTTGCATATATTTTGTGCATGTTGTTTGGCCATTTCTTTAATTTAGAGTGTTTTTCTTTTGACTTGTCTGAGTTACTTATATAATAAAAAGTTGGCCATTTGCCTTCTAGATTTGCTGTAATATTTTCCAAGTTTGTTATTTGCGTTTCAATTGTTTCATATATTTTAATTATAGTTAAATTATTTATATGAGCTCATATATAAGTAAATAAATATCATTATATAAACTATTTATAGTTTTTAAGCTATATATATAAACTATATATATAAAAACTATATATAAACTATATATAGTATATATATAAACTATTATACATAAAATATGTATTTATGGATTTTAATATTTGCTTCCATTTTTCTCCTAGCTTTCTGTAACTATATATATTTTTAATTAAATATATCTGTGAGGGTGTAAATTATCACATTTAAAAATTTTATTTTTAGGGGCACCTGCGTGGCTCACTCGTTAAGCGTCTGCCTTCAGCTCAGATCATGATCCCAGCGTCCTGGGATGGAGCCCCGCATCAGGCTCCCTGCTGGGTGGGAAGCCTGCTTCTCCCTCTCCCACTCCCCCTGCCTGTGTTCCCTCTTCTACTGTGTCTTTCTCCGTCACATAAATAAATAAAATCTTGAAAAGTAATAATAAATAAAGATAAAAAAATAAAGATTTTATTTTTAGTCATCAGCTCACCATATATACATATATCAAATCACTACACTGTGCATCTAAACTAACACAATGTTACGTGTCAATTACATCTCAGCAAATCTGGAAAAAATATTTTATAAATAGTGAATTAATCGCATCAACTCCATTCATTCATTTAATGATTAAGCATTTACTCAGATAAGTGATGATAAAATTTCAGATAGGAAACATTCTTCCAGGCCGGTGGAGTAGAAAAACAATTCCAGGATTATGTGATAAATGCGGAGATAGTGGTATACCTTCTACAGGCGTATCCATTCAACTTTAGTGACTAGGAGGCCCCCACATATTCCATAGGGACCAGTCATGGCCCTTGTTTTTTAGAAAAGAGACACTGAGAGAGAGCTTTAAGTCAAGCAGGGGTTACAGATAAATATATTGTGTGAGAAATGTCCTAACAGAGGAAGTCTGGGCTGCCCCGGGAACACAGATCAGAGAGACACATCTATACCAAATCCAACTGTCTTAGTTCCTCTCTGGCTGCCTGAGGATCAACCACCATGATGAGCGACGTGGTTTCTATCCAGACCAGGAAGTTCATGACCAACTGACTACTTCACCCCGGGGAATACAACAGTAACTAAGACAGAAATTCGGGGAAAAACTAGCCAAAATGTACAAAACAACACCAGATGTCACCTTTGTATTTGCATCCAGAGCCTATTATGGTGAAGGGGAGACAACTGGCTTTAGCCTGATTTATGACTTCTTGGATCACGCATCCAAAAATGAACCCAGATACAGACTTGGCGGGTAAGAGAAGAAACAGATGTCAAGGAAACAGTGAAAGCAATGCCAGAACAGAATGAAGAGAGTCAGGGGGACTGCAAAGGCCAACGCTGGTGCGGGTCAAAGTGAGCCGGGATCAGACGCAGAAGGAGCAAAGACTCTGCAGTGACTTGACCTGCAGCGATTGTGCAGATGTTTCACAAGAGGATTAATAAAGAAGTAATGTATTTAAATAAACAAGCAAGTAATTTAAATACATTTAAATATGTAATTTAAATAGATTTTATTTAGATTACATTTAATAAATAATATAAAATTTCACTTACATAAGTAGATAAATACGTAATTTACACAAATTTCAGTTAAATAAGTGATTCAAAACAAACTAGGGAACCGGAGAGTCTTGCTAGAGGAGGTACCATGGACATGAGCTAGAGGAAGGGGGCACACATCCTGGCAAAGAGCCCACATACCAAGACAGAGGACATGAGCCCTCCCCGTGCGTCCAGCGAAGGCAACGTGGTTTGTTATGGCTGATGGGATGCGTTCTACATGTAGCTAACTGAAGAGGAATGAAGTTCAAAGGTGTGGGCAGGAGCCAGAATATAGCATCTTTTATGCTGAATCTTAGCATCACTTTCTGAATAATCCTTCCTTTTTTTTAATTTTTTTTAAGATTTTATTTATTTATTTGAAAGACAGAGATCACAAGTAGGCAGAGAGGCAGGCAGAGAGAGAGGAGGAAGCAGGCTCCCTGCTGAGCAGAGAGCCCGATGCGGGGCTCAATCCCAGGACCCTGGGATCATGACCTGAGCTGAAGGCAGAGGCTTTAACCAACTGAGCCACCCAGGCGCCCCTGAATAATCCTTCCTTTTCACATAGAAATAAGAATGCTCATTGAGTCCTTATTATGAGTCAGCGTCTCTTCCAAGTGATTTCCATGTACTAACTCACTTAATTCTCACAATCATCCATGCTGTAAATACCAGTATTATCCCTTTTCTTACATAACTCGGAAACTGGGGTGTAGAGAGGTTAAGTAACTTGTCCCCAGTCACACAGCTATATTTAAACCCATGCAGTCTGAGTCCAGAGGCTAAAACTGTTAAACACTCTGCCATTCATTATTATGGGATACTTCAAATATTTAAAAGACTAAATTTTTAGGGGCGCCTGGGTGGCTCAGTGGGTTAACCCTCTGCCTTTGGCTCAGGTCATGGTCTCAGGATCCTGGGATCGAGTCCCGCATCGGGCTCTCTGCTCGGCGGAGAGCCTGCCTCCGCTCTGCCCCCCCCCCCCCCCCCCCCCCCCGCCTACTTGTGATCTCTCTCTCTGGCAAATAAATAAATAAAATCTTTAAAAGAAAAAAAAGAGTAAATTTTTTACCCTTCTGTACAGTATTATCGTTCTATTCATTCTTATTCCAAAATCATGCTGTTTAAGTTGTGCTTTTCTTTCATGTTTTCATATCTAAAGGTAATCTGTGCCTTCACTATTTTCTTTTTCAGGGTTTTTTCTTTCTTTATTTATTTATTTATTTATTTATTTATTTATTTGACAGAGAGAGATCTCAAATAGGCAGAGAGGCAGGCAGAGAGAGAGGAGGAAGCAGGCTCCCTGCGGAGCAGAGAGTCCGATGCGGGGCTTGATCCCAGGACCCTAAGATCATGACCTGAGCCCAAGGCAGCGGCTTAATCCACTGAGCCACCCAGGCGCCCCAGGGTTTTTTCTTTTTTTAAAGATTCCATCCATTTATTGAATTGACAGAGAGCAAAAGACAGCAAGAGAGGGAACACAAGCAGGGTGGGTGGGAGAGGGAGAAGCAGGCTTCCCGCTGAGCAGAGAGCCCGATGCAGGGCTCGATCCCAGGACGCTAGGATCATGACCTGAGCTGAGGGCAGACCCTTAATGACTAAGCCACCCAGACAACCCTTTTGGGGTTTTTTCTTTTTTTTCTTGTAATTATCGCCTATTTATTTGTCAAATGAACTTTCACAATAATTTTGTTGAACTCAAGTTTGGGATTAGAGGATTTAGGTTGAAAGTGCATTTAAACGTATAAATTAAATGAGAAAGTATTCAGTGTTTCTATCCAGAAACTGCTATATACTGCTTCATTCATTTCTCTCAAATTTATGAATACATTTTTATAATTTTCTTAAGATAAGTAGCATTTGATAAGAGCATCCTTGGATGTGTTATAATTTCTGCAGAAGTGTAATATCTTATTGTATTTCCTCGTTCTGGATTATCAGCCCATAGGAATACCACTTATTTGTATCGCTTCTCCTGAAATGTGACATAATAAAATTACCACTCAAAAACCACGAACATCGGAAAGGTATACACTTTATTCAATAGTGTTCAAAACATTCAGAAAAGATTTGGGTCGCATGGAAGGCTACAAAGAGAATATGGCATTTTTAGTCATTGTTTATCTATGTTTTAGTTACGCATTCAAACTCCTGTCAGTGATGCGTTTTCAGATCATTCTTCCCAGAGTAAGACAGGAGGAAACGAGCAAATTACGTCGCTCTCCACGACCCATCCCAAGGCTCACAGTTCAAGCTAATCATTGACAGAGCTTTACAATCACAAGCTTTTACTGAAGCGTTGATAAGACAGGCGGGCAGTGAGCCGCCAGCGAAGCCAGGCTGTGCGGCTGCATCTCCAGGGAATGAATGGATTTTCGAAGCGCCCATGAAAGAAACAGACACCGCAGGAAAACAATGTGCAACCGCGGTCTCCAAAGATCTGTCATCCTGTCGGCATTTATTCTCCTACGAGCTGTTACTGGATTGTCTGGGGACGGAAGCGCTGTATGGTCTAAAACTCCTCATTTTAGTCCGGTAAATGAAAGTCAGCTGTTTCTCTATGACACTTTTCCTAAAAACTTTTTCTGGGGCGTTGGGACTGGAGCATTTCAAGTGGAAGGGAATTGGAAGACAGATGGAAAAGGACCCTCTATATGGGATCATTTCATCCAAACACACCTTAAAAATGCCAACAGCACGAATAGTTCCAGTGACAGTTACAATTTTCTGGAAAAAGATTTATCAGCCCTGGATTTTATTGGAGTTTCTTTTTATCAGTTTTCAATTTCCTGGCCAAGGCTTTTCCCCGATGGGATAGCGGCAGCTGCCAATGCAAAAGGTGTCCAGTACTACAATGCTCTGCTCGATGCTTTAGTGCTGAGAAACATTGAACCTGTAGTTACTTTATACCACTGGGATTTGCCTCTGGCGCTACAAGAAAAATATGGGGGTTGGAAAAATGAAACCATAACAGATATCTTCAATGACTATGCCACCTACTGTTTCCAGACGTTTGGGGACCGCGTCAAATACTGGATTACAATTCACAATCCGTATCTAGTTGCTTGGCATGGGTATGGAACAGGTATGCACGCTCCTGGAGAGAAGGGAAACTTAGCAGCTGTCTACACTGTGGGACACAACCTAATCAAGGTACTGTACCACCTGTAAGCTGGCTTCATGTTACAGCTTCCGAATGTAAGGGACAGGAGTTAAAAAGAAATGCTAAGAAATGATTCTTGTGTTTAAATAATTCTTTTTATTGACAACAGCTCAACTCATGGTAGTCTAACTCACAACTTCTAGCCTCTAATTTCACATTTAAGGTCGGCTTTTATGTATCTAAGCTCTTAGTAATGTGTTAAGCCAATTATTGTCCTTAAGGGTTGTGCTTTAAAAATTTTTTTAACTCTTGGGGTGCCTGGGTGGCTCAGTGGGTTAAAGCCTCTGCCTTCAGCTCAGGTCATGATCCCAGGGTCCTGGGATGAAGCTCCTCATCAGGCTTTCTGCTCAGCGGGGAGCCTGCTTCCCTCTCTCTCTCTGCCTGCCTCTCTACCTACTTGTGATCTCTGTCTATCAAATAAACAAAAATCTTAAAAAAATAAATAAATAAAAATGACTTGCAAAATTAAAAAAAAAAATTTAACTCTTAAAATCTACAAGTAGACATTAAAGTGTGAGGATATGAGCTTCCTTTCATTTGGTGAAAAACCAGTACTTTAGAAACCTAGTTGCTGAAACCCTTTTCTGACAATGTGTAACCATTTCAGAAATTTTTTACAGCTTGACCTTTTCCTTTGTTGTTAGTATTGTTATTCTTAGTGATACTTAGCAGTAATAAGCTAAATACATGTTAACTAACTGATCCGTATTAAACACAGGAATGGAGAAAAATGCACTTCACAGTTGGTTTTATCTGTGTTACATGGCAGAAAAGATGAGGCTAACTCTTCTAGGAGGTAAAATTACACTAGTAATATAAAAACTGGGGAGAATATTCTCCACTCGGTTTTAAAAGCTAGAGTTAATGTTGTGAGATGTTAAAGTTACTAAAACAGTGAAAATGTAAGCAAAATAATAGCAAATATTGGTTGGATGCTTACTGTGTACCAAAGACAATATTAAGCATTCTGTATGCATTATCACAGTTAATCCTCATAATAACTTTGTGAACTAGGTCCTATTAGTATCCTCATTTTAAAGATAAGGAAACTGAAGCTTAGTGGGATTATGTGAATTAATTTATAATGACAACATAATTAAACCACCAAATGTCTTTATTAAGAATGTTTTTAAAAGAGCAATATTTCAGGGATTTTAAAGTGACTTCGCCTCACACTGAAGCTAGTATCTAGAATCAGGTTAAACTTCTTGAGTCCAGTAGTTTCCTTGGGGAAAATAAATTACTCTGGACACTTGTCACATTTTGAAAATGAAAGTTTATTAGTACTGGTTCATACTGTGGTAGGAGGAGTAATTTGATTTTTGATAATCAAATGTGAAATGTGTAAAACTAGAAAAAATGTATAGGAACATAAAATTACTCCAAGGTCTAAATTTGCACATACAAAAATACCTACCCACCTTCTTTTCTTTTTGAACTTGCTGGGCTATTATACATAGGTGTTGTACTATGGTTCAGTTGCATCTGCCTTTGCCATAAATACATTGTATTATGACTTCAAGGTCATTTACATATCTCTGATTAGCATTGTCTACGGAACATATGATTGATGTGAGGGTGTACTGTAATTTGGCAAGTAGGACCTTAAAGGTAGAGCTATTAACTATGAAGATTATGCATATGTAAGTTAGAAAACTATTCCTTTTATCTAGTTCTTTAAATTATTAAAATGTATGCATTCATATATGCTACAGGCTTGTGTAGATTGAGAAACACCAGATTGTACCAGAGAGTATAAAGTGAAAAAGTTCAATTCCTCTCTCCCTCTCCACCTGACAATTTCAGCCTCGAGGAAGCTACGGTTGGTAGTCTTTTACATAGTCTTTTTAGAGTTAAATAGGCACATACATGCAAGTATATGTTTATTTAACCTTCTTATAAAGAAAAATGTTCTCAATTGTTGAAGTTTTCCATTACCTGGAAAAATGTTAACAATAGGAATTTTCAGGAACAATATATTTTAGTGGTTAATTTAAAGCCTTAAAAACTGGCTATTGGATAAAAAATACATGGGAAAAAGTTGTAACTAACCAATAGACATTGCCTTCAAACTTCTCATATAAAATGCTGTATTTTCAGATGTTTTTCATTGTCCCCTAATTCAAGACAGACTCTGCCTTTAACACAAAATTAGCACTCTCCCAGAGTGAAATAAATTTTGTTTTAAATTGAGGCATTATATTTTTTAATTACTGACTTTTCCAAATAATTTCTCCTATCTCTTTAAAATTTCTAAATCACTAGCTCAAATAAGGAGTGTAAGGGGTCCCTTGAAATCAGCCAGAAAGTGAAATATGCTTCTTAGCCCAGTGACATAGAGCTCCAGAGAGAAATCTTGCAATAGTTTGGTAGCCCGAGGTGAACTCATTTTTCCCACTTGTTCCTTCTCTGTTCTTCCTTTGACATGGAAAAGATTAATTTGATATTTTCTGTCGTAATCAGGTATTTATTCCTTATTTTGCCACCTGTGACCCAGAAGCAGCATTCTTGAGGATTTGTTTTGAGTCCGAGTTCACACATTTCACTGAGTTTAAAAAAAAAAAAAAAAGCGTAATATAAAAATCAACTTGGGGCACCTGGGTGGCTCAGTGGGTTAAAGCCTCTGCCTTTGGCTTGGGTCATGATCCCAGAGTTCTGGGACTGAGCCCTCCATTGGGCTCTCTGCTCGGTGGGAAACCTGCTTCCCCCTCCCTCTCTCTCTGTCTCCCTGTCTGCCTACTTGTGACCTCTGTGTGTCAAATAAATAAATAAAATCTTTTTTTTTTTTTTAAAGCTCAATCAACTTTATTCCCCACCCCTCAGACACTGATAAAAGATTTCAAAGTGGCTCTTGGGGTCTTTCTAGTTCCAGGATAACCTTGAAAACTCCATTTCAGTCTGCAGTATCCTGGTTTGGAGAAAACCTGAATGAGGCCTAGTCAGTTCTGAGACTGACCTGGACTTTAAATCCCAACTTTATTGCAGATTTGGTGATTACATTACAGTGAGTCTAAGCTTCAGGTCAAAAAAAACCCACAAAAAACAGAGGACTGCCATAATCATACCCACTAAGAGATGCTCCACTCTGGGTTTTGAGGAATATTTGGAACAGAGAGAGTACATTTTTTGACTTGGCCATCTCTAAGTGTGGTAATCATGGCTTTAAATATACCTGCAATCGTGGCAACAACCTTGCCAGGTGCCTATTATTATCCACCATGTTTTACCACAGAGTGATTATTTCTAACATACATCGTGTTCCTGCCCTGCATAAAATCCATTTAAGTGGATCTTCAAAGCTTTGGGGACTAAAGTCCTGATTTTTCACCAAGATACTCAACCCACAACACCTGGCCTCCATTGCAGGCTCCTTCCCGGCCACTGTCCCAGGCCCATCAATAATATCGTTGTACCCCATGATCTACTATAGTGCGTGACTGGCAGTGTCTTGGTTTTACCTCGCTGTTCCTCCCCCACTCAGGCTTTACTAGCATTCTATCCTGTGAGGATGCCCTTTGAACTCCCTACTTGACCCATCTGATGTCTTCAAGACTCTGTTTAGGCAGTCACCACCTCTAAGTTGTTCTTGACTTGTTGGGGTTAGTGTCCCTCCTAAGGGGTCCCATAATTAAGACGGGCTCGCTTCTGTCATAGCACTCATACCATATGCTACTCTTCGGTCCCGGCAAGTAGCCTGAGAGCTCCTTGAAAGGAGAGGCTCTTCTTTGTCTTTGTGTCTCCAGCACCGAGCACGGAGTATTACATACGTGCTGGGTAGAAAGTTTGTTGCGTGAGTACTGTAGGATTTCAATCTCAAATCCTGCAATTGAAAAACCAATCTCAAGTTCAAAATTTGTACTTCATTGCATTATTGCTGATTCTTGAAATATTACCCATGTTGATCTACTGGTACATTAGTCAGGACTTTTTGGTTGGGAGGGACAGGAGCCTAATTCAAGTTGGCTCAGCAAAAATGGATGATTCCCTGGCTCAGTAACCAAATCAAAGGATGAATGACCCCGTTATGAGAACACTGTCAGAAGTCCTTTATCTCACTCTCTCATGTCCTTTCCTTCTTGAGGGTTGGCATCCTTCTCTCTTCTGTAGAAGAAAGATTTCTCTCTTTCAAGTTCAGTTTTTAAAATCCTCGAGATGGACTCCAGACTGTATGGCCCTCTGGCTCTCATCCCTCAGATCAGCAAAGCCCCAAGTTTTCACATTAGTAAAAGCAGTTAAGATGTCTGTTTTCTTTCTATTTTTAAGCCAATCAATATGCATGAAAATTTAAATTTGTAAGTCCCTCCCCTTAAAAGGAAACATCTGAGAGCCCCTAATTAAACATGCACAGAAGTTGAGGGAGATGAATTTGCTCATAAGAGGGGAAGTCATTCCATTTATTATGCCACAAAATAGCTTTCATGATAGTTTTGACTTCATTGCTTTAAATTTTTATCTTTTGTAGACATGTACTGTTTACATAGTGTCAGGATTTCTCAACCTCAGGACTATTGACACTTCGGGTCAAGTAATTCTTTTCTGTGGTGGGGTGTTCTGTGCAACATAGAATGCTTAGCCCTATCCTTGGCCTCTCCCCACTAGAGGATAGTAACTCCCTTGTCCCCAGGCTTATGACACCAATAATGTCTCCAGACATTGCCAAATGGCCCCAGCAAGTGGGAGGCAAAATTCCTCTCCTTTCCCTCTCCTGAAAAGCACTGATGGGAACCTATACTAGACAACTGGGCCGAAGACCTGAAGCATTTAAGATCAAGAATTTTGAAACAGAATTAGTATGAGGGACATAAAGTTGCCTCAGTTTTAGAAAATCGCTTCAAGATTTTCACCAGAGCTGCAAGTTGCGTAGATAAACTCTAAATTAGTTTATGTCTAGTTTGGCTTTTCACACGTTGAGAATAAAGACTGCCCCACCAGCTCACGTTGTTGGTGAAACACTGGTAAGAGCTGCCCCCAATGGTTTCTCTCAGAGACTTACTTAGTCACGAACCGAACACCAACTGTATTTTTTGAAAGCTTGTACTTTTTCAAAAGCAAAATTCAAGGATTCAAACAAACGTAAGCAATTTTTATCCATTTTTGATGCCATAACAAAGTTCGGGTTTTTTGTACATGGCTTCATGTTGGTTTTTTTTTGCTGGGTTTGGTTTTGGGGTTTTGGGTTTGTTTTGTTTTGTTTTGTTTTTGGTTTGTTTGCACATCCAAGTGCCACGTGTACCATTATTTACTAAAATGTTTTTCTTTAAAATGTTTATTTTGAAATGAAATTTTTTCCTGCAATACGTGAGACCAGTCAAATACCCTTAAAATAAGTATGTAACACTTTCATTTCATCTTCGTTACACCTAAAGTGATGACTTTGCACAAAGTGCACAAAGAGGAGGGTGTATCAGACTTGGAAAACACCACGTTAATACATTTGGTCCTAAAACCAAACACATTGTGCCATTTTAAAACGTGTCATAAAATGCTTTTCCTTATGTAATTAAAATAGTTTGAATAATGTAACACTATTAAATGGGAAAATGCCAATATTTGTGCACGTGTTATAGGAGCATCTTAAATATCCATAATTTATTTTCTGAGTATTTTCTATTTATTTAACATAAACTTTCCAATGCAATTTTTAACAAAACAGGCTTATGTAAAATAAAATATATATCAACACTTTTTTGTATATCACACACCAATGATGAAATTATTTTTCAAATTCCTCTGGGGTTCAAGAGGTTGCTTAATACTGTGAAAGAGGCTTTCAGGACAAGAAATCTTGGGAAACTCTGCTCAAGGTCGAGGCCTCACCACTGTGTTCCTGAGCCTGCGATAAAACTTGATTTATTCCCTATTTTTCTACCTCTTTGTGGAATGATGTCTTAATACTTCTTGGCATCATTCCCTCAGAGAAGCTCACACCAGGTTGGGTATGTGTTAAGTATCCAATAAATAATTCAATTGATTATTGTCTGTTTAAGAAAGATCTACCTTGTCCTAGAAAGGATTTAAAACTGCCATTGAATAAAATTGGATTTCAGACACACACGCGTACACACACACACACACACACACACACACACACACACACACCCAGCATGGATTCTGGCATTAACACATACTCTTTTCAAAACAAGCAAATCAATAATGTATGCCTGTTTCTACTAAAAAATTTTACGTTAAAAGACCATCCTGAAACAAGCTACAGAATATTGAAGACATTTGAAACTGAGTAATGTGTTCATGAAGGCTCACTATAGTATTCTTTCCATTTTTATACGTTATGAACATTTCCACAATTAAAAGTAAAAAAAATAAAAGAAGTGGGTGCCTGGGTGGCTCAGTGGGTTAAAGCCTCTGCCTTCGGCTCAGGTCATGATCTCAGGGTCCTGGGATCAAGCCCGGCATCAGGCTCTCCGCTCGGCAAGGAGCCTGCATCCCCTTCTCTCTCTCTGCCTGCCTCTCTGCCTACTTGGGATCTCTGTCTGTCAAATAAATAAATGAAATCTTTTTAAAAAATTAAAAAAAAAAAGAAGTAAAGAGATTATTTTTATTTTAAAAGAAAACAATTGTCTTTATGTAGTACACCTCTTAAGGGCACTATTACAATTCCTAACCAAAATTTAGTGTTAAAATTCAAAACACAGCAATGATGTGAAAAAGCCACCATTCACAGGATTAATAGCCAAGACTTCTTTGCCAACAGGATTAGTATGCTGCAACTACTTTCTTGAACAAGAGGGCTGCAGTGTTTCACAGGCACATTTAAATAGATTAAATGTCATTTTTTAAACCTCTTCTTTCTAAGCCCCCACCAATAGCTGAAGACTAAGTATAATATTTTGAAATGGAAAGGTTTTTTTACCCTATAATAGTTTCCAGAGCCAAAATTCAAATCTTACCCATCCAAATCCAAGCTAACAGGATTTGATGACATGAATCAGCTACCTAGCTTCGGTGAAAAAGAACAATCTATGGTCTTGAAGCCCATGGAAGCCACTTGCATTGACGCTGACTCACAGACATTTAACTTCACTTTGCCTATTTAAAGACCAGAACCATCCATCGACATGTCCCCCCCCCCAAAAAAAAATCTATGAACAGTTTATCCCTGGGACGCCTGAGTGGCTCAGTTGACTAAGAGTCTGCCTTCAGTTCGGGTCATGATCCCCGAGGCGGGGATCGAGCCCCGCATTGGACTCCCTGGTCAGTGGGGTGTCTGTTCTCCCTCCACCTGCCACTCTCCCTGCTTGGTTCTGTCTCTCTCTCTCTGACAAATAAATAAATAAAATCTTAAAAAAAAATTTATCCTTGACTCATGCATTAACCATGATATTTCCCATGTGTCCCCATGATTCTAGAGTTGTAGTTGCTCACAAATTTAGTGTCCCATTAAAGTAATGTTCGATCCTTTCTGTGTGCCCTTGGCAAAACCATCTGAAGTTGAAATAAATGTTAACTCAATTATTCATTGAATTAGTTAATCCATGATACCTGTATTATAATCCCAACTCATCTCCCTTAAGATCTAAGACACCTCTAACAAAATATAGGAAGGAACGATCCAACAAGTTAACACTAGCGTCCTTAGAGGCATTTCTAATCAAATTTGAATAAAAAGATAAAAACTGCCTGTGGGTAAGAATTGTCAAAGGCAGTTCCCATAACCAAAATACCATGGTTAGATATGAGTTCTATTTTTAAAAAAACCTATTTATAGAAGACAGTTTGTTTTCTAAAATCTTCAGGAGAGCAATATTTACTTTTTCTAATCATTAAGTAGAAAAAGTTATACTTCAGTGAATGATTAACAAGAGTTTAAATAAATGTAATTATAAATGTTCAGAGAATAACATTATGATCATATTTAAACAGCTTGATTTGATACGGACACTCTCATACATGGAAAATTTGGCCCAACTAGAGATCACAAAATACTATAAACACTGAAAGCTGTGCTAGATATGATGCAAGAAATGAACTGAGGAAAACTTTACATTTGCTGGTAGAGTACAATAAGCCATTTAATTGTATATGAAAAATTAATTGCATATGAAAAATCTTACTGAGAAAACTCAACACTCACTTAGTCTATGTTCGAAGAAGAGGGAGTCATTAAACCATTAAACATGAAAGAAAGTTCTGTTGCTAAAAAGTAGTAAGTAGGAAGGCGGAGAAAAGATCCAGACCTTCTAATTTCTTCACTAGGAAAGAATGAATCACTGACATCATTCAAATGGTTCCTGGGTGATCTTCTGGAAGATATTTGGGGGATGTCTCCCAGCTGGGGAAACCCCAATCTTTAGTACTGGGGGCAGAGTACTGATGGGCTCTTCATAGTGTCATATCTTGACCAGAGATTATGTGACTAAATCTTTAAAAAGAGGGCTGGGGTTTACCGCTATCATTCTTCTTTTATGTTATCTGTATATGTTTTGTATGTCTCCTGCTCTTCCCTTTGAATATCAACATACCACTATGGAGTAAAAAGGCATCCTTTTCTTTTTTTTTAAGATTTTATGTATTTATTTGACACAGGGAGATTACAAGCTGGGGGAGCAGCAGGCAGACCCGCTCAGCGGGAAGCCTGATGCGGGACTGGATCCCAGGACCCTGCTATCATGACCTGAGCCGAAGGCAGACGCTTAACTGACTGAACCGCCCAGGCGCCCCATAAAGGCATTCTTTAATAGACAATGGAATCTAGAATAACAACATTTTTTTAAAGATTTCATTTATTTATTTTACACAGAGAGAGATCACAAGGAGGCAGAGAGGCAGGCAAAGAAAGAGGGGGAAGCAGGCTCCCTGCTGAGCAGAGAGCCCGGTGCAGGGCTGGATCCCAGGACCCTGAGATCACGACCCAAGCCGAAGGCAGAGACTTAACTCACTGAGCCTCCCAGGCACCCCTTAAAGTATTTTCATCAAGTTTTCCACCATGCTCTCCTTAGCTGTTAGTTCAGTTCTTCTTTGTATAAATATTTCTCAAACCAGCTGATGAATAAATAAGACTATTAATTCATTGCAGAGTGACATTGGTAACAGATAATACAGCAATTAAATAAGCAATGAAATTTCCAGAATTAAGGGCATCTATTAAAAGCCTAAAATATTTTTAAGTAATTTTTTAAAAATTCATTTTTTTGAGAGCGGAAGAGAGAGAGAGCATGAGTGGGGGCAGAGGAGCAGAACGAGAAGGACAAGCAGACCCCACAGCGAGCAGGGAGTCTGATACAGGGCTTCATCCCAGGACCCCGAGATCGTGACCTGAGCCAAATGAGCCAGCCAGGTGCCCCTAGAATAACAATTTTTTTTTAAAGATTTTATTTATTTATTTGACAGATAGAGATCAAAAGTAGGGAGAGAGGCAGGCAGAGAGAGAGAGAGAGGAGGAAGCAGGCTCCCTGCCAAGCAGAGAGCCCGACGCGGGGCTCGATCCCAGGACCCTGGCATCATGACCTGAGCGAAAGGCAGAGGCTTTAACCCACTGAGCCACCCAGGCGCCCCTAGAATAACAATTTTTTACTTAAGTTTCTACTTTTTCCTCTGAGAGGTTTGGAACTTTAGAGAAACTAAAGAGTAACAGCATACAACAATTAAATTGGCGTACAGAAACCATTTGTTTCAACCAATTCTCTTGACTTTTTTAAACTACAAAAATAGGGACACCTGGGCAGCTCAGTGGGTAAAGTGTCTGCCTTGGGCTCAAGTCATGGTCTCAGGGACATTAGGCTTCCTTACTCAGTGGGGAGCCTGTTTCTCCCTCTGCCTGCCACTCCCCCTGTTTGTGCACTCTCTCTCTCTGACAAATAAATAAATAAATAAAATCTTAAATTATAAAAAGAATGCATTTTTACTGCAAAACACTCAAGCAATACAGAGCGGCATGAAGTCAAAAATGAACAGTCTCCTTTTTCCTTGCTTCCCAGCCCCACACCCCAGGAGGAACTACTGCTAGCATCTTATTCAATGTCCAAATACTTTCCTATGTGTATAGAAACACATACATACAGTCACTTCTTTTACAAAATTTGCATCATATTCTTGCATTAAGTTTTGATGATCATCTCTGATTAATTGAAATCCAGAAATATGCTGCTTTTTTTTTTTTTTTAGATTTTATTTATTCATTTGACAGACAGAGATCACAAGGGGGCAGAGAGGCAGGCAGAGAGAGAGGAGGAAGCAGAGAGCCCGATGTGGGGCTTGATCCCAGGACTCTGAGATCATGACCTGAGCCGAAGGCAGAGGGTTAAGCCACTGCGCCACCCAGGTGCCCCCAGAAATATCCTGCTTTTATCCCTGTCTATCTGCCCTTCTCTTTCCTATTAGAGGTTATAGTTCATCTGAAGGCAGGAGCTATCTTGTTAACGTTGTTTTTTTATTTCTGAATGCCTACCAAAAGTGCCTTGTGTATGTTAAATAAGTATTTGTAGACTTGAATTTAAACAATTAGTCAGTGTGAATGAATGCAGAGTGAAGAGAAGGAGATCATAATAGCTGTGGATTGAAGGAAAGAGGTCAAATGATATTTTGCAACTTGCTTTTGCTGTTGTGTGTAATTTCTATAAGGGAAAAAAAAATTAAGCAGAAGGTAATGCTGGTGAATTCTCTCGGTTTGTCTGGGTACTGCTACGGTGTCCCAGCTGGTAAGGGAGCATGACGGTGTCATCAACACCAGGAATCGCAGCTCAGCTCTTGCCTGACAGTGTTGCTGGGGTCCGAAAACTGTCACATGGCTTTCAGGGTGTGCTGGTCCTTGTTTCAGGGCCTCTGTGTCTATGGCATAAAAGTATGCTTCGAAGGCGTACAGATTAAGGTGCGGAATGTCCTGGAAATGACAGCGACTGAGGAAGCCGAAAGACTTCATTCTAATTCTAGCTTGCCCCGGAGACCTTGGGCAAGTCACTTATGTCTTGGGCTTGGGCATCTCATCCACAAAAAGGAGATTTTTGAAGGTTGGGTCAAGTTCAAGGGCCAGGGCCAGGGCCAAGTCTCAGATCCATCCTCTAACCCAACTTAGTAGGCAAGAGCACTGAACTTGGAGCCATAGGGAGCTTGGGTGGCTCAACTGTTAAGCATCTGCCTTCAGCTCAAGTCATGAATGATCCCAGGGTCCTGGGATTGAGTCCCGCATCAGGCTCCCTGCTCAGTGGGGAGCCTGCTTCTCCCACTCCTACTCCCCCTGTTTGTGTTCCCTCTTGCTGTCTTTCTCTCTCCATCAAATAAATAAATAAAATCTTAAAAAAAAAAAGAACTTGGAGCAAAAAATACAGCATGTTGACTTAGTTTGTGAAACTGGACAGGTTATTTATTTAACCTTCTTCCCCCTTGGTCTCCTCTCCTCTAAAGTAGAACGCTTAGGGTACCTACCATAATTATCTTGAATGAGGATTAAATGAGATAGTACATGGGAAGCACTTTAAAACAGTGCCTAGCACATCGGGCACGAGATCCGTGTTAGTTCTTACTATTATTTATATGATTCATTTTCTATGGTTCTGTAATTTATTCACTGTTCTGTTCTATTTGATCATGATAGTCACTCATCTGTAAGGACCATTTCATTGTGATTTTCTTGTGCTGTGGGGAATGCTCTCTTCCCTCTTGGTTTTAACGTTTACAACAGTGTAAAGACCTGGATCCTCAGTCAAGATGGTCAAGTGTGGACGTGGTCCCTAAGGGCTCATTTAGCCTCTGACACCAGTGAGGACAATATCTAATGCCAACTTTGCTGGTTCTCAGAAAGAGGCCCAGGGAATTACACACGAATGTTCCATGCTGTGCTGGGCACTTGGACAACCACATGGCTTTCTGAAAACCCAAAATTTCCTGGCAAGTCCTCCTTGACCTTTGTAGGTGATCCTGAATTTCAGACATAATAGATATCTTCTCAGCATGCGAGAGTAGGCTACAATACCCTCATTCTATCCCTGTTTAGCTCTTTTAATCAATTCTAATCAAGTACAGCAGAAATTAACATTTAATTTTAAAACAGTATGTTGTGGTGCATGTCAAATGGTCCCCAACTGCTTCAAAATTTAGAAGTGAGGGGGCGCCTGGGTGGCTCAGTGGGTTGAGCCGCTGCCTTCGGCTCGGGTCATGATCTCAGGGTCCTGGGATCGAGTCCCGCGTCGGGCTCTCCGCTCGGCGGAGAGCCTGCTCCCCTTCCTCTCTCTCTCTGCCTGCCTCTCTTGTGATTTCTCTCTGTCAAATAAATAAATAAAATCTTAAAAAAAAAAAAAAATTTAGAAGTGATAGGACGGGGCCCCTGAGGGGCTCAGTTAGTTAAGCATCCGCCTTTGGCTCAGGTCATGATCTCAGGGTCCCAGGATTGAGTCCTGCATCAGGCTCTCTGCTCAGTGGGGCATCTGCTTCTCTCTCTCCCTCTGCTCCTTCCCACTGCTCACGTGCTCTCTCTCTCTGTCTCTCATGCTCTCTCTCTCAATAAGTAAATTAAAAAAAAAAAAAAAAGAGCTGATGGGACATACAGAAAGCAGGATGGTTTGGTAAGGTGATCAGAGATGCCTGGGTTCAAATCCTAGCTTTCCCCATGTTCAGCCCCTGTGAAATTCAGTTTCTTTTCTAAAATGGGGGAAATGACATCTGCTTCGCGGGGGCTATGCTACCAACATCGTCTGTCAGGTGACCACCTAACTAGCTGATCCCTACTGGGCATTCACTCAGCAAGGATTCAATGCCAGGCTGTTCTCTGGGCTTCTCTCTGTACAATTGTGAACGAGACAGTCTGTACTCGAGAAGCTCATAGGCCAGGCATGGTTCTACAATGCGTGGGCCTGAGACATACAACCTGGGGGACCCTCTGTGAGAAAATACCCCCAAAAGTATGGACACAGGGGCGCCTGGGTGGCTCAGTGGGTTACAGCCTCTGCCTTTGGCTCAGGTCATGATCCTAGGCTCCTGGGATCGAGCCCTGCATCGGGCTCTCTGTTCGGCAGGGAGCCTGCTTCTTCCTCTCTCTCTGCCTGCCTCTCTGCCTACTTGTGATCTCTGTCTGTCAAAGAAATAAATAAAATCTTTTAAAAAAATGATTCTAAATACAACCTGGCTTCCAACCTACCTAGAACATTTTATAGGGACCCACGCAAGTAAGGGGTTCACGGGAAATCTGCCTTTGTTGCCGGGCCTAAAATTAGTAGGTCTTATTTTCGTTATTGGAATAACGGTGTTATTTGTAACTTCCACAGTGGCTTCTGCATTGACTGTCTTTAACTCTTCCTTCCTAAATCTTCAGGAAAAGCTGCAAGTCATTCATCCTGGCCTTTTAGCTTCGATTATACTCTGAGATATGGTCTTTTTGCATGAAAAAATTACCAACAGGATCCCAATTGTTAATGTAATAATAACAGGAAGCTGAAAATACCATTCCAACCTCTGGAGAGTTGGCACGTCAGTGTTCTCCTTGGGCAAGGAAATTGAACTTTAGTTAAGCATCAATTTGCGGCTATTGATTTCTTCTAAGCTCCCTTCCAATATCTGGGGAAACCCACAGATGCTTCACTTAATTAATGATGATCTTTATTCTAGACCTCTTTTCCCCTCTGCATTGCCAGTTTAGACTCTGACTCAAGCATTAGTTGAATTTAGTAATAATATCATTGAAATTAGAATCCTGCAACAATGTTAAAACATGCATTTTTTTTTAAGATTGTATTTATTTATTTGACAGACAGAGATCACAAGTAGGCAGAGAGGTAGGCAGAGAGAGAGGAGGAAGCAGGCTCCCCGCTGAGCAGAGAGCCCGGTGTGGGACTCCATCCCAGGACCCTAGGATCATGACCCCAGCTGAAGGCAGAGGCTTTAACCCACTGAGCCACCCAGGCGCCCCCAAAACCATGTTTTTGAAGGAACAAATACATTGGAGTTTAATTTTTACATGATTCCTACGGGGAAATCCTGAAACTAAACACACTGATAACAAGCAAAGATTTGTTAGAATCATTTGAAAATATGATGGTTGAAAAGAAAATAAGAGGAAAATTCATTAAAACAAATTTTAATATGATCATTACTGAACTATTCCAGCTATAGGAAACATGAATTTGAGGGGCACCTTGGTGGCTCCTGGAAATAAAAGGTTTAAAAATATAAGCAACACCAAGTGTCGTAGGTGGATAATTCCTGCATGTCCTATTAACTTAAAAAATATCCAACATGTCAGTTATGGCTCTTCACATCTTTTCAGCCATATTTCCTTTTTGTTCTCATAATTCTTAAACATAATGTTTTGTTTTGTTTGCTTTTGGAGAGGTGGGTCCTCCGTGGTTCCATCAGTTAAGGGTCTGCCTTGGCTCAGGTCATGATCCTGGGATCCTGGGATCGAGTCCTGGGTCATCCCTGCTCACCGGGAAACCTGCTTCTCCTTCTCCCTCTGCCCCTGCCTTCCCCCCTTCCTACCCCCTCTCCTTGCTCACTCTGGCTCTCTCTCTCTCTCTCTGTCTCTCAAATAAATAAATAAAATCTTAAAAAAAAAAAAAAGAAAAGGAAAACATGAATTTGAACTATTAAAAATAGCATAGGTAAACATTTCCTCTATGAAAAGTGGAAACTTTTGTTAATATTTAAGATCTCTCCTAAGTATAATGAGGGTAAGATATTGCCTCCAAGAGTTTCAAGATTCAAAAAAAAAATTAAAGAAATAACAGTCACACAGTTTGTTTTATATTATATTATTTAAGCTTTTGTTTTTAAGTGATCTCTACAACCAACATGGAGCTCGAACTCCCAACCCCGAGATTAAGAGTCACATGCCCCACGGACTGGGCCAGCCAGGTATACCCACATAATATATTTGTAATGAAGTAACAGTCACATAATTTAACAATGAACAGTAAAGTCTGCATACCTTAAGCCCCTAATAAACATCTGTGGAAGGCAGAAATAAATGAATGAATGTTAAATAACCAGGAAGGACAGGTCAAGGAACATTCACACGGATGGACAAATGTGTGAAAAGCAATTTGGAAATATATAAAAGCAATTTTGAAAATAGGTAACCTATTCCTGGGATTAACAGAAGGAAATAATGCAAACAAATTAAAAGCTATATGCCCAAAGTTAGTTATTGCAACATCATTTATAATGGGGGAAAAAAAGAGGAAGGAAGGAATGAACAAAGGGAGGAAGGGAAGGAGGTAAGGATGGAGGGAGGGAGTGAAGGACGGAAGGAAAGAAAAACAAGCTAATTCCTATCAAAAGAGAGGTAACTAAGTGAACCATCTTTCATTAAATTGACAAATGGTTATGAAGAGTTATGAAGAGTTAAGAAGATAGAAAATATTCAAAGTGATTTTAGCTGGGAAACCTATTTGGAAAAGCTGGAAGGGAACACAGAAATATGAAAACAGTTCGCTATGGTTGTGGGATTTTTTTTTAAAGATTTTATTTATTTATTTGACAGAGATCACAAGTAGGCAGAGAGGCAGGCGGGGGTGGGGGGAAGCAGGCTCCCTGCTGAGCAGAGAGCCCGATGCGGGGCTCGATCCCAGGACTCTCGGATCACGACCTGAGCCGAAGGCAGAGGCTTAACCAACAGAGCCACCCAGGTGCTCTGGTTGTGGAATTTTAAAATAAATTTTCTTTAACAGTTTTATTTGATTCTTTATGAAATAATTCTATTTTATTTATTCATTTGACAGAGATCACAAGTAGGCAGAGAGGCAGGCACAGAGAGAGAGAGGGAAGCAGGCTCCCCGCTGAGCAGAGAGCCCGATGCAGGACTCGATCCCAGCACCCCGGGATCATGACCTGAACCGAAGGCAGAGGCTTTAACCCACTGAGCCACCCAGGCGCCCCTATGAAATAGTTTTAACAATAAACATGTTCAGAGGTTCCCATGAAGATATTTCCACCACAATGTGACTAAAATCATGCACAGACTTGGAAATTTAGCTTTTGACAAAGGATGGGGGGGTCCTTAAGTACGGACACGTGTGATGTGCTAGGATTGTTATTCTGTCTTCAACCCGTGCCCTCCACAAGCGTCCCGCCATGTCCTCCTGACCTCTACCCCCACTTACATCTTGTTTCTAAAGTTGTGCCCGCTATCTTATTTGCTTCCTATCATTCAGAGAACTTATCTGAGTCTGGTCTTCCAGGGGCATCCAAGAAAGCTGCTACATTAGAGGAGAGGAGGAACAGAACGAGATATTCCGCCCCTGGCTGTCTCTCAGTGACATCAGGCCCTGATAGCCGGTTCAGAAAGAAAAAGCCGCTGACTTCCCCTTTAAGCTACTGAACCTGAAGAACAAAGGTTGAAGCTCCCTTAAATCAATCATTCCAAAGGTAGATGGCCTTGTACAAGATAGAGGGTAACCTTGAAAATCGCACAAGGACTATTGTGCAAGGTTGCAGGGCCCAGGCTGAACTCCTGCACCCCATTTTAGTTTTCCCAGTAGACCTCCTTTATGAGTGTCCGACCGAAGGACACACCTAGATATCTCTGTTCCATCAAGATCTATGTCTAACTCCCTAACACGGAGCAATACTTTTTACCTTTTTACTTGGCAAACAGGATCGAGCTATATAACCCTAAGGGCCACACGAAGCCCCTCCCCCACATTCCCCACAGGAGAGTGGAGAGCGGTCTTCAGTCCAGAGCAAAGATAACCCTAGATACCTCGATAGCCTCTGCAAATAGCAGCAAAGGTGAAAGACACACTGTGAATACGAAGGTCACCTTGGGGCATGACCACACAAATGTGCATGTAACTATATATGCGCGTCTCCGGAAAAGTCTCTTGGAAGTGATTGCAAATGTACGTTGTCTCTTGTCTTCTAAGCGGTCCTCGTTCCTCAAAATACTGATGCAACCAAGATTTTATCATAGGTTACATCACTTTCGTATTGCCACTGAACTAGGCACTAGAACATCTGTCTTGAAATCCCCTTCTCCATTTTTTGTTCCTAGGAGGAGTGATGTAGTAAGCGCTTCCTGATGCCATCTCTTCCCTTTAGTGTCTGATGACATCGTATGTGCGAGGCAGCTAGTTTGTGACTTGGAATCTGGCTTGCTCAGTGCTTTACAGATTACACATCAGAGGGCCTGACAGCCCCGAAGGTAGACGTATGGATCGCTGCGGTTTTTGTGAATGAAATTACTGAGGATAGCAGGGGATTAATGGACAGATCAGAACAGAGCTAAGAATGCCGCCTTTGGGTTCTAATGATTGCTTTTGTATCAAATCAGAAAAAAAAAAAAGCAGTTTTCAAGTCTTTCTATTGGGATTCCAACCCCAGAAAAGCCCACAAAAAGCAACTAAGACCACTTCAGGGTGAAGGCTGTCCCAGGCTCCCCTGTGATTCCTTCTCGAAGCTGGGAATCAGGCGGTGGCCTGAAACTTCCCCAGAAGGAGACCATTCTTAAGTATCCTTGGGAATACTTGGGTGCTAAATGAGTCTGGGATCTTCCAGTGAAAATTGAGCAAGGACAGATGGAACATAGGTAATACTTCAAAGCATCTGCTCCTTCAGAAAATCTTTCAGGGGGTGATTTAAATGAGCTATTTTTGCATAAAGCAAGGAGGCATCCATCAGTCTTGGAATCCTTTCTTCCTATGTTAATACATATCTCTCCCCATCCTAACCCAATTTATGGAACATTTTCAGTGTCCACAGGATCTATTAGGTTGTTGTTGTTGTTTTTTTAAAGATTCCTTTATTTATTTGAGAGAGAGAGAGAGTGCATGTCCACCTGCGTGCACAAAAGCAAGGGAGGAGCAGAGGGAAAGGGAGACAAGCAGACTCCTGGAACCGGAAGCTGGTCAGTCGTGGGGCTCCATCCCAGGAGCCCAAGATCATGACCTGAGCTGAAATCAAGCTTCCGACCTTCAACCAACTAAGCTACCCAGATGCCCCAGGATCTATTAGGTTTGAACCATCGCTCAGATTTGATGGTTTCTGGCCTACATAAAGGCATGTCAGATCATTCAACCCAATATAAAATACTTCTAATGAGCAAACAACAAGTTACAGAACAGAACAGAACAGAAAGCAGATACTGTGGGTTAAAAATAGTAAGGGTTTGTGGGCACCTGGGTGGCTCAGTGGGTTAAGCCTCTGCCTTTGGCTCAGGTCATGATCTCAGGGTCCAGGGATCGAGCCACACATCATGCTCTCTGCTCAGCAGGGAGTCTGCTTCCCCTCTCACTCTGCCTGCCTCTCTGTCTACTTGTGATCTCTCTCTGTCAAATAAATAAAATTTTTAAAAAAATAGTAAGGGTTTGTGCACTTGTTTTAGAAACACCAAAAAGAGGAGAAATTACAACACCTTGGAGGAGACATCAGGAGACAAGCAAGTCTGAAGGGAAGAGATGCTGTCACACAGATAAAGGACAATTCTAAGCCTGTCCAGGTCACAAGGTGACCTTGAGCATTAACTAGCCTCGAGTCCTTAATTGTAGGCCTTGATATTTGCTCCTTCTAATACAGCTTGTGGCTCATCACCAAGCTTTTCTTTTTTTTTTTTTTTTAAGATTTTATTTATTTATTTGACAAACAGAGATCACAAGTAGGCAGAGTCAGGCAGAGAGAGAGGAGGAAGCAGGATCCCCGCTGAGCAGAGAGCCCCACGCGGGGCTTAATCCTGGAACCCCAGGATCATGACCTGAGCCGAAGGCAGAGGCTTTAACCCACTGAGCCACCCAGGCACCCCACCAAACTTTTCATTAATTTTTCACTTAATGACCTACTTTTACACCATTTTATATTTATATTTTATGCCATTTATGTTTTCACACATTTAGTCTTATTTTCCTCAATAAGATGATTGGCTCCTGATTCTCCTGCCGTTTATTTCAGCCTCTCCGGGCAGGGCAAACCAAGCTAAGTTAGTACTCAGTGCGTACCTATTAAACGGACTGGAAACCTATCCTGAGGCTCTGTTATCAGAAAGCTCAACTGGAAATGTAAATTCTGGGAGGACCAATAGTAATAACAGGCATCTTTTTTTTTTAAATTATTTATTTATTTGACAGACAGAGATCACAAGCCGGCATAGAGGCAGGCAGAGAGAGAGGAAGGGAAGCAGGCTCCCTGCTGAGCAGAGAGCCCTAAGCGGGGCTCGATCCCAGGACCCTGAGATCATGACCTGAGCCGAAGGCAGAGGCTTTAACCCACTGCGCCACCCAGGCGCCCCAATAACAGGCATCTTTGAGCACTACCTCCCACATGCCTTACGGTTTGCTACAGATTTAATATAGACGTTAGCACTGTATCTAACGACTTTACAAAGGGCCTTAGTATTAACTTCATTTCACAGCTGAAGATACTAAGAGATTTCAGAAAGGTGAAGTGAATTGTCCAAGGCCACATGGTAAGTTCCTGAACTTCAAGCCCGAACCCAAAACCCACACTCTTTCCTGCTTTGTATAGTCCCTGCCACCCTTCTATAATAACCATAATAATAACTGTTATATTAATAATAATAGGGTTATAAAAGAAGAGTTTTAAAAATAAAATTGTCTTAATAATAATAATATTTAAAAAAATAATAGTCATAGTAGTAATAATAATGGCTTATGTAGGAGTTATTCCATGCCAGACACTGTTCTGAAGTCCTTTACATATATTAATTCATTCAATCTTAATCAGCCTAGGAGATGGATTCTATTATCCATTTACAGGATTTTGAGAGTGCACTATCTTGGACTTCTAAGTTAGGGCTGCAAGGAGATTCCATAGAACAATGAAAGATCAGGACTCTCTGCCTGCCCCTTGACAATCATATAGGAGAGGCTTTCCGTTGAAGGCACAGGAGAAGGCAGACAGAGAACAGACTTTGAGATCATCAAGGTTCCCTGACAGCTCTCCCCTGCATCATCCTGTGTGTCACGAATTTGTCCATGAAAAGACTTTCTACCAGCCAAATTACAGTCCGTGTGAGTAAGGACAAGAAAGATTAACGATATTTTCTCCTTATTAGGCTCATTCAAAAGTTTGGCATAACTACAACACAAATTTCCGCCCACATCAGAAGGGTTTGGTGTCAATCACGTTGGGATCCCATTGGATTGAGCCAAACAGATCAGAAAACATGGTGGATATACTCAAGTGTCAACAGTCCATGGTTTCAGTGCTCGGGTGGTTTGCCAACCCTATCCACGGGGATGGAGACTATCCAGAGATGATGAAAAAGAAGTCGTTCTCCATTCTACCCCTTTTCTCTGAAGCAGAGAAGAAAGACGTGAGGGGCACCGCTGACTTCTTTGCCTTTTCCTTTGGACCCAACAATTTCAAGCCCCAGAACACCATGGCTAAAATGGGACAAAATGTGTCACTCAATTTAAGAGAAGTGCTGAATTGGATTAAACTGGAATATGACAACCCCCGGATCTTGATTGCTGAGAATGGCTGGTTCACAGACAGTCATGTGAAGACAGAAGACACCACAGCTATCTACATGATGAAGAATTTCCTCAACCAGGTTCTTCAAGGTTGGTTGCACATTAGCTCGAATTCTTAGTCCTTGGAATACTTACACCATAGGACACTTAAAGTCATCTTCAGACGTGATTATGGTTGTTGGGTTTTCCCACTGACCTATGTTAATGGAGTTTTTGTGTTACTCTCATGTCCTTTTTAAATAAAAGTTTGGGAACAGAATAACACTAGACTTTAGATATACACCCTTAATTGGCAACAAGGGGCTGTATCACGCTTTTTTAAAAAAGATTTTAAAAATGTATTTATTTATTTGAGAGAGAGAGCAGGGGGAGGGACAGAGGGAGAGGAAGAGATTCTCAAGCAGATTTCGAGCTGAGCACAGAGCCCCATGCAGAACTCCATCTCACAACCCTGAGATCATGATCTGAGCCAAAACCAAGAGTCAGACCCTTAACTGACTGAGCCACCCAGGCACCCTGATGCTATCTCATTCTTTTTAAAAGAACATATGCTACAAGAGATATTCCTCAAAGTTTTCTAACAGTAGTAACGTGGTCTAAGATGTTGAAAGCTTTTCCTGAAATTGTGCTGTTTTTAAGGGTACCTGGGTGGCTCAATCCTTGAGCATCCCACTCTTGATTTCGGCTCAGGTTGTGATCTCAGGGTCGTGGGTTTGAGCCCCATGATGGGTTCCACACTCAGTGGGGAGTCTGCTTCTCTCCTCCCTACTCCTCTTCCCCTCCCCCCAGTTGATCTCTCTTTATATCAAATAAATAAATAAATCTCTTTTTTTTAAAGATTTTATTTATTTATTTGACAGAGAGAGAGACCACAAGTAGGCAGAGAGGCAGGCAGAGAGAGAGGAGGAAGCAGGCTCCCTGCAGAGCAGAGAGCCTGATGCGGGGCTCGATCCCAGGACCCCGATGCGGGGCTCGATCCCAGGACCCCGAGATCATGACCTGAGCCGAAGGCAGCATCTTAATCCACTGAGCCACCCAGGCGCCCCAAATAAATAAATCTTAAAAAAAAAGAAATTGTGCTCTTTTTATTCTATTACATGACTAAATGGTGAAAAGGTCTGAAGACAAACAATGAGCCATGAATGGCAAAGCTGAGTAAGTTCTGTTGCTCCTAGATATTTCTCTGATCCCTACTAAGCCCGTCCTTCCTTTTCCACTATTCAAGGAGTGACATCTACAGGTGGCTGATTGGAAATAATGGAGCAGAAGATAAGCCCATATTGTGGTAGGTCTTTCCCCTACAGAAACTTGGCTCCATTTCACCAAATATAAAGAAATTCTCAGCAGATCTTTCTAAAAGTTTGTAGCTCTCTTTAGAAGTCACATGCCAGGATGCCTGGTGGCTCAGTTGGTTGGGTGGCTGCCTTCAGCTCGGGTCATGGTCCCAGGGTCCTGGGTTCAAGTCCCACATCCGGCTCCTTGCTCAGCAGGGAGGCGCTTCTCTCTCTGCCTCTGCCTGCCACTCTGCCTGCTTGTGCTCTCTCTCTTTGACAAATAAATAAAATATTTGGGGGAAAAAAAAAGAAATCACGTGCCTAGGGGCACCTGGCTGGCTCAGTCAGCGGAGCATGCACTGTCTCTTTTTTTTTTTAGGATTTTATTTGTGAGAGAGAGAGTGCGTGTGACTGGGGTCAGAGCAGAAGGAGAGGAACAAGCTGACTCTGCACTGACCGCAGAGTCTGTCACAGGGCTCGATCTCACAACCCTGAGATCATGACCTGAGTCAAAACCAAGAGTCAGGTGCTTAACCGACCGAGTCACCCAGGCACCGCTGAGGATGCAACTCTCAATCTTGGGGTGGTGAGTTCCAGTCCCATGATGGGGACATTTATTTACTCAAAAGTAAATAAACTAAAAATAAATAAATACATACATAAACTGATTAATTCATTAATTGATTAATTAGAATTTAGAAGTCACAAGCCTAGAGGAAATGTTCTGCTGGAGAACCTTCAGGGAGGGTCCTCGGGGAGAGCAGGATCTTGTTGCACCAAACTGTGGGAAGGAGCAGCATGGAAATAAAAAGCTTTTAAGAAAAGAAAAATAGGTTGAGGTTGATTTGGATATGTGTTGCTTTTATTGTTGCTGTTGATTACCATACTTCATTTTTACCCAATTTCTAAAAGTTATTGAATCAGGGGCGCCTGGCTGGTTCCATCGGTAGAGCACGAGACTCTTGATCTTGGGATTGTAGGTTCAAGCCCTACATTGGATATAGAGATTACTTTAAAAAAAAAAAAAGTTATTGAATCAGAGTTTTTAATGCTAGAAAGTTCCTGAGAGATCTTTTCCAACCTTTTCTGTTAAGAAACTTGCCCAGGAGCAGCCTTCCAGGAGCACAGTGGCCTCCTGCCCTCCGCCCCTCTGCTGGCCCGTTCTCCCACCGCGCTGTCCTTGTCTCTCCTTATATGTACGTTCACTTCTGTTCATTCTCAAAGCTGATTTTTCAGTCCTTAAAGGATAGTTTCATAGAAAATGAAATGGGACCTAACCCAAGCTTGAAATGTCACGAACAGACCATCTGCCTTGGTCTCAAAGGGTTCTAGGGATTTCTATGTCTTCTGGCGCAGATTTGCCCACTAATATTCTCAGGAATATTTTTTTTTAAGATTTTATTTATTTGACAGAGATAGACATAGCAAGAGAGGGAACCCAAGCAGGGGGAGTGGGATAAGGTGAAACAGGCTTCCCGCTGAGCAGGGAGCCAGATGAGGGACTTGATCCCAGGACCCTGGTATCGTGAGCTGTGCTGAACGCAGACGCCTAACGACTGAACCACCCGGGGATCCAAAGAAGTATTTTAAACTTGACCCTTGAACTGTGTCTTTCCCTTTTTGTGGGTAAGGGAGAGGAGCATTCCGGACGAAAATAGCTGCCGCTTTTCAAGTAGCAAAGGGAATTTTCTATTGTATATCACAAGCCTGCAAAATGAGGATAAAAGCCGTTTCCCCATATGCTCCTGGCAACACATCCCCTGATAGATTGCGAATCAGAAACACAAACCAGAGTGAACATCTCTGCGTTTCTTCCTCTGTGCAGCTATAAGGTTTGATGGAATACAAGTGTTTGGCTACACTGCCTGGTCCCTCCTGGATGGCTTTGAATGGCAGGATGCTTACACCACTCGCCGAGGATTATTTTATGTGGATTTGAATAGTAAACAAAAAGAAAGAAAGCCCAAGTCTTCGGCACTTTACTACAAACAGATCATACAGGAGAATGGTTTTACTTTCAAGGAGTCCACCCCAGATGTGCGGGGTCAGTTTCCCTGCGACTTCTCGTGGGGAGTCACCGAATCTGTCCTTAAGGTGAGTGACGGCTTACAAAGTAACTCTAAACGGGTGCAAATAGGTCACGGTATTTTTTTTTTAAGATTTTATTTATTTATTTGACAGACAGAGATCACAAGTGGGCAGAGAGGCAGGCGGAGAGAGAGATGGGGAAGCAGGCTCCCTGCTGAGCAGAGAGCCCAATGCGGGGCTCGATCCCAGGACCCTGAGACCATGACCCGAGCCAAAGACAGAGGCTTTAACCCACTGAGCCACCCAGGAGCCCCAGGTCACGGTATTTTATTTCTTGGACTCGATGACAGCTGTCAGACAATAGCAAATATGATTACTTGGAGGTTCTGAAGGGAAGTTGAGAGGAAGAGGAAGGAAGATGAGATTTAGTGCTTTCCCAGAGCCTCTCATATGTCAGAATTTATCCTTGGCGATGATGATGAGAGGTTGCCCTCAAGAAGTATATGGTCTAGAGGGAACTTAGTCATTGGTCAGTAGCGTCAAAAGTATAAATTTTTTTTCTAGATTATGTTTTGCCAAAAGCCAATTATTGGTGGCCCTTGATTTAAGTGGTTCCTGTTCTTTGGTAGGTTTGAATAATTTGCCTTATGAGGTCTCTGTATCCTCATGGGGTCTCCCATTCTCATTCGTCACCTTCATTACATTACTCCTTAAATGCCGCCTTCTCAATAAGGCTTCCCTCCACTCCAAAAAATAATAATAATAATAAAGAATAAGAAAAAAAATCACAATCCTCTCATTCCCCTTTCTTCCTTGTTTCCCCTGTATATCCTATTCATCACTAGCCAACATACTATTATGTACTTTACACATTTTTTTCCCTTTAGCCTTATTGAAAGGTAATGGACATGCAACATGGTGTAAGTTTAAGGAGGACAACATGATGACTTGATACGTTTCTGTTTTGCCAAAAACGATGACCACTGTAACAAAATTCCCATTTCTTTCTGCGGTGAGAACATTTAAGATCTATTCTCTCAGCAACTTGAAAGTATGTCATACGGAATAATTAGCTATAATCACCACGCTGTACATTCCATCTTCAGAACCTGATTTTGTCACCGGAAGTTGGTGCCCTTTGACCAATATCTCCCCATTTGCCCCACCCCCCCCACAGCCCCTGATAACTGCTTTATGGATTTTTATTGATCATGTTTTCCCCTTACTAGAATGCAAGCCTTCCCTGCATGAGGGTGGAGAGGTTTGACGCTTTGCTGTGTGCCTGACCAGGGCATCGACGGAGCACCAGCCACGTACCATGCAAAGTGAAGTTGTTAAGGTCAACTTTTAGGGCCAGAGGAGCCATTTAGAGATCTCCTATTCCAAATCCTTCATTTTACGGATTAGGAAAGTAAGACCCATCGGTTCCTAATTGAGACCTAAGTGACTTGCCCGAGGAAACAGAAATAGTGGCAGAACTATTAACAGGCAACTCACAAGTCTCGTATTTGCAGCGCTCTTGTCACAATAATAGCAACTATCTTTTAAGGTCTCATGTGCCAAGCATACAACTGTTGTATATATGCACATTCTCTTTCCTAAATCATAAAGCCTTCATTTTACAAGCAAGGTAACTGAGGCTTAGGGAGGTTACATAACTTGTTCAGGGTACCCAGATCTGTCTGTTTCCTGACACCATGCTAGAAGACCTCACAGTGCCACACTATGGCCTCTATTCTAGAAGCAGATGGAAAGCAAGATCTACAAGGGATGGGTCAGACAAAAGGGCTCAAACCATGAGTGAACAAAGTTCTCAGGTCATGAATCTCAATCCCAGTTGATACTTAGGCATGATTTAGTAAAGACTCAGAGATAATAACACAGGAAAATACAGAAGTAACCTAAATACAGAAGTGACTTGTCCTCACTTTGTGTCCCCTGTAGAGCCAACTACTTACCCAGTCCCTGTCTCCACCACATGGAAAGGCAGGCCATCTTTTCCCTACCACTTCAAATGGGTTTATATTTTCTGTAATTCCATACCCAGCAAAGAAATATCCCAGGAGATCCAAGAGTTCCTGCCTGTACGTGACCCAACCTGAAAGTTTCTGCTTCACCTCAAAACCTATTTGTGCCCCAGTGATTAGCTGTGAAGGTCTACCCCATCGGGGGACCCTACCCCTACTCTGAGGAGCAAGAGTGAATCACCTGTGGCAGGGGCAAGCAATTCTGTGATCAACCAGTTCTGAGTTTCATGCTTATGCATGGAGCCCAGTGAGGCATCAGCTTCCCTTGAACTTGGACTAAGAGTGAGGATGAATTGTTTGCCGAGGAAAATTAGAATGCTTTTTGAAAAATCAGCCAGAGGATGTATGAATAGATGCCCAAAAAATTGATGTCTTCTATTGAAAGAGTGACAAGATGAAACTAACACCTGAAAAACAGTAGTGTGCCTGCCTACAAACATCCCCATCTTGTTTTCCCCAGCCTCACAGTATTCTTTTCTCCTCTAACATTTGGTTTTGAGAAATTTCAAATGAGTACAATAAACACCCATATTCCCTTCATCAAGATTGACCAATTGTTAACATTTTGCCACATTGTTTTATCTCTCTTTTATAAGCCAGTGAAAAGTTGCAGACATTATTACTATTACTATATTATTACCTAAAATATTTCTACTCAAATGTGTCTCTTAAAAATAAGGACAGTCTCCTATGTTATTATAATATTATCATACCCATAATATTGAATATTGATTCAATATCATCTAATGTACATTCCACATTCAAATTATCCTAAATGTTCCCGAAATGTCCTTTATAGATTTTTTTTAATTTTAGATCAAGAATACAAACAAGGATGACACATTCATTGTCATTCATCTTTAATCTCCTTTAACTCAGAATAATTCCCCCAAGAATGGTATTGGGATTTTTGAAGAGCTCAGACCAGTTGATTGTAGAATGTCTCATGTTCTGGATTTGTTTCTTTATTGGATTCGATACACTTCTGGAAAGATACTATGTAAATGAAGTTGTCTGTTTCCAAATATATCACATCAGGAAGCACACGATGTCATTTCATCATGCAAAATGTTAATGTGTTGAAGTAGTAGTTACCACATTTCTTGACTAAGGTGGCATTTGCAAGATCTCTTCATTGAAAAGTACCTTTTCCATTTGTAATTAAGAAGTAATGTTCTGGTGACACTTTGAGACCACATAGATATCCTCCCTCCCAACAACATGTCACTAATGGTCTTAATAATGATTCATAAACTTTACCTGAACTATTACTTCGCAGAGTATAAAATGGTGAATTTCTAATTATTCCTTCTACATATATTAGGTAACTCTCTTAATTTCAAAGCATTATAGTTCATTACTGTCATTGTTTCATTAGTCCTTTTGATGCTCAGATTATCTCAAAGGTGGCCAGTGGGACTCTTTCAAACTGCTCCTGTGTCCTTCTGACATTTCCTTTTGTTTTTCAGTACATCCTTATTTTTCTGGCATAAGATGTACCAGCATCACCTCATTCTTTCCCTGCCCCAAACTGGAAAAAGCCATTTCTCCAAGGACTCCAGCATCCTTTCGGTGGGGAACAGAATTTTAGAACGAAGCTCTTGGGAGCTAGGGTTGAGATCGTGGTTCACCACCCCCAACTAGATCTCTTGGCAGAATAATCATACCCACTTGCTAAACTGAATACTTGTTGGAGGGTTTTTTTTTGTTTGTTTGTTTTGTTTTTTTTTAAAGATTTATTTTTTGACAGATAGAGATTACAAGTAGGCAGAGAGGCAGGCAGAGAGAGAGAGAGGAGTAAGCAGGCTCCCAGCCAAGCAGAGAGCCCGATGCGGGGCTCAATCCCAGGACCCTGGGATCATGACCCGAGCCGAAGGCAGAGGCCTTAACCCGCTGAGCCACCCTTGTTGGAGGTTTTTAAAAGACAGATTTTCATTTGATCTTGCCTTACCTCATAGCAAGATTGCTCTTTGTAAACACCCTTTCAGTATTAAGAGGCACTGAGGTTTCGAAACACTGAGATTGCCAATCTAAGCTAGAAGGATTTTACTCAAATAATTATATGCAGATTTAACTTCATGCTCACATGATCGATGTTCTCTCAGTTTAATGTTCTAGATAACTAGTTGGCAGATGGTAAGTGGGCAGTGATATGGTTTTGTAATTAGACTATAAAGGATGACACATGAGAAAACAATTAGAGAGAAAATATTTACCAAAGGTTAATTATCATTTTTTCCAGGTGCACTTAAATTCAACCACAGGAAGAAAAAGTACTTGGAAACAAGTACAGAACTTATATTTTCTCTTATTAATTTTGAATTTGAAGTGTTTTTTCTTCAGCCCTCTTCTGTTTTAATTTAGCCTCAAAGGCCTCGCAGGCAATTATTGCAACCACGGAAAACTAAACCCAAGTCACGGCTACCTTATGTTTGTAGATTGCTTTAGAGTTGACAGAGTGCTTTCCCAGAGTCATTGACTCGTCACAACACACCTATGAGGTGGGTGAGATTACTCTGTCACTAGACAGAGTTGCCAAGCCCCAGTTTCAAAAGGGGTAGAATGAGGACAGGAGTCGAGGATTAGCTCCTCAGTGGGGGACGGGGTATAACACCTCATCATCAGATCCAAGAGTCGATTTGGGAGTTGCTGGGGAAATTTTACTGTTTTTCATTTCCAGTCATAATCGAAACATTTTGCATTAAGAGGGTGTTCAGTATTCTGCTGGATGAAGAAATGCGGTATTCTCACAGGCACGTCGGTGGGGACAACATGATATCCATGTGACATCACTGGGACTTTTCAAATATAAGGTGTTAGAGAGTTGGACTCAGCAAGTGCAAGGCGTCGTTCGCTACCCCACTGGCTTCTTTCAGGAACTGTGGCTGGGTCAACCAGCCACCTCTAACTCCAAGTCCTGGTCTCCATGAAATCCTCTACAACTGGAATTTTAACTTTGCTGTCAAGTTATGGCAGGGTTTGGAAGGTCCAGCTTTCACGATTCCTTCTCACTGAGGGTACAAGCCCAATTTCCTGATGCTTTTCAACAGAATCATGTGAGACCCTGCTGGGTGACTTCCGTTTTTAGGACAAACGAACTAGGAAACAATTTCTCAGGGGTTTCCGAAAAACAACTTGTCTTCGAGGCTAAGCCCCGGTATGGTTCCTTCCCGTTTTCTGGTCTCCCTGGGAGATTTCAAGGGCTAGAAGGGAGGTTCATCCAGCAGGACTCTTCTATGATGTCACCATGGGAACTGCAGGAAAGGGCCATTGGTTTCGAAGGCTACATGCATCATTTATTTTCTCTATTGTCAGGAAGAGGCGCAATAAGATGAGGCC